>NC_092412.1:70691257-71316257 GCF_040894005.1 Engystomops pustulosus
GTGAGTATATGCTTAATAGTTTAATAGTACAGACAGTCCCCGGGTTGCAAGATAGGTTCCATAGGTTTGTTCTTACGTTGAATTTGTATGTAAGCCAAAACTGTATATCTTATAATTGTAGTTCCAGACAAAAATGCTTTTTTCCCCAGTAACAATTGGAGTTTCAAATTTTTTTGCTGTAATGGTACCAAGGATTATCTATAAAGCTTCATTACAGACACTTTACACCTGATCATTCTAGTCTGGGACTATAAAAAGAGCTTCACCACAGGTCACAGCGGGCAGAGGGGTCTGTCTTTAAAGGAAACCTACCACTTGTAGTGGCAGGTTTTTGATGGAAATACCGGGCACCAGCTCAGGGTGAGCTGGTGCCGGAGCTTATTTTCGTTAGTGTTTTAAACCACGGTATCGCGGTTTAAAACACTTTTTAAACTTTATGTGTGGGTACAGCACTCAGCAGAACCGCGGGCCCTTCTTTACCACTGGGCCCGGTCAGGGCCGCACCCTCTGCGTTCGCAATCGTTACGCCCCTGACCCTAGTGGTACAACCTGTAGCACCTTTCTGTAGGTATCTACACCACATCACAATACAGGTATAAACCAGAGTATCCAAGATAACCCTCAGGATATTATTTAGTACAGCTTTTCCTAGAGTAAAATGCTTCTGTAGACCTGCAATCATACCTCTTGAAATTTTCCTGACTTTTAAACACTACAGCCACAAACTCAGATATATTTTATTTATATTTTATGCAATAGAGCAACACAAAGTATCTAGGAATGCATAATAAATGCCGGCGCAGGCATTCACTTCCTATGTACCCGCGCGCACGGTAAGCACCGAGCGCGTACCTGCCTGCGCCGGCTATAAAGTTTAAAAAATGTTTTAAACCGCGATACCGCGGTTTAAAACACTAACGAAAATAAGCTCCGGCACCAGCTCACCCTGAGCTGGTGCCCGGTATTTCCATCAGAAACCTGCCACTACAAGTGGTAGGTTTCCTTTAACTAGGGGTCGTCTGTAAGTTGGGTGTCCTTAAGTAGGGGACTGCTGTATTTTTAAGGCACCCCCCAAGCCATGCATAAAAAATAGTATTCCCTGATCAACCTCTTTAAAGTTTTTACATCATATTATTAGAAGTAAATGATAAATAAGAGGCATGTATATTAATTTGATTTGTCATGCAGAATGCTGACCATAATTGCAATATATTATGCATGGAGTATTCTCTTCACAGGAAAACAGCAGTGCCAATCTGTAATCATAATTACAGTTTGGCGCTTCTTTTTACTTAGGAAGAATGGACTCCTTGCATCATATATCACTTTAAGTTAGGCCCTATCCCTTAAGTTGCCATGACAGGTTTCCTCTAATAGCTGTTTTTCCAACTATAATATAATGTAATACATATGATACAATATGACAACTGTTCTCAGCTGCATGCCACTTAAAACATGTATCATAAATAGTAACACATAGGGGCTCATTTACTAAGGGTCCACCGGACGCACTTTCATCAGCTTTCCCAACAATTTCCATTTTGCAGCGAAGTGCCCTGGGATTTTGGAGCTAGCTATCGGATTTTGGCACATCGGCGCCGGCTTGGACGCGGCTGAAATGGGGGGGGGGGCATCGAACAACCCAACGGATTCGGACAACGTGCAGGATTTAACATTTAGAATTGTGTCGCAAGACACTCGCTTACAAGCACCAGGAAGTAGCAGGTGAACTCCGGCGGACCTTGCCGCAGAAGCGACGGATGCAGGAACTTGGGCACACCAGCTTAGTATATCGCGGCAGACCTGAATCCTCGTTGGGCAACGCACCGCGGGATCGTGACAGGACCGGGTAAGTAAATCTGCCCCATAGAGTGTAAAGTATAGCTATCCTCTTCATCAATAGCTAATAGTAAAAAAGTGGAAGAGATCTAATTAAATAGTAGAATTTAGTAGAACCTTTGAGTTGGAGATGGCAATGGAGTGGTTATTTCCAGGAACCAGGAAGTATAGACTTGTGTG
Source organism: Engystomops pustulosus (assembly GCF_040894005.1). Lineage (NCBI taxonomy): Eukaryota > Metazoa > Chordata > Amphibia > Anura > Leptodactylidae > Engystomops > Engystomops pustulosus. Next base: position 70,693,277 of record NC_092412.1, read on the forward strand.
GAACCACAGATGCTTTGTAAGGACATCGGTAATGGAGATTTCCTCAGCAGAAAGAAGTCAACGCTTACTTGCTGGTTTGTGCCCCACTTAACCTGTCCGGAGCTTCACGTAGATTGGCTGAAAAATTCATGTAGGTTGTTAAGACTTTTTATTACATTATATTTGAAAGCATTTTTTTTAGAAGTAGACCACCATTTGCCGCCTATTTCCCTGCTGGACAACCCTTTAAGTCATTGATAATGAGCTGTTTACCAAACACATGTGTTGTGTGACAATGCTGATGCATTTTAACATGTGTTTCAAAATGCAAAGTAGATGCACTGTGTGAAGCAAACTTATGCTGGGGATACAATGAGATACATAGAAATGCAAATTCTTTGCCACTCACTGTTTTCTAATAGAAATAAATTAAAGAAAACATTTTCTAAGTAAAGTTCCCTGTTGTTATACTATTTTGTTAACGTGCTCCTTAAGAGGGTGTATTCAATACTATGCACACTTTAGAGAAGTACTTTTAGCAGAACACTTCCAGGTTCTAGATATAAGGGGTTTCCAGTATTTAGAATAACATAGATCCAAAAAAGCTACTACTGGTAGATAGAATACTACTGTTTTTTATTTTGTATGAAGAAACACGCTAGGAATTTATGGAATTTTGGCCAAAATAATGTCCATAATACCATCAAAAAATATAGTCATATATATTAAAGCTTTTTCCTTTCCTAAAATATATCACTGATGTTGGTATTAAAAAGTATTTAAAATACTGATCAAATACTAGAGGATGAATGAGACAGAATTTTGGCGTGCATTCTGTATCTGTACTAGAAAAGTAAAACTATGGGGCATATTTATCAGAGATTGTGTGGCAGTTTTATGACGTACAAACCCTGAAATAGGTGCAATTCCCAGCACACGGCCAGGAATTGCATGTTTGACCTGCTGTTACATTGATTAGTTAAAACTAGACCCCTGATTTGCCTGGGGTTCTGTAACATGATCAGAAAAAAATTCACTTCAGGATCTAGACTTGGGCATAAGTTTTGACCTGAAAATGAACCCCTTTGAAGCAAAAAGTGGCTGTAAAATAAGGCTAGTAAGGACTTGAGGGTTGAAAAATGGTGGAAATAACAGGGCTGTTGCTCTGCCCCTTTCTTACCAGGAATTAAAAAGCTTTAATGACAGGGAAATTTTTAGGGAATTTTAATACTTTTTCTTTTTTAATGCAATACCTAAAAAATTATTTGTGGCCCATATGGGTAGGACCTTTTTTTTAATTTTTAGCTATTATGGGGGTTAAAGTATCAAAACTGGAGAAAAAAAGACTCTTTTTCACTTTTCAAATTAACTCAAATTGACCATTATTAACTAATTCCGTGGGGTGCTGGTCATTTTCATATATAAACTATACAGTCTTGGACAAACAATTATCAATATAATAATTATTAATGATTATTTCTGGAAAACGTCTGGGGCTGAGCTGTAATGGGTCTCAACAACAACTCTGCTTAACTCTTTCAAACCCAGCAATCATGGGACCTGGTGATCGTGGCCTGCGACACTGCTGTCTCCTGTATTCACTGCATAGCGTTACTTCAGTGCCGCTCCCTATGGTCTCTGGTTGTGTCTAACATCAGGAAACCTGGTCCTGCAACCACAATTAGTAGAAACTGCAGCAACACAGAAAATAGCCACCTTAGACAGGGACTTGCGTCTGCTAACGTCTTTCATCAGTGGGCGGTTGGGCATAAGTTAAAGTAATATGATAAAAAATCATATAAACAAAAGAAAATATTATTTAAAAAGTTAAATACAGGCAGTCCCTGGGTTACATACAAGATAGGGTCTGTAGGTTTGTTCTTAAAATGAATTTGTATGTAAGTCGGAACTGTATATTTTATCATTGTAATCCCAGCCAGAACTTTTTTGGTCTCTGTGACAATTGGATTTTAAAAATGTTGAGTTGTCATAAGAATCAGGATTAACAATAAAGCTTCATTACAGACACCTGTGATAACTGTTACAGCTGTTTATTGTAGCCTGGGGCTATAGTACAGTAAATTACCAATATCCAGAGGTCCGTTTGTAACTAGGGGTTGTATGTAAGTAGGGGACCGCCTGTACTGTAATAATTAAATAATAATTTTAAAAAATTATGTCACAGCGTTTAAAGGCAGTCTGGGTTTTCAGAACCAGTTATAAACCAGTGGTAAAAATAGTAATGGGAAAAACCACAAACGCTACCTCTCATTGTGTTTAAAGGTGTTCTGGGGGCTCAGACCCAATGTCAATTTCAAGATCTTACCATGGTATTTTACTTATTTTTTACCAATTTATTCAGACCCTGGCACATCAAAGTCGCGTCATAGGGCAGGACATCTCTTACAAGGAATAGAGTGCAACTTCTGGCCACAGGTCCAATTTTCTAACCCAGAAATTGAATGAGAAGGACCCATTCCTCAGTACCAGGAGATGTGTGGACAGATAAATTTCCACCATGCAAGTCACAGCTTGCTCCTGGTACTATGTGCCGTAGATGATGATGATAGTGGTGATTGTTGGAAAGAATTGAACATGGCGCTTCATGCTGTGGCCATGTTCACTCTCCTTACAGAAGTGGGGCTTTAGTAATGCCTCCACTAGTTTGTATTTTTACACGCTCTAGTGGTAGAGATAAGCATTCTAGACTACAGTTGTAGCACAGATCCAGCAGGATAGCCACCCAGTAATTGGAACTGGTAATAATCTGGGCAACTCGGGTGTCGATACACAGGTACATATAGTGGCCAGGATGTGGGCCAGGTTTCCCAGAGGTAAGGACAAGCTGTCTTGGTGGGATGTGCATCTACCCAGCCACTCTCCATTGATACCCATGAGCTGCTGCGGGTGTCACCCTTCTTTGAGAAAAACTACTCCTCCTCTTCCTCCTCCAAAAGTGTACCCTGATATCAAAGGTCCAACAACCCACCCTGCAAGCCATACATAGATTGGCCTGAAACCTGTTCCTCCACTTCTTCCTCACTTCCTGCCACTGCACAAATGTCCCTCATGGTGGCCCCAGTCATTGGTGCTATTGGTCTTTGACTTTGACTCACCCAAGCATTCAGAAGCTGGAAATCAATAATTGCCTGCTGCTGCTCAAACACCCTTTCCAGCATATTCAAAGTGGAATCCACATAGTTGGAGGGCAGGTCAAAGTACTGGTACACTCACCGCTGCAATGTAAGTTTTCTCACATCATCCACAATTCATCTCTTTATGAGTAAATCATTTTATTAAAAGTACTGTGCATAGAAAGAATACAACAAGTGCATTGTTTGCGCAGATATAGTGAACAGAAAACAATATTTCACAGGAAATAATGTATCACCAGAGCACAGATATAAGTACATCTTCATAATTATTAGGATAGTGTTAAAATAAACCATAACATCAAAAAACAACAGAGAGTGAGGGGATTGACAAAGACAAAGGGCAAAACAGTAGGGCACACATAGGGAATTCAGGGGAGGGTAACAAGGACTAAGTAATAACAATTAAGTATCTCCTAAGGAAAGCCTAGTAGTCATGGCTGCAGAGGTTCAAAATATAGACCAGGTAGACCAAACTGAAATGTGGTGATTTTACACAATTCACTTTATTTTCCTTCTTAAATGGAATCTGTCACCAGGAGACCCATTTTTAGAACTCCACCCAGTCCCCACAGAGCATAGTACATTTCGTATAAAAAAATAGGTTTTACAGAAAAAAAAGGTTTTCATATACACATAAAAGGACACAAAGTTGCGTTTCCCAAGTGTCTTCTATAGCCACTCTCAGGGGACAAGTGCCTAGTCACAGAGCACATGCCATTGAAAGGTTCTATATAACAAAGCTTTTTTTATGTAAAACCTATTTTTTTTTTACAAAAATATTCTTTTCTTTGGCAGTGTATGTACTATGCTCTGTGGGGCCTGGGGGTACTAAAAATGGGTCTCCGAGGTAACAGGTTCCCTTTAAGTTGTCTATAGGAGAAATAAGAACAGCTCACCAAGATGCAAGAGACCTTAATTTTTGCACAGACCTAACTTACAACAAGCAAAATATGACAAAGTAAGATGACACAGATCAGTGGGACTAAAGTACCTTCATTTGTTTAAAAACATTTCCTAAAGATTTACGCCTACTGAACACCTGCAACATTTTTCAAAGCTACTTTCTGTCTGCTAGTGTGGTTTCACTATCTGGTAGTGTGGCTAGTGTGCTAGTAGGTTTCAGAAGTAAAATGTTGTAAAAATGCAAGTAACAAGTAAAATAATGAACTTAAATACAGACGGTCCCCTTCTTAAGAACACCCGACTTACAGACGACCCCTAGTTACAAACAGCGCTCTGAATATTTGTAACTTCCTGTATTTTAGCCCTATGATCAGCTGTAAGAGTTCAAAGGTGTCTGCAATTATACTTTATTGTTAATCCTGGTTCTTATGACAACCCAAAATGTTTAAAGTCCAATTGTCACAGAGACCAAAAAAATTCTGGCTGAGGTTACAATTATAAAGTAAACAGTTCCGATTTACACACAAATTCAAATTAAGATCAAACCTACAGAACCTATCTTGTGCATAAGTGCTAGTGCTAGTCCTCACATACATACATATATAAATAAAGCACATGAAAGTTTAAGTATACAATTTAACTAGAAAGTCTTCAGACTTGGTTTTGTTATATTTTATTACATTGAGGCTTTGTGCTAAAAAAAAAAATGTGTTCAGACCCAACAATGTGTACTTAAAGGGAACCTGTCAACACATTTGCACATATACAGCCAGTGACAGGTTCCTATAGAGCTCTAATTAGTGACCGACATCCTTCTTTTAGCTAAAAATTCAACACTCCCTATGCCTTATGCCTTCTTACTGGTCACAGTTCGCGTCATGTGGCCAGAGTGATATAATCTCAAATCCTTTAGCCTCTTAACAATAGCAAACTGTACCCCATGCAAGTATCTGACCACATGAAGTCACAGCTGCTTCCATGGACTTCTGTTCCTCTCCATCCTTCATGGAGGTTGCTGCTTTCATGTAATCCCATACATGGTGTACAGTTTGCTATTCTTAGATGGCTAAAGGACAAATGTAGGAATGTAACACAAGTTACGAATATAACACAAGGCACCGTGTAAAAAAATTTACACAACTTTCCTGTCTGTACAAAGAGCTTTATATGTATGTAGATGAATATGTGCCAGCCTGGGAGAGAGAAGTCACAGATATCAGACATGAGTCAGAAAAGCTAATTTGCATTTAAAAAACGTCTGTAATTAAAGGGAACCTGTCACCAGGAGACCCATTTTTAGCACTCTCCCAGTCCCCACACAGCATAGTACATACACTACCAAAGTGTTTTTGTATTAAAAATTGGTTTTACAGAAAAAAAGATATGTTATATTGTACCTTTCATTAGCATGTGCTGTGTGACTAGGCAGTTGCCAAAAGGGAGGGTCTGGAAAGGAGCAGTTCCCCCCCATCCTTGGGGAACAGCTACTCCACGTGACCTTTTCAAATATATGAAAACACCCATCACTGAGCTTAGTGACGCCCCCTGCTCCTCTACAGCCAATCCAGAGTGAGGGGAGTTATTCATATATTTGAAAAGGTCACGTTTCCCAAGGGTGGGGGGAACTGCTCCTTTCCAGCTCCTCCCATTAGGCAACTGCCTAGTCACACAGCAGATGCTAATGAAAGGTACAATATAACATATCTTTTTTTCTGTAAAACCTATTTTTTTGTACTATTCTCTGTGGGGACTGGGGTAGTGCTAAAAATGGGTCTCCTGGTGACAGGTTCCCTTTAAGGTATAGAGCTCCATTGGCAGCTAATTTTAGGTGATATGGGGAGGACTTGTAACCCTTTATCAGCAGGCATTTTTACTCAGGGTGGTCAAAATCTGGTGACAGCTCCTCATTTATATCCCATTATTTTAAAAATTATTTAGAAATTGTATAAGAAATTCTTGCAAATGCATTTCAAAGGAAATCACATATTCAGACGCTTGGCTATGACTAGGACCAGGACCTCCCATTCCCATATGCATTATATTTTCAGTATGTGCTTTAAATTATTAAATAGGAAAGTAGATAACAAAGTATGTTCTATTTCAGAAATTGGACCATAAAAACCATTTTACTGGGTCGGGATGTTTGGTCTGATACTTTTGTCTTTCTTGTGAGGAATATTAGCTATCCTCTAGCAGTGATTAGATGAGAGCCCTTCTGACATTCTTCAGTTTACATTACTGCTCTTATGAATTTCATTAGTGGAATTGCTGATACAAAAGATTTGTGGCATAAAATGAATATGTGTCCCATTTTATTAGCCCTTACATTATTCCAATACCATGTTATATAAGCAGTCTTATCCATCTGATAATTTTCTTTTTTTTTTATAAACAGAGCACAGATCTATAATGAACAGTATTCAATTCATTCCATATGAAACTGCACTGTGACACTAACTAAATCTGAATATCAGATTTTCTGGTTTCTGTAGAAGGTACTCAGGCCAATAATACTAACCACTGAAATCTCATCCAGTTGGCTTTTACGCACCACAGAGAATTTTCCCAGATCCCTAAGAATTAAAATAATGTAATGGTTCAATAACAATTTATTGAGGTGCGTATATAGCAATATGATATTTACTAACAATGAAAATGAAGAATTCCATATTACAGTGCATTATTAGGTCTGATGAATCCAAGATTTGACCAAATCACACAAAATCCAGTATATAGAAAATAGTCAGAGTAACTGAATACATATTAACGGATCAACATAACAGGAACCAAGGATGTACAATACAAGACAAGAAACACATGGAAACATATGTGCATTAATGGTTGTATAAGTTCAAGATATAGGGGGACATTAATCATAATGGGTCACAGGTTCGTCTAATTTTGCGCCTGTTTTTTTTTTTGGCTTGTGATCCATGATGGATCTTTAAGAGCGGTTTGGCGTTTCTGGTGCTTGTTAGCATCATCAGAGGTTTCCGATAATGCTAGCAGTGTAATACTGCTGACACTGTTGTAGCACTACAATCTGCTTACTTTACTAAGCAGGTACTAGTGCCAATTTTAATGGTGACGGGTCCGTTTTAAAGAGGGGCTCTGCAGTGGATTAAAGGGGGTTCTGCAGTGGGCATTCCATTAAAGGGCGGCTCTTCAGTGGAAATTTCATTAAAGGGGAGCTCTGCCCTTCATATTTCATTCTGCAGTGGGCATTCCATTGAAGGGGGGGGGGGGGGGGTTCTGCAGTGGACATTACATTAAATGTTCGCTCTATAGTGGGCATTTTATTAAAGGGGGTTATGCCGTGGACATTTCATTAATGAGGGGAGGCTGCATTTCCCACCCTAGGATTATACACCAGTCCCTGTTTTCCTAAACTGTTTTCCCAGTTTTTGTGTGTGGTAAAACTAGGTGCCTTTCTTTTACAGTACATATAAGAAAAGGCCAAAGACAAAAAACATTATAGATGTAAAGGGTGCTATAGAAAAGGTATTATAGTGTCCCATTTTCCTTAGTCCTTTTCTTATAAAGACAGACAACCGAAAAAGGAGCACACAGGAAAGGGGGCAGCTGTAGGAAAGGGAGCATTTTAGACCTGGGGCTGCTGGAAACAGCACATTATATGGTAGGAAGCATAGGTGACTGGCTTCTCTATCATTTTTGTGATCTGTGGGTACCCCAGTTGATTACCACTAAGCACAGTATATAACTTTGTTGGTGTGTGTGTGTGGGGGGGGGGCATCTTTCTACAATTCACCTCAGGCAGCAGAAAGGGTAGGTTCACCCCTGGATGCAGGGGGACTTTATCAGTTTTATGTTGTACAAAGCATGCAAAAGTTGCCCTTGCTGCTCCACGACCAAAATTTGCGCCAGAATTAATAAGAAGTTGGAACTCTGGTGTTGCACGTCGGCATTTTTAAAACTGGTGCACAAAGTGCCAATTAAATATTCCTCAATGTCTTTGTGAATCACTAGAGCTGCAGTACTAAATAAGACTGGAGAAACAAAGTGGTTTCCCAGCAATGTGGTTAAAACATCCAATATTTCTTAGTGTTTCATCGGAGGAACACGTGGCAAGGGTGAACTGTATCAGATTCTCTACATGTATTTACATTATCAGTCCAAAATATAGGTCATCTTACCAGAAGAAGCCAAAAGCAAAAATGCATCATTCCTTAGCAAGATACTGAATTATTTTGTTATAAAATATTAATTATATTTATTTATAATATTTTAGAAGCTTGGAAAATCTCTTTAAAAGGTTTCTCCTAAGTATTTAAGACCAGGTTTTAAAATTTTAATGTTTGAACTTTTATTTCACTTTATCCACAAGCCATATACTAAGTAATATGATGGTTTGTTATCTTCAAGACAAATAATACTCAGTGTCATATACTTGGACGCGGGAAGATACAGAAAATGTGGTGGAAATGCCAAAATAACACAGTTGAGACACAATCTGATGGGCTTTATTTTTACAGCTTTCAATGTGCACTGGAAACTATATTTCTTCTTTATTCTTTGAATAAGATCGCAGAGATGTCAAATTTATATAGATTAACACCCTAGATGACATGTGATGTAATTATCAATAGCCAGAGGGTGCTTGTTGCAAATTGCTAGCACTGATCGCAGGGGTTTACATTGCGATCAAAAAGATGGCGGACTATAAGGCACACCATCAATAAATGCCTGCTAAAACGTCTAGGTTCATATATAAGGCGCACCGATTATAAGGATGAATGACCAGCAGGTGGCAGACCTGTGCACAGTTCAAGGCAGCTGTTGTCTGTCAGTATGGTTCATATATAAGGCGCACCGGACTAAAAGGTGCACCTTTGATTTCTGAGAAAACAGTACTCAAAATGGTAGCATTGAAAACGACATCTTATTTGCCAAAAAATGACACAGCATACAGTTCCGTACACTGATGTATGAAAAAGTTATTAGCTCCAGAAAATGACAAAATGAAATTTTTTTTGTACAGGAAGTTTTCATTTTTGTAAATCTATGAAAACATAACACTAGATAAATTTGGTATCACCGTGATTGTACTAACCCAAAGAACAGACCTGTCATTTGGGGGCGGAGTGAAAGCTGTAAAATCCAAGCCCACAAGAAAATGGTGCAAATGCATTTTTTGACCAATTTGACTGCATTTGAAATGTTTTTCCCTCTTCCCAGTACACGGATGATTAGAATTTTTAGGTTTATTTTATTTGTAACACGCTGCGGAATTTGATGGCACTATATAAAGATTATTATTATTTTCTACTATTTAGACCCCCAAGGGCACTTTATGCCTTGGAGATCTGATCATTAGTACCATATATTACAATACTACAGTATTGCAGTATATGGAGAATTTGTTATGGATCTATAACACTGTGCCTCCAACACACTGTTATAGATCCTGCCTAATTTCAGGGCCTGTAGTCTCATACAGACTCCAGGCTGCCACGGGAACGTTCCCCAATAAAAAGGTCCAACTCCAGATGCTGACGCCTATGCAAGTGTCAGCAGTGGTTGTTGGCTGATAGAGATAGGTTGGACTTATATCTGTGAAAGGCTGTATTTATGTCAATAACTGTGAATTAGAGAATATGTTATTTGGTCGTCCTGAGTTTTCACAGGACAGTCATTGGCCTATACTGGAGAACAGCTCCATCCCTATATAGTGGCTTGTGCCAGGTACTGCAGTTCTGCTTTTATCCACTTCAAAGAGTCTGCCGATATCCGTGTTATCTCAAAGTGTCCTTTAATCACATCCTAGTGATAAATATTAGTATATATACAATGCAGAATGGGGGAGGAGAGGTACAGCACGGATTTGGAAGGTGCAACAGTGTAAGAGGGGCAGTATTTTCTATACAATTAAAGCTCCTTGAGATAGAAAACCCTTTAATGGGTCTCTGAAGGGAGTGTACAAAGGCGCCCATGTCCTGTACTGCCGAGGGCCTGTGACCTTATAGCTGAAGCCATTGTCCTGTGGATGAAGCCCCTCCATCTCTAGGACCTCCTGGGGTGTATTCACACATGCAGCTTCTGGATCTGTTATTTTTCAATTAAATCCAGAGGCGGCTTCAAAGACAGGAGAGCAGCATTTGTTCGCACCTTCCCCCAAACCGAGCACGTGTGAACAGAGTCCTACACCAATAACCGCGCGGGAGTTTTCACACGATGACTTGTGATGAGGACGAGTACATGTTGCTGTAGATCTCTTCAGTTATGTAAATCACATAGTCTTCTCTCTCTTTATGAGTCACCATTGGAAGGTGCACACGAGCTCCCCGTTCACACCTCACCGCTAGCAGCTGCGTCTATGCACAATGACTGGCTGACCTCTTCACATGGCGTCATTGTCGCCCAGGGCTCTCTCTCCACGTGTCCGGCCATTGCACAATGGGCCACTTCTAATCACACTGGCCCCGACATTCAACAAGCAGGACACGTCTGCATGACTCCCGCACTGACGTCATCCCTCCGAGGGCCCGAGCGCCTCCGAAATCCTCGCCCTGCGTTCGGCGATCTCCGTAGAGCTTCGGGCGAGCCCGCTGCGTCATGCTCGGCTCTATCCCTCCCCCTGCAGGCCAGTCGTCATTCTACAGATCCGCTGGCGGCGTAGTGCGCCTGCGCCGTGGCCATTTTTCCTGACTGCCCTCCCCTCGGTGTGCAGCTTCCCCGGCTAGCAGCCGCTCTCCTCCAATACGGTGTGAGATCAAGAAAGGGGGAGGGAGGCACAGGCGCCGTGTAACAGGGAGCCCAGAGACACTGCGAGAGAAAAGAAAGGCACAGTCACGGGGGATAGATACAGAGACGAGTCCGTGAGCCGCCCGCTCATCCGGCCCCACAACTTGTCCGGGGCACACGGCCGCCGCTGCTTCATCACCTCCCGCTGTAGAGGATGGGGCTACCGCCGGGCCCCGAGCACCAGCGCTGCTGATGGCTGTCAGTGATGGCCGCGTCCACCGGCTGCATCGTCCCAGCCATCATCGTTGTCATCGCCCCCCAGCAGCAGCAGCAGTCAGAGCCCGACGACAGCAGCCTTGTGGCCAGGGATCCCGGGTCAGTAGTCGCGCTGCCCTCCCCGAGGATTGATCTGTCACTAGAGGGACTGTGCTGATCGCTGGGGCACAGGGAGGCGGCGTGCCAGCACTGGAAGTGACACTGCGGCTCTCCCATCCGTGCATTGTACACACCAGGCGTCTGCGCGGCACCGGGGAGAGGTGACGTCCATCTGCCGTCCCTCCACAGGGCTCCCAGCGGGAGAGGGAGACACATCGCGCACGTTTGGAGGAGTGAAGGTGGGTGGGCTGAGGCTAGAGGAGGAGAATTGCCATGCACCAGCCGGATCCATCCGCAGAGCTAGCTGCCAGGAAGATGGCGCACCCGGCAGACATCCCCAGAAGGGGCAGTGGCACCGGCGCTAACCCCTCTGCCCTCACCATCACAGGTGGCCACCTCCTGGCTCATGATGACTACCAATCTCCTTTGCTGGTGCAGCCACCACCCCCTGCATCCTCCTCCTCACCTGGACCTCAGCAGCATCCTCCCCAAACCTTGAACTTGATGGCCCAGCCTGGGGCACAGATCAAAAAGAAAAGTGGCTTTCAGATCACCAGTGTGACCCCTGCTCAAATTTCCGCTAGCATGAGCTCAAATAACAGCATAGCCGAGGACACGGAGAGCTACGATGACCTGGACGAGTCCCACACTGAAGACCTGTCATCCTCGGAGATCCTGGATGTGTCCTTGTCTAGAGCTACAGATCTTGGTGGTCCTGAGAGGAGCTCCTCCGAGGAGACCTTAAATAACTTTCAAGAAGCTGAGACTCCTGGAGCAGTATCTCCAAATCAGCCGCACCTTCATCAACATCTGCCGGCTAACGTGCAGCAAAACGTCATGATAAACGGGAATGTCCACCATCCACATCATCATCATCCTCTTCATCCTCATCATCCTCCCCATGGACTTCCAATGCCTGCTCATCATGGCTTACCCAGTGCCTCTGTTTCTGCCACTACTCAGAACCCAGCACCTGTTAAGTTGGCTCCTCAAGGAGCTCTGGATACTACAGTTGCAGCACCTGTTTCTTCTGTAACTTCTGCAGTGGGGACAATACCACCCATCGTGCGTAAACCCAGTGGGCCTGTAAGCACAGGTGTCAGTCCTGCCCCTGGGAGCGGTGCCACTCACAATGTTAATATCCACAATGTAAGCAACATGACAGCTCCTTTGCCCACTGGTGTAAATGTTACCTCCACCAGTGTGACCAGCACTAGTAATGTAAGTGTGGTCTCTGGACATATTACTCCACATTTAGGTTCTTCTGGCAATGGAAATATTGCTGCACCTAGTCTACCCAATAACATTGCTAGTGCACCTGTAGGCCCAGCAGTTCCAGCAGCAGCGCAGCACCAGGCAGCCCCTTTGGCTGCTGCCACTTCTAGATTTAGGGTTGTGAAATTGGACTCTAGTTCAGAACCGTTCAGGAAGGGCAGATGGACTTGTATGGAGTTCTATGACAAAGAAAATGCAGCAGCTGCTTCAGAGGGAGCTGCAGTCAACAAAGCAGTGGAGAGCGTTAAACAAAACCCACTTGAGATGACGTCTGAGCGAGAGAGCACCAGTGGGAGCTCAGTAAGTAGCAATATCAGCACTCTGAGTCACTACACTGAGAGTGTCGGAAGTGGCGAAATAGTGGCACCTGCAATGCAAGGATATCAAGCCCTGGCACCTCAGCAGATGGACTTTAGCAACCAACTGGCCCAGAATGTCCCCACTTCAAACATACCGCAGAGTGTTTCCCAGCCTCAACTTGCACAGTTACAGATACTTTCACAAGATGCCACTTATTCTCCTCAGAAACAAGTAGGGCAGACTGCTCCAGCTCCTATGAATGCTCCTGTTGGTGTGCAGCCAGCACCCGTTAATATTCTCAGTGTCCCATCTTCTTTAGGGCATCAACAACCGGCTGTTTCTACTATGATCCCGCAACAGTTGCCATATACACAACCAGCACAGCCCTTACCAAATCTGCCCACGGTTCAACAGCAACCACCACCAACGTTACAATATGCACATCCACAAACCACACCAACGCAGATTACTACTGGGCATGTAATGCCAACAAATCAAAGCTCTGCTCCTGGGAATTTACCAGAATACATACAGCATCCCCAGCAGATGCTCCAGACTGGAGTTGCACCTGTACAACCTGGCTCAGCAGGAGTGAGTAGCAGTGCGCCTGTTGTTCAAGCACAAGTTTTGCAGGGGCAGATTCAGTCTGCACCAGCCCAGGCACCACCAACCGGCGTCGCCCCAACCCAGCCTGTGGTACATGCTCAGACAACCATACCAACAAATGGTGGTCAAGTTGTAGGGGTTGGCCAACAGGGAAACCTGACAGCTCCTGTGCACCTGGTATCTGCTACACAAACTACACCATCTGTTATTCAGCAAAATGTACCAGCTCCTTCTCAACCTGTACTACCACCCAGCCAAGGGATTCAAGTTGGCGCTTCTACTCATCCTCCTCCGGGAATGATTGCACCTCAGAATCCTTTGATCCCTGCAAAACCTCCAACACAACTTATGGAACCCACTTCTGCTGTACAGGGAATGCCCACTCAACAAGTCCCTGCAGTCAGTCCTTTACCAGGGGCTGCCAGTGGTCCAGTAGTTCAACAGCTGGGGACAAACATACCTACTGGAATATCTCCTGCACCCACCACCTTGGGTCCACCACCTACTGTTGCTCAACTTTCAACACCACAAAATGGGAATTTAGTCCAAAGTGGAAATCAAGCCCCAGCAATGACAAGCTTGCCACTTGCACAAAATGCGCCCCTTCAAATGGGTGGTAGCGCCGGTCAGTTATTTGCACCATCCCTCATCCAGTCGGTGGCAATCCAGATTGAAGATGCCAGGCGTTTAATGGAGCACTCAATGGCCGGCCTACCACATATAGGTGGTGAAGGGTCTTTGGATAGTAGTGGTCTTCACAATACAGGATCTTTACTCCCTTTGAAGTCTTTACCCCTGACAACACCTCTGGTCGATGGAGAAGATGAAAGGTGAGAAACCTATTCTAATTATCTTGTATGAAATATTGCAGTCTTGTGAATTTCCCGTCTTGTCTTAGGCCGTAAAGTGGGGACTATTGTCCTTGACACATAGCAGGCATCCTGTATTATTCACTTGGTGGAATCTGAATGTCCCTGTTTCCCTTCATGTTGTATGGATTTTCCTGTGCTCCCACCCAATCTCCAGCTCAGTAGTAATTCCACCGCTGGCTACGTTGTCGCTCCTCTTTGTCACTTGTAGTTTCACATGTAGCTAACTTTAGTTTTATTTGACGATGTCTGGAATGAGCCATGTGAGCTCATGGTTGCATAATGGATATGATCACAGCTATTCACTATTTTATTAGCTAGCGCAGGGGATTTGTCATTGTGTTCCCAGGCCTTCTCATGGAGGAGCATAGAAGCCGTGAGAGCTGTCATATTTCTATTAGCGGCTGTGCACCGAGGTGAAAAGTTCAGTTTACTCTTATGGCACAGAACAGGATCATTGCTGGTTGTGAAGTTCTACATAGGGCTGCAGTCACACATGCAACGTTTCTTGCTGTTTTTGATCTTTTTTTTTTTTAAGTTAGATGAAGATGTGACTGGCAGGAAATTAAAACTTCTCTCAATGTTGCTTCCCTTTGCTTGCAGATACTCGCTTCTTCCTGTAATCGTTGCCTTGTGGTTGAGCGTATTTTCAGTAATGTATTCTAGAACTGAGGCTATTCTGCCTCTTTAGATATATATATTTTTAACAACTTTAACTCCCCAAAAAACTATATATAAATTGCTGTGATGAAAAAAAGTGACTTGCCCAATGTTTACACGTTTAAAGGGTTTGTCTGCTTTTGAATGTTCCAGCGACACTGGTGCAGAAGAAAAGAGTTTTCAGTCATACAAAAAAACACAATCCAACAATAACTTATGTGCAGAGAAGTGTTTCTGAAAACTGGTATTTCATGACTTCTGGTCAAGTAGAGACTGGAATATGAGCTGTACTTTTTAAAATGTTTTTTAAATCTATTTTAGGACTTGCCTGGAACTTTGGGACGGCTGCATTTCACATACAGAACGCTGCTCTCAGGATAGGAGTCCAAGCATCATGGTTATTCATGATGCAAGGAGTCCCTGCATCTCCGTGGGACAACAGTGCCATACTGAACGTAACATTGAAATGCGGGAACTCCTTTTATCATGTATAACTACAATGCTGGGACTCCATCCTTGGAACAGTGTTCAATCTGAAATGCGGCCACCACGTGGTCCGTGTTTACTGGACAGAGTATGTTTGTAATCTAGTTCATTAAAATGCACCAATTTTTAACGTTGAGAATAAAGTGGCATAACAAAAGATAAAGGGGGAATTTATCATTACAGGCATCTTTTGAAATCTCTAACACTGTCTCGTGAGTTTCTGTGCGTGTAAAATTTTATTGTAGTGGCCTAGATAAACTATTTCCTACTTTTTTGAAATTGCATATAATGAATTAGACTTGCACTCCTGGAACGCCTTGGAAAAAAAATTGTTGTAAGTAGCCAAGTGAAAAGTGGAGTAGGTTGGGAGAAGTCACAGAAAATGTGTAAACATAGTAAAAATTGGCCAATTTATTGGTGACATATGCTAGTAGTATGGCAGTATATGGTAGGATCAAAGTACCCTAGGGTAGGGGGGGGGGGTCTGAAAAATAGTAAAAGTAAAAATAAAGTTAAAAAAAAAATTATAATAAAAAACCTAAACATTCAAATCACCCCCTTTCCCTAGAACTGATATAAATATACACTAAAAATCAAACGCATTAGGTATCACCGCGTCGAAAATGCCAGATCTTTCAAAATATAATAATGGTTTTTCACTGTGTTTAACCCTGAAATGGAAAATAGCTCCCAAATTTTGAAAATGGCACTTTTTTTTGCCATTTTGAAAAACATAAAAAGTGATCAGAAGGTCATACAGCCCTACAAATGCTAGCATTGAAAACTTCATCATGTATGAAAACATTATATACATATTTATGTATATCCCCGCGATCACAACCACCCAAAGAATAAAGTAGACATGTCATTTGGGGCGCACAGTGAAGGCCGTAAAATTCATGTCCACAAGAAAACGACGCAAATGCATTTTTTCACCAATTTCACTGCATTTGTAATTTTTTTTTTCCCGCTTCCCAATACATGGCATGGAAAAATAAATACAGTCACTGTGAAGTGCCATTTATTACACAGAAAACAAGCCATCACACAGCTCTTTACGTGTAAAAAAAAAAAAAAATTTGTGTGGAGTGAAAAATGGAAATGAAAAAACAAAAAAAGGCCTGGTCCTTAAAGGGTTAAAGGGGTATGCTGGGATATAATTTCTCATGACCTTTCCGTTGCTTGGTATGTGATTAGCCATTTGATGGGTTAAACCTTGTGACCGTCCCATAAATCAGATCTATACAGTGTGCCAGTGAAGAGCGCTGCACCATACAGTGGCAGTGCATAAGGTCAGCCATAAGTCTTGTATGGCCGCTGCACTTCAGTGCTTGCTCTCTTAAGTGAAGTTGTAAACGATTTACTGGTAAGATTTTTCTTCTGTTATTTATATTGAAGTTCTTATAACTGGTTGATTTAAAGTAAAAATAAAAATTGCTTTTGGGGAGGGGGGGTATTTGAATCTTTAGGTCTGCACTATTCTGGAACGCAGTAAATAATGGTGGAGGGTTTCAGACTTGGGCCTCCTTTAGACGGCTGTTGTGTGGACATATATCCGGCCGCAAGTTTGCAAGCGGCGCTCCTCCATCTTCCTCTACACCGGGCTGCGGCTGGACGAGCATACTTCTGTGTGAATGTACCCTTATAGAAATGGCTGCATTGACATTGAATACAGCATACTGTAAAATACAGGACTTGAGCCCATGACCCACAAGCAAGTTTGGTCCGAGAAATTTATCTCCGTTCGAAGGGAGGATTTCCCGGACTGAACCTAGAATCGCTGAACTGAGCTCAGTTATGTAATTCTAGGTTTGGTTTGTCTATACTACAAGCACACTGAGCAAGGTTTTTGGACCGAACTACATGAGTTGTAGAGCTTTAGGTAAGAAGAAGCGATTGCTGGGGTTAGGGTCCAGGTACCTACACCAACTTACATGTGCAAGCTTTAAACACCTGCTCTGTTTTCCTGTAATGTCAGAGTATCTTGTCTTGTCATAGTGGCACATACAGGTTGCAGCCAGTAGAGACGGCTGAAATAAGGATCACATCAACCATTCATGGCCCAGACAGATTTCCTCCACACGTCACACTGATGATGCCATTTACTCCGTCACATTGGGTAATATCTGACATATAGATATTCCTTATATACTAGGAGCACCCATACACTTGCACCCATCACTAATTGTCAAATGGTTAATGGAACGCTCCAGATGAATATGAGTCCTGCTCCTCCCTTCAGACCCCGCACTATGCATTAGTCAATGAATTGGCACTGACTGGAGTGTTCCTCATAAATCCCAGCCCATAGGAACCCACCAGACTTACTTTAAAATGTAGAGATGAGTTTCTACAGGCAGTACTGCCATCTTTTCTTTTTGATTTCTGAGGAGCATGTATTACTCTTTGTAGCATACCCAGAGAGGAATAGTAGCTCACGGCCCCATGTATTTCCATGGGCTCACACATGGTCCTGGTTTCCACAGCCCCTACTGGACCTGTTCCTCTCGCGTAACAATGGTGCACAAACCCTGGACCCATCATTACCGGGCCATGAGCATGTAAATTTATTGTGAGCCAAAACCATGAGTGGGCAAACACAGAACAGGTGGAGATCTTTCTCTTGGTCTGAGGTGTGAACCGGCCCTTACATGTTCCATGCGTTGCCTGGATGCGGTACAGCAATTTCCAGGATAGTTTTTTTCCGGACTTTTATTTCAGGAAACATTAGTGAAGTAACACACGAGCTGCACTATTTACTCTTCCTTGTTATAATTGTGATCTAGAAATAAGCCGGTGAATTTCCATTGCCGCTTTGTATACAGGGAATGTTGATGATGCTGTTGCCAAATGAGGATGAGAACAAAGGCCTTTTGTTAACACCTTTAGTGCTGGAAGGCTTTGCACAGGATGATTTCTATAATTGAGATGTAGGGGGCAAACTTGAAAAATGATATTGTACATAAGTAATGATGTTTGCCTGCTTCATAATAGACTTGACGATCCATCTGCTTTCTAGGAGTGTATATAAATGTATCCTTGCTAGCGGCTACACCGAGAGGCAGATACAGTTACCACATTGTTACTGTCTTTGCATTACAGATTTGTTTTCAGTTTGTGGTGTGTTTAAGGTTGCTGATGATGCGGGCAGCAGCTTGTGGATTTGTGAGCTGTATATTGAGCGTATGCACATTGTCCTAATCTAGATCTGTAGAGCAGCAGAACCCCCTGACCCATTATAGGCCCATAGATCCGCACTATACTAATATGCTTCTATGATGGATGCCCGGACTGAATACGTTAGGAGGAAAATTGCTAAACGGCTCAGCACATACTGTCCTAAGGCACTATAATGTCATGTACATGTAATAATATAACATAACATGCATTATGTGTATACCTTTTTCTGTGGAATTTATTACAATCAAAGAAGTAACATCTGCATGGAACACATCTGATTTTATTGTGGAATATCTACAGCAAAATGCAAAAAAACGAAAATGTAGACTTCTCTATTGTGCGTTCTCCTCATATGAAATGATTACATCTATTTTTATACTTTTCAAATTTCATGCATACATTTACTTTCAACATATTATTTTCTAGAGAATCTGTACTTTTTGGAAAGGTGGCAGTAAGTCCGTTGGAAGGTGAATGATAGTGGAGCAGACAGCCTTGGCTATTTTTGGTGTACCCATAGAATGGGATGTGGCATGCATTCGCCTGGATCTGTAAGACGTGGATAGTAAAGATAATATAAGCATTGTGTACTTTGGTTTTTTTTTTTTCCCCTTCTGCGCTTTGTTGTGCTTTCTTAATATTACATAAGAAATGTGACATCTATGAAAACCTGTTTTCTGGAGATATATCAACACTGCTGATATTATCTTGCGTAATTTTACAAAGAAATCTTCTTCTCGGTAATGTTGTCTGTTCTCCAGGAGATAAGAGAACGCTATGGTAGACCTTACACGTAAACGTACAGCTTCAAGGGTGTGAAGGAGCCATTGAAAAGTTTCTAGCGGTAGTCGGACTGCTACTATCAGTATCATTGCTATGCAAAAGGGATCCACAGGATGGGATGCACATAGTACATAAGTGCACCTAGACGTAGGCCATACATTCACAAAATAAATGGCAACCATTTTGTAGCATGCATCTTCTCAACGTTTAAAGGGGGGGGGGGGGTAAGAACATAACACCATAGAGATGTTAACAAAAAAGTGATAAAATAAGAATTTGTTTATAAAGGAGTTAAATAAAAATAATAAAATATTTAGATAAGGCTGTCAAATTCTTCAGCTTTGCAAATCATGGGGTACGTATACAGACAAAATAACATATTGCAGAGCAATACCATGGTCATAAGTGGAAACCATCTGAAGAAGCTGAATGTATGGAGGTGGTGGAGATGATAAATACAGCGCGTACTGCCATTAATGGCTGGCCTCTGTTTAATATAGACATAAGGCAGAGCTCCAAAAGTATAAGTATACCAATGTGTGCTGCAAAGTATTAACAATGTACCAGCAGTTATTGGCCCAACTGATGCAGAAATGAATCCCTTGGCTTGTCTGTTTTGGGAGTTTTTTTCTGCCAAGGCAGTGGCACACGACCATGGTCAGTCTGTAAATAACCACAATGCAGAGGACAGGTTTGCATACATCATAGTAATATATGATGCAAGGAGTCCCTTCATCCATACAGAACATTAGTTCCAAAATGTAACAATTATAAAAAAAATTGTTGCTGTTCCATGGGGAAGAATCAGTGATATAGTCATGTCCTCTGCACTGTGATTCACAATGACCACAGTTGTGTACTGCTGGTCTTATACTATCTATGCAAGGCTACATTCACACGATGTATGCCCGCCGTACCGTAGTACGGCGGGCATATATCGGCGCTGCGGAGAGGAGCAGGGGATGAGCGCTGCTCACCCCCGCCCTTCTCCATAGGGAGAAACAGCGCACGGCGCCGTAATACGGGAAAAGATAGGTCATGTCCTATCTTTTCCCGTGCTACGGAGCGGTACGGTGCCGCACGTGTGCTGCACCGTACCGCTCCCGTACAGTGCCGTGAGCCCATAGGAGTGTATGGGGGACGTATATCGGCCATATGTAGGTCGGCCGTATATACGTCCCCCATACATGTGTGTGAATGTAGCCTAAGTCTGATAAGAGAATATATTCACTCTGAACCTATTATTCCATCTGTTTTAACCTTTTTATCTTAGTGGGGAGAATTTTATCATTTATTAAAAGGCTTCATGCACTTGCCATGCATGCCCTGTGCTATTGACTGGTTCACTGCCCACTCCACATATTATAGAGCAAGTCCTATTCCTGCCAGTCTTTGGTGGTTATCTATTGACATCAGCAGTGTGAGTGGCACTCGTGCACTGATGTCAGATGGGCCACAAAGTAAATGTCATTTAAACCCACAAAACAACCCAATGAATTGCATTTTACATAAGTTTCCCTGTGTCTATCCCGCCATCTTCTGTATCTTGCTTAGTTATAATAGTATCTTAGTACCATTTGGCAGGTCATCTCTTCTACAAATCTGCTCACCTCTGTTAATCTCTGCCAGCACTTGGTGCCAGGGCTGACGCAGTCAGTTTTTAATTAGTCAGTGGGTAGATTTTATCCGTTGACGGTTGCATTGTGCTCTCTACATACTGTTTATGTTACTCTGTTTGTAGCTACTTCCTTGTAGTAGTGTAACTCTTGCCTGTGGTGAATAAATGACGTTGAGGTGAGTGTTATTTCGGAGGTGCAGAGCTATGTGAGTAATGCAGGCGGGTGGCGCAGTATGGAATGTTGGCTGGTTATACCTCCTGGAATGCCAGGGCCAAATTAATTGTAATCTGCAATCTAGACTGAGCCCAAGGGGGAACTCCAAGTACTTGTTCATCTGAGCTATTTTCTTCCCATATATACATAGTAGATAACCCCATTTTTCATATGGTCAGTCACCATGGATTAGTCCTCTGGAGCATCTGGTCATGACAAGTGACAATTGAATTCTCAGATTTCTTTACTGTAATGGGAACAAGGACTATAGACTCCTTACAGATGATCATTGCAGCCTGGGACTAAAGTAAGGGTCATCTGTAAGTCGGGTGTCCTTAAGTAGGGGATTGCCTATATACTTTCTGTATCGATTCTTCATGGTTTTCTAAAGTGCTAGAATCTTTGTTGTTTGCTTCCAGTGGATAAACAATGGTCCGTGGTCACATGATGTTACACAGGTGCACGGCCCTTTAAAACACAATGTAATAAGGCTGTGTGATGATAACTAATCATGCAACTGTGTGACATGACCATGGACCAGTGTTTATCACAGGAAGTAAACCAACCATAAGGATTCCTATAGAATGGCAGCAAGCAAAGATCTAGAAAACCTAGAGGAATCAATGCAGAAAGTATATATTGAAATATTGTAGTACTTTTCATTAGACAAACAATATCAATTATTTGCTGTAAGACAATCCCTTTAATATAGCTGTCGATCACTCACTTACAGGGTTGCCCACTGGACTCTGCTCTAACAGCAAATGGGTTGTACCATCTCTGCCAAAGTACATATTACATACATCTACTGGCAAGCCAAGGTGATTGAGGGGAGTTATCCACCTGGAACCCGATTGAGGGGTTCATTTTCTGATGATCTTCTGTATTGTGCTGTTGCAAGGCCACATACAAACTTGTTGGCTATGGGTGTCATGGATACCATTTAATTGTTTCATTTCATCCCGTTCATTTTGTTTATTCCACCTAAATCATAATGTTGGTGAACAGTGTAATATTTTTCTGAATTGGTGGCAATTAGTATCTTTTGGAATGTGGGCCTCAACAATCGCATCAACAAACAAAAAAACCTTTCTATGAACTAAGCGCTCATTCATCGGGCTGCATTTGCAGGAAGCTGTTCTCTTGCTTGAAGAATTTAATTGTCAGCATGGCCATGGCTTTAAATAGCTTTGTAGACATTGCTGAACTGACATTGGAGATGCACTGGCGATCGGCCAAGAACACGTGACCTATAAGGGTCTGGGATCCTGTGTTTTCTCTGGTCGGTTATTTCTATAGGGGTAGTGTTTGTCAGATAAGTACAATTAAAAGGGAAAAACTCCGTCTGTTTCACTTCCGAAATCCCTATTGACAGTTAAGTGTAAATCTTTGATGGTGCTGAAAATTGGCAACTTATCCGAAACTATCGATACCATTAACTATTGGTTATCTACCATTTTAGAATTATGGGAATGTTTGTGTTTTCTTGCTTGTCCAATTTTTTTTCCAATTTTTCTTGTTCATTCGGATTGTGTCCACCTTTGTCCTAGAAACCCAGGCTGGTAGACTTCTTCTTCCCAAATTTACAATGATTTCTGATCTCTTTAGATTCCTGTTCACATGGCTGAGTTAAGAATGCATTTTTTTCTTTGGGACAGTCCGTGCTCAGGTCCTATTGCAAATGGCAAACTACAGAAATAGAAGTCGTATGTCCTGTATCCATTGCAGAATTGGGGCTTATTATCACAAACTGATATTTCAGAAAGTTACTGCATGTCCTTTTCTGTTCCGGACCAGACTTGTCCATTGAAGTCTCTGGGTATGTCAAAAAAAGGAGCAATCTTGGATGACCCAGTTGTACAGTTTTCCTGCCCATACTCATTGCTAAGTGATACCTGGGAGTAAAGACAAAAAGTCAAAAAATGGCATATGGACGTGTTCACATGACTTTAGCCTAATCTATACATTTTCTCTATGAAGTGATAATGGCCATCGTGTAGGACATGGCGGTCAGTATTCTGCATGCATCTCTTCTGCTGAATGTGTAATGAGGTATTAAATGGAGTGGATGCAAAATGTCATCAAACTTCAAGAGGTGGGTTGTAGGAAATCTAGCATCAAAATCAAGCGTGATAAACCAGGGACTCATAAATCCAGGCACATTTTCTTATATTTGTCATCCATGGCTTCCTTTCTTCAAAAATCCACTTTAAAGGGAACCTGTCACCAGGAGACCCATTTTTAGCACTCCTCCAGTCCCCACAGAGCATAGTACATACACTGCCAAAGTGTTTTTGTATAAAAAATAGGTTTTCCAGAAAAAAAGATATGTTATATTGTACCTTTCATTAGCATCTGCTGTATGACTAGGCAGTTGCCAAAAGGGAGGGTCTGAAAGGAGCAGTTCTCCCCCCACTCCCCACCCTTGGGGAACAGCTACTCCATGTGACCTTTTCAAATATATGAAAACACCCATTACTGGACTTGGCGACGCCCCCTGCTCCTCTACAGCCAATCCTGAGTGAGGGGAGTTATTCATATAGTTGAAAAGGTCACATGTTTCCCAAGGGTGGGGGGGAACTGCTCCTTTCCAGACCCTCCGTTTTGGCAACTGCCTAGTCACACAGCAGATGCTAATGAAAGGTACAATATAACATATCTTTTTTTTCTGTAAAACCAATTTTTTTTTATACAAAAACACTTTGGCAGCGTATGTACTATGCTCTGTGGGGACTGGGGGAGTGCTAAAAATGGATCTCCTGGTGACAGGTTCCCTTTAAAATCATGCTTATCAACCAGATGAGTGCTACCAGAGCCTCTCAGTTCTGTAGCTTTACAGACTGTTACACTGTTTAACCTTCCCCCACTGCTCCCTCTGTCTGCTATAATCTCACACAGTTGTTTTTTTTTTTAACTTGTGAAGTTACAGCACGGAGGGGCTCTAGTTACGCCCCCAGAGGCCTTCAGGCATATGAGCCACAATTTAGAAGGGAGGAGGCAATAGATATAAGATTACCACAGTCACAGTGCTTGGATCTAGGAGTAAGTGTCCCTGGTTTATTCATGCTTTTAAGGCACAGATTTTCCATTGGGAACCTAAAGCCCATTAACTCCCTTTTAAATATTGTAAAATGCTGAAAACGCATGTGTGTTCAGGCCGAGGACCGCCCCCTGTGCCCTAGTGTCGCGTTATGAACAGACGCCTAGCGGTACGTGTGACCACGGCCTTATTTTTTTAAAAGCTCTCCCCAGCCTGGCTGCTAGATTTTTATAATAGTCGGACAACCCATTTAATAAGTCCATGTTAGTTGGGCTTTTTTCAGAAATTCATGCTTGATGATAAGGGGGCAGCCTAACAAGGTCTAGGAAACTTATTTGTATATTTCCTAGATTTTCCTAGTGGATCATCAATAGTTATCAAAGTCTCCATGCCCCTGTAAGGCCACCATAATTAAAAAGTCTCCACAAGGTGAGCTCTTACTCCCTGACCGAAGTCCATGTTACACATTCATCCCATTCTCAGGTGCGTGCAATCCTTCCAGTCACTTCCCACACTGTGTAGCATGCAGGCATTGGATGTTTCATCTGCTCGGTGCTCTCCAGAAGAACCAGGTGCACAGGGCTGGATGTAGAGGTTACTATTTCTTGCATGCGGAAAGACGGCTTCTCCCACATTCCGGCTTATAGCTTCTACCTGCCTGGAGCAATAAAACAAAGCGCTGAGCAGATACATTGTAGAACCTGTAACCTATGAAAAAGCTACACAGGAATCCCTAATATACAAGGAAAGCAATTCTTGCCTCCCAAAAAATGCTCTGTAACTCACTGCCCTGTTATGGGCCTGACAGTATTGGGCTAGTGAAGGTTCTGTCTCTCTGTGCTCTATATTAATCTGTTTTGTGTGTGACTGGAAGCCATGCAAAGATTTATTTATCTAAATGTTGCTTGTATGTGAAACATATTGTCTGTATAACGCCATATGGTTTGGTTCAGTTGTGCCACATGCCAAACAATCTCTGCATATGCTGCCAGTATAACCTCCCAGCCAAGAGGGCTGATATGTGCGAGGGGGCCAAGATCGATAAACTTTGATCTCCATTCTTCACTTCATGGCTTCATAGCATATGACAGCTGGTATTCAGGCAGCCTCAAAGGCTATGTACACAATCACAAGCAAATGATTGTTATCGCTACCGCTGTGCCAGTCAATCAAAAATGGGCAAGATCATCTGTGAAGTTGCTTCATTCTCCATTTCCCATTTTTAGACGACTGGCGTGCAAACCAATGGTAATTCGCAGACCTGTATTGTCTTATCTGATCCGTTTTGCCTCCAGTCCCTTACTACTTAGTAACATATATAGAAAATGTTGGCATAAAGTTAAAAATGGAGGAATGAGTGTGCAGGATAAGGCTAATACCTAGAGCTGTATACCCACAATGAAGAATGAAAGCAACTTTAAGCCTTAACCCTGCCCTAGTCCCAGTTGAGGGTTATGTTCTACTGATTTTGGTGAAGCAGAATCCGGCCTTTATTTTATATCGGTTAAAATTTAGTTTTGACCACATTTATTTCTGAATTCAGGCAGGATTGTCATTGCTATATGTGAGGATTTATACCCTCCTGTACATGCACTCATACTTCATGTAAGGGAGGGTGCTGTGGGTGTTGTGTCCTGGGTTACATTCAGGTCATAGCACCCTGCTTTGTTTGTGTGGCCCTCATTAGAACAACATAGAGCAGGGCAGCTGATTCAGTGCGGTACGTGTTTGTGCCCTAGTCCTTTTATGTGTTATTTATTTACAGCCAGCAGGCGCTCAATGTACGCAATGTAATAGTCGATGCAGCAATGTGTCTATTTTCTAACTAAACCCTAGTATTGGGGTTGTATCTAATTGCAAAAAAGACAACTTGTTGTAGGTCAAGTGTGACAGAAAGAGAAACAGTGAAAAATGTTCTGTATTACAGAACTACAGGATAGACAGGAATGTGCTCTATGTGTACTGTACTATATTATGTAGCAATGCTGCAGTTAAGTGTGTAGCATTTGTTATGAGTGCTGTGTAGAATGGCACACTTACAGGAACTTGACTAATTCCAAAACCTAGAAATACTCACTCACTTGCTCGCTAGTCTTGACACGCCAGGATCACCTAGAAAAAAAAGTTCTAATTGGCAGCACGGAGCGCGGGAACAAGATGTCCGGCACTCTGGGCTGCTAATTATGCGCACCCCCCGCACCTCCCTCTCCCATGCTGGGAGAGGTAGATTGTCACTTGAGGGGCATCGCCTTGCTCTCCCATGCTCCCAGCATGAAAGAGGGAGGTGCGAGGGCGTGCATAATTAGAAGCCCAGGGTGCTGGACATCTTGTCCCCATGCTCCGGGCTGCTAATTATAACATTATTTTCTAGTTGATCCCAGTGTGTCATTTCAGACAACTTTCTTCTATGCTGGGGAATGTTATATTGCTGAGTCTATTTTGGAAGATTGGTTAGACATTAGACATTATGATTGTGGACTTCATGTTTAAACGTCTCTCCCAAGATGTCTATTGTCTAGTGGTGCTATGTAATTATATTTCGGTACATAACATTTTACATTATTATTTAAAATCTTGTCTCTTTGAAAAGCTGTATGTGTCTTACTATATATTCTTCTTAGATGAAGGATTAAACAAAAAGAAAATTGTGCCTGCAGCTTGTACATGCAGCGTTATAAATGTAATACTGCAGACTTTTTTGCTCGTACTGAAACCCCTATTTGTAAGTTATTGATTTGCTGAAACTGTTCTCTTCTGCCCCAAAGCCAAGCACTTACCTAATCTTTCTATTAAATCTTACAACCTGCACGCACAGGGGTTTAAAGTTTCGCATATAATAACGATGGCCCCGCAGGGCAGAATCATTTACTTAGTTTATGTAGTTCTACAAGTTTACTGTGGTGTGGGAACAAATAGACCTGAAATCCTCTGTCAGAGGTCAAACCATGAACTACACAATTGCTTGATAATTCATTCATAATGGTTAATGCAACAAATTCATGTTCCCTCACTGGTGGAAAATTCCCTTCTCTTCTGTCTGTCCTCTAGCTTACATTTTATAACTTGCTTAAGACAAAGTGACATCTAAAACTGCCCAAAGCCCAAATGTTGCAGAGTGGATACCGTAGGATGTAGAAAAGTGTCACCAGTGGCCTTCTCAGATAACCATGTACATATGTCATTTTTAGCCCTCCATGGATACATTAGGTGGACAACACGGGGCTGAGACGTATCTGATTGCACTATCATACTGCTAGATAAGTCTTCTGCTTTGTCTCCGACCTTCCTGAAAACTGACGAGCAGTGAACTTTGGCAGCAGCTAGTAGCCAATGTTCTGGATGTTTCTTCAGTGATGTAACTGTTCTTATATGGATATTTACATCACTTGGGACCTCCTACAGAGTGCACTCAGCGGAGGCCTGGGATGGGTGCTCACAGTTACATGCTGCTTCTTTTCATCCTGTGTTTCCCACAGTATACAATGTGTACTATACAATCACAAAGGCTGCTTCTGTCTTCCAGTATCGGTCTGTATATGATCTATAAAACAAGATGTAGCTTTAGTCTTCTTTTGCTCGTTGTTATAGCAAGTAATGGGTGGTGAGTCCTATTGTCTTCTATATTATCCTCTATACTGAACTTCTAAAACACTCCCACGCTTCTTCCTCCTGTATAATGTCAATGAGATATTGGAATTTTCCAGGTTGTTTCTGGCAGATTTCCTGGTTAAATTGCGTTGAGATTTTTCTCCTTTCAATCCTAGCAAAATTGAAAAGGAATCTATGACCTGGACTTTCTTCAGGATAGATGTCTGTATATTGCTTCATAATGTCTGACTGGTCAGCGAAATGTTATGGCTTAGTGACCGTGGTT
Organism: Engystomops pustulosus; assembly: GCF_040894005.1. Taxonomy (NCBI): domain Eukaryota; kingdom Metazoa; phylum Chordata; class Amphibia; order Anura; family Leptodactylidae; genus Engystomops; species Engystomops pustulosus. Next base: position 70,721,296 of record NC_092412.1, read on the forward strand.
AATGAGAAATTGGCTGATTCTTGTTTGAGTGCCCAGCGAGGAACCATTGGATCTCTAAATTTTGTATATTCGTATAGATCTCAGATGAATAAAATAGATTTCTGGTGTATGATTCCTGTACTCTTACTACTTACTGTGCAGCAGTGCCTTTACCAATTGAGTTGGGGCTTTGTTTTTTCTAGGTAAGGTTTTTATTTTTTTTTCTTTCAGACTTAATTGTTTTTATCTTCCATCTTGTAATGTTGAGCGTTGTCATGCTTTTACTATTCAGATGAAAGCTGTAGTGTGGGAACCCATAAACCTCATAAGAGACCACCCTACTTGGTTATTAGTCCCACTCAAACCACCAGCCTCCGTGAGGATTAATTTATTTGGTTTGTACCTATATTCTGTGTAAGGATACATCTTGGCTTGGTTGCATTTTAAACAATTGCATCACACTTTTTTACCATCATCCTGGTGAGGTTATTTCTGCTGATGTCCTCTAGTGATTCTGTCTGTGTGGTCTCGTACAACTTCCTATGACCGATTGTTGCAAAAAGTCCACCCTTACTAGATTTGTGGTCGCTAGTCACATACAAGTGTGGCCTACCTGTGATAAGTCTGTGGTTTGGTAGTCTATTTTTTTTTTTTCTTATGCAAAAAATAACATTTCTAAATTTGCAGCACATTAGCAATTCATTTAGCAATAGATTATTATTATTATTATTATTATTATTATTATTATTATTAATATTATTATTTATTTTTGCCCTTTTTTATGCTCATGGCGTTTGTTTTCTCCCATTTTTCTTTTAAGGAGAAAACAAACATCCATCATGATAAACCAGGGACTCTTACTCATAGATCCAGGCACAGTGACTGGGGTAATCTAGGATAATATTTGTTATCCATGGCTGCCTTCCTTCTAAATATCGACTTTTAAAATTATGCTAATAAGCCAAAGGGGCTGTGGGGGTTGTTACCCGAGCTCCTCAATGCTGCAGATTCATAGACTGTTACAAATGGACACTTCCCCCATTCCCTTCCACCTTATGCTGAAACTATCTCTTCTGTCATTACATTACAGGGGAAAGCAGAAGGTAGTGTGTAAGCCTGTGAAGCTGCAGCAGGGAGGGGTTTTGGTATTGTCCTTCTGGCTCATCAGAATAATTTAAAAGTTGATTTTAGAAGGAAAGCGGCCATGTTTAACAAGTATAAGAAGATTGCCAGCATCACAGTGTTTGCATCTATGAGTAAGTGTCGCTGGTTTATCATGATGGATTTTGATGGTAGATTTTCTTTTTAATATGACACCTACTCCAGCAGATCCTTATGTGCTACTGTTCTGATCAAGAAACATCAATAGGTTGCACTTACTAACCATTTTTTTTTTTCATATTTCACAACTATAGAGAAACCACATAGGCCCAAATATGTGTGTAAATTTATTTTTTTTAATACCGTATATGTTTTATACTGAATACAGCTTATAGGTATTGGGTAGAACTGAATAAAGTATATGTCTGGCCCTCTAAAGCCATTTTCATTTGTCTTGTGGCCCCATGGGAAAATCTATTGTCCACTCCTGGCTTAAAGTATATAAGGTTTACAGATCTTTAATGTATCCTGAACCATGTTGTATCAGTAGATCATGGATGAAGTGAAATGGTGAGCAGCAGGGCCACTTTTTTTTTAAAATGAGATTATTTTCAACTTCCATGTTGTTCTTACTGCCTCCTCTCATGGGTTTATATTTGTACTGTGTATATGTATATCTGTGTGTTCGTGTATATATATTGTATATATTTTATCATTGAATGAAGAGGGGTAGGGTAGAGATATCTTTAAGGGGTTTTCCAACAAAGCAAGTTAGGCCTTAGCCACCGGATAGGGCCTAACTTGCTGATTGGTGGGGGTCTCAGTGATGGGACCCCCACAGATCACAAAAACGGGGGCCGATGTACCCCCTTAGCACTCAGAGATGACTGGAGCAGCCGAACGCATGGGTAGTCGGCCCCGTTCATCTCTGGCACTGCCGAAGATTGCCGAGTACACGGCCGTTCTCATGATGTGTGGGGTTCCCATCCGGTGGATAGGGCCTAACTTGCTTTGCGGTAAAACCCCTTAAAGTCTGCATGCATTTCAATACCAACTTTGGAGAAAACCTTTAGATCTGTTTTACCCCTCAAAAGTTAAATGGACAATGAATGTACTAAAAAGATCCAATTAGCAACACTTGGGCTTCTAATTGTTGCATAATTAGTTTTTCTCCATCAATCTGTGCTCGGGACCCAGGTATGGACTGTAGTGGTAGCTTGTAAACAGTTTGACCAAGTAGCTTTGACCAGAGCTGCATTGTGCTTTCACGTGTGTGGTTTTGGAGATGCGTTTTGCCATATGTTTGGCTGGTTTAAAATAGTTTTTCTTCTTTGCTGGAAGCGGCCATTTTAACATTTTCAAAGCTGCTTACACTTCCAGCAATGAAGAAAAACCAGTTCAGAGCAGTAAAACACATGGTAACATGTAAAACGCATGCCTTTAGAGGATACGCTTAAAAACGCACCTACAGTGTTCATTGTGGGAAAAGGACAGAGCAGTAGCATCCCATTGCGGGAGGTTTATCAGACCTAAAGTGATGGCAATGCCTGATGGTTCACAATTTGTTATCACCTTTATGACACTTCCATGCCAAGTGCTACACTCACTACAGCCATGATAAATGTCTCCCATAGTCATTAGACCTAAGACGCCGTATATATTCTTGAGTATAAGCCGAGGCACGTCTAAGCTCTCTGTCCGCAGACACGCACACAGTGATGTGGGGTGTCCCCCCCTGATGACATCACGCAGTGTGTGTGCATGCAGGCAGAGCGCATAGACATGCCACTGCCGGGAAGCCGGAGCTTTTATATCTGTATCTGAGTATAATCTGAGTGGGGCTTTTTCAGCACAAAAATTGTGCTGAAAATCTCGGTTTATACTCAAAATATACAATGCAAACCACCTAATTCCTTGTTAATAAGCAGGATTCCCATCTTATCCCTGGCATTACATTATGAAATGCAGAACGGATATCATCACTGATCGCCCAGAGCTAAAAAGTATCCAGGACTGAAGAAAATAAATGAATAGAAATGCCAATTTCCCTGAAAGGCGGCAGCATGCCATTCATTGTATACTTCCTGAAATATCGGATTTGTATTTTATCAGTCGATATTCATTAAATTAGTTGTATGCTGTGGGGAGCAGAGCACAGATACATGGATGGGATACGTGTTGTGGCTCTGTAGTGTCTGTACTGCAGCACATATACTAAATATGGAAAGAAATGCAAAGCTAAACAGATTCCTCCTCTGCACCTAAAATATAATGGTGTATATTTACCGGTATATGCGTCATCCAGAGGAAAGCCTCTCCAGCCGTGCTGGCCCATTTAGTGTCATACACATTGCTTTCTGTTCTTTTCAGCAGATCTGCTCACATGACTGACTTCATGACCCCTCGGTCAGCTGACGGGGTGACGCGTCTTCACTAGATCATAAATCTGTCTATGCAGAGGTCAGGGATGAGGGGAGTAATATAAAATGCAGAATTTATCATTCCTATTTGGACAATCTAAATAGGTTGGTAAAAATGACTTTTTTTTGGAGTTACAAGAATCAAGTTTTTATGGATTTAACTAGATGGGCAGAGGGTGGCACTTGTTGAAAAGGGTTTGTGTGTCTACAAGGGAACGGTATATGACAGCATAAGTTTTGAGCCACAATTGTGACAGATGTTTGTCACAAACCATCTAATATTATGTGTAACCTTAGAGGATCGTATAAGCCGCAGCTGTATCCTACAGCCCAAGCCTTGGTGATATGACTAATTTCTCATTGGCTATCCAAATATTTGTGACTGTGGACGGATGCACCAGTTGAACTGCAGGTGGAGCTAATTCACTGGTTTCTCTTGTGGAGTCCTTGCTGTGGTCCTAAATATGGGATGAAGCTCTAATGGGATTAATTGAGATTGAGTGGTGAGCGGACTGGGGTCTTCAGTATATTGTGTGGTGTGGCACATGGACAGGAACACTTCATCATGTGGGGAGTGTATTACTTGTTCACGCTTTACTCCTCTTTGCTTTCCAACACATGTGATTATGGGGGTATTTATATCTTGACATTTCATTTAATTAATCTGATGTATACATACATTCATTTTTTTTATTTAAAAAAATGTACCTGTGTGAAGATAGTTTTCTTTAAATGCAGCCATGATGTCCCTTGGATACGATCATCTCTGCTGAAGTGATTGTACGAAGAATCAAATTATTTTTGCAACCCTATGGTAATGAAGTTTGAATCAAAGTGGTCAGGCAGGGCTCAATAGCGCATGTCCGGCCACTGCTGCCAGGTGGCTGGGGTGGTTGTATCCAAGGACAGCTTTCACCTTTCAGGCTTAAAGGACACCTGTCATCAGGTCTTTGTCACTAGTCCTGTCACCTCTACCTGTTGGAGCAGCTCACAAGGATCCCATCCCAGCCTTTATCTAGTCAATTCATACATTAATCATTGTAAAATCATCTATTCTTTATAATATAAATGAGGCTGGTCACATGGTCAGAGGCAGTGATGTCACTGCTGTTACCCCTACCCTCTCCTCCCCCTGCTCATGTCTGTGTGTAATGTAAGGTAAAGCATGGCTGGTGTCTTTGCTGCATCTGCTGACATGCTGCATCCTCCTATACACATGTGAGAGACACAGACATCAGCTACACAAGTACCTGACATGTTCTGCTATAACATGGCTGCTTGGAGCTGTTGTATCTCTCCTATACACCCCCAGCACATGCACACACAGGCTGCAGGGGGCGTGGCCACCAGCAAGCACATGGAGCAGCTGTCAGTCAAGCACTGGGGGTGTGGCTGTGCCTCCCACTCATGAATAAGCTGGACAGCTTGAATATGCTAATGTCATTTGCATACAGCTTTAGGACCTCATTGCTTAGGTTTACAGGCATGTAGAGGGACAATGAAGGGATAGAGGCAATGCTCTCTAATGGCAGTTTATGAAAATATATTTAGTTTAGGGGGGTTATTTTGCATGACGGGTTCTCTTTAAGTGGGGCTTGCAGTAGTCACATAATAACCAGAGCCATGTTACTCCTCCTATGCATAGACTACTGTGTATATGATTTGTGGCTGCCATCTGGAGGACTAACATTTGGGTATATTTCATATAACTCAAGTCTCCAAATCTTGTAGTCCTTTGGTTCCCCAACCAGCTGGCTAATAGCAGGAGCTACAGTGCCAAGAATAAATTTATAAAGCTGCAGAGCTGTATGGCACCTGATATGCATAAACCTAGAACCATGGTGCCCAGTATTTTGGCAAATAGCAGCAGCCATAACGTACTTGCTCGGTCTTTTGGAACTAATATGGCCCTTTACTAGTAAACAGATAAGCTTTACTAATTTATATGAGTTGTACAAGAAATGTTGTCACTTGTTGGCAGCGACTCTCACAATCCATTGCCATTCTGACCAGTGAAGAGATGGAAGATGACAGGAGACCATATTAAGGCATAAACCTCTACAAGTAAACTTTGTGAGAAGAATCTAGATGGGCACCAGGGATTACCAAGCACTCCTGTGCCTATTCTTTCTGAGATAATGGCAGCATTGTGTCGCCAGCCCTGCGCCCCCCTGTACGCAACTCCTAGTGATAGATGGGAATGATCAGGTACCATGTACAGGTGCAATGGCTCGTGCTGGGAAACTTTAGACATCACATCCAAAAGCATTGCCATGTTAGGAGATCTAATGTCAGATTAAATGACTGATCTAAACGCTGCCGTATGCAGCAGTTTTGTGGAAATCCTCCTTATGTAATGTGTGGCTTGTACATAAATGCTTGTGCTGGGCTAAAAATAGCTGTGAAAAAAAATTGCTTCCAAAACACATGTCGAATGTGGAAAGTTCCCTTGTCTTGTGCTAATAATTTCAGTTTAGAGATCGCTGGCTCAGCACGTGTTCACGGTTTCTACCCATCTCCTCTGGTGTCTTCTCCATGCCGTACTGCTTGTTAGACTGGAGCACCCGCTCTCAGCAGTCTCCCATTACCACCCACTCTCCGCAGTCTCCCATTAGCACACACGTGTAGTCCTGCTTCATGAGTTACTGTAAAACTGGGGAAAAGCTATTTTGTCGGACCATTAAGCCCAAGGTCATGCACTTGTCCTAGTCACCTTCACGCTTTGCTTGCCAGCCGAATGGGAGCCTTCAGCTACGCAGGGCCGGGATATATACATAAACAGTCGGCTGTATGACATTGTCTATTAACATTTCCTCTAGTTAATCAGTCAGGTGTAATAAAAGTCCCATGACTTGGCAATGGCCTTTGTTTTGTTTAATGCTTTAGACATTGGTCTTTACATCTGTTTCTGCTTGTTTTAAGAGTGCCTGACAAATCGTACCGTAATAAGGTGCACAAGTAATGCTCTGTATGGATTGTGGCACTGATGGGCCTATTCATGCTACTAATTCCAGCCCTCACTGGCAATACATACGGTTATTGATGCTTGTTACCGGAATTATTTTCCTGGGTGGAATCTGCCACAAGTAGATGGCTCGGAATTCAAAGTCCATATGGTAAATCGGCATTAAATTCCACTGTGTCCTATAGAGGACATGTTGCCTCTCCTGAAACGTCTGAGAGGACCTCCTTAATATAATCATACTCCATAATTCAGGGTATGAATAAAATGACAGCTGGGTGTTACCAAATGCAGGCAGCACACCTTCTTGAACAATGGAAGATGGTAAAACCTAGTTGTACAATTTATTCAGATTTTTTATTTTTGCAAGTTGTGTCTGAATAATGACCTCCATTTGATCTATACCCTTTTCCCTAACAGAAAAGTGCACTGCTTCAGTAATTGGAGACACTTCTGAAAAAGGTTCAAGTAGGTAAAAAAATAAGTCGCATGCACGTAATAATCCACAAGACTTGAAATATTTGACCCCTATTGACTCCACAGAATCTTGGGGCAATTTTAAAGTAAATCTACCATCCAAAATCCTTTATGATGAACCAGGGACACTTACTCATAGATCCAGGCACAGGGACTGTGGTAATCTTCTTATATCTGTTATCCATGGCCTCCTTCCTGCGGAGATCAACTTTTAAAATTCACAGGATGTTACACTGTCTCACTCACTCTTCCCCGCTGCCCGATGTAATATAACTGCAGAAGGGGAGGTTTCAGCACATTGCTGGAGGGGGAAGTGCTCCTTGCCCAGTGTAACAACCTGTGAATCTGCACGACAGAGGGGCTCTAGGAACTGCTGCAGCAGCCTTTCAGGCTCATTTGCATAAATTTTAAAAGTGGATATTTAGAAGGAAGGAGGCCATGGATAACAAATATGAGTACCACAGGCATGGCGCCTCGATCTGAGTAAGTGTCCATGGTTTATCATGATGGAATTTGGATGGAAGATTTCCTTTAACTACCTTACCCACTATGTGCTGACCATATAACACAGATCTGAATATGACCGTGTGCAAGTGTCCTTTTTCTGTGCTAGACTCTTATATTGTTACCAGTACAAATCAAATGGGGCTTGAGATACTTTATTAAATGTGAAAAGTGAAAGTTCTAAAAAACCATAGATTGTGACCAGAAAAGATGGTAGTAGTGTTGCTTGCTAAAGACAAATCTTTGATAAGTTTTGGTAAATCTGAAGTGCCTTGGTCTACTCTTCTCAGTAGTTGTTATCTGACTTGCTAATAGTTTGGTACACAAAGTGTTAACACTGCTGCAGAATGACACACAAGCAGCGGGGAGTGTAGAGGCTAGTATGATGCCGACATGTGCAGCTGCCATACTCCGTCCATGGAAACATCACCCTTGGATACTATCCACGTATACAGTGTATTCCATGTTGGACAATGACAAAACCTATATATATGTGTATATTTATGTATATATTAGTGTGTGTGTGTGTGTGTGTGTGTGTGTGTGTGTGTGTGTGTATGTATGTATGTATATGTGTATATAATATATATTCCATCTATCAGGATAGTGCTGGCTAGCTGTTCTCGTGGAGCATGTCCCTAGAGTGCAGCAAGTGCTTTCCTTTGCATGCTGCTTGTTCTAACAATAACACGGCCCATCTGAGCCTGTGACCAATTTTCCACCGAGGACGACCCCACCTAGCCATCCTCTTTAGCGTTTCCTCTTGGCTCGGTTTGGATTGCCTGTTCCACACAAACAGCTCTGATCATATAACTGTGGTGCCCGGTGGCGGAGAGCTTGCACTCATCCTGTAATTGATTTGGATTTGGCTTTCTTGCCGCTTTCTCTCTGTGCATTTCTCTTCAGTGAGCTCATTCTGTCTTTCTCATAGTATATATGCACAATGGAGCGAACAGTAAAAGAAATGAATGGACTTTGAGAAATGCTTTCAGGCTCATCAATTATTCATGAGCCCTTTCCATGGTTTTCCACTTTCACAGCACAGCGCTGAGCGGCTCCTCTTAACCATCTGCTTAGGTTTGTCGCTGAGTGATTAATACAGTTATTTGGTTGGGATGTGACACCCTGCACCACAAATGTTTTATTAACGGGGGCTAAATCCTGGCTGAAATATGTCTGAAAACTGAGCTCCATTCACTGTAGAGCGTGGAGTTTGGCAGGATATGTGCCCATGTGAGTGCCACACACACTGGTATGTGATGGTGCCACAGCTGGAACCACACTTCCCTATTTGTTCCCTACATGTGACAGACTTTGGGATGGAGGTCTGAGAAATGGAACCCAAAACCAGTGTCCACAGGCACCCGTCTCCCTGTATGCCGCAGGCGCTGGGAATGGAGAGGTGACCATTCAGGTGCAGAACTAGCCATTAGCATCTGTGGCTGCTTCAAATCTGGCTCAGCACTCAACTTGCAGCCGGATGTACGTACAGCGTATTTGAAAGCATCTTGGGCTGCATTCATACGTGGCGTTTACGTTACGTTTTGGAATGCAGTACAGCATCTGAGGAGTGGAGATTTGCCTAATTGCATTGCAATTAATGTTAATGTTTCTAAACAGATTAACACAAATGTGTAACACATTGCTGTTAACATTTCCATTTACAAAACGCCATGTAATTAGGCAAATCTTCTCAGCTGTTGTATTGCATTTCAAGACTTGATGTAAATGCCAAGGGTGAACGCAGCCTCACAGGTTAGAGACCTCCTCTTTGGAGATGGATATGGATTCCTCTTCTTGGGCTCTTTATAAATGAAAAGGAGTCTAATAAACATCTACTAGACAAAATTTTGAGTGCCTCAATACGCCACTAGAGGGAGCCTATGACAAATGGTGTATTAATAGTATTTTATCACTTGCCTACACGACTGGTTTATAGCTCTGTACTCGAAGAGTTTGATCTTGCCCCCCTTAAAAGATAGATTATGGAATAGTCCCTGAGGTTATTGCACAGGATGTGAACCACTCTGCACTATAATTCAGTAGAAAATCGGCTGTGAACCCACAAGTAATACATTCACCCCAAATCTAGCAGAAAATGTATTCTCTCCTATTGAAAAATCAGGAATCTGCTGCCGATTCTCTGCAGAAAATTAAGACTTCTACCACCATAATGAAGGGCTGTATGCAAATAAGCCTCAGGGGCTCCAGGCTCCAACACCGACGGAGCCTGGAGCCCGTGGGGCTTATTTGCATACAACTCATTTGCATATAGTCTTTCATCCTGGTGGTAGATGTCCTTACATTTACACTACATGTGCATTTTTGTGTGGAAAGAAAATTCTCTTCTGTCTATATAGAAACCCAATAAATTAAAATGCTCTTTTACTGTTTATAAATCCACATTTTGGGGCCCCTTTCACATTGACATTGTGGGGATGTATATCCCCTACGTCCAAATAGACAACTATGGCGCCCAGCCAGGTGTGCCACCGTACAGTGCACAGAAAAAAGATGGAGTATGAAGATTTTAAAGGTAATATCAGGAGTAGGGAGAGAAAGTATATTGTAAGTATATAAGCACTGATATATAAGCTTGAGAGATGGTGGCTTTTCCATTTTTACACTTTTATCTTAATTCTCTTTAACCAGTGTGTTTTGCGCAGTTTAATGGTCACTGAATATTTTATGATAAAAGCTGCTGCTGCCTAGCTGGGGTCTTGCTTTCTGGCATGGTTACTGTATTCATAGCGTCAATACAAAGGGTATAAAATGAGATTCCAGGCTCCAAGCTAATCCCTCACAGTAAGCAAATATGCTAATGTGCGGATGTCCCGACACAGAAAGAAAGCCAGCGAATAGTCTGCCACATCCAGGCTGCCATCAGACAGCGCCGAAGTGGAAGGCTTTGTACCAGGCGTCTTTGAATCGCCAAGGAGTAACGGTGACCTCATTGTGCGTTTACTCATTTACTATCTTTATTTTAATTGTCTGTGCTGGTAGAGAAAATGTAAAAAAAAAAAAGTCCTCCTAGTCTGTACCCCATGAGTGGACTCGAGGATATTTCATGATGCGTTTTGGTAAAGGTTAAAATCTGCACTTTCTGACATCCTTAAGAGACACAAATTCTGCTTCCTACACAACTTTTCTCTAGAACTTTGCATGTGTGTATAATAGTATTCTACACGTCCTAGTCCTGTAGTTCACATTCAGTGTTTTATTAAAAATATTCACCCTGTGTGGTGGCAGAGACTCTAAGACTATTGTAACATCTTCTTTTGCATAGGAACTGCTAGAAGTTTCAGAAACAAAGACTCCATTTATCTTTGTGTAGCTGTCACACGGATTAGACTTTGGGGAAGATCAAAGGCAGGAGAACAGAGTACTGCAGATATGGGTGTTGTGTCCACTTCTCTGCCATACATGAGTCCTGTGCCATACATGAGTCCTGTGCCATACATGAGTCCTGTGCCATACATGAGTCCTGTGCCATACATGAGTCCTGTGCCATACATGAGTCCTGTGCCATACATGAGTCCTGTGCCATACATGAGTCCTGTGCCATACATGAGTCCTGTGCCATACATGAGTCCTGTGATTTGTCATTGTATAGATGTTATAAAGATTAAGACACATTTACTCTGCTGTAGTTTATGGTGTACATTATCCCCTCCTATGCCCTTATTAGTTTCTGCTTCCCTTTTTTATTGACTTCTATTGTTTATAATTATTTTTGTTTGTTTTTATATGTATTCTATGCCATTTGGTAATCCTCGGGTATGTGCTCACTCCTTTGTCATAGAATTATAATGCAGGGTATAATAGGGATGTTTGACTGACCGGGCTTGGCACTTCGAGATGCTCCTATTCTGGTAAATAATGGTTTACCACGATGAGCCACGATCGGTGCAGGAATTGTGGACCGTGCACTGGCTAGATTTTACGGACATACTGAAGTGTTAAATATGTGACTTTGTGCATTATAGATATATCATGGATAAGATTCTTTTCTGCAAAACCGCAGCACCAAACTTCTACATTGCATTATTCCCCTCACACATCATCCAGGCCTTGACTGTGAAACTGCAGCTGCAGCGCCCCTTTCCTCCCTGTCTTACTACAGATTGTTTCCTTGAGGGACTATGGAGTTATACACATCTCGGAGTGGTACTAATTATATGTGACCAGAGGAAGCTATTAGTAGAATCAGTGCTATGTAATGTGATCACATGTGATGGCTAGCCTTCTATAAATGTTACAAGAATGACTTGTATGTAATTTAATGTTGACGGCTTTAGTGTGTAGGTATAATGAAGCAAAGATAAGGGCATAAGTGGCACCCTACACTCGGCTTGTCACTGGCATCTGTAGCACTGTACTGATGTGACATGCTATGTGTAGCACTGTGTATTCAATGTGTGCGCTAAATCTAAATAACGGAATAATTTATTATTACCGTACGGTATGTCTGAATCTGGAGATTTCAACAAATTGTTAGATGTGAATGTGACATTTTATGCTTTCAAACACCATTTAAGGCATATTAAGTCTTATTTCGTACATAACATTTGGACTTTTGTATTGAGAATCTGGGCTATAGTACCACTAAGACATTTTCCTTGTTGCAGTCTTTCTATGTGGCCACTAGATGGCACTACACATCCCTGTGACTGTAGTGGATAAATGGGCCTATACTGCCACCTTCTGGCAGGATTCATGTGCTGATTCTTTTCTACATTATCAGTGTTAGGATTTCCCCATGTTGGTCTAGCTTGATACACATATGGTAGTTTCATATTTAGGACATCAGATTTTTTGTTGGGCATTACGGGGACTGCGCACCTTTTCTAGTTTAATGTGCAGCACTTGATGAGCAGTTGTGGAATATAAAATATTTGTCTCGACCAAGAATATGTCTATTTTTCTGAAGGACAATAATACAGTTCAGTAGTGATGTGACCACATTCTGCAATGTTTCCATTTTAATGCATCAGTTCTTGTTAGCTAAACATGCAGAATAGGTGCATCTTGCCTTTTAATTGCTGGTGTATAGAAGTAATGGTACAATGCCACAAACGGTTGCCTGCAGTTAGCGAGTGTGATGGGGCTGCCAAAATAATAGGTTTTAAGAGCACATTTGAAAGTTTGGGGTTTGGGTATTAGTCTGATGCCGTGATTTTCAACCTATTTTGAGCCGCGGCACACTTTTTATATTTAGAAAATCCTGGGGCACACCACCAACCAAAATAGCACAAAATGACACTAAAACAGTCATATTATAGTTAATAATATAGATTCTAAATTTATTTTACTCACTCAGTGTGAAACCTGGGCCTGTTTCGATAAACACAAAAGGGATATCCTGGCGGGAATGGTGGAAAGACACACACAAAGCTCTTCCTCAACAGTTCTCAGTTTCTCCCTGGTTTTAGTATATGGTGCTGATTATTATGTGGCTCATATACTGCAAAATAAAGGGGTACAATGAGGCCAGAGTACAAGTGCCAGCTCATATACCCAGCATATGGGCTCTTACTTGTAGTACTCCAGCCTCATGACTATAGTATTTCTCATTTTACATTTCTCATTGTTATATGCAGTATACTGCTGGAGTACTAAAAGTACCAGCTCATATGCTGAGTATTCTGCCAACAGTTCATATACTCAGGCAAAAGCTCTTATAGTCAGCATTATTGGTGGGCATTACCTTGGCGGTGGGCAAATGCGAGAGTCTCTCCGCTCTCAGGATGATGCTTCGGCCTCGGTGACGTCATTTTGTCACTCGAGGTTCAAAGCTTGCGGATGTGTTATTGTACACGTGAAGCCGTGACTGCGCATTGCCGGGAAATAAAACACAGGGGGCACCATAATTTGGGCAACTTTCCCTGCGGCACACTAGTGTGCCATGGCACACTGGTTGAAAATCGCTGGTCTGATGGACCAGGGTAGGGCATTCCAGAGAATTGATGCAGCACAGAGAAGTTCTGGAGACGTGAGTGGGAGGCTTAAATTAAAGGAAACCTCCCACTTGATCCTGGCCAAAATGACCTACTCACACCACCCTCTCGGCTCTTTACCACTAACCCCACAACATATTTTGTTTATGGACACAAACCGATAGTTTAGGGGAAAAAAAATTTATAATCTATAGAAATGTGACTTTGGCGCTTCACTTGCGTCACCCTGGCAATTCTGCGCACCTCCGATACTTAATTATGCAAGCCCCATCTTCGTTGTGTTCCTCCTCCTTGGACCGAGAGTGGGTGACATCATTCAGCTCTCGGCACTTCCCGCGTGTGCAGGCAGTGAATCTTGCACAGGCGGTTGCGACGCTTTGCAGCTGTGTGAGATTCACTGCCTGCACATGTGCGAGAAGTGCTGAGAGCCGAATGATGTCACCCACTCTCTGTGCAAGGAGGAGGAACACAACGAAGATGGGGCGTGCATAACTAAGTATTGAAGGTGCGCGGAATTGCCAGGGTGACGCAAGTGAAGCGCCGAAGCCACAGAGAGGAGAGATGGGGAGGTGCAGCATCATGCAGAGCTTTGTACATGAGGGTGAATAATTTTAAATTCTATTTGGAAGCAGACAGACAACCAGTGCACTGACTGGTACAGACTGAAGGAATCTGTGAAGTGTTTGGACTGAAAGACAAGTCTGGCTGCTGCATTAAGATGGATTGTAATAGAAGTGAAAAAAAACGTAGACAAAAAAAATTTCCTGCAATACCAAACTAAACTAATCCATTGTCAGACACCTGTGGGAATCTACCCCAATTCTATTCAGAAATTCACCTGGATTTTCGCCCAGATTCTGTGAATTCTACTACGTAGAGTGGCGATATCCACTGTTTATCCACAGCAGAAAAATACTGCAGATTCTAATATCCACAGCTCATGTGACTGTTTCAGTGCCATGTATAGTAATCTTGAATTACAATGTACTGTAATCCTCAGCAGAGCTTCCACATGCAATTACGTGCCAAAACTTCTCTGCATTTACACCCCGGGCAGTGGCTGGCATGGAACTTCTGCCATGGATATGTCCGATATCTACATGTGCCCGTATTCCAGTGGTTAATAGGCTGCTAAATGCATTGTGAAAATGTTAAGGATTTTTATGTTGCATCATAATGTAAAAGGAAGGAAATCATCTTCCTATTTCCTTCTGTTATATATTTCAATTGTTGCTGATTATTATTATTATTATTATTATTATTATTATTATTATTATATATGCCAGTGGTGGCACTGAGCCCTCTCTTTGGGCGCCTAGGCCTTCACCCAGCACAAAGGTCTCCATTCAGGACTCAAGACCTGAATCGAGGAGGTGTGGACAGAGATGGATTATCATTGTAGCCTCTTCTCCGGACCTGTGATTTATCCTGCTAAGGGGACTTTAGAAGGAAACTACAATAATAGTTTGAATTTCTTGTTCTTTCTCCTGTATTGGTGTCCTCAGGGCGCCAATACGTTTGAAACCTGTTACTTTAAATTGATATTTGGCCCGTTGTGAAAATATGAGGCTTTTGCTTGTAGTTTAGGCACTCAGTCCCTAAAAGGTTCGCCATCACGGTTATATGCTGTAATAATCCTTATGTAACCTCCTCACACCACTAGGGGGCAGTATGACTGTGATTGTGGCAATGCATGGTACATGAAACCTATACATGCCGTACCACAATCATGTACATGTTTTTATAGTTCATGATTTCTTGGACAAGTACATTGAGATACTAATTTTTGTTTTCTCTTTTTTTCCCCCCTTTTCTATGTGGAAATTCCTCATTTCTTGAACTACTTCAGGTAAGAAATAGCTGCTTACATGTGTACAATGACATTTTGTTTGTTTTTTTTTGTTTTTTTTTCTTTCTAGCTTATTTCTGTAATATCCTGTGGTCTTTTTGTCTTTGGAGGGCATTTAGCTCATCTAGCATATACCCGAGCCCCCATCCCTGGTTTATAGATAAGATAAGGAGAGATCAGGAGGGGGGGCAGCTTAAAGGACATCTACCATCGGCATATCTGATGGTGCTTATACTCGCCTCCTTGTCCCATGCCAATGGGCAGTAATCTTCTTTTAGTATGTATAAGTGGTGCAGCATTTCTGACAAATAAGGGATATTAAAATGTTTTATGATGGCATTGCATACACTATATACTACAATCACGCATAGTGCAGGCACGGCAGCAGGAGAGCCAGGGATGTCACATGGGCACTGACTGCTGTGTGGGCATATTTACTAATCATTACTTAACAATTACTTATTCCTCGGAAACGCTTTAGCACTTATACATACTAAAAGATGATTACTGCACGGGACGGGGAGGTGAGTATAGCCATCTACCACCCGGTATGCTAATCTGAGATGTCCTTTAAAGAGGACCTATCAGATGGATTTGGGACCCTAAACCAATTACAGGTCCTTTTATGGTCCTGCGATTTAGTTTCCCAAATCGACCTGTATGAAAGCTGTCGGTGAGCAAAATAAAAAAAAAAAAAAAAATTTTACTTGCCTAGATGTAAGTCTTATGAGGCACATCAGACTCACATCTGCAGATCCCGTGCCGTCTCCTCCTCTCACGATGCGGCAAGTATAGACAGGACAATAACCGCCAGTGAAGCTGGGGTGCTCTCCGCCGTCTTCACTTGTGGGAATGCGCAGGCGCTGAGCAGAACCAGGGACAAGTAGAGTACAGACGGTCCCCTATTTAACACCCAACTTACAGACGACCCCTAGTTACAAACGGACCTCTAGATGTTGGTAATTTCCTGTACTTTAGTCCCAGGCTACAGTAAACAGCTATAACTGTTATTAAATATGTCTGTAGTTAAGATTTATTGATAATCCTGATTCTTATGACAACCCAACATTTTTAAAATCCAATTGTCACAGAGACCAAAAAAATTTGGCTGGGGTTACAATTCTAAACTATGCAGTTCTGACTTGCATACAAATTCAACCTAAGAACAAACCTACAGAACTTACTTGTATGTAACCCGGGGACTGCCTGTATAACACTTTTTTTTTTACTTTATTTCTTTTATGTGCCAACATAAAAATATCTACAGGGCAATTTGGGACACTTAACCAGGGCTTGTGGCTGGTTTAATGTCCGCATTTTCCCTGATAATTCTATCAAAGAGAAGAGCTAGCTGCCCATCTGTGTACAATGTCATAGCACCAGTTCTCATCCAGGTATATTATTGTTGTGCTATGCTTACATCACCTAGTGGCTAGCATTGTA
This sequence comes from Engystomops pustulosus, assembly GCF_040894005.1. Classification (NCBI taxonomy): domain Eukaryota; kingdom Metazoa; phylum Chordata; class Amphibia; order Anura; family Leptodactylidae; genus Engystomops; species Engystomops pustulosus. The sequence continues at coordinate 70,737,988 of NC_092412.1, forward strand.
AAAGTATATATTCCCCACAGAGTATTGAATACTGTGGGCAGCCTTTGGATGGTTGCTAGAAGCACACTCACTCCCTTTCCCATAGGTCTATGGGGACATGGTACCATTATACTCCCTGATACCTATGCATCTGTACAAAAATAGAGATGGCTCAGCCTGTTCTTGTCACATCAGTGCATCGTCTGTCCACCAGGTGGCGCTGCTGCTTCATGTCTGATGTTCGAGCCCTGGAAATGGTCAGTAGTGGAATAATACACGTCACTCCCCAGGTTCTGGTACTGTCCACAGAACCTTATAATACAGGAAATATAGGATAATAATTGTCTGCTTTCTGGAATCTGTGCTTTTGATTTAAATGTGTAAAAATTACTTTGAGACAATGTGTCCTTGTTTTGTCTATAGTTTGGTTCCCACCAGTATCTGATCTTGTGTCTTGTTCATCACAAAACATTCCTACAATTTTTTTATGGTCCGAGTAATATCTGGCAAATAAGTGGAGTCATGCTTGTTGGAAATGCCACAAACTATATTTGCCAGAGCTAAACACAGAACAGGGAGCAGGACTTGCAGCAACATGATCACATTATCAATGCCGACCCAAGGTACTACTGTCCTGTAAGTGTGTTTTATGTAGATAACTATGGCGCATTAAGCCCTGATACCTGGACTGTGTTTAGTCCAAGTATTACGACCAGGACTAGGCCTGTATTTCAAGGACTGAATGGACATAAGTTCTAAGGGCTTTTACAAATGTAAATGTTTGCTCTGAGCAACACAGTCAGATACTATGGGACAGTAACTTCTGCACTGACAATATGGTCATATGTGTCGGCACACTTGCTAGATTTTTGGGTGTTGGTTTTGCCACACAATGACGGTCATAAGGTTACCCTTGAAGAAACATGCAATATCAAAAGAGTTAGGTCATTGCCTGCTATTTTGCCATTTAGATCTTCCTTGTGTAGCAGAGTTGTCCATAGCTGCAGGTCCCAAACCACCCTCCCTTTATTTATTTATTTTTATTTTATTTTTTTTAATTATAGACAATGGCATAAAAAGCTAGAGAAATGTTCACGATGCATCAGCAAGACTGTGAAAAATGCATTTATACTCCAGGAATGTAACAGGACTTGGGGTGTCTCATCACATTGCTGTGTTCTTTGATCTCTCCATTCAAATTGCTCCCCATTTCTGCCCTCTGCTGAAATAGCTAACCAGAAGCCTGCAACTTTTCTGATTCATTGCAGAGGGGAGAGCCTGTGCACATGATTCCGCTAAAATCCTGGAATATAAATGCATTTTCACAGTCCTGCTGCTACTAGATTCACAAATTATCCAGTATCCACAGGCTAAGCGATTGGTAAGTGTCGTAGATGGTGGAGCACAATTCTGGCCTATTTCCAACACATTCATACAATTGAAAGGGGGCGTCATGGTGCCTGCTTTTCCTACTGCACCTCCATTGTTAAAGGACATCTACCACCAGGATCAAGAAATGCAAACCAAACCCATTGACATACTGGTGTGTGCCCCCCCCCCCCCCTTGAGTAGGATCCGCTCTTCTTAATGCTGCCTATGCTCTTGTTTTTAAGGGGAAAAAAATATGTAAAATTAATTATATTAAAATTAATTACATTATGCAAATACGCCTCAGGGGCTCCATGAACCTCCATGGAGCCATCCAGGCTCATTTACATAATATTGAAAGTTTATTTTGTAAAAACTAGGATATAAGAATCTAAAATAAGAGCAGAACCTGCCAGAGAGGGCAGACACCTGCATGTCAGTATACTTGGTTTACAATCCTTCATCCTGGTGGTAGATGTCCTTTTAACTAAACCTATCATCTCGGATCTAACTATTAAGGTAGATCTGGTGGCAGGTTCAACTAATGAATGACATGGGAGCCATTTTTAGTGGCCTGTAACTTTATAAATCTTTTATCACCTTATATGCAAATTTCTGAAAGAGGCTCCAGGGGCATGGAGTAGCCAGAGCTAAAGCTACATCATGCCCTAGTAGCCTCTTTGGATCCTCCTACGACAAGATCTTTAGCGCGCAGCTACCAGCACTCTGCGCCCCAGTAGCCTCTTTCATATATTTGCATATTAGGTGATAAAAGATTTATAAAGTTACAGGCCACTTAAGGATTATCCCTAAAAAGGGCTCCCATGTCATTAGTTGAACCTGCCACCGGATCTACCTTAATAGGTAGATCCGAAATGGTAAGTTTCCTTTAAGAACATGGTCCCAATTCTCCGGATTACTAGGTGTCCTAGCAGTTGGACCTCCTCCAATCACTTTATCTCCTATCCGGTGGGTAAGGCATAACATGAAAACTTGGGACAACACCTTTCAGGCGCTGCCTACATCTCTCGTTATTTGCAATGTTTTATTTAAAAAAAAAGTAATTGAGAACCCTTGTTTATGAACATGCAGATGCCAAAAGTGTTGACGCATGAAGCGTATCCGTATTACCAGGCATGGCTGATTAGTTCTTGTGCCATCTATCCTAGTGCAGTGTGAGAACCGGCCATGGATTGGCGATGTTCCCGCATAATCCGTGGTATTCACGTTAGCCATTAACTACAGGTTTCATGTTTATAAGTGAGATCCAGATATTCTTCTGGCTTTCAGGTTAGTCCCTATACTTGTCCCTGCTGTGTGTGTGTTCGGATGATTTGCTGTATATCTCGTGAGGAGGAGATTTTGTCATTCCTGTGGTTATAAGGTACGTTCCATCTGGTTGGGTCTGGAGACAGACAAGTTGTACTATTAGGAGTCTGGGTTTCCTTTTACATTGTTTGCGTAGCTAACACGTAGGCTGGAAGACGTTTCTACAGTCCTAGAGAGGAGGCAGCGACAACAATGTCGCAGGGGATGGCAATAGGGCGTAACGTACCAAGTTATAGAACATGTACCACGCTCTGAATTCAAAACCTCTGAATTCGTTCCGCCCAATTTTTGTTTAGAAAAGCAATTCAAGCGCATCGGCGAGGAGCTTCTCCCGATCGCCATCAGGAACGAGCCCCACAATGTGAACAATGCAAAACACATGGTCGAAGTTCCCAATCACCAGCATTTTGGTGCAAACGCGTTTTCAATCAGGACAAGTTCCTCATCGCTAGATTTGAAACGTGGTCTTGAGCTAGGACTTCATAAAAGTGCATTGTAAAGCCACTACGTAATACCTGACGATGAATCCTTGTTAAACTTGCTAACATTAGGGGTCACTCCATAAGTTCAGTGCAGCCCTAGCTTTACTCTGCGTGGGTTTCCTCTGGGTCCTCCAGTTTCCCCCCACACTCCAAAACATACTGGTAGGTTGACTATATTGTGAGCCCCATTGGGGACAGGGACCGATTTGGCAAGTTCTGTGCAACACTGTAATCTGTGTACGCTATATAAATAAAGGAATTATTATTATTTATTACTCAGACCAGAGTTTATGAGGCAGCCAGGACTCATGCTAAATGAGATGTGCAGTTACAATGACTGGACTATATCTTCATACAGGCTGAAGGTAGGATGTTCCTTGCCGATAGCTGTCGGCAATGGGAAGGTCTTGCCTTTCCAGTAGGGCGATGCTTCTGAGCACCACCTGTCACTACACATAAGCGTCTGAGGCGGCCAGGACAATGGGAGCAGACATAGGTTTTCATTGAGTTCTTGGATCTGACAGCAGAAGAAAGTCGATTTCTACACTTCAGTTTTGGTTCGGTTGTGGCTTGAGGCTATTTTTCATAGCATCTACAGGGCTCAGCGCTCTGCTAATTCCAGTTTGTTTAATAATTTGAATTGGTTTTATTATCTGCTTAGGGTGAACTCACACATAACTGAGCAATGGCCCACGTTCTATTACCTCCCATTACACTGGCATGAGAGGTCCCATGATTTTTCATTGATGACGGTTTCATTATTTGTAGGTTTCTTAGTTGCAGATCTATGCCGTCCATGTTATGTAATTCTGCGTCTTCTACAAGGACCTGTTATCGCATAATCCTTGTACACTTCAGCGCCATATTAGACTACACATCTACATAGCCCACTTCTTATTTCTACCCTCTGCACTCCAATGTGTATTTTGGACGTGTGCTAGCTGTGGTTTCAGTGTCTAGCATATGTATTTCACTGGACTCGTGGCCATTGTTTTCATAGCCCCGTGTGAAGCGACTGCCTGAGCTGTAAATTATAGAGCAGACCCTGTTCCTAAGACTCAGTAAACTTTTGCTTTTGTCATCTGCACGTGAGCGGACACATGGACCGCAAACAATGGATCACGGATCTGTGCGTGCATATAGCCTAAGGGTGCTGTCAAGACCTGGTCACAATAATCAATATTAGTTTGCCAGTGATCAGCTGAGAAATGCCAAATGCTGATGGCACCTAACATCATGTGCCAGCAATACATGGCCCAGGGTACACAGCTTCTGTACTGCTTGACTTCTTCATTCCCATCCAGTAATAACAATTGTAAGTGAGCGATGAACGTCCTTTCCTAATCTTTGTGCCTTTGCGCTCTGGGGGTGCCCTGGCAGCTGATTCTATAGTGAAATAGATTTATCTCTGAAATAAAAGACATCCATCCATTCATTTATCCATTATTGCTATGAGCCTTATTTATATTATATTGTTATTGCTCCTGGAAACTTTTGGGCCACCTGAGGATAAATCCTATATCATTTTTAGATGTCTCAATCGAAGGATTATGATTTTATTCAGTGCTTTGTACAGAGCGTATCCTTAGGACTGTGCGTCCAGTGACCATTCCTGGCAGACCTGCTTGTGTGTATTTTAGGGATCAGATTCTGAAAATGAATATTTCCCGCTGGTACTTGTAATCCCATATAAAGGGGGTTGTCGCGTTCAGTCCTGTAACTTAATTTATATACAATTCTGTAGCTTTGCTTCTAGATGTAGGGGTGGGTATTGCCCGTTTTGCTCTGCATTACATCACCTATACACCTGCATTCCTCCATGTAAGTCGTGGCACATGTAATGTGTTTTTTTCTCAGCCGTGACTTGTTTTCAGGATGTGTTCATGATGGTAATGCCATAAGACAGCCGCTCTCTGACCAAGCGATAATTACTTGTGACTCGAGCAAGTGGATTTCTTTAACCCCGTGCTTTCTGGACTGCTGCCTTGCTTTATTGCAGTCACCTAACACCCGCTCATTGAATCTGCTTCCCATCTTTATACTACATTTATATCCGGGGGTTAACATTCAGCGCTTGAAGTGTAGTAACAGACTCCTTGTAAGTGGATTAGGAAAGAGGAAAATCTGCACCAATTAGTTACCCGGCTGCTTTGGGTTGGAACGGCGATTTCATAACTGGATTAGCCCACTGCTGAAAGAAGCCAGCGCCTGTATTTTCCGAGATGTAAAATCTCCCAGTCGTAAAGATTTTAATCTCTCTTGATGCTTTATGTAACAACGTCACGTGATCTGCAGCTCGTGTTGTCATCATCTGCCCTTGTTTCCACCTCTTGATCTCAAAGCCAAACCAGGCACCAACATCTCCACTAAACATACAAGAGACCTGTGTATCCTGGCGCTGGAATATACTCCCTCCCCCTTATTACATAGAAATTACAGAATAGTGAGATGAGACCGGGCAGCGCTGGATGGTGTGTGAAATGATCCGGCATGAAGGGTGCACTCGGCAGCTAGACCTCTCCGTGCAATGGACCAGTCACCATAGCACAGTAACCATGAAGGTGCTTGTCTTGGAGCTGGAGCAGCATCTAAAGAGGTATATTCTCATCTTCACGAGAATTGTATCTTTCGTCAGTGTTTTACCCAAAAGCAGAGGATACGAGCTAAAAGATGGCTTTGCCAAGCGCACTTCACATTCCCAGACCCCACAGGCTCTCCCCAGATGCATGCCGGTCACAGTAATACAGCCAGCGTCTGTGTCATACAATGGTGACTTGTGTGTTTATGGACTGCTAGGAGGGATTGTTCCCAGGAAGTCTTTCATCTTCCCATTTTGTACTATAAAATGAGGCTGTTGTATGGGATTAACTGTGGGGATTTCTGTCTTCCCTTTCCTGTGGTTTCTGCTTCCTATTACCTGAGATGACGGCTTGTTTTTATTATTCCGGTGTGTTGCACAAGTCCTTGACTCCTGATTGTTGCCATTATTACTATGTCATCGCTATATGTAACTACTTATGACTGTACGACTTCAGTGGTTGTATACAATCACAGTAATGCTGCACATTTATTAATGGTTATGGTTATAAAGTGTTTAGAGTTTATTGTTGGAGAGGTTTTATTTTGGGGTAATGGTAGCTTAATGTTTTTATCATAACATATACTTTTTAAAAGCCTTTGTCTACAATGAGGAAAAAAAACTTGGGTCATTAAATCTTAACATTTAGAGAATTTGCAGCACTCGTCCAAGGTAAAGTTCAACCTTTAATTCAGACGCCATTTCCATAGAAATTAGGCAAGAGCAGCGGACGTTTCTTTTGCATGACTGTTTTTCAGTGCCAGCCTATATCTCTGTGGGAGCCATGCCGTGACCAAATCTGTCAGACTGTGAAATGAGGATGGTTACCAGACTATGAACATTTTAAGAGATTTTTTTTTATTGGTCTGTGTGTATTCATACGGACTAGTCATATAGATCAGTTGTCCCATTACAGAGTTGTGCTTATCAAGCATTTTGTCTATATTTTGTATTTTAAAATGGCATTGCTGGTTTAAAGCCTGTGGAAACCATATACTGTATATACTCGAGTATAAGCCGACCCGAGTATAAGTCTAGGCCCCTAATTTTACCACAAGAAACTTGGAAAACCTATTGACCCTATTAGCTGAGGGTGGGAAATGCATTGGTCACAGTCACATAGTATATAGCCAGCCAGTATACAAGTATTAGCCGAGGGTGGGAAATGCATTAGCCCATGCCCCCCAGTGTATAGCCAGCAGCCTATGCGCCCCTGTATATAGCCAGCAGCCTATGCGCCCCTGTATATAGCCAGCCGCCCTCTTGTATATAGTCAGTGCCCCTGCCCACCCCCCTGTATAGAACTGCCAGTGCCCCTTCCCACCCCTCTGTATAGAGCTGCTAGTGCCCCTGCTCACCCCCCTGTATAGAACTGCCAGTGCCCCTGCCCACCCCTGTATAGAACCCCCAAAAATTCTGTACTCGCCTTTCCAACATCCCCCGCAGGTCCTCTTCTGTCTTCAGCTTTATCTTCGTCTCCCCAAACTGTCCCGTTGCATACACCATAACGTCAGCTGCTTACATGGTTTGTGCGACGCGCAAGTTTGTTTTCATTGACTTGAGTGTAACCCGAGTTAAGGTTTTTCAGCACATTTTTTTTTGTGCTGAAAAACCCGGCTTATACCCAAGTATATACGGTACATAGAATAGCTCCGTTATTAAGTATAATAATATGGATTTCAGATTCTAAAATCTTAATCTGTCTTCATATTAACCCTAAAGCTCCCATATATTGTAGATGTAGCTATTCTTACAGCCCTGACACACATATACAGCCAATTTTCAATATATAACAAAGTTCAGGCATGTCAGAATCCAACATGTCCACCCCCTCCCCCTTCCTTTTTGTGAGCAGACGCCGGCGGCACACGTGGTGTTTTGAACCCGTTTTTGGGCCGTTTTTAAGCAATTAAAACGTGTCAAAAACGCACGCCACGTGTGCCACCGGCCTTTGAGCTAGAGAGAGCTTGGACCTAGAGATTGTAGTAATAATAATCTTACGTGTATGGTTACCTTTAGAACAGCATAGGACAGTGATGGCGAACCTTTGAGACAGAGTGCCCAAACTACAACCGAAATCAACTTATTTACTGTGAAGTTCCAACATGAAATTTTAAGCAGTAACTTATTGCTACCTGCTCTTCCACATCTTTCAATTGTATTGGTGGTCTGAAGCCATCAGTTAAAAGAAGGAGGGCAAATTCAGATTATCATTGTAGCTTCTCTCCAGGGTCTCTCTGCAGAGGAAGAATGGTGGGACCAGCAGGAAGACCTCCAAAGATAATGCAGTTCTGTCAAAACATTCTCACTTTTCCCGCAGTTCCAAACAGCCAACGAAGTGTCGAATAGCACCAAGAGCAGCATCCCTTAATTTGCCTGGGACTGCAGGAAGATTGGAAGTGTTTGGTGAACTCTGTCCTGGGGTGATGGCCTGAGTGCCCATAGAAAGAGCTCGGAGTGCCACCTCTGGCACCCGTGCCATAGGTTCGCCACCACTGGCATAGGGTCTCATGTCCAGGAGCATATTACATATCTTTATGAGCCCTAACAGGAGTCATTGGTCGTGCCCAGCCCCCCAGGTTGCAAAGTAGGTGATCTGCACAAAAACATTTAATTTTTAGACCTCTCTAAGAAAGGTGCTTAACCCCTTAAACACCAGGCCATTTTTCGCTTTTTTGCATTTTTATTTTTCACTCCCCACTTTTAAAAATACACAACTACTTTTATTTTTCCAAGTAGAGAGCTGTGTGATGGCTTGTTTTCTGCGTAACAAATTGCACTTCATAGTGATGGTATTAATTAATACTCCAGGCCATGTGTTGGGCAGCGGGGAAAAAAAATTCCAAATACTGTGAAATTGGAGAAAAAAAGCATTTGTACAGTTTTCTTGTGGGTTTGGATTTTATGGCTTTCACTGTGCGCCCCAAATGACATGTCTACTTTATTCTTTGCGTTGGTACGATCACGGGGATAGCACATTTATATAGGTTTTATAATGTTTTCGTACATTTACAAAAATTTAAACGACCTGTCCAAAAAAATTTAATTCTTAATTTTGCCATGTTCTGGCACTAATAACTTTTTCATACTTCAGTGTACAGAGCTGTGGGTGGTGTCATTTTTTTTGCAACTTGTGATGACTTTTTCAATGCTTCTATTTTAAGGACTGCACCACCTTTTGATGACTTTTTATTGAATTTTTAATATATTTTTTAAATGGCAAAAAAGTGTGATTTTCGACTTTGAGTGCTATTTTCCGTTACGGGGTTAAACGCCGGGAAAAACCATTATTATATTTTGATCTGACATTTTGCGACTCGGCGATACCCAACATGTTTATGATTTTTACTATTTGTTTATACTTATATCAGTTCTAGGGAAAAAGTGGTGAATTGAACTTTTAGCAGTAACCCTTCTTCTTTAAGCTTCTTATGCCCTGGTTTTTACAAAAAAAAAAAAAAGCTTTTAAAATTATGAAAATGAGCTTGAGGGGCTCCATAGGTGTTAATGGAGCCTGGAACCCCTCAAGCTTATTTGCATAATTTTTATAAGCCTTTTTTTTCCTTTAAAAACAAGGGCATAGGAAACTTAAAGAAGAGTGGATCCTCTCAGAGGGGGCACACACCAGCATGTAATTGTGCTTGGTTTTCATCCTAGTAGTAGATTTACTTCTAAAGAGGTATTCACATTTAATGTAATTAATCTGGCAAATATATACATTTCTTCTACTGCGCATGTTGTTAAATTTTTTTTTTTCATCGTGTGAAGATAATTTCCCATAAATGTTGCCACGTTATCCTTTAGAAAATATATATCTGTCCTTGGATACAACCACCTCCGCACTCTTTCAGCAGTGCCCAGACATGCACTATTGAGGCACCCGACCACATGGATTCAGCTTTCATTACCACAGGACATTAATTACCATATGAATAAATGTCCTTCAGCCAATAAAAACTAATTGAAGAAATATATGTATGTGGAAAATGAATTGCATTAAATGTGAGTGTCCAGATAATAATACCCCTTTAACGAGTCAGGCTTCAATGGCAAATCAAGTGTGAAAAAAAAGTATTCTGTCCTTGTGCAGAGGATTGTATGTATATTTTATAATTGTAACTCCCTAACAAATTTTTTTGTGGTCTCTGTGACAATTGGATTTTAAAAATGTTGGGTTGTCATAAGAACCAGGATTAACAATAAAGCACAATTAGACACCTTTAATAACTGTTATAGCTGTAAATTGTAGCCTAGAGATAAAGTACAGTAGATTACCAATATCCAGAGGTCTGTTTGTAACTAGGGGACGTCTGTAAGTCGAGTTTTCTTAAGTAGGGGACCGCCTGTACTGTATGTATCTAATCACAGTTTGACTCTATGGACTTCTAATACTCTCCATCCTCCATGGAGGCATGCTGTGATTTCATGTGATCAGATACATACATGACATAGATGTTAAAGATGACCTGTCAGCTCAACTGGGACTGGTGAGGAATGATGGATCTTGATGGCTGTCAGGCTACTATCCCCATCTCCTCTATGTGCTTATGTAATGTAGCCATCTGCTGAGTCATGTGCAGTAACATGGTGACCGCAAGGTAGTGACAAATCTCCTTCTGTCAGGCAGCTCGTCCCTAAGAATCGGCCATCACTACAGAAATGTAGCTGTATGTATATAAACTGAATGATCAAGGAGTGTCATGTGTCAAACCTCTCCTTCTCCTCTATATGAGCCGTACGGTGTATATGTATGTGTATAGGGACACAGAAGGATTTCTAGTCCATGAGTAAGAAATGTACAGGACATGAAGTAGCTCAGTGCATCTTATCATTGTATGAATCAGCCATGTACATGACATAAGTGTTCATATAACGCACTGCTCATGTCTGTGACACTTTGTCCTAGGGCAGATCACTCCAGATTGAAGCATCATTAGGAGACCATTTGATGTAATCCGTGCTGATTGTTGTATTATGGTGAGGCTAGACACTGGCTTCCTTCAGTGTTGGTTGCACCAGGGTAATCTGCGGATGTGGCGGCCATTGATATGTTTACAGAAAGAAGCTATCCATGGCCTCAAAGATCTCATGTATATGACTGACTGGGCTCCGCCAGCTAGCTACACAAATGGCGGCTAATTCACGTCCCCCATTGACTACTACTGTGCTTGCTCCTGTGAGCCACCGGTCGCACCGCCAATGATATAGCAGGTTGTATCCCTGCCCGGATTTGCGCTGTGGTGGTCAAATCGCCCTACAAGTAAAACCAGCATCGTGTAGGGCACTTTATAAACTTCCCAGACACATTCTCCTGGTTTCCAAGCCATTTGTCATATTAGGGAGAATTTAGTAATTATTTTTACGTAAATGAGCTTCTCGGGGTTGTTATTTCTAGAACCCTCTGTGACAGGTGTGTGGCAGTGTGTATAGGGTGATACTGTGCTGAGCCCCAGCTGAAAGGGGAACATGTATCACAAGTGTCTGAGGTAAAACTGTTCTAGTTGCCCCCCCCCCCCCTGGAAACCAATCAGAGCACAGCTTTCATTTTATAAACATCTGTGCGAAAATGAAAATCAAGCTCTGATTGGTTGCCATGCAAGACTAGATAGTTTTTACCCTCTGAGAGCGCACATATAGGAGGCACATGGATTGCTGTAGTGACACTGGCAGTCCTGATAACACAAGTATTACGTCATCACACGAGTGCCGTCTGTGTCCGCCAGGTGGCGCTGCTGCTCCTGTGTGGTGTGACAGGCGCGGAGCCCCCGCATGGTGTGATGATGGGTGTGATGTGCGCGCTGTGTATGGTCACAGTGATGGCTGGCTCCGCTGATGCTGAAGCCTTGAGCAGTGCACACCTCACCCCATCACTCCTCATCCTTCACTGCTCTCCCGGCAGGCGAAGGGTGGCTGGGAATGGCGGGGGCGTTTCCGAGCAAGGCGCCGGCCAATGAGCGCGCAGCTGTGGTGTGACGTCATGTGGCCGGCTCTGAGCTGTGCCCGGGGAGCGCTGAGCTGGGACATTTCTCCCGCAGCAGCATCCCGAGCATCAGCATCACACGGCGGCCGCTCCATGTCCGCTGCTGCCCCCGCTCCCCTGCCAGCGATGTAGAGCGGCGGCCGCTATGGATCTAGGGGTCTACCAGCTGCGGCACTTCTCCATCTCCTTCCTGTCCTCCCTGCTGGGCGCAGACAGCTCCTCGGTGACACTAGACAGCAGGTACATGGAGGTCGCCCAGTGCACGGCCAGGTGTCATGTCATGCGCTCCTGCCCGACCAGATCATAACGGAGATCTCTTGTGTTTTGTCTTGCAGCGCCTCCGGTGCCAGTGTGGTAGCAATCGACAACAAAATCGAGCAAGCCATGGTAAGTGCAGCCGTGACCGGCACACAGCGGCGCAGCGTCATGTCCCCTTTGTTTTGGAGCGCTACACGGAGGGGCTCTGCCGCCTCCTCCGCTACTGCTGCTCCGCACACCATCCCTGCGCGCTGTTACCAGGCAGGAGGAGAAGCTCCAACTCCCGGCTATTAATAACTCGTTAGCTGATTGGCCGGCGCTCAGTCAGTGCGGTGGGCGGGGTCCGCTCCTCATGACGTCACTGACGGAGAGGAAAACACTATGCGGCAACCTGCTCTGCTCAGACCGGCTAGAGCCGGTGTACTCCGGGCTGGCGGCTATTGTCCTCCAGCTGCATGCGGCCTGCCCTGTACATACAGTACACAGCCTTCTCATTATAGGACGTCACCTCACACTGGTCACTGTTCACACTTCTCTCTGCCGCAGTACTGGTGACACGGTTTTATATATGAGGTTCCAGTACAGCCACAGTCAGTTCTTGGCACATACACCTCATACATATGACATACATGTTCTGTGCCATTCTATGTCCATCCTCATTGTCTGTAGGGTCTCTTCAGACTATTCATCTACTGACCTCCTTATTTCTCCAATGTGCGTCCCCCTTAGTCATGATGCCAGTCACACACAGACTGTTTTCATGTTAGTTATTATGTGGTCCCAGGTGAAGACCTCATCAATATAAAATAACACAGCCCAGACAGCCCCTCCACCAAAACCCAGGGCTTAATCATGCAGGTCTTGCAGATGGTCCAGTCCTTCCAGTTTTTTAGAATAGCACATAGTAGTAGATACATAAGTTCTTGTCCACCAAATCACTTATAGATATGAACCTGGGACCAGTCCTTGATTTATTTCCTAATGTTGACCTATTTGTGTAATACCCTACCAAATCCACTGCTGCGTTTAGTTCAAAAACTACATGTATAATCCTAGCCTTGTGGGTGCGTTCACACGTTCAGTTTTTCAGATGCAGTTTTTGATATCCAAACCAGGAGTAGAATAACAAGAAGAATCGCTTATCTCAATATTATGTTCTCACCCAGTATGATCCAGATCTGCTTTTGGTTTCTGAAACTGCATCTGAAAAACTGATGGTGTGAACGTGCCCTGTGTGTATTGTGCCCATCCCCCCTCCCATTGCTTATAGTGACAGCTCTTTTCTGTTATAGGACCTGGTGAAGAGCCACTTGATGTACGCTGTAAGAGAAGAAGTTGAAGTCCTCAAGGAGCAAATCAAGGAGCTGATCGAGAAGAACTCCCAGCTGGAACAGGAGAACAGCTTACTAAAGACCCTGGCAAGCCCCGAGCAGCTCGCCCAGTTCCAGGCTCAGCTTCAGAGCGGTTCTCCACCCTCCTCCTCATCATCAACATCCTCACAGCCTGCAACAAGCACTTCCACACCGGCACAGCCTGCCTCACAAAGCTCGGGTCCACCTGCATAGCAGCTTTAGCTCTTCCGAATACTTTGTAAATGGGGCTTGATCCAAGTTGACTTATCCAGCTGGCATACATTTCCATCATCCTGACAAGTGCTGAAGAGATGTGTTACCATCAGGTCTTATTATCCAGGAGAGCCCCATGTATAATACCATCTGATGGTAACATGGCTTTGAGTGATTTAAAAGCATGGAGTTTGACATTTACTGAGGAGGTGGCAAAAATCTCAGCCTTTTTTTATAGCTATGAAGTGTCCTAATAATTTCAGTGACTGCAGAATTCACAAGATTCGTTCACCCCTGGATGTGCCTCTGATCTCCACTTATTTATAAGGAGCAGGTAGAAATACGTGCCTCCCTCTCTACTACACCTCTTCGCTTGGTCGCATACATCCAGATTCAGTATTAAAGCGCTCTCTCACTCCACCTCCGATAAAGCGTGTTGCATTGGGAATGGTCGCTAGTGTAAATACACGGGACTCTGCGTTGTATGCAAGCTGTGATTCCTTCAGACAGGGTTTTTTTTTTTAAATTATTTTATTGTATTCTTGCCCATGATGCACACAGCTGTAAACAGGGCAAGTATAAAGGTGGAAACCCAGTGGACTGGAAGTAACTCGAGGCTTTTGCTCCTCTGCACTGAGGAGGAGAATTTTATGTCACATAGACACATTCCCCGTGGATAAAGGTGTATTGAAGTGTACTCCCTGGGGATATAACATTGGTCAGCTGAGCCCTTCATTTGCAATCTCTCTTATTGTTAGGATTGGATGCACTGATCCATTCTGAGAAGATGCTGTTGGAAATTAGGAATATTATTATTAATATTATTATTATTATTTCAATGAAGTTTATTTGCCTACTGTATATTTGTGTATGTAGTGTAAGTACTCTGTAAAATAGGAAAAAAAAACTTGTAAGTACTACTTAGGTTGTACAGATTGAAATTTAGTGGTTTCAATGGCTGAACAGAATTTTTTTTTCTTTTTTTTTTTTTTTTTAACTGCTACCTTTTACGTTGCTAGAAGAACTGTAGACGCAGGTTCTCCTGGCACTAAAGGTGTTAGTCAAGAGCACACCCGCACAACTGTTTAGGGTAGACTTATGCAACATGTGGCTTTCCTAGCTCTTGTCGAAGTGCGCGTCACAGAGCATGCTTGGACTTGTGGTTCAACAAAAGCTGTGGAGTCATAAGTTGTGACAATCCAGATAAGGACATGGCAGATTCACGCTATGTTTTGTGTATTATTTTATTGAATTTGCCTTGGCTGGTGAGTATCTTTTTGAAGTAAAATCCAGTTCACTAAAGCTTCTGGTTGTTTTTTTTTTTGTTTAAATTTGGTTGAATCACTCCAGATACTGACCACTTTCTGCTAACCTAATGGGGATATTTGAGCTGTAAGGTAGTATGCATACGTTGTGCATGTTCTCTAAACAGTTGTAACACGTCATTGTATTTAACTGTTGCACTTGTCAACTTTCAATAAAGCATACATTGTTGGTAAAGAAGAGTCGGAGCACTTCAGATTACTCTGTACATGACTGGACCTGCTGATGAGAAGTGGAGGTCCTGCAGCGCGTAACCCCGGACATCCAACCTGCTTCTCTATGCGCTATGTGCCCACATCTAGGACTTTCCTTGGAAAATGTGCTGTGCTGGCATATTCCATAGTGGAGGGAGTTCCAGCTGATCCGAGGAGATTTATTATGAGACACGTCTTTGCTTAGTAACAGCCCCCTCCCCCTTAAACCAAGCCATGAAGGATTTCCCATGCAAACAGCCCACAGGCACACGAAGATTACATGGAAAATGTTGCGTGGGTTTACAAATCCTATAAGAGCCTGGGCATGTTGGCATGAGATGTTAGTCTTTTACAACAGCCATATTATATATGGGTTTTAGCAATCTGAGGAATTTTTTTTTCCGTACCTGCTTTAGTTTCAGAATCGCTTACTATATCTGGCCGTCTGCCTTTTTCCAAATCCCTGACTAGTTCATTTTATTTTCTTCTGCCAGCTCAGGCTTAGGGTGTGGTTAGGTGGAAATGAGAGTTCTTGACTATTTTCAGAATTCTCCACAATATATATGGTATTGTGCTGGCAGCGTGCATTTTAATTCTATCTATGGCTCTGTTATACATTGATTTCTTAATGCTAAATCTGCCACATCCGATGCATGATGGACAGTAGCAAAAATGACTCCACTTTGTCTCCTATTGGGGTTTGTTTTGCTGAAAAATCCACAGTTATGACATAAAACTTTAATCTGTCAGAAATGATCTGCTACAGACCCAATATAAACATTGTCTGGTTTAACACTATGATGAGGAAAGAAGGATTGCGCAATAAAAGATGCAAATGCCGAAAGTATAGGTAAATCCATTACCAAAAATCTGAAGTTTCCCAATTCCTTCTGAACACAGTATAAAGAAAACCTATTACTATAATGGGAATGACCAAATCCACGTGACTATACCAATGACAATACCTTAAAAAGATAAAATAGAACATGTCCAAGTCCTAACCTTTTTTTTACAGATCAATTCTAAACTATATTTTATGAGGATCCATTAAAAATGGATGTCAACATCTGCTTTTCAGGACCAGGAATCTGCTTTTTTCGGGTGCATCTTACCTTGGTGAAGTTGTGTAGTCCCCGCTTATTGATACAGATTAGCATTTTTACTGAAAAAGCATACACAGTTCTCTTATGAGATTTCTCATGTTGCTGAGTGGATACTGATGTAATATGTGACTAACGTGGCTAAGGATTAATGGATGACTGGCACTTCTTACAGGTGAGCTGGTAAGTGGATGTTTTGTCTCCATAATCGTAAAATATGTGATGTTAGTTTGTATCATTATTACACCGCCATTATTATGTACCGTGCCAGAAAGCTGCATCGCTGTGAAGCTGTACAGGAGCAGAGTGTTGTTCTGGTTCCTGAGAGGTTCTGCAGCATCCACAGTAACTCAATACCCCTTGTAATGGATTTCTATTGATAGAGATTCTGCATAGGTAGAAATTGCTACATTGACCTCCTGTATTATTCTAACCATAACATGAAGTTGGGATCATTGAGTACACGTAGTGGAATAATGAATTTCTAGTCTGGATATGATGGCAGATTAAGATGGGGCCGTTGTTTGCTATTGTGTAATATGTACACCGCATGATGTTACACTCCATGCGTAACGCTTTATACAGCCACAGAATGTATGACCTACATTACACAGGCATATTTATTAACCCTTATTCACACATGGCACTCAAACTGTAGTTTATTGTGACAATAACCATAAGATTGTGGATAAACACAGAGGATTTTGTAGTTATTGCAATAATAAATCACATTTTGACCTCAGCCTGAGTAGACACTAAGGGTTCAATTATATTCCATATTTGTTGTGCCAAAAACATATACAGGAAAATCCTCCCTTAAATAGTTTTCTCATTTTCTTCTAAGAAAATCTAAATGCATGATATTACTGCTGTGTGAGTAAAGCCTTAGGGGATTTCCACATTGTTCACAGAAACTTGCAGAAATCCATGCACTGAATGCAGATACAATTCCGATGTATAGAATAGGTGGATTCTACAGTATCACAAATTTCTAATCTTCCATTTGCCATCTCAATTCTAGGTTAACAGTAAAGCTTTTTCCTTCTGTGAGGGATTGATACAGAAAGTATATTGGGCAATTTATATAACTCTTCTCATTCTCCAAACTATATTTACTGATTAAAACTGGGCAACCCCGTTTTATGAGTTACAGGGGTAATAAGGTACTACAGTACAGTGAGTATTGTTTCCAGTTCTGGCTGTGATGGCTGACCACCTGAACCGTACTGACATGTTGAGTTCAGTTCTGATTGTCATTGTTCGGGCTGGATATTAAAGCCAGCACACAATACAAGTATGATGCAAGCTAGTGGGTAAAGGCCTTACTTTTCCAAGACCAGCCTATATATACTTTGTTGTTTGAGCCCCGTTTACCCTTAATGGCCAAAAGGATTGGTGGATCTGAAAAGATTGTTATTGTTGAATCATCACCCTTTCCTGATGATTCTGACCCAATCTGTCTTCCTGTCTGGACACCATCAAATTGCTATAATAAGAAACTTTTCACTATGCACAGGACCTTAGGGGGTAAATGTTTGATCTTTGCTATCCTCCCCGGTTCATGTAATAGGGTATCAACACTAGACTATCACAATTAATTCCATAGATCTTACCTGGGGATGCAGTGTGCATGTCCAATAGTCAGGCATCCTCCTTTTGGTATACAAAGAGGGCACATGGAGTTCCTGGGATTATATGCAGTTTCAGTGGATAGGTGGTAAATGTCCACTGTGACTTTTTGTTATGAATGACTTTGCAGCTAGCTATTGATATACTTTGTGTGTTTGTACTCTGTGTATATGTTTCTGCTGGATTGACCTTTATGCCATGAGATCCTTGCACTTGAGTGACCTATTAAGTCTAGACCCCTTTTTATATGTAAACTGTTTTGTTATGCCCAGTAGCCATCTGTGATACTAATATCTGATGTTGTTTTTTTCTGGGTCAGGAAACCATTAAAATTTTCTTTCTGATAACTACAAAGAGGATGGGTTCAGCAGTGCAGGGTGTTTGGCTTTTAGAGAGTCAATGAGCTGGTCTCTGTAGACAGTACAATTGCTATTGAAGCATACCTGTTAGATGGCTGCCACCACCATGTTTGGGATTGTATTTGCCAGGTGCCTGACTTTCTCCACACATTCCACTTAGAATTAACACCAAAAAGTGGACACACTCTGCCATAAAGCCCCAACTGGTAGAAAACTGCAGTTATAGTTGACTTGGAACTTTCTTCCATTTCCCCACTGCATCTCTGCCACAGTGATCTTGGGGTGGTTCTTTACCTCTCACCGTGCCTATTCTCCCACAGTTAGTTTGGCTGGATGGTCAGGTCCATGTAGAGTTATGGTTGTCCCAAACGTCTTTCATTAAAGGATTGTGGAGGCCACTGTGCTTTTAGGAACCTTGAGTGCTGCAGAAATACCTTGCCACAATTCTGTCTCTGAGCTCCTGGGCAGTTCCTTTAGACCTCCTGATTCCCATGGGCTTTGACATGCACTGTGAGGTCCTATATAGACAGGTGTGCACCTTTCCTAATCAAGTGCAATCCGTTTAATTAAACATAGCAGGACTCCAATGAAGGAGTAGAACCATCTCAAGCAGGATCATAAGGACATGGACAGTATGCAAGTTAAATATGAGTGTCACAGCAAAGGGTCTGAATACTTATGACAATGTGATATTTCAGTTTTCCTTATCTACATCTCTGTCTTTTACTGTCAAGATGGGGGTGCAGAGTGTACATTGAGTAAATGACAAGAACTTTTTTTTAACTTGGCAACTGGCTGCAATGGAACAAAGGTGAAAAATTTAAAGGGGTCTTTCTGCAATCACTGTATCTAGAGGATACAGTTCCGACTTGCCATACAAATTCAACTTAAGTACAAACCTAAAGAACTGCCTGTACAAAAGAGGAAACAAACACAGGGTTATATTGAAACAGCATTTGTTTTACTAATTTAATAAATGGTTATTGCCCATTTTATTTTAGTTATCCACTTGCAGGGGGGTAACTAGGAGATGCAGGGCCCCATAGCAGACTTGTGAAAGGGTCCCCCTTTATATCTTATACATATTTGTATGCTCACACACTTATACTCTTATTTGCAGACATTTAAACACTTATATTTATATACCTACACATATCATGCAGTACAAGTAGCTGCCGACTACATGGGAGAAGTTGATTGCAGGAATTAGAGATGAAAGATGCCTAGTTTTGCAGTTCTGCTGTCCCCTTCCTCTCCCCTGACATTTCTTATCGAAGAAATGCACAGGTAAATACTATGCTGCACATTTTACAGTATAATATGTATGTATATAATGGTGCACATCCTCCATTCTTTGGTGTGTCAGGTCGGATGCTGGGGCCCCCTGCCACTGCGAGCCCCTGCTGCTATGGCTGCTACCACTGTAGCTACGCCCCTGTCCACACGTAGGAAATTTATTCCACTGTGGTCTGTGTAGCCAGTACAATTGTTATTAAAGCATACCTGTTAGAAGGCTGCCACCACCATGTTTGGGATTGTATTTGGCAGGTGATGACCGTGGGCCGTTAAAGGAAATCTGCCATCTGGAACCTACTAAATGAAGTAGATCCAGGTTGAGGCGGTTATAGCCTCCTTTGTACTGGGCTATTGGGGGCATCTCCCTGCCCCTGCTAGCTCCAGGGGTTAAGGCTTTTACATCCCCCCAGTAACCCTGCAGAGACGCCCCCCTTACACGGTGGCAATGATTATAAAACCGGTGGTACATGCACACACACCCAGCTTCACTAATGCCAGCAGAGCGGGAGCTACTACAGAAGTACAAGGGGGCACTTCTTCTTCTGAAGCCTTAGCCCCTAGAATTGGCAGAGGCCAGGGTGACGCCCCCAGTACTTCTTGCAGCAAATTATCATAGTATAAAAGACAAATTTTAAGCACAAAGGAGGCAATAAGAAGTTTTAAAAAGCACTCTGGCTAGATCGCGCTGCCTTTTGGAATCCACCACAGGATCTACTTCAGATTCCCGATGGTAGATTTCTTTTAAGGACATTAGTGTTAGGCTTAAAGGGACACTGTCACCAGAATTTACCACATTAGAATTCCCTCTTTTGTGAAATCTCACCCGTTTACTATAAACATATTTTGCCTGAGTTGAGTCAAGTTTAGAGGCTGTGGGAGGAGTGTCAATTCAGACACCCTTATTGTTCTACAGCACCTAGAAACACGCTTTTGGTTCCATTATAAATCACATTAAATCAGTTGACATCAGACTTGTAGTTCTGTGAGCTACAAAACTGCAGATACAGGAAGTCAAATGAATAGGAAAGAACTGGACCTTTGTGTGCAGCTCACATTACCAACTATAACTGTCTATCTCCTGTTCTGTAGATCACAAAACCACAATCCCGATGCTGTCTGAAAGTTAAGATTTAATATGACACCAAAAGCATGTATGAAGTGACCACCCTCCTCTAGACTTGACTTATCTCAAGGACAAACCCTACTCGGCTCATTTTCATATGATTTTTTAGGAGATTATAGCAACACAGAGCTGGCGAGGGGAATTGTCTATGTGAATTGTTAATCTTGCATAAACCAGTTTTGTTTGTTACTTTGCTGTCTAAAACAGCCTTCCACTAGAATACACCATTTAGGGAATGTGTTTTACAGAGTACTCATGTAGTGAGACATTTGTTAGGTATTCAGGTAAAAGTATACTGTGAACGACACTTGTTATTTGGTGACATTGCTGAAATCTTGGACTAAGGCCTATTGCACATGAGTGAGTTTGATGCACATAACTCGCATTGTGTGCTTGCTGAAACATCCATCCTGGGTAATGAGCGCTCGGACCGGACGTCCCAGCAAGCACACAATGTGCGTTACGTGCATCAAACTCGCTAATGACGATAGGCCTTATCCTAATAAAATAGGTGCCAGACCATGTTGGATGTTAATAGATTAAATTAAAACAGTGAGTGGTTTCCTTATATCTTTATATGTGAGATACCACTAACACTGCATCAGCACAGGACTTCAGACATCTATTCCCCACAGTTTTTATTAAGCCATTGTGTCTTATCTGTTGTCCTTCTGATTAATCTGTCTCCCTCATGCTGGGATAGATATATTTACTCATGTCATTACCCATATTCTGTATAGGATGTGAAGCGGCTGTATTGGGGTATAAAAGATCATCTGTTAAAGACATTAATTCCTAAATTGTATCTGAAGACTGTATTGTAACTTATTAAGAGTTTAAAGGGAACCTGACACCACATTTTCACAAATACAGCTAGTTCCTATAGAGCGCTAGTAACTATGTGACCCTTTTCTTTTAGCTAAAAATTGTTCCCCTCAGATTCCCATATGTTCAACTTTATAATTTTACCAGATGTACAAGCATGTGTATAGCGAGTTGACTTTTGTGTTTCCAACCACACCTCTGCTCCTGTATGTTCTGCCACGATTTTAGGCTGCTGGTCCTGCCTTATCATTACCTATGATGTGGCTCCGCTAACTCCTATTCTGGCACTGCTCAGAGAGGTAGAGACCTCAAGTCACAGCAAGGACCTGATTCCTTAATATGAGTTAAACTGTAAAACCAACAGGGACACTTAGACAACGCACTTTGGAGCAGCCAAATGCCAAATCGGCCAAGTGGGTACTCACCCTCCTGCTTATCACACTTGCAATTTCATGCTACAATACATAAAATGACTTCGCAGAGAGTGTACATAATGGAGAAGACTGATTCACAAAGCTCATTCTCGGCATGCGTTGCATGATCCAGTTCTGGGCGGACACCGGAAAGAAATGCTGGTGCGTTAAATTACAGATTGGAAACCTGTGTCCATTGATCTATAAAACCTCCTCTGTAAAGGATTTACAGTTTTTACAAGTAACATCAATGGAATACACATGACTTGTAGATCATAAGGTTCTTGCCACAGAAACTACCATAGATATTGACAAAGGGACCTTGGCCATTTGCAGGCCTTCTATATTGGTAGTGGATTTACTACAGTACTCTATGCCAAACCTGCCAAAGTCTGCAAGGGTACCTTGAAATAGTGTTGCCTACATTATATTATTGTACTGCTAGGTTAATTTTAGAGAACCATATTCCGTCTGAGTACACTAAAATGTTATCCATTGCAGAGCTCACTGATTCACACCTGGATGTGTTTCTTTGATGGAACATGACCATAATAATAATAATCTTTATTTGTATAGCTCCATCAAATTCCACAGCGCTTTACAAGTCATAGGGTATATATACAAATATAAAACTACATTACATAGTACAAACATTCATATGAAACAATAGGAGTTAGGGCCCTGCTCACAAGAGCTTACAGACTATAAGGATGAGGGGGTGACACAAGCGGTATAAAAGCTTGTATAATGGTCCAGCCATTCTTTATAAGTGAACACATCCGTGTAGTGTTTGGTCTGAAAGATTATAGATTATAGAGTTTAGTGAGTGGTAGACCAATTACTAGGGAGTTACAGTAGTCTAGCTGAGAGTGAATCGTGAATCATGATGATGGTTGGAATATCACAGAATAGAAAGTGAGGGAGCCAAGAGGCAAAATGATCAAGGAAATGGTTGGGTGATCTGGGAGGACGGTATACTACAGACACACGAAGAGAGAATAGACGGAGAAGTCTGAGGGTGTGGACCTCAAAAGATGGGAAAGTTAGAGAGCGTACAGGAGGAATGACAAGGAAGGTGCAATGTGGAGAGAGTAGTATGTCTACCCCTTCTTCCTGTCTAATCGAAGGTCTGGAGCAGCGAGAAAAGAGCCGCCATAAGACAATACCACAACCGAGGCAGAGTCATTCTACTGGATCCATGTTTCAGTTATGGTCAGCAGGTCAATGGACTTAGAAAGAAAGAGGTCATGAACAGATTCTAGTTGATTGCACAGTGTGGGCATTCTAAAGGGCACAATTAAAAGGGGTTACAGGTGGAGGAGAAGAGGGGATAAGGTTTCTGTGTTAAGTGTTATCATAAGCAGAAGTTTGGCCTGGATTAGGAGAGATGTCCCCAGCAGCAAGCAGAAGAAAAAAGAGAGAGACAAAAATTGCTTCAGAGATTTATAAGAAGTTATTTATTGCGTCACAACAAAACACTGCAATAAGTTAGTATGGTTATATAACGTATAGAGTTTGTAAGTGGGGAACAAAGGTGAGTGAAGAAGTGAAGCATTTCTCTGTGGATAGTTGTTACTGGTGGAATAGATGGACGGTAGGCAAGTAAAACAACCATAGCAAACAGAGAAAACAAAAGATTTTCAGACAAACATATATTGTTAGTTTTTCATTGCCATCTTACTTACCTCCTGTCCTGTCTAACTGCAATGTGTAACTACAGCAGCATACTTGTCAGATTATTATTATACTTAGCAGAATATTATTCTATGAAAACAAAAAATGCAAGCATCCTATACTACCACTAGATTTATACCCTGAGAAGAAAAGAGACCAGACCCTCATTTAGCTCGTAAAACAATTAATCTAACACATTTGAATTCGCTTCTAAACAGAGAACAGAAAAACAACCTCATTGAAGGGCATAAATGAACATTAAATCAGTCAGGGCAGAAAAGGGTCAAAAGTTAGAGAAAGAAATAGACACATGCAATACAAAGGTAATTAACAGACAAATACCATTGCAGAGGCTGAGAATGAATTAAAAGGCAGAATATAAGGTTGAGAAATGTATTCAGCGATTATATATAAGAATGGCTAAGAATGAATTAAACGGCTGTGTATGGTTGAAAGATGCAATGTTAAAACAGTTCTGCAATCGTCGATAACAGTATTTAATTAAAGAAAAAACGACAATTGGTCACAGAAATACATTCCTATGACAAATGAAAGGCAGACATACACAGTACAAATTTTTCTGTGACTGCCATAGAAAAAGTATTTAAACCTATCAGAGGTGGTGACCATAGGTGCAAACTGTTAAATAGAGAGAGTTTTTGGATTTTTTCTCTAGCCACAAGGATTAAATGAAAGGCAAGACATGATATATCAAATCTAAAAGCTCATTTATTATCCTCCAACTCTCTCTGTTATCAACATCTTTTTCCTTTGCTATTCCATAGTTGTTGTTATCCCATTTTTATATATGTGTAACACTATTTGTATTAGATTTTATACGCATATATTTCCTATGTAAATTTAATAGGTCATGTGACTGCAGGTAGTTGGGATTTATTCACACCTGCTCACTTGCCCAATCAGGTCATAATTAAGGAGTTTTCCGAAACGCGTAGACCATAGCCGTGGCTCCGTGTGTGTTTCCATCTCCTTTTTGTACTTCAATGAAGAAAATATCATGTTTTTATCTACAACCGGAGTGTCTGTGGAGCTGGATTATTTGCATTTCAGACATTGCTTTTCAACCATGCTTCAACAGAATTCAAAAAATAAATAAAACTCATGAAACAGACCTGGACAGAAATGATGATACCCCTGAATAAATTGTGAGCAAAAGTACAAGCTAAATCAAAGGTGTGTCCACTAATTAGCATCACAGGTGTCTACTATCTTGTAATCTGTCAGTACCACACTCAACATGGACCAGAGGAAGGGAAGAAAAGAGTTGTCTCAGGAGCTTAGAAAAAAATTATTGACAAACATGTTACAGGTTATAAGACCATCTCCAAGCAGCTTGATGTCACTATGACTACAGTTGCACATACTTTTCAGAAATGTAATAGCTATTGGACTGTAGCCACCTCCCTAGATGTGGCCACAGTAAGAAAATTGATGACAAATCAAAGAGACAAATAATAAGAATTGTAACAGAAGAGCTCAGAAAAACTTCTAAAGAGATTAAAGGTGAACTTTGAGGTAAAGGGATATCAGTGCCAGACCCGATGTCCAGACCGCACCATCCATCTTTGTTTGAGCCAAAGTGGACTTAATGGGCGACAACCATGAAGGACACTATAGCTGAAACCAAATCATAAAAATTCTAGACTTGAATTTGCAAAACTACAACTATGTTGACAGGCCACAAAGCTTCTGGGATAATGTTCTATGGACAGGTGAGACTAAAATCGAAGGCACATCGGAAAAATAAAGCATATCTTGAAAAGAACACCGCCCAAGAATGTCTTGAATCTGTGCAGGGTACAATGAAATCTCAACTATCCAGGGATAGTTGTAGAGAGAAATGTGCTGCCAAGTGTCAGTAAGCTTGGTCTCAATTGCAGGTCATGGTTACAGGATAATGACCCAAAACACACGCTGAAAACACCCAAGAATGGCTAAGAGAAAAACATTGGACTATTCTGAAGCCTGCAGTGTCAGGGGGCCCCGGTATGTGGGGTAATAAAGTATATATTCAGTAAGTATGTATGCTGTGCATAAACTTGTATGTGTATACTGTGTATATGCTAGATGTCTGTATATGGTATTGTATGAGTGTATTTGCTATATGGCTATGTATATATGATGTGCATACACTGTATGTCTGTATATGATGCATGCGTGTGTATGGTACTAAACGTATTTGTGTACATGATGTATGTATGAATATATGTTGTGTGTGATTGTGACTCACAAATATATACATTTTTATAAAGGGAAGTGAAGCCCAATTCTACTATGGGGCCCAGCCTCTACTACACCACTAATTTGTTTTCTCATTTCTTAAAACTGAGGGAGTTAGTATCTGTTATGCACAATTATTATTTTAATGCATTTTACTTGCCATCTTCTCTATCTCATCATTATGCAGGATTGTTGTGTTCTGGGGATTTATGTAAAACTTCATACCCCCTTTATACAAATTTATAGACCATCTTTTGCACCCCCTAAAAAAACTGCATGTTTCACTCAAATACTTCATTTGTATGTAACTTGTCTCTTTTTGATTTGTTTTAATAAACTTTCTTAAATGTAAAAAAAAAAAAAAATCTGGATCAAATCCGCATTAAGGAGGACGCACAAGAAAAGTAACATGATCACTATTTTATTTTCTACACTGAGGCTAATTTCCATGTGGAAAAAAAGCACATCATCTACATGACTTTTTCCAAATCACATTGACTTTAGTGCTCACTTACTTTATCTCCCTACACTGTGGATATTTACTGTGAATGGTAAAAGTGTGTGTTATTACAGCGTTGTTATTATCGTATTAATGCTATTCTTTTCTATTTATTCTCTGATCTGTATGTGAAATCCCAGTTTCGGGTACTGGCAGATCACTGCCATATTGTATTAACATGATTATTAGAGGGTTGGCAATCGGTTTGCCTGACCTTAAAAGAACCTCTCATGTTTCTCAGCATTCTAGACAGATGAAGCGTACATCTATTTGTGACGCCCTCTTTGGCCAGGTGTAGCTCCGGAGTGTAAAACAAGGCACACCATCAGACGCCACACACAACACACCCTTGCAGCAATAACATGTTCATATGAATACTTGGATTATATGCAATGTGCCAAATAAAGTGTAGTAAATAACCCCATAAGTCACTTAATAGTTTGTTGTGTGGATTTCTGCAGAACTAGCTGTATCATTAACTCACTCCTTTCTATGGCATTTCATGAGTAATAAAGGAGCCGACACACAGTGGCCTCATAAAATAGACATTTCAAGTACATACCCATTTGACGAGATCAGATATACTGTAATGGCTGTATCTGACCCTTTAGTATTGTTAGAATTAGAATCTTTTTATTATACAATAGAAACACTCTGCCATATTATGGGCATCCACTCTGTTTTACCGAGTCTCCTTGCCCTGGTGAATGGCCAGTAGTAAAGTGAGGTGTTACAAGCACAGTAAAAATCAGTTGCTATGTAACTAGTTCTTACAAAGGTAGGGTGGTAGGCAAGGGTTGGCGATCGCCTAGGGCGCTACCCTCTCCTCCCATACTGGGCACCGGTGACACGGAATGGAGAATGCAGTTGCAGGGAGTGCAGGCAGGTAAGTATGTAAGGTATTTTTATTTTTGCATGGCTACATACTACAGGGGGCAGGCTGTGTACATACTACAGGGGGGAGCAGGCTGGCTATATACCACAAGGGGGGAAGCTGGCTATATACTACATGGGGAGCTGGTGATATACTACAGGGGGAAGGCTGGCTATATAATACAGGAGGGCTGGCTATGTACTACGGGGGGACTGGCTATATACTACAGGGGGGCAGGATAGCTATGTAGTACAGGGGCACCAAAGTGCCTTGTTCTGGGCCTGTACAAAGGTATTTTTGCATCTTAGATCTAAAGAGCTTTTGTAGGTTTTTCTTATTTCAGACAGTGTCCCATGTTCCTCGTCTATTCTGTAGAGTTAAAGGATAAAGCTGAACTCAGGAATAGAGCCCACGGTAGCTATTTTTATTGTTTATTGCCCACTTGCTGCACTAAATAAAGGCATCTACATCACTCACTAGTGAAGAGGTAAATCGCCTCACATAAATATATATCATAGGTCAAAAGTCAAGAACCGCCTAAATATCTGTAATACAATTATATAAGTATTCCAGTGAAAGGCAGCTGTCTCGCCTGTTCCCATTTCTATGACAGTGTGTGTCTCCAATAAAAACTTACTGCTTGTGGGTGGTTTATCTTATTGAATTTCAGTAACATAACTGAAAAGGTTAGAATCAAAATCCCAGCTGTAGAAATTGAGGAGCCATGCCTTGTATTATTTTATTTCTTTACAGAAAAAAGGCATCCAGTTCCATTTACTCACCTTTCTCTGCTCCCTCAAAGCAGCAGCAGCAGTCTTCTTCACTTCTTCTCAGTGCGTGGGCTCTACGTGGCTCTAAATCAGGCAAATGTTCATATCTGCTGGCTGCAGAGCTGTGCACTGCCGCTCCATAGAGGAGAAGAGAAAAAGTCTGCTGCTCCTTCTGGTAAGTAGAAAAAGGTGAGTATAGGCGTACTTTGGCCCTAGGCTAGGATAGCACAGCATAATAGCAGGGAGACAGACCAGATAACACATAGCCACGGGCTTAATTTAATCAGTGGGGGGTCAAACTGCTGGGAGAATGAAGGTCCCGTTCTCACTAATGTAAAGAAGTGTCAGGTCGCACAAGCGTCATGCTTCTCCATTCAATACTATGGAGCTTGAGAAACTGGCGCGCACATTTCTATGGCATCCCTATGGAATGGAAATGCCCAAGATAGCCAAGAGGTCCTGTGAATGATGGGATTTCCACAGTTGGTCCTCCACCAATCTTCTTCATTCCTTCTTTTTGTTGATGTACTGTGAGTAGAGATGAGCGAACATACTCGTCCGAGCTTGATGCTCGGTCGAGCATTAGCGTACTCGAAACTGCTCGTTGCTCGGACGAATACTTCGCCCGCTCGAGAAAATGGCATCTCCCGCCGTTTTGCTTTTTGGCGGCCAGAAACAGAGCCAATCACAAGCCAGGAGACTCTGCACTCCACCCAGCATGACGTGGTACCCTTACACGTCGATAGCAGTGGTTGGCTGGCCAGATCAGGTGACCCTGGGATAGACTAGCCCCTGCCCGCGCTGATCGGATCATTCTGTGTCTGGATGCCGCTAGGGAGAGAGCTGCTGCTGGTCAGGGAAAGCGTTAGGCTGTTCTATTAGAATAGTGTTAGGCAGGAGTGATTCTACAAGAACCCAACAGCCCTTCTTAGGGCTACAATAACGTTATACATTTTTTTTTTATTTGCTTGTGGCTGGGCTTGCTGGCACTAGTAGTGCAGCTAGTACCATATTGTGAAGAATTTGCAGGGGGACTTGCTACCGTTGTGTTTAGCTCTTAGTGACACACATATCCACCTCAAACACCAAAGTGGGAAAATTTATTAGGGGTTTGAGTAGAATTAGGCAGAGTCTGCTGATTTATTTATTTTTTTTTACCTTTATTTCATTTTATAGCTCAAACTCATCTTGCAAAGCAGTGTGCTCTCATTGTAGGCTACAAAATAGCCATAGGAGAACCCCAACGGCTTACTTAGGCCTACAGTAGCGTTATATTTTCCTTTTTTTGGTTTGCTTGTGGCTGGGCTTGCTGGCATTAGTAGTGCAGCTAGTACCATATTGTGAGGAATTTGCTGGGAGACCTGCGACCAGTGTGTTTAGCTCTTAGTGACACGCATATCCACCTCAAACACCGTAGTGGGACAATTTATTAGGGGTTTGATTAGAATTAGGCAGAGTCTGCTGATTTATTTTTTTTTTTTACCTTTATTTCATTTTATAGCTCAAACTCATCTTGCAAAGCAGTGTGCTTTCAGTGTCGGCTACAAAATAGCCATAGGAGAACCCCAACGGCTTACTTAGGCCTACAATAGCGTTATATTTTCCTTTTTTTTGTTTGCTTGTGGCTGGGCTTGCTGGCATTAGTAGTGCAGCTAGTACCATATTGTGAGGAATTTGCTGGGAGACCTGCGACCGTTGTGTTTAGCTCTTAGTGACACGCATATCCACGTCAAACACCGTAGTGGGACAATTTATTAGGGGTTTGATTAGAATTAGGCAGAGTCTGCTGATTTATTTTTTTTTTTTACCTTTATTTCATTTTATAGTTCAAACTCATCAGGCACAGCACAAAATCCAGTTGTGTGCTGTCAGTGTAGGTTAGAAAGTAGCCATAGCAATAGGAAAGCATCGTTTTGTTAAAAAAAAAATAAAAAAATAAAAAAATAAACACACAAAAAAAAAAAAAATTAAAAGTTTACACTTTAATTTGGAAAATGTTTAACCCGAGGGCTAGGGGTAGAGGACGAGGGCGTGGACGTGGGTGTCCAACTACTGCAGGGGTCAGAGGCCGTGGTCCTGGGCGGGGTGAGACACCACCTGCTGATGAGGGAGCAGGGAAACGCCGCAGAGCTACACTCCCTAGGTTCATCATGTCTCAAGTTACTGGGACTCGTGGTAGAGCACTGTTGAGGCCAGAACAGTGCGAAGAGGTGATGTCGTGGATTGCGGACAATGCTTCTAGCCATTTGTCCACCAGTCAGTCTTCCACGCAGTCCACCCATGTCACCGAAATCAGCACTCCTCCGGCTCCTCCACCTCAGCCTCCTTCCCCCCAGTCTGCCCCCTCCCAGCAGAATTTGGCATTTGAAGCGGCATACTCTGAGGAACTGTTTTCTGGACCCTTCCCACAGTCACAAACCACTTGTCCGGTTGCTGCTGAGCAATTTTCCGATGCCCAGGTTTTCCACCAGTCGCAGTCTGTGGGTGATGATGACATTATTGACGTAGTGGAAGAAGTGTGTAAAGAGGTGTCGGACGATGAGGAGACACGGTTGTCAGACAGTGGTGAAGTTGTCAGGGCAGGAAGTCCGAGGGGGGAGCAGACTGAGGGATCGGAGGATGATGAGGTGACAGACCCAAGCTGGGTCGATAGGCCAGGTGAACACAGTGCTTCTGAGACGGAGGCGAGTCCTATAGCAGAACAGGTTGGAAGAGGCAGTGGTGGGACCAGACGGAGAGGCAGGGCCAGAGCTGGTGCATCAGCGCCAAATGTTGCCCGTAGTCAAGCTCCCGTGGCGAGGGCTAGATTTTCAGAAGTCTGGAGGTTCTTTAAAGAAACACCGGATGACCGACGGACTGTGGTGTGCAACCTTTGCCAAACCAGGATCAGCAGGGGTTCCACCACTACTAGCTTAACTACCACCAGTATGCGCAGGCATATGAATGCTAAACACCCCACTCAATGGCACCAAGCCCGTTCACCTCCGGCCGGGCACACCACTGCTCCTTCCCCTGTTTCATCTGCTAGTCAGCCCCCTGCCCAGGACCACGACCCAAACACCTCCCGTGCGAAAACCCCATCTTCGCCTCCACGATCCTCCACAGCATCCACCAGCGTTCAGCTCTCCATACCCCAGACGCTGGAGCGCAAAACGAAGTATAGCGCAACCCACCCACATGCCCAAGCCCTCAACGTCCACATCTCCAAGTTGCTTAGCCTGGAGATGCTGCCCTATAGGCTGGTAGAGACCGAGGCCTTTCGAAACCTCATGGCGGCGGCCGCCCCTAGGTATTCGGTCCCCAGCCGCCACTACTTTTCCCGATGTGCCGTCCCAGCCCTGCACAAGCACGTGTCAGAGAACATCATCCGTGCCCTGACCAACGCCGTTTCTGACAAGGTCCACCTGACCACGGACACGTGGACGAGTGCTGCCGGGCAGGGCCACTATATATCGCTGACGGCACATTGGGTTAACTTGGTGGAGGCTGGGACCGAGTCTGACCCTGGGGCTGCTCTTATACTGCCAACGCTGAGGATTGCGGGGCCTACCTCGGTCCAGGTCTCAAAGGCCTACTATGCCTCCTCCTCCCACCCCTCCTCCACCTCCTCCTCCTCCGAATTACCATCAGTGGGCATGGCGCCATCAGTCGGTAGCTCTAGGCACAGCAGCAGTGCCATTGCTAAGCGACAGCAGGCGGTGCTCAAACTGCTGAGCCTAGGCGATAAAAGGCACACCGCCCAAGAGCTATTACAGGGCATCACGGCGCAGACTGATCTGTGGCTGGCACCGCTGAACCTGAAGCCAGGCATGGTTGTGTGTGACAACGGCCGTAACCTGGTGGCGGCTCTGCAACTCGGCAGACTGACACATGTGCCATGCCTGGCCCATGTGTTAAATCTCATAGTTCAGCGTTTCCTCAAGACATACCCCAATCTGTCTGATTTGCTCACAAAGGTGCTCCGCATCTGTGCGCATTTCAGGAAGTCCAGCACAGATGCTGCCACTCTCAGGGCAGCGCAGCGCCGCCTCCAACTGCACGCTCACCGACTGTTGTGCGACGTGCCCACAAGGTGGAATTCAACATTAACCATGTTATCCAGAGTTTACCAGCAGCGCAGAGCGATTGTAGACTGCCAGATGTCAACTTCCACCAGAACTGGTAGTCAGGTCAGTCAGCTTCCTCAAGTCTACAATGAGGAGTGGATGTGGATGTCTGATATCTGTCAGGTGCTGAGTAACTTTGAGGAGTCAACACAGATGGTCAGCGGCGATGCCGCCATCATCAGCCTCACCATCCCGCTGCTTGGCCTGTTGAAAAACTCTCTGGTCAGCATGAAGTCGGAAGCTTTGCGCTCGTCACAAGAGACGGGGGAAGAAGATTCCCTTGTTGATAGCCAAAGCACCCTTAGGTCTGTTTCTCAGAGCATATCGGAGGAGGTGGAGGAGGATGAGGAGGAAGAGGAGGAGAATGTTGGCGAGACAGAAGAGGGGACCATTGTTCAGTCCTTCACTGTTCAGCGTGTATGGGCAGAAGAAGAGGAGTTGGAGGAGGAGGAAATGGGCAGTCAGGCCAGTGAGGGGAGTGAATTTTTGGGCGTTGGGACTCTGGCGCATATGGCAGATTTCATGCTAGGCTGTCTATCCCGTGACCCTCGCGTTCAAAGAATTAATTCCAGCACCGATTACTGGGTATTCACTCTCCTGGACCCACGGTACAAGCAAAATCTTTCCACTCTCATCCCTGGAGAGGAAAGGAGTGTGAGAATGCATGAATACCAGCAGGCCCTGGTGCACAAGCTGAAACAGTATTTCCCTTCTGACAGCGCTAGCGACAGAGGGCGTACTTCTGCGGGACAAGTAGCGAGGGAGAGTAGGCGAGCAGGCAGCTTGTCCAGCACTGGCAGGGGTACGCTTTACAAGGCCTTTGCCAGTTTTATGTCACCCCAGCAAGACACTGTCACCTGTCCCCAGTCTCGGCAGAGTAGGGCTGATCTTTACAGAAAGATGGTGAGGGAGTACGTAGCTGACCATACCATCGTCCTAAATGATCACACAGCTCCCTACAACTACTGGGTTTCAAAGCTGGACATGTGGCACGAACTGGCGCTGTACGCCTTGGAGGTTCTTGCCTGCCCTGCCGCTAGCGTGTTGTCCGAGCAGGTTTTCAGTGCAGCTGGTGGCATCATCAACGATAAGCGTACACGCCTGTCGACTGACAGCGCTGACAGGCTGACGCTTATCAAGATGAATAAAGCCTGGATTTCTCCGGATTTTCATTCTCCAACAGGTGAAAGAAGCTCAACCTGAATAATGTATGCACTCCTCCTCCCCATTGTCCTCCTTCTCCTCCTCTTTGTACACTAAAGCATAGGAAACTGGCTATCTTTTGCCAGGGCCAACTGGCTCTAGCTATAGTACTCTATGTATTTAATTTTTCTGGAGGGCCACCTACCCGGTCCTCTGTTTTAAGCAATTTTTGGGAGTGCCACATACAGGCACTAAATCTATTTAATTTTTCTGGAGGACCACCTACCTGCTCCTCTGGTTAGAAAACTTTTTTGGACTGCCACATACAGGCACTCAATTTATTTAATTTTTCTGGAGGACCACCTACCTGCTCCTCTGGTTTGAAAACTTTTTTGGACTGCCACATACAGGCACTATCCAAATGAAATTGTCTCCATAGCAGCCTCCACATGTCGTCTTTTTAGCTGGCTCCACACGTTGTCTCCAGAGCTACCTCCACACGTCATCGCCATAGCTGCCTCCAAAAGTCGTCCATATAGCTGCCTCCATACATGGTCTCCTTATCAAACGAACTGTGTCAGGCAGAATTTTGGGTTGTTTTCATGGATTCCACATCAAACTTGTTAACTTTGTCGCCACCCTGCTGTGTAATCCACAAAATATACTGGCAAACTTTTATCATTTACCAATATTATTTCAGCGCTTCTTGCGCATCTGTTTACATTCCCCTCACCCGCCATATCCTAAACTTTTAAGAACGCTACTACACTTGATCTTATACAAAAAGTTCTTAGAAGTGCTGTTTGGGGAGTAGCCTAGAGACAGGGGCTTGGATTGGCGAAAGCTCGCCTGGCTGCGGAGCGCCAGCTCCATCTCAAGATCCAACTAACATAGTTTTAACTGCAGCACCTTTAATCTACTACTAGTTCACTGCCTCCATACATCGTCCCCTTATCAAACGAGCTGTGTCGGGCAGAATTTTGGGTTGTTTTCATGGCTTCCACATCAAACTTGTTAACTTTGTCGCCACCCTGCTGTGTAATCCACAAAATATACTGGCAAACTTTTATCATTTACCAATATTATTTCAGCGCTTCTTGCGCATCTGTTTACATTCCCCTCACCCGCCATATCCTAAACTTATAAGAACGCTACTACACTTGATCTTATACAAAAGGTTCTTAGAAGTGCTGTTTGGGGAGTAGCCTAGAGACAGGGGCTTGGATTGGCGAAAGCTCGCCTGGTAGCGGAGCGCCAGCTCTATCTCAAGATCCAACTAACATAGTTTTAACTGCAGCACCTTTAATCTACTACTAGTTCACTGCCTCCATACATCGTCCCCTTATCAAACGAGCTGTGTCGGGCAGAATTTTGGGTTGTTTTCATGGCTTCCACATCAAACTTGTTAACTTTGTTGCCTTCCTGCTGTGTAATCCACAAAATATACTGGCAAACTTTTATCATTTACCAATATTATTTCAGCGCTTCTTGCGCATCTGTTTACATTCCCCTCACCCGCCATATCCTAAACTTATAAGAACGCTACTACACTTGATCTTATACAAAAGGGTCTTAGAAGTGCTGTTTGGGGAGTAGCCTAGAGACAGGGGCTTGGATTGGCGAAAGCTCGCCTGGCAGCGGAGCGCCAGCTCCATCTCAAGATCTAACTAACATAGTTTTAACTGCAGCACCTTTAATCTACTACTAGTTCACTGCCTCCATACATCGTCCCCTTATCAAATGAGCTGTGTCAGGCAGAATTTTCAGGTGTTTTACCAGATACACAGTGGAACGCGGCCCATCTGTCGCCGCCATGCTGGAGACCTGAAGTTGCAATCATAGCAGCGCAATATGGATGCCCCATACTGTCGCTCTTAATCATGGAACCATTTCCGTAAAAACAATTAAAAATAGAACCACTATGCTATTCCATTATTTCTAGGTGAAATATTCAAACGACCCGGCCTGCTTTGAAAATTATAATTTTTTCAAAGTAAACGCTTCTGGCCCCCAGGCCCATTTTGGGTGGGGAGGAGCCGAGAGACAGGGGCTTGGACAGGCGAAATCTCGCCTGGCAGTGGACCGCCAGCTCCATCCCAAGATTAGGCAGCCTCAGAGGCATCCATGCATGCTGCCCCTGCTGTTTCCTGTCCATTTTGCCTCCACGATCCTCCACAGCGTCCACCAATGTCTCATTTCAACTCTCTATACCCCAGACGCTGGAGCACGAGAGGATATGCAGCACATCATCCCCTTATCAAACGAGCTGTGTCAGGCAGAATTTTCAGGTGTTTCACCAGATACATAGTGGAACTCGGCCCATCTGTCGCCGCCATGCTGGAGACCTGAAGTTGCAATCATAGTAGCGCAATATGAATGCCCCATACTGTCGCTCTTAATCATGGAAGTCGTCTCCATGGCTGCCTCCACATGTTGTCCCCTTATCAAAATAGTTGTGTCAGGCTCATTTTTAGGGTGTTTTACCAGATACGTTATGGAACTTGGTCACTATGTCACCACCATGCTGTGTTATCGACTAAATATACCGTCAACCTTTTGTTCACATAGGAAATCATTTCACCTCCTTTGGTGAAACCTGAGTCCATTTAGGGTATGTCGCCATGAGACTTTCTAGCCTGCCACTGCTGCCTCTGCATGCCATCCCCTATAGTGTCAGGGTCAATTATTGCATGTTTTAGATGCTATCTAGCCTCATTCGGTCACTCTGTCATGGCCATGCTGTTGCCCATAATTTTGGCATAATGGTGCGATTAAGCAGCCTCAGAGGCATCCATGCATGCTGCCCCTGCTGTTTCCTGTCCATTTCCGTGGTGTTTCCATCCTTTTCTGAGGTTCCCAGGTGTTTGGCCAAGCTTCCCTGTGCAGAGCCTTGGTCCCCTTGAAAAATGCTCGAGTCTCCCATTGACTTCAATGTGGCTCGTTATTCGAGACGAGCACTCGAGCATCGGGAAAAGTTTGTCTCGAATAACGAGTACCCGAGCATTTTAGTGCTCGCTCATCTCTAACTGTGAGCTGCAAAAATCTCTAAAATGTGTAAGGTGGTGCATGTATTTATTTTATATATAAAAGAAATAATTAAATTAACAAATAAATAATAATTAAGCACCTGTTTTCCATGTTAATACCCAGGGAATTTTTAATTTTTTTTTCCGGGAATTTCTTCTACAACCTACAGTATATATTTTTCTGTGACTATAGCTGTATGAGGGTTTTTTAGTGTGAGTGTGTGTGTGTGTGTGGGGGGGGGGGGGCGGTTGGGGCTTAATGTAGTTTTTAATAGCAATTTTTTTTTAAAGACCTTTCGCATCACCACCTTCCAAGCACCATAACCTTTGAATTTTTTTAATGACATTTTTTTTATTGCACTTAATAGAATTTTTGTCTGATGGATGACTAAAAAATGTCAAGTTAGGCACTTTTTTCCTTTCTTTTTAAAATAGTTTTGCTGTGTGGGATAAATACTATTATAGTTTTGTAGCCTGAATTGGTACAGGTGTAGGTACAAAATTTATTTTTTCTTTCTTTTTTTTTCCCATCACATTGCTCCACAAGGAGACAATACATGAGATTGTTTGATCTCTAATATTTTGCATGGCACTGCAGGGTGCTGAAATCTGGCTTTGCAGGCTGTTACACTGTGCCGAAGCAGGTCTCCCCCTCAGCTTATCCCCCTTTTATCTGCTTAGTGTAATCTCATACAGTGGAAGAAGGAAGGCCTTCTGCACTGTGTTACAGCCTGTGAAGCCATAGCATGAAGGATTTTAGAAGGAAATAAGTGGATAACAAATATAAGATGATTATTACAGTCACAGTGCCTGGGTCTATGAATAAGTTTATCATACTTGATTTTGATTCTTTCATAGATAGTGACATACATTTTTTTTAAATATCATCACAAATTCCTTCTAAATATGTCTAACATTAAAACATATATTGGGGAGATTTATTAAAAGTGACTGAGACCAAAAGGTGAAGTTGTTCATGGCAACCAGTTAGAGCCTTAAAGGGGTATTCCCATCTGGGCATTTACATTTAATAAAATTCATCTGCCATATGTAAACATTTCTTCAATTGGATGTTAATAAAAAAAAATGTTCTTGTGTGAAGATAATTTCTCATAAATGTAGCCATGTTGTCCCTTAGAAACCAGATAGCTTCCTCGGATACGACCATGTCACACTCTGGCAGCGGTGGCCAGACTTGCGCTATAGAGTCCTGCCGGACCACCAGGATTCAGCAATCATTACCACAGGGTGGCTGTGCGACATGTAGTAACTCCTGGACATTTTATATACAATAGCCTTTTGTTTCTTTGTGCAAGCCCTCCAGCAGAGGTGGCCATATCCGAGGAAGCCATCTCGTTTCTAAGGGACAATATGGCTACATTTATGAGAAATTATCTTCACACAGAAACATTTTTTTTAATAACGTCTAATTGAAGAAATGTTTATACATGGCAGATTAATGAAACTGAATGTGAGTGCCCAGACGAGAATACCCCTTTAAGTTTTTAAAATGAAATCTGAGCTGATTGGTTGCTGTATGCAACTAGAACACTTTTACTCTTAGACACTTCTGATAAATGGGCCCATTGTTTAAAAATTAGGTGTTTTGCTGAAATGTTCCCTTTAACCCCTAGGCGCACCACGACGTTATACTACGTCCCCGGGGCTAGTTGCTTAGCGCACCGGGACGTAGTATAATGTCCAGCTCCTGGGACCGGCTCACGAACGGAGCCGGTACCAGAAGCAGCGGCTGTCAGCTGTCTATCACAGCTGACACCGCGATTTAACACCCGCAATCGGAGCCGACTCCGATCGCGGGTGTTAACCCCTTACACGCCACGGTCAAGCATGACCGCGGCGTGTAAGGGTCTTCCCCCTATGTATCGGATCCCCCGTGCCGCTTACCGGATATGCATATGAAAGACGGTGATGCTAAAATTAACAACAATTTTGCCAAATTACTTTTTATTCAGTAAAAATGGGAAAAAATAAAAAATATATATAAATGAAGTATTTTTGTAATCGTGGCGACCTATAGAATAAAAATAACATACTATTTTCATGGTATGGTTAACGGCCAAAAAAACACATAAAAATGTTCCTAAAAATTGATGATTTTCATTTCCTCCACCAACAAAGAGTTAATTAAATCTCACCAATTAGCTATAGATGCCCCAAAATTACGTACCAGAAAAGTGCATCTCATGTGGCAAAAGAAATAAGCCCCTATAGGTCCTCAATAAAAAAAAGAAAAAAATTATAGCCTGTACAATGTGACATAGCAAATCTGATCTGGATGGCGCCTCCTTCCCTTCTATGCCCGTCCGTGTGCCCATACAGCAGGTCACCACCACACATGGGGTATCGGTACTCGGCAGAAATTGGGTATCAAACTTTGTGGAGCCTTTTTTCACTTAATCCATTGTAAATGTTTAATTTTCCACCCAAAATGGGTGTATTGTGAAAAAATATTACAATTTGCAAACTGCACCTCCATTTTGTTTTAACCCCTTTAAAACACGTAAAGGGTTAACAAACTTCTTAAAAGTGGTTTTTCATACGTTGAGGGGTGTAGTTTCCACAATGGGGTAATTTATGAGTCTCGCTATTACCGTATATACTCGAGTATAAGCCGACCCGAGTATAAGCCGAGGCCCCTAATTTTACCACAAAAAAACTGGGAAAACCTTTTGACTCGAGTATAAGCCGAGGGTGGGAAATGCATTGGTCACAGCCTCTCCAGTATGTAGCCAGCCAGCCCCTGCCCCAGTGTATATAGCTTGCCAGCCCCTGCCCCAGTGTATATAGCCAGCCAGCCCCTGCCCCTGTGTATATAGCCAGCCAGCCCCTGCCCCAGTGTATATAGCTTGCCAGCCCCTGCCCCAGTGTATATAGCCTGCCAGCCCCTGCCTCAGTGTATATAACCTGCCAGCCCCTGCCCCAGTTTATATAGCCCCCCCTTCCCCGTCGTGCAGCACAACAATACCGGATGGATCGCACAGAAGATCTATGGGTGCCGCCAGAAAGGCGAGTTTTGAGTTATTTATTTTTTTGACTCCAGTATAAGCCGAGTTTGGGTTTTTCAGCACATTTTTTGTGCTGAAAAACTAGGCTTATACTCGAGTATATAAGGTATTTAGGCCTCTCAGTGTCAATTAGAAGTTGAGCAGGTCCATCTAAATACAGGTTTTGGTGATTTTACAAAAAATGTGAAAAATGGCACCCAAATTCTGAGCCTCATAACATTCTAGTAAAATATGTGGAATCTTAAAAAACCATGCCAACATAAAGCAGACATTTGGGAAATGTAAGTTATGAATTTATTTGGGTGCTTTGACTATCTGCATCAAAAGTAGAGAATTTAGAACGTTAAAATTAAAAAAAAATTCAAAATTTTTGCCAAATTTTGTTTTTTTTTTCATAACTAAACGCAAAAGATTTCATCCAAATTTTTAAACTAATTTTAAGTACTATGTGTCACAAGAAAACAGTCTCAAAATTCCCTGGATATCTCATAGCGTTCCCACGCTATAACCACTTATAGTGACACAGGCCAGATTTAAAAAATGGGGCCGCGTCCTTTAGGCCAAAAGAGTCCCGTAGGGGTTAAGGCGTTTAGACAATGATGTAGGGGGTTATCTGTTCTTAGTTTCCAGCTCTGGCAGTTGGTGTAAAGGAAAGTCATTTTGCCAACATGACCAGATATGCATAGTCCAGGTTAAAAAAAAAAGCCATAATCCAATAATGTGATAGGACAATTGAATAATAAACCACCCATACCCCTGTTGTTGTTGTGCTGCACACAACAACAAGTGCATTAGGAAACTTTCCAGTAAACAGCCCAAGAGAGAGTCCCAGCTCTGTGATGTTTACCGCCTGATATAAATATACCATTCTTTCCCTGAGGTGAGACGTCAGACTCACTTCTATGCTGTACAATAAGATGTATTAATATCCACCACAATACCTCATATTTCTATTATATTCTTGGTTGTAATGAACAACAATGTAACCACTTTCTAATATGTAAATAGCAAATAGACATAAAACATCAACAAAACTTTCTTTATTCAAACTCACCAACAATATCACAGAGTATGTTCACATGTTCAGTTCATGAGGCTTTATGATGGTTTTGCTTTTTTTCCCTTAAAGTTGTAGTACAAGGATAACTTTCTATGTAAAACCCTGTGACCGCTCTCGCCCTCCCCTTTAAGGAAGGACAGGACATTTTTAGCATACACTTATAAGATTTTTTTTTTGGCCACAATACCCTAATGCATTACCTTAAAATTCCGGCCACATTATCTTCTTATAATAGAAAGATAAAAACAGAGACTTAATAAATAAATAAATAAATAAATAAATATATATAATAAATAATTACATTAACAAATAAATAATATGGCAACGGTCAACTAATCAGCTGACGCAGGTTTACTAAAGAAATAAGTCCTTCCTTAGAGCACTTGCTGAAGATTGGGCTCATCAAGTTTAGGGTCAGGATCCTCCAACTTTTCCTTCTTCAAGGTAAACTCCGTAGGCACAAAATAATTAATGGGTTCTCAAAAGGTCCACCAACTCACAGCTGTGGCTTTGTCCGCTATGACTGCAAACATAAGGCAAAGGTCCAGACATCCTGCTCTCTCCCATCACATACCCATCCTGATGCTCTGAATAATTTGAAAAATGGCTGAAAGAAAATGGAGAAAAAAAAATCTTCATTATGGACATAAGAGTTGAAGAAAAATAAAATGATGAGGGTGTTATTCAACAGTGATGTTAGCAGTCACATGAAGGACGAACCACAGAGATGTCTGTCCCCTTACTGGTACCATGTGTATCAATGAATATATACAAGCAGTAGTCACGACCCAGCTCTACCTTAACTATTCAGATATAACAAGTACAATTTTTATATTTCATCACATCAGCAGATAATGCACATGACAGGATGCTCTCATTGATGTTTGATTAGTGTCCCTTGTTGTCACCCTCTATTATTGTAAATCGGACCTGGTAAAACAGCTGAGAACATTTACTTGGCGGTTTCTGGATCTCCGGCCTCTCCACGTAAGGATTATCTCAGGAATGCATCTAAACGCCCTCTAATATGCACCATACACCACTGCACTCAACAGCTTCATAGATAAAAATATACCATGAATATTGTGCTGCTCCCCACATAGCATTTTAAAGGAAATCCACCATCACAATCAAGCATGATAAACCAGGAAAACGCACTCATAGTTCCAGGCTGTGACTGTGGTCATCTTATAATAATTCCTTTATTTATATAGCGCACCATATTTTACAGCGCTGCACACAGCTTGCCAAATCTTCTTATATTTGTTAGCTATGGCCTCCTTCTAACTAAAATCAGCTTTATAAGTTATGCTAATTAGTCTGAAGGGTTGGGGTGTAACCAGAGCCCCTCTGTGCTGCAGATTCACAAACTGTAAAGGCTATATTCACACTGCCGTTGCCCGCCCGTACCGTAGCGGGCAACGGCAGTGTACGGGGAGAGGAGGAGGAGGTGAGCGCAGCTCACCCCCGCCCCTCTCCATAGGAAGTAATGGCGCATGGCGCCGTACTACGGACAAACATAGGACAGGTCCTATCTTTTTCCGGGTACGGAGCGGTACGGTGCCGCACGTGTGCTGCACCGTACCGCTCCCGTAGGGCGCCGTGCGCACATTGACGTCTATGGAGGACGTATATCGGCCGTATATACGTCGGCCGTATATACGTGAATGTAGCCTTACAGTTTACAAGGAGCACTTCCTCCCACCTACTGCATGAAACCTCTTCTGTTGCAGTGAGATTACATCAGATAGAGGGAGGGGAAAGTGCTTAGGGAGCAGGGGAGGGGGAGACAGTGAAACAGATTGTAAAGTCTGGAGTACAGAGAGGCTCTGGTAACAACCCAAGAGAGCCCTTCAGGCTCACTAGCATAATTTTAAACGTTGATTTTAGAAGGAAGGTGACCATAGATAACAATGCTAAAAAGATTGGCACAGTCACAGTGCCTGTATCTATGAGTGCGTGTCCCTGTTTTATCGGGCTTGATTTTGATGGTAGATTTCCTATTAAGGGCTCTCTATTTGATAAGATGTTTAGTCAACAGATTAAAGGGAATCAGTCACCATGATTTACCTACACAAACTAACTGCTATGTAGAGCAATACCCACACATGCTACACATACCAGTGTTTTATTGTTCAACTGCTCCTTCCATGCCATTACTTTACTATAGAAATATGTAAATTAGGCTGAGGTGCTTTGGCCGAGCCCATCAGGAGTGAGATGAAGGGAGAAATAAGAGAGAGGAAGCTGGGCGGTGAAGTGTAGCATGAGGTTAATGCTGTGTAGTTAGATCCCTGAGATGCTAATGCCCTTAAAATCAATATAGCCGCATTTGCATATTTCAAAGGTGAGTTTTTGTATGGAAAGAGCAGCTGGAATATAAAAAGAAAATATATGGCTGACATGTGTGGACGTAGTCCTACATAACATAGCAGCTCGTTCAAGTAGGTAAATTGCGGTAATAAATTCCCTTTAAGAAAAGTATTTCTATATAACATATAATGCAATGTTTTCTCTTTGTCTATTTTTTCCATCATATGCCCTTCTCTCTCCTGTTTACCTCATTTTTAGAAACAGCGAGGCAGGCTTGGCAGCTTGCCAATCTACAATTCCCTTATGTCCCCTGATATCTCCCCTCCCTTCCTCCCCTCCACACTCAGGAGCACATAACCTAGATGGAGACACAGCCCAGAGACTACTGGCAATGTGCACATACTTATATATATCCAGCACTCAAGGACAGTATCAAGCTAAACGCAACAATAACAATGAGGAAAAAATACATTTTTTTGTGAAAAACCAAGTATGTTGAGAAAATGTATAACTTTGCAGGACTTAAAATGCAGTAATCAGATGTCTGATAAGTCATGACTAGTGTCGTCCAGTCTAATAAGTGGGAACTGCATACTAGGTCAACTTTCAGCATAGTTTTGTGTTATCCTGCAGACGTTTGCGGACCATGAACGTAGTATAACTTGTTCAGAGAAGCTGTAATGTGACCTGGCATATGATGTCATGTACAAGCTTACTCAACATGCAAACATCACATGGCAGCAGTTTTATAGGTAGCTCTCAATAATCTGTATGAAATCATGGGTGGCCGCATCATAGGATACAGGAAGTCATTTCACCTAGACATAAATCACAGCCTACCACTCTACATTCATTTCTACTTATGTTGGTAGGATGTTGTCACAGGGACGTGTAGATTCTTCAGAACGGTTGATCTATCTTGGGTGCAGGAAGGTAATACGCCTTGAAAACTGATGCTGAGTTTCATATTTCAATAGTTTCATATTTTTTCTATTTATGACTGTAACAGTCGTTAAATAATGAATAATCTCCTGTGGCAGTTTATTAAAGAGAGACCGGCCCATCCTCAAGCATTATAATCTATTGGCAACCGGTTGTAGAGAAATGCACTGTGATTTCAAGAAAATGCTGTCTATGTTGCTATATATTTATATATTTTTATCCAGGGAGTGTCCTTAGCACCGGAGCACTGCCCCTCCTGCCTGGACCATCTCCATTAGATTAAGTGTTTTGAGAAGCGTGGGGTAAAACTGTAAGAGGGAAGTTATTTAGGCAGGAATAACAGTACTCCAGGCACTGAGGACATGACCATGGTGCAACAACTGCCTCATTAGCATACACAATAACCTGGGAATATTTTAGCACAGTTATAATGGATACAAATAATAAAGATATTGTTGAAATTACACTACATTTCTGTACGACACACTGCCAGCAGATTATAATGCTTAGTGGAGGTGGCAGACTCCCTCTAACTCCTCAATGACCACCGACCATCGACTTTTACAGCAGTCATAAAGGGCACTTCTTCTGATGTAACGTCTTTCTAGGGCGCTGCGTCAGAAGACGATTGCTGGACATTGGGTCCTGCTGGTGCCAGGACTGGGCTGTGTGTAAACCCTTAAGGAGCTGCAGAGTTGTGCGCTTCATCTGCCACCAATCCGCACCCCGCACTAATGGTGTCGCACTGAAGCACATGGGCCAGTGAAAGACCCTGACTGGCAAATTTTATGGGACCCCCATGCACATTAGTTTCCTGTCTTATTCTACTACAGCATATACAGTATAAAAGCATATGTTTACGACAATCACAGTACCAAGGCTTTAAAGAGATTGTGGCTTCCGCAAGCTTCTAGAGTTTTGATGTGATGTTTAGTGTAGACAAACAGTAATATAACAAGACCTGTTACACAGAAGCTCCTGCAATATCATTTAAATCCTGCCAAAAAGTGAAATAATTGGATAACAATAAATAATTTATACCTTGTATCAGGGTGGGTTTCTTTGACTATGGACCCCCTATCCTGTCATGGCCCCTGACTGCTATCACAGTCACATTTTTTAAATCATCCATCACACAAAATTATATTACCGTAATCACAATAAAAAAACTTTATGAACCCCAAATGTTTAGAAAATAAAAGTTTTGGTCTTCACACAGCCACATTAAAAAATGCCGAAAGTTATGAAGGTGGTGATGCAAAATGTTTTTTTCATTATGCAAAATTATTTAAGGTCAGTTAAAAAAAATACAAATTTGGCATTGCTGTATGCATATTGACACAGAAAAATAGTTATTTAGGTTCGATGCTACAAAGTGTT
Organism: Engystomops pustulosus; assembly: GCF_040894005.1. Lineage (NCBI taxonomy): Eukaryota > Metazoa > Chordata > Amphibia > Anura > Leptodactylidae > Engystomops > Engystomops pustulosus. The sequence continues at coordinate 70,782,843 of NC_092412.1, forward strand.
ATACAGGCAGTCCACGGGTTACGTTCAAGATAGGCTCCATAGGTTTGTTCTTAAGTTGAATTTGTATGTCGAAACTATATATTTTATATATAGCGTATATATTTCGGGTATTCAATACCAGTATCAATCCTCAGAGTTGGCTATGTACGACAGGCTTATACAAATGTGGAGGTAACAGATGCAATGTGTGCATATATGCAGCTAACAGAACGTTAGAATTTAAAACCGATACCAACATAAGCAGGAAAATAAAAACCTTCATTAATTGCGATACGCAATATGTAGTGTATATTATTCAATGCACCTGCTGTTCTGTCATTTATGTTGCTTGCACAATACAGAAATTAAAAACAAGGATAGCTCAGCACCTCACGAGTATTAGAAATGATGACTCCAATGCTTCAGGAGCCACTAAACATTTTATAGATATGCATAATAAAAATCTTTCCAGCTTTCGTTTTTTTTGGCATTGAACATATTAATAGACCACTTAGAGGAGGAAACTGGAGGAAAGTCCTCCTAAGAAGGGAGCCGTTCTGGATTCTTGCCCTTAACTACAGGTATCCCCACGGCATGAACTCTAAAAATGATTTAGCGTACATTTATTGAAGTCTAACATGTATAAAATGTCTCTATATGCTTTATTTTCTGTATTTTGTATTCAGAAATATATACAAAAAATGAGTGGATTTGACTACGTTTACGAAACCGGATGTGACGTTAGAAGCGTTTGATTGCTCAGGTGTACCATAGTGTTTAAAGTGCTGTTTTTAACTTTGTTACATTATACCATGATTAAGGCTCCGCAGTGAGCTGAAACGTGTAGGTTTCTGCCTTTATAACCTGCACCGTTTATGCACATGATGTGTGCTATTTTAATGGATACCCAATAAAGCGATTTTGGATTTTACACAATAGTGCTCCTGCTATCTCCATTTTTCCTTGGATTCGCTCTGCATGCCAGACGCCGTTGCAGCACCAACCTGGAGAACCCCGACACATAGACCAGCCAAGGGAATGTGAGTGCGCTTTTTAATATTGATTTATATATATTTTATAATTGTAGATCCAGAAAAAAAATTTTTTTGCCCCAGTGACAATGGGAGTTTTACATTTTTTAGCTGTAATGATACCTAGGATTATCAATAAAGCTTCATTACAGACATTTTACAGCTGATTATTGCAGCCTGGGACTATAAAAAAGCATCCATAGAGCTTCACCAGAGGTCACAGTGGGCAGAGGGGTCTTTAACTAGGGGTCGTCCGTAAGTCGGGTGTCCTTAAGTAGGGGACCGCCTGTACTGTATGCTTGTGTGTATATGGAGTATGTGTGTGCATTTGTAAAGCGCTGCAGAATTTTTTATATTTGCAATATAAAAAAAGATTATTATTATATGCCGTATATACTATATGTATGTGTGTATATGCTGTATGTATACTGTACGTAATATGTGGGTATATAGTGTGTTTATACTGAATGTATGTGTATATATGGCGAGTGTATACTGTATGTATAAGTATGTAATATATACTATATGTATGTGTATAGTGTGTACTATACAGGTTGTGTGAAAATTTCATGTGTAAATGGGTATATGGAAGTGTATATAGTGTATAAATTTGTAAAAATTTGTTAAAACTTGTATAAGTGTATACATGTTTGTATGTGTATCACAATTTCTGTGTGTATATAAATGTGTGAATATATGTGTATATAGTGTATACATGTGTCTATACAAATATATATATTCTTTTTGTTAAAGGGGTTTTCCCACAAAAAAAAGTTAGGCCCGATCCAAGGGATAGGGCCTAAGTTGCTGATCAGTGGGGGTCTCAGTGCTGAGACCCCCACAGATTGCGAAAACAAGGGGTCAGTCGGACTAATAAAGCACTGATCTCCGTCAGCTCCATAGAGATTAATGGATCAGAATGGTTATGCACGTCTGTCTGACGGAGCGACAAGAGGCCCGACGGATTCCTCGTTCTCACCATCTGTGGGGGTCTCAGCACTGAGACCCCCACTGATCAGCAAGTTAGGCCCTATCTACGGGATAAGGCCTAACTTTAGTTCGTGGGAAAACCCCTTTAACAGGAAGGGGTGCCCAATGCAGAAATCTGCTATGGGGCCCAGCCTTTTCTAGTTACGCCACTGAGTAATGCCTAGAATCTCAAAATACCTGTAACTCCTGCATCTGCAATGTACACATTTAAAAGGGTTGTCCACTTTCAGCAAATAATTGATATTGTTTTAGTAAGGAAAAGCTATACAATTTTCCAATATACTTTCTGTATCAATTCCTCACCATTTTCTAGATCTCTGCTTGCTTTGCTTTCATAGAAAGTTTACTTCCAGTAGATATAATCTGCCCATGTGATGAGATAGACATGCAGGTGCACAAGCCTTTATTATTACAAAACTCCTATAACTCTCAGTGATAATAACGGCTCACGCACCTGCATATCCATCACATCACCATACACTGGAAGTAAATAGAACAGCTTTCTATAGGAGTACAGCAAGCAGAGATCTTGAAAATCATGAGGAATTCATACAGAAAGTATAATGAAAAATTGTATAACTTTTCATTACACAAATAATATCAATTATTTACTGAAAGTGGGAACCTCTTTAATTACCGTAGAAACTTATACATAAGCTATTTTGTGTTAAAAAAAAGCCCCACTCAGCTTATGCTGAATCTATATTTATATAAAAAACTTAGTACTTACCTCTGGCGTTCCCTGCAGCTTGTCTTCTCCCCATGTCTCCGTATTCCCAGCAGCATTGGCAGAGGTGTGTCTATGTACTCTGCCCACACAAACACTATTACATCAAGTGTAGGTGCAGCCACAAGGAGAAGAGGAAGCTGGAGGCGAGAACATTTACTATTTTTAAGAGGGCTCTGCAGGACATTTTATTATTAAGGATGGGGGGGGGCTCTACTGGACATTTTATTAGTAAAAGACTAATGTAGGATCAGAGAGTTGTCAACTATAAACTATAACTCCACTATTATAAAAATACTTCCAATCTTTATTTATGCACAATATGGCATACATCAAAAACCACTTAAACATACAATAAAATCCACAGAAACAAAAAGTGTGGTGGTGGCCAATCAGTCACAATTCATATACATCCATTATAAGTTTAAGTGATAACTTTACCCACACGGGCGTTGCATAGTGAACAGATACTTGGAAAAAGTAATTAGCCTCAGACCACCACCACAGCACCCTGACGTACGTTTCACCGTCACTTCCTCATGTGTCTTCTTTTAGCTTCTTAGGACATCGTTTTCCAAAAAAAGGATTTAATAATTATGCAAATGAGCCTGAAAGACTCCCGGCTCTATTGGTGTCAATGGACCCTGGAGCCGCTCGGGCTTATTTGCATAATTTTTAAACCTTTATTTTTTTGTAAAAACAAGAGCTTAAGAAGCTAAAAGGAAAGTATATCCTACCAGAGGGCCATACACCAGCATGTAAGTGTACTTGGTTTAAAATCCTTCTTACTGGTTTTGTGGGGTTTTCCCACAAAAGATAATTCTCAAATCTCAATCCCCTAGTGATGTTAACACAATAGAGATCATTTAACCCCTTACAATTTTACTCAGTGTTATTGCTGTCTTAGCTCCTATTACTCCCTAGGCTGCTCAGTACAAAATCCTAGGCTATGGGCAGGGACACTCTAAGCAGACAGGGTTTTTATACACTTTCATCTGGCTTCTGACATTGTACTAACACACTGACACATAGAAGGAGTGATGAGACAGATCACAGATGCATTAGATGCCTATAACACAGCGGCTGACAGACACAGGCTGACAGACTTTTACACTGTTACACTTTTAGCTCTGCTACATCTCACAGATATGTGCCTGCCTCCCCTTCCCCCAGATCACTTATTTCCTTGTAGTTTGTAATTTGCAGCCTCTCTCTCTGCTCATGTTCTCCTGGCAGGAAATAATCAATGAGTACCATGCAGGCACGGCAGGGGGCATGGCTACAGACACACGGCAGCATACCTCCCAACATTTCCAGAACTCCCCCTAAGCCACACCCCTAATCACGCCCCAAATTTTTATTACTAATAATCATCTTCATAATAATAAAAAAAAATTTGCTCAGTTTGGGATTTGAACTCCAGACTCTACACTCTACTTGCAACAGAGATGGAGCCTCTATCCACTAGACCAGTGGTGATGAACCTATGGCACTGGTGCCAGAAGTGGCACTCTGAGCCATTTCTGTGGGCACTCAGACCATTGCCCCCAGTTCACCAAATATGACCAAATCCACCAAATCTTCCTGCAGTCCCAGGCAACTTAAGAGATGCTGTTGACAGAACTGCAATATCTTTGGAGGTCCTCCTGCTGGACCCACCATTCTTCCTCTGCAGAGAGACCCTGGAAAGAAGCTATAATGAGAGTATGAATTTTCCCTCCTTCTTTCATTTGTATTGGTGGCCTCAGCGGGCTTATACGATTTAAAGATGTGGAAGAACAGGTAGCAATAAGCTATTGCTTAAAAAGCCATGTAGGCACTTCAGGGTAAAAAAGCGGATTTATCTTGTAGTTTGGGCACTCGGTCTCTAAAAGGTTCACCATCACTATAGGCCCAGTGGTTATTGATGGGAGGATTTTATGTGACTAAGGCTACACGGACGTATGAAAATGGCCGCATCCGTACCGTTTTTTTATGGGTTACATTCGGCAACATTCATTTCAGTGGACAATACGTCCAACCATTTATATTGCCGTTTTCGACACTGTAGCGTACCGTACCGTGTACTAGCCGAATAAAAATATAGAGCATGTCCTATTTTCTCCCGTATTTCAGTTCTGTATGCCCAAGAAGCCTATGGGGACGTATAAAATACGGGTTACTTACATGCTGCGGATGAAAAACATCACGTATATACAGGCTCATACGGCCCGTGAATATGGGACTGGAGAAATCATACGGTCGTGTGAATGTAGCCTAAGTCTTTTACTGTTACACAGTGGCACAGGCTCCATGCACTGGTGTATTGAGATACATCTTCTCAGAGATTACTATTGTAATTATCGAGACTATAATCTCAATAGTAATAATCTCAATTGTAATAATCTCAATTGTAATAATCTCAATCATTTTAATAATAATAATCATCTCAATAATAATCTCAATAATAATCTCTGAGAAGATCCCTCTGTATATATCAGTGTGTCACAATGTAACAGTGAAACTCTTAGTTACAAAAAATCCTCTCACTGAAATCCGCAGAGCTTATAGCCTAGTGCAGTGATGGCTAACCTATGGCACTGGTGCCAGAGGTGGCACTCAGAGCCCTTTCTGTGGGCACCCAGGCCATCACCAGAGATGACTCCAGGTAACTTCCTGCAGCCCCAGACAGCCCAGGACTTGCTGTGTACAGAGCTATTTTAAAGTGACAGCTGTACCTGGGACTATTTTCTGCATTATTGGTGTCCTCAGGGGGCTGGTATCAATGAAAACTGTGACAGAGAAGGGAGTATAAATCACAAATTAAATTTCTGTGTTGGCACTTTGCGATAAATAAGCGGGTCTTTCTTGTAGTTTGGGCACTCAGTCTCTAAAAGGTTCACCATCGCTGGCCTAGTGGGTAAAGGCTCCTATCACTATTGCAGAGGGTCTGGAGTTTGAATCCTGGCCTGGGCATAAATTTATTTAAATAAAAGTTTGTGTATGGGGAAGCCCTAGGAGACCATATATGGACAGATGCTGATCTGAACCTGATGACGTGATCTCTGCTCTCCACTAACCCGACACATCTCTCAAAAGGATTCCCTGCCCGATGTCTACTCTGGGGAACCCTAAGAGATGTGACCATATATGGATAGAGATCTGAACCTGATGACGTGGTCCCTGCTCTCCGCTAACCCGACACTTCTTTCAAAAGGATTCCCTGCCGATGTCTGTAGAAGCTATTCAGTATAGCAGGTTCTGGATATGAAAGTATTTACTATGCGGGACACAGAGCCGGGACAACCCCAGCAAGTGCAGGACCTGGAGGGAAAATCTGGGACAATCTCACAGCTGCCCATGACGCGGGGCAGAGGTAAGAAAAACGGGACTGTCCCAGCGAAACCGGGACGGTTGGGAGCTATGCGGCAGAGATAGACAGAAATCTCAGCTGCACAATCTTAGGCAGAAATCCAAGAAGTCAGAGGGTAGTGTCTAGGGGCAACTGAAATTGTGTACAGCAGGGCAGAATTTTGTTAATAACAGGTGAATTAGAGACTGTTATTTTGTTATCATGAGTACATATAAGAAACCTGTTTTCATGGGTATACCCCTTTAAGGGGAAGGGGTTCTGATGGACATTTTATTAAAAGGGGGCTCTACCGGACATTTTATTATTGAGAGGGCTCCTGCTGGACATTTCATTAATGAGGGGGCTGCCTCATTTTTTTTTAATGAGGGACAGCTACTGGAGATTTTAGGGACTGCCTTTTCCCCCCTAGGTTTATAATCAAGTCAAGATGTTTTCCCAGTTATTAATGGTATAAATTAGGTACCAAATGAGATAGCAGCAGTGAAATTATTGTTTGGTCAACAACTATCTTGTCTGACCTTTCATACAGATGCACACTTGGCCACTGTAGAGGACCCATACAAATTAGAATAAGTTTAGCTGGCACAGTTGTTATGTACATGGGTATATGTGCAGAAATATCCTCTCATCTGTAAACTACAACAATGCACAATTTATTTATTTTTCTATTTATGTCATCTTTTGTCTTGGCTGCACGTCTGCTGTTGAAGTTTGAGAAAAAGATCAATGTGGATATGTTCCCAAAGTTCTTTACAGAACATTTCTAATCCTCCTATTTGGTAAAAGTTAACCCCAAAATATCAATTTGAGGTCATGTCATACACTGCAAAAGATTCAATTAAAATTCTGTAAAGAATGCACAAGATTACAGGCACTGAGCACAGAAAGTTTAAATATTTTAAATATTTTACACATAAAAGAAAACTCAATACCAAAAGTGTGTATGTCAACTGGTAAAAATCAACAAGATAATAGCTAGCAATAATTAAAAGAGAGGCAAAAGAGTGCCCGTCATAATCAGATTTCTGTAGTTACATGTATAAACTCGATGACCAATAGTTGAAAGGATCCAACGTTCTATATACAGCTAACGTGCCACATGGGCACAAAAATACAATACTATTACTGGAAAGACAAATTCCACTGACAGCTAATTTTACAATGGATTTTTACAATAATCTGTATTTGCTTAATGTTCATACCTGATCCACAGACAACAAAAACAAACAGTGCCAGTAGCCAAGGTCCTACAGGATATTTCTCTTCTTGTGGTCTCTAAAATGTGGAAAAAAGAATTTCATTTTAAGTGTAAAATTTTCTTTATCTGTCTGTCCAAAAAAACACAAACATACAAAATCTTGAAGATTTACTATACTACATCATATACTAGATGTATGAATTAGTATGTACCCCAGAAATGAGTAAGTAAATAGAAAACTATGCGTCTTCTTCCGTCGTGTTGTTTATTGTATTAAACCATTTTATGACACTGGGAACAATGGGTCATAACCTGTAAGGCCTAGTATCGATCCAGTGCTCAGCTGCACCTGGAAGGACAAAGTTGCAGGAGACTTACGAGAAGATTATTGATTTTTCTATTTTCAAAAAAAACCCTAAGCATTATTTTTTAATTTTTTTTTTACTGGAAACCCCCTTAATCTCCAGTCCTTACCCAACCAGCTTGTGCTTCAGGTTCTTAATGCTATTAGTACATTGAAACTGGTGTGCTCACTATGGCCACTATGGCCACTCACTAGGTATGAAGCCAGGATTTACTAAAAGAATTGCCCTAATCCCTGAATGGCTCTTTTCCATGGTTGCAATTTTTTTAATATTAACAATGTTAACATTTAACAATTTAATTAACATTAACAATTTAATTTTTTTAACTATTTGTAAAATTATATGGAACTCACATGATGTGAGTCCAATGATAATAATGGAGTTCTGCATATTAAATTTCATTGCATTGCTCTTCCTCCATTTTCCTGATTGACAGGTCTCACTGCTAGGACATGCTGCTCTATGGAACTAATACTTAGGGACCGTCTGCCAATTTTCAACTACATATACAGCTCTGTTTACTTATTATCAGGGGTAGAAAAACCTGTGTTAGATGTTTTACTCCGTGTCTTGCTGGAATGTTGACCAGTCACAACTAGGGTCCTTTACCCAATATCATTTTCTACACTCAGTAACATTAAAGAGGACCTGTCAGCTAAATAAAACAATCTAGCTGCACATACTAAAGGAAGAATCTTCCTAGCCCTCCCCCAGTTATTGCACTTTTTCATTTCTAGCTTTATCGGAACATACCGAAAAGCTGTGAAACACTTAGGCATGTAGGTCAATCGATGGACATAGCTTCCAGCGGAGACTTGATGCTGCAGTTACCGACTCCTCAGACGGCCTCAGACTAAGACAAAGCTAGGTCTGTCAATCATACCACTACGTACCACAGTGTTTTGCAGCTTTTTGGTATGTTCTTATAAAGCTAGAAATTTAACAGTGTGATAACTTGGGGAGGACTAGGGAGATCCTTCCTTTAGTATGTGCAGCTAGATAGTTTTTTTGAGCTGACAGATCCTCTTTAACATCTACGACATGTATGTATCTGATCACATGAAATCACAGCATTACTCCATGGAGGATGGGGAGTAGTAGAAGTCCACAGAGTCAAGCTGTGATTTCATGTGAACAGATACATACAGTAGAGGCGGTCCCCTACTTAAGAACACCCGATTTATAGACGACCCCTAGTTACAAACAGACCTCTGGATATTGGTAATTTACTGTTCTTTAGCCCTAGGTTACAACGAATAGCTGTAACAGTTATCTAAGGTGTCTGTAATGAAGCTTTATTGTTAATCCTGGTTCTTATGACAACCCAACTTTTTTAAAATCCAATTGTCACAAAGATCGAAAAAATTCTGTCTGGTCGTGAAGAACCTTAGATGGCCTCACCCTGACATGAAGTGCTGAATGGTAGGAGGCATATGGCACAGGGAAGAGTAGATGGGAGGGGATGGTTGATCAGGACACACCCCATCTGATGCCAAGTTAGATAACATAAAGTGGATTTTATGGTGATGTGAAGGAAACTATTTTTAGCTAAAAGAAGGGTGTCATTTAGTTAATAGGACTATATGGGAACCTGTCACTAGCTGTATTTGTGAAAAATGTGAGGACCTGCCACCCTGTATTAACCCTCTAGGACAGTGATGGTGAACCTTTTGGAGACCGAGTGCCCAAACTACAACAAAAACCCACTTATTTACCCTGATGTGCCAATGTACCATTTTAAGCAGTAACTTATTGCTACCTGTTCTTCCACTTCTTTAATTGTATCGGCCGCCTGAGGCCACCAATACATTTGAAAGAAGGGCAATTTCAGACTATCATTGTAGCTTCTCTCCAGGGTCTCTCTGTTTAGGAAGAATGGAGGGTCCAGCATGAGGACCTCCAAAGATAATGCACTTCTTTTAACAACTTCTCACTTTTCAAGCAGTTCCAAACAGTCAATGAAGTGTCGCTGTAACTGAGCGCAGCTTCTCATAAGTTGCCAAGGACTGCAGGAAGATTTAATGGATTTGGTCCTGTTTGGTGAACTCTGTCCTAGGCTGATGGCCTGAGTGCCCACAGAAAGGGCTCTGAGTGCCACCTCTGGCACCAGTGCCATAGGTTCGCCATCACTGCTCTAGGAGCTTCCACATCATGTACTGTATGTATCTGATCACATGAAATCACAGCTTGACTCTGTGGACTTTTAATACTCCCCATCCTCCATGGAGGTATGCCGAAGACCTCATAAACACAAATGCGTGCTCTTTGCAGGTCACATAGAAGGGAATGTGACCAACTGCAAAATTATTCTGCATGAGTATAAATGAACGAGAGAGTTAGGTCATATTAGTCTTCTCATATTTTCTCCTTATACAATTTGTATCTGATAGACCAGTGTCTTTAATCCACATGATCCACCAAGATTAACAATTTGACATATAAAATTCAGTGGGGTAATTTATTGTATGTTGATGATGTATGCAGCCACGTCGGATGGATCAGGAGCTGGTTGGCTGCGCTGTTGTACAATTCTATGCCATGCCCTGTCTGGCATACAATTACACTGAAACCTGTGCTTGAATGGGCGCAGGCTATAGACAATGCCCTGTGCTGCCCCACTCCGGCCCTTCATGCCTTCTCCAAGTCCCCCAAAGACTTTTATTTACTTGAGAAATTCTTATATAATGACACCATTTTCTTTATGTCTTTCTGGTCATATGATGCATCAGTAGTTACAAACCCCACCAAGAAGCAAACAACATGTATTATAAGCAAAACACAAATCTGACTCATTATAGTGACATAAACAAAACTAGAAACTACTTTTATACAATAACAAGATAAAATTGTTTACTGAAAAAGTACCGGGAAAGGACCACAGAAGTTTACCACAATATTCGCTAGGCTAAGATCTCACTACTGTCACCACTTCAATTTATGAGCTCTTTTATTGGAGCAGAAAGATTAAAAAAAAACAAAAGAGCCCAACATGAGTAAAAAAAATAGGCACCAACACTGCCAAAAAAGTATAATGGGATCTGCCTGCAGTTACTACATTTGGAAACAGCTCTTAGATATGTAACATCACATTGCAGAGTCTAAAGAAGTAGGTGATGCACCAGTGAGCATAAAAGTCAATAACCAAATAAGCATTATCAACAATGAGTAACATTCATAATATTGAAAGGAGATGATAGATACTGATAGTACTGTACATACAGTTACAACAGTTTTCCTACTCACTTGGCATGAGTGCCTTATTGTTACTCCAATATTCTATGGTAGTTATGTAATCATTGTTTTACAAGCTGTTACATGCTGTACCTTCTGCTAAATAAGGTATAACGTCACCTCCAAAATCATTGAGTTTTGACCCCACAAAGCTGCAGTGGGAGGGTCGTGTGTTCACACCTGCAGTTTTTAAGAAGCAATTTTCGATTTCCAAATCAGGAGTGGAGTGAAAAACAGAGGAGGAGTATCACCTATTGTGATCCACACCTGCGATTGTCTGAAAAACTGAACACACCCCTAGGTAGCCACCCCGGAGAGCTGTGCAACCTTACCTTTGTGTGTCTTGTAAGTAGCGGCAAGAATGTGAAAAATGGCTTTATATTCTGGGATTGTAGCAGGACTTGGTGCCCTGGATACACTCCTATGTAATATCATAGCACAGCCCCTCTGCTTTGTTAAATGGGTATTCTCATCTGGGCATTGACATTTAATTGAATGTATCTGTCATATATAAACATTTCTTCAATTGAATGTTATTGAAAAAATGTACGTGTTAAGATAATTTCCTATAAATGTAGCCATGTTATCCCTTAGAAATAAGATAGCTGTCCTTGGATATGACCACTGCTGCTGGAGTGATTGCACATAGAAACAAATGATTTTTGCATATGAAATGTCCCGGAGTTACTGCATGTCCAATAGCCATCCTGTGGTATTGAACATTGAATACAGGTGGTGAGGAAGGACTAAATAGTTCATGTGTGGCCACCACTGCCTGAGTTTAGGGGTGGTCTTATCCAAGCACAACTGTCATCTGTTTCTAAGGGACAACATGGCAACAAATTTTCACAGCTAATTCCTTGAAACATATGTAAAAAACTGATCACACCAGGACGGCATACAAATGCTGTCTGTTTTTTCCTCACACACCCATTTATTTCTGTGAAAGTTGATGCAAAAATCAGATCACAGTGGTGGAGGCCACTCATTGGCTGAAACTGCTCCCGTGCCCCTATGAAAGCGATGAGATGCTGGAACCGGTAGCCATAGCATATGTTCTTATTTTATCTTACCCCAGGCCCATACTCCTGAAAATACCTTTGAGGCTGCATTCACACTAACGCAAGGGGGACGTATAAACAGCCAACGTATATACGGCCGATATACGTACCCCATAGACGGCAATGGGCACGCGGCGCCCTACGGGAGCGGTACGGTGAAGCACACGTGCGGCACCGTACCGCTCCATACCCCGTGAAAAAATAGGACATGTCCTATTTTTTCACGGCATACAGCGCCATGCATCCCTATGGAGAGGGGCGGGGTGAGCAGCGCTCTACCCCTCCTCCTCTCCCCGAGCACTACCGTGTGCCCGCCGTGCTACAGTACGGCGGGCAACGTTAGTGTGAATGCAGCCTAAATGTGAGTTCACATTTAACATAACCAAAACCTACATGTGTTACAGAATTTGGATGAAGATTTCCATTGGAATGGTGATGCTTTGCATTCTGTAGCATTCTATAGTGAATCTGCATCCAGATTCTGTAGGGAATACTGATATTGCACCATAAAATTACCCCACAATATAATGCACCCGGGTCAGTCAGGTGTGTCTTTAATACGGGTGAATTTTTGCATCTGTAGAATAGCTCCACTGTCCAGACCTTCTATGGTTAAGCTGAACTGTATCCTGATCCCCATCAGAGGCCATAATGTGGGCACATGCTTGTTCCAGGCCCAATGCTGAATGGGCAACAATGATATTTTATGTTCCAATGATTGATACCTTATGTGTGGATGGAGCGACAATAGATGGGCATTGCTCCCATGAGGCACACATACATACATTGTTTCTGTAATGGATCCACCTCCTACAGCTGTGGGAATGAATGTGCACTGTATGAGGAGTGAGGGACCTGTAGCTCTCTGGCTGCTGTAGAACTACAAGTCCCAGCACAGCTAATGGTGAGACAGCAGCTGCAGGGTGAGTGCACATCTGGCCAGACATGTGATGGCAGCTCAGTCATCCTGCTGCTGCACACAGCTCTCCACATCCATGACAGCAGGAGCAGCATGCGGTAACGCAGCACACCCCCCGGTGCTGTGACCCGCAGACACAATGCACACAAAGGCTGCCCACCACACACACACACAGGGTGCCCCCACATCACGTCACATGACGTTCTCCTCACCAGGGTCTTGGCTACGTTTCCCCTCTGTGTAATATTTTTGCTGTGTTTTTCGTTAGCCATCTTGATCCTCTGCTTGGCCACCATAGTCTCTGCGGGTAGCGAGGCCGGCTCGTGTACAGGTAACGGACGTGCTGCTCAACAGTGCCGGAGCCGGAGCGATTCCTGGAGACCGCGCGGCGGAGCGCCCCCTGCCGCCAGATGCGTCACAGTGCACATAGGGGAGAACTAGCGTGTTACCACAGGTAGTGCGTGCACCTGAGGTAGTCATGTACTGCACAATTACCACATGCCACACATAGTGCCCCCTATGTGCCAGACATAGTGCCTTTATACAGCAGGTTGTGTCCATTGTCCCCATCAGGGCCGCCATCACAGGGGCAATACTGGTACTGCAGTCACAGGCTCATCCAGACAGGGGGCTCGGGAGTCTCCCCATTATAAGGTGTATGGGGTGGGATAGAGCCAGGTCTTCTTCTCTTCAGTTTCCCCAACCTATTACATCCGTTTTGGGAAACCGAGGCCTCATCCATATAACACCTCCAAGGCTCATTTCACACTTGCCTTTGGCAGGTTCCGTACCCTCTTCCATTATAAAATAGCTGAAACAATTACAATTAACAGAATTGTAATGGAAGGTGACCGTCCCTACTACATTAAAGTCACTGGGGAACGGAAGGTCCTTGTAAGGTAGAAGAAGAGAATGAAAGAAAATCCTAAACTTTGTCAGTGCTGGTATTTTCCACAAGCTCAAAATTCCCCAGCATCTCCTCTGTACTGCCTGGACATGGTGGGCATTGCTACTATCACAGGCCTGTGCCAGGGTATGGTAAATCTCTCCCCTAGATGTGCTAGTTACAGTAACGATACAGTATGTACGGTATTTTCAGAACTTGCTTTAAATATACACACCTACCTGCTTTAGCTCGCTAACTTCCAGGATGATTAATGCAAGTGAGCAGCAGTAGGTGTCTTTTAGGAGACAACTCCTAGTATGCCATTTTCTCTATGCTCTAATGACAGCGCTTGTGCACACCAAAAAGTGTTCAGATCATGGGCACAAATAATGGGAGTGTGACCCCTTGTTTGTGGCCAGAGTGTTATCGGCGTGTGAGAGCAAAGACAGGAATAGGACTTCTCTATGCGGCTCAGGCGGTCAGCTCAATTACAGGACAGTGGATATCAAGGCTGTGTGCATGAGCCCATAAAGAAAGTGGATCATGTGGACAGGTAACTAGTTTCAGTCTTGAGCCATACTAATTTTGCTGAAATGCAAGTATTGCAAACACAACAAAATGTACCAGGCTGGAGTGTTTCACCAACAACCACACCTATGGCGCCATATACATCAAAATAGTTTAATTATTTTAATTTAACTGCACGCTAGGTATAAATCATATTTAATAAATATCCCATAATAAATCTATTAAAATAAGTAGTAATAAGCTTTTATAGTGATAATTGTTCCTTCTGACTCATGCTGTGAGTCCTTTCTGCTTTACGGCTCATGTACACATCATAGACTGTACAATAATGCTGGTCATATGGTCTCTAAGCACTTATGTACAGGCTCCATGAGTGTAGAGAATAGTATCTATATAAGAAGTCCAATAGCACCAATATTAAGGCTGTATACACAACAGAGGTGTTATAAAGCCTTGGGCGTAAACCTGTAGTTCCCATGCACACAACCATGTAAGCCAAGGTGTGTAGGGGCCATAACAATGCCATAGACCTCTACGGGGGCCGTGATCTGGCTGCAAATTGTGTGGCTCCCAAACAATTTTGTGCATGGAGACCTAGTTCTATGTATTCTCCCAACTTTTGGAGCTGTGAAAGAAAGACCAAAGATGTGGCTCATGCTGCAGGATTTTTTTTGCTCTGTGCCATGCCTTTTGCCCCACTCTGCATAGTATAAATCGCCCCTTAGTGCCCCCTTCCACTCACATTGTGTTCCCAGCTCCCCGTCACATTGTGGTTCCCTAGCAGCTCCAATTTATATTGTTGGACCCACTAGCTTCCCTTCATACTGTGCCCCTCCCTGAGCAGCTCCCCTTCCTACTGTGCTCCCTTCTCCAGATGTTTCACTTCATATAGTGCCCTCCCAGTAGCTCCGCTTCATTCTTGGTTGCGTTTTTCATGTGCATTTTTTTGCATTTCAATACTTTTTTTATCACATAAAATGTTAGGTTTATCATTTTGTGGCCTATCTTTTCAATGGCAAATGATCAGTGTAAAACGGTTTGCACTTGCATTGTACTTGTGCAAGTGTCTCAGAGTGCAATGCTTACGGGAGTGGCTGGGGGTTGTGGCCTAGGCACGCTGTGGTCACGGTGCTTGGTATAGGGGACCGGAGGGCTGTCCTAGCAGCAGGTGGTGTGTGCAAGAAATAAGGAGGGAGAGGCCGATGTACTGGTTCTCCCTGGGGCAACCCCTAAATGTCTGTAAGATATGTCCTTGGGTATTTGATGTGGGAGCCCGTGGTGGTAGACAGCCATATCCAGGGATCAGACGGAGGCAACGTTGTGCAAATCAACTCACGGTTCTTTATTGAACAGGTAGCAGGCAACGGGCCTAAACGCTCAACAGCAGATTCTGTTACTGGTACTGGAGTGGTTGTGGAGAGTGGTCCTCAGGATAATGCACCAGCCTGGTAGTAGGCTGGGAAAATTTGGATGGAGCTCCGTCCAAAGTGTGGATGCTGCAGCTCTCGATTGGAGTCTCCTGACTCTGGTCCTGGGATTGGGTTCTGTGTCAGTACTGAAGGTGTACTGAACACTGTCTCTCTCTGTTCACTCTGTCCATATGCTAAGACTAGCTAGGACTGGAATCAGACCATGTGCTCCTCCCTGTCCAGGGGTTTTATACTCCCCCTGGTCAGGTGGTATCACCTCTCCAATCACACTCTAATTTACAACACAGCCAACTCATTGGATAACATCATACACCCACTTAACTATTGCCTGTTCAGGCAGAATCTACAGCATGGGACATTTTTTCATGCGTGTGACTTGCCAAAAACATGTGTTTATGTGCGTAAAAAAAATGCAAGTCTGTCAAAGCCCATTGAATGCAATGTGAGTTTGTATGTCAAAAATATGCGCAGGACACAGGTGAGAAAGGGGCCAGTGTTTACGTCCTGGTGTGTGGGTGCAATCAGATGCCTTTGTTTGCATTGTGTTTAGAAACGCAATGCAAGTGTATTGGGGCGGGCCCCAGCCCGATCACATACATGTTTCCGTGGAAATGCATGGCGATCAGTAGCCAGCACCCGGTGTCTTGCAGTGCATTTAGAAACTGGCAAGTGACTGCACCCTGTTTCTGGCCAACCACAGCCTCAACAGTGTCTTTGCATAATTATTCCCTCTCCAATCAATAAATCAGATTTAAATAGAAATTTCTAGAAAATCTCCAAAAGATTTTATTCTGTAGGATGTCAATGCATCATATCGTGCTTTCAGTCACAACAAAATATAATGGGGTCCCGCGGCCGCATTTTTGTTGTGTTTTTGGACTTTTCGGCGATCGTGCCGGGCTGTCAGACAATCCGATGGATTCAGACAAACCACGGGATTTAACTTTTAATTTGTGTCGCAAGATCAAGCACTTACATGCATCGGGAAGAAGGTGGACCTGATTGGGGAAGCAACAGATGCAGGATATCGGGTGCACACTCGTGGTGAATTGCGACAGCTGTGCATTGGAGTCTGGGAAGGCACCTCGATGATTGTGCAGGGACGGGAAAGTAAATCTGCCCCAATTTGTGCCTGGGGGTCTTTGACCTTAAATGTGGGGGTTGCTACCCTGTTTCCCCGAAAATAAGACAGTGTCTTATATTAATTTTTGCTCCTCAAGAGGCGCTAGGTCTTATTTTCAGGGGATGTCTTATTTGTCCATGAACAATAATTTACATTTATCGTTGAAAAAAAAAAACAACTTCTCTAACCTCCTTATGACTCTCCAAACTCTGAGAGTTTGCAGAATTTCTTGTGACTCCATTTCTATTAGCATCATTGGCCCCAATCTCTCGTGTTTAGTAAAAGCACTTTCCATAAATGACCCTTCTTATCCTGGTCGCTGCTGGTATCACATTTGTATCACAGCAGTCAGTAATTTATCCCATGAAGTCTTCCCCATGTCAAAACCTTCTGCAGCATTTAAAATATTTCCCAATATTAATGTATGGTGTGGGGGAGGCTGCTGCAATGACTGCCGCTAGGTCTTATTTTCAGGGGAGGCCTTATATTTCTAAGCCGAAGCAAAATTGTACTAGGTCTTATTTTCGGGGGATGTCTTATTTTAGGGGAAACAGGGTAGCAATGTCCAGCTGCCTAAAGGCCTGAACATGAATCTTTAGTTCTAAGCCAAGCTCACATGATCAGGAATTGCGATAAAGTAACGGGAAGTGTTAAACGTCGGATATTGTTGATGTGCAGGTTAATGCCTGGATGTCCCTAATAATGAAGAGTTCATCTGAACAGGCTTCATACCTCAGACTTGTGCAATGAAAACTGAAGTCTAGCATTAGTAACACAATGTGCAGCGGCTGGGCTGTAACTGCTGAACGTGTTTTAAAGAGTGAATCATCCCTAGGAGAAAACGCTCTGTCACCTCGCTGATTGTCCACTTCTGGCAGATGGATGAAGCTACACTAACAAGCAGCTCTGTGTGCAAAGGATCGGGCTGAAGAACAGATAATGGCAGGTTGTTAGGCTTCTTTCCTAGAAGAATCAGACTAAAACAACGCACCTAAATCCATCTGTAATGCTTCCCCTTTATCATTTAATCCACACATTGAATTCTCAAAGCATCACTAAATCTATTGGTTCTTTATGCATGATCATATATCCAAAATATTTTCTAAAATTTTACAATGTGTTCCAATATCTAGTATTTACCATGTTATGTCAGGCTGGTGCAGAACCTGTTTTATCCTATGGAATATATAGTACTGCATGCTGCACTAGCCATCTATGTTAGAAGTCTCCTTGTGGGTCCTTTACTTTGATCATAAAAAATTAATCCAGGGATTTCCCACAATCACATCTGGAGTCTGGAATGTTTTATTCCTACAGTGGGTCAATTTTCCTATTAATGGGACAACACTGTAGGAGTCTAAATTGACCCTCCTTTTTGCAACCTTATCTACACTTATGACACTATGTAAAAGCTACCACCAAAAGAAATTATCAGACAGTTTCCCGGATTTACAGGATAAACCTGGAGTATAATTTATCAAGATGGGTACTAAAACCTGCAGGTCTATTCAGTGTGGATGTTGTGTAAGAGATTAGCAGCACAGTGGAAAGAAACAAAATTTCCAGCGCCTGTCAGGAACTTCTAAAATTTCTTTTTGAGGGTTAAAAACCAGTCACAAAGAAAAAAGTCATAGGACCCATGCATTTTGGGACCTAGCACTATTCATGGTCTCACCACAGTCAGTCGATTGGCTTTTTACTTTTGAACCTTGAACATGGTATGGTTAATTCAGCAGGGTGTTTTATACATTATATACGTAATAATGGCAAAGCTGTATAATACAGAAAGCCCATAGTCCAATTAACAGTTATACACTGTTTTATATATATTATAATATTGTATATACTCAAGTATAAGCCTAGTTTTTCAGCACAAAAATGTGCTGAAAAACCTCACCTCGGCTTATACTCGAGTCAAGAATAAACAAACAGTGTACTCACTTTCCAACGCCTGTGCCCCTGCGTCCTCTTCTATAGAACGATGCTCCAGCATCGGCTTTGCACCCCCACGCCGTCGGTCGCAGGGATCGTGATGTCAGCGGCTTCGCTCGCTGACGTTATACTATGTGCGCCGGCATCGGCACACACTTTAATGTCAGTGAGTGGCTGACATCATGGTGCTTGCTACGGAAGGGCAAAGGCAAAGGCTATATACTAGGGGTCTGGCAGGCTATATACTACAGGGGCTGACAGGCTATATACTATGGGGGCTGGCAGGCTATATGCTACAGGGTGCTTGCTTGCAGGCTATATACAACAGGGGCTGGCAGGCTATATGCTACAGGGGGTTTTCTGGCAGGCTATATACTACAGGGGCTGGCTGGCTATATACTTCAGTGGATTTCCTACCCTCGGCTTATACTTAAGACAATATGTTTTTTCAGTTTTTTGTGTTAAAATTAGGGGTCTCGGGTTATACTCAGTCAGCTTATACTCAAGTATATACGGTAATTTAATATTATGTTAAGAGAAAGACAGATAATGTGATATACAGTTGTACAGATTGATTCAGCTTGGCAGCCTCAAGAGATGACTGAAGATGAAGATAAGAATATAACTTAATGATTTAAAGTTGGGAATTTTTTATTAAACATGTATGATAATTCATTATCATGTATAGCAGCACCATGTCCCTTTAATTCTCCATCTTCATATATCACCATGGTAACTATATCCACCAACAGCCAATAGGATTGTTTGATATGCACCTGAGAAAAACACAAATAAGCCTTGGGTTGCATGCTGTGAGATACTTCTCAGTAATGGTCAGCGAGGAACTGACATCCTGATTGTATATTTTTAGTTGTATTGTACACAATGAATAACAGTGACAATCCTTTCTAAATGCAGGCTATTTATTATTTGTTATATGTTTAATATGTCATGTTACTCATTTATATTTTCTTCATTGACACTTCCATGGCCTCAACTATGGGTTCAGATTAACGATTTTATCCCTCAGATGCTGCAGTCATTAGTGCCCACAGAATGTAAGAGGTTACTACAGAAGTCTCTGCTCCACTTGCAGCTCCTTGACGCCATTGAGAAGAGCAGCTGGCCAATATAGCAACCCAGGACTTTACAATGGTCTGTGGGTGCTATCAAATATTATTATTGTTATTATTTAGTCACTGTGTTATTATTTATATTGATTTTTTTATTTATTTTTTTTATTTTTATCCTTTATGTTGTTACTGTTGGTTTCATAACTATTTGTCCTAAATTTGGCAGACGCAATAAAAAATAAATGTATATATTTAATATATACAAAAATAAAATATATATGCCTGTGTGTGTATTTGAGTGTATGAGTATCTGTTGTGTATTATTCATATTGTTACATTTTCATATTTCTATTTGATTATATATTATTTTTATGTGTGTAGTTACTGTAGGTTTCGATACATATTTATACACACTTACTGTATATGTGTGTGTATCTTTAATTGTAAGTAGTCATGTATTTATTTTATTAATTATTATGTTACAGTATTTTTTGTTACTTTCTTGTCCTTATGCTGTTTGGAAGAATAAAAATGGATCTGTACCTTCAGTTGCTTTTATAGCAGACCTGTATTGATTCACAGTATCCCTTGTTAGCGGGGTAGACTCCAAAGTTGCGATATTCAAGCATTAGAGTTTTGTTAAATCAAATACACAGGGGTTATTTATCATTGGTTTTGTCTGTCTTTTTTGATGAAAAAAAAAATTGCATTGAGGGTTTTTTTTGGACTTTACGCTGCTAAAATGTTGCACAAGACTATTTCCATCACGTAATTGATCTGTCGTATACCTAGAATTACTGAAACGCCATGCAAAGCTGGAATAATGATTTAGGACTTTTGTAATATGTGCTGGGACTTGTTATGCATTTTACAGCTTTTGCGCCTTTATGAAACAAAAAAAATCCCAGACAGCAAGTATAAGAACATGTATTATAGAGCCAAAGCCACTTGAATGAATCTGACTAGCAGTGGAGCTCTAAAGACAGACAAAGAAGTGTCGCAAGGATCCTGTCTAATGATAAATAACCTCCATTGAGTATGAGGAGACTGCAGTCAATTCACCAGGGATTTGACGCTATCCTTAACTACATTGCAGAAGCCATCGGGACCCAAGTGCTGAAGTATTATAGCAAGAAGTGTCATAAATGGTCATAGATGACAGAACTAACAATTGGCTTGTATACTTCTTCCCTCTTCCATCAGATACAAAAGGATTGAGAGATGTAATCCTGTATATGATAAAAATCTAAATGTGGGTGGAAACAAAATGACTATAGATAAGATGTGAATGCCTAGGTGCTATGGTTAGATAAAGGCTCAAGTCACTCCTAATGTAATTCCAGCTACAAAAGTTTAATTGTTTTCACCAAGTTACAAAAAGGCTTTGTCAGGGACAATTGTGTGCTCTAATGTGGGGTAGATTCATTTCTCAAGCCGACCTTCAGAGTGAGAGCCCAAACAGTGGGCACTATCCACTTACACTGCTACAGTCACACACCTGATTCTTGAATCATTGATAAGACTGGTTTCTTAGCAACCGCATTCATGTAACACTGATAATAGCAATATAATGCTCAACCGCTTAGACAATTGCTCCATGGAAGCCTTGGCAAACTACAGGACATGAATAATTGATGTAATCTCAAGTATTATGGTGTCTAATTTAGACAAATTCTTCTTATATTGTTTTTATGATATTACATTTCATATTAAAATGTATACACTATAAATAAATTCAGTTTATTTATAGTTGCCATTTTACCACAAAATGTAGTTGCCATATTTCCAGCCAGAATCACAAAGGCTTTTCATATCATTTTTGTTTGTTTCAATTTTTTTTCAATTTAAGAGTGGTTGGGTAAGTGCTATGAAACTGAAATAATATACTTTATGAGAATTGATAAGTATATAGCTGTGTCAAAAATTATATACAGGCGGTCTCCTACTTGTATATTTTTTTTATAAATGAATAAAATGTAGAATATAAAATATATATTAATGTATAAAAATATTAATTTAATACATAAAATGATTACCTAGCAAACACAATGGGGCAGATTTTCTTACCCGGTCCATTCACAATCCAGCAGCGTGTTCTCTGCGCTGGATTCGGGTCCGGCCGGGATTTATTAGGTAGTTCCTCCGCCGTCCACCAGGTGGCGCTGCTGCGCTGAAAAGCATCGGAACGCACTGGAGTTCACCGAGCCCGGCTGAATGAAGGTAAGTGCAAGCTCCGCGACAGATATGTTTTAAAAAATGCAGCGGTTTTTCCGAATCCGTCGGGTTTTTGTTTGGCCACGCCCCCCGATTTCCATTGCGTGCATGCCAGCGCCGATGCGCCACAATCCGATAGCATGCGCCAAAATCCCGGGGCAATTCAGGGGAAATCGGCGCAAATCGGAAATATTCGGGTAACACGTCGGGAAAACGCGAATTGGGCCCATAGTAAATGACCCCCAATATGTTTTTAAAAATATATATAGTTACCCATAGGGGACCCATGTAGCTTTTATACTAATTTTACCTTCCATTTTGCAACACAATATAAAAATGAAATAACAAAAAAAATACAGGCAGGCCCCTACTTAAGGACACCCGACTTACAGAAGACCCTCAGTTAATAACGCATCCCTTTACCCACTGTGATCTCTGGTGAAGCTCTCTGGAAGCTTTGCTATAGCCCCAGACTGCAATGATCAGCTGTAAGGAGTCTGTAATGAAGTTTTATTGACAATCCTTGGTCCAAATACAGAAAAAATTTTGAAACGCCAATTGTCACCGGGGTAAAAAAATATTTTGTCTGGAGCTACAATTATAAAATATACAGTTTAGACTTAAGAACAAACCTATGGAACCTATCCTGTATGTAACCCGGGGACTGCCTGTATATGAAATATATTACTGTGAGAATATTTTATGCAACCCTGATATTTATAGGAGTCCATCCAATGCATAATATTTTGAAATATAATGTATAATATTTAATCAATTTCTATAATTCTGCCAATAAGGAGATGACGATTTTGATGAATTTGTATTGCACATTCATAAAAGATATACATTTCATAAACTCATATTTCAATTCATCTCTTTTGGGAGAAGTAATCTAAAAAGTTAGAGAAGAGGATCTTGAGCATGTGTCACCCTTGTCACCACTCTTGTCCTGTTCAGTGATATACTCAATGGGGCAGATTTATCAAGCTGTCTGAAAGTCAGAATATTTCTAGTTCCCCATGGCAACCAATCACAGCCAAGCACTGGTAAAATGAAAGCTGAGCTGTGATTGGTTGCCAGGGGCAACTAGTAATATTCTGCCTTTCAGGCAGCTTGATAAATCTGTCCCAATGTGTTTGAGGGACAATCACATGATCCACAGATGTGTGCGCAAAAAATGAAGCTGGTTTCCAAGATGCTTTATGTCCCACACAACATGTGCACTGAACAGGGATGGTGCTGGCCCCTAAGTCCTCTTGTGTTTGATGCAGTTTGACTTGGCTGACCTGACTAATAGTAGTATGGTAAATAGTATTGGGATGCTTTCTTCAAGGCTGAACATAGAATGGAATAAACTAGTGGTGCCCTTTGTCTGTGACAGAAGACCCTGTCTGTCTTCCTAATTATACAATCCCTGACCACCAGTACCTTTCTTACTACAGTTATTGCCCTTGTTGCTGGGTGTAACTAGCATATTTATTTGTCAGCTTCACCTGTTGGAGCACCCTCAGCAGCTCCCTTCATACTGTGGCCCTCTCATCTTGTTGCTGCTTGACAATGAAGTCATATCATTGCGCTGATGGCTCTCTCCACATTGTCACTGTATTCGGCAGCAGGACAGGGCCTGAAATCTGGTACTGTACCACTGGATGCAGGATGGTTGGGAGGCATGCAATAGATAAAAATAAATATGCTACAAATGACAAATGAAAGACACTTGTGAAAAACACTTGCATGGAACATGGACAACGGTTCTTCTGGTTTCAGAAAAACTTATAGATATAAAGGCCCACATTTTAACTTACTTTGCACTAAAATGAACATACAAACTGCTTGCACATGTATTCATGAAGTTTTTGCGCCTGTGTTGTGTTCCTGCACAAATTCTGCACATAAAGGCGCGTTCTGGTGCAGAGTTGGACCGTGCACCACATTTATTATAGCAACTTGACAGAATTGTGTCACACGCTCTATGTTAAAGGTGCACCAAAAAAAAGTTGGTGCTCACTTCCCTAACAGTGCAGGGTGCGCCAAATTAATGAAGACCATGCACAAGTTTTCAATAATCTGTCTCACTCTGCACATTAGTGAGGCAAATTGCACATACTGTAGTACAGACTGCACTACTTTTTCTAAATCTTGTACCCGCTGCCGGACTGCTAATTAGAAGTCTTTTTTCTAGGCGATCCTGGCATGTCAACATTTAAGAAGACCAGCGCCGGCATCGGAATGAAGAGGAGTGCAGGTAAGTACGTCTGGTTTGTTGTAATTCTAAACGGTTGTTTTCCTTTAACTACATAGAAGGACACCAAGATAATAAATTGCTTATTGTGGAGAGGTCCAGGTTTCAGCCACTGATTTCAATGTGCATAATAACAAATACCTGCAGTGAACAAATGCTTTAACCCCTTAAGGACGGAGGGTTTTTCGCCTCATTTCTCGCTCTCCAACTTCAAAAATCCATAACTTTTTCATTTTTCCGTGTACAGACCTGTGTGAGGGCTTATTTTGTGCGTAACAAATTTTACTTTCCCGTAATGTTATTTATTTTAACATGCCATGTACTGCAAAGCTGAAAAAAAATTCCAAATGTGGAAAAATTGAGAAAAAAAAACGCACGTGCGTCACGTTCTTGTGGGCTCAGTTTTTACGACTTTCACTCTTCGCTCCAAATAACACGCCTACTTTATTCTTTGGTTCGGTGCGATCGCGGTGATACCAAATTTATACAGGTTTTATTGTGTTTTAATACATTTTCAAAAATTAAACGAATGTGTACAAAAAAGAAAAAAATTTTTTTGCCATCTTCTGACGCTAATAACTTTTTCATACTTTGGCGCACGGAGATGTGTGAGGGGTCATTTTTTGCGAAATAATAATAATAATCTTTATTTATATAGCGCCATCATATTACGTAGCGCTTTACAAATCATAGGAAACAAAAACAAATATAATATAACATGACAGAGCACAACATTTGTATGGAACAACAGGAGTGAGGTCCCTGCTCGCCAGAGCTTACGGTTTATGAGGATGATGGGGTACCACGAGGTAAAAGAATATTTTATGGTAAAGCCATTCTTCTTAGGGAATAGAACAAAATATAATAAGTGGAATTGCTGTCGCTTGAACCACTGAGCCGTCATCATATATACCAGGTCCAGGGTGAATGGGACCGCAGAGAAGTCTGGTGCCTGTTGGTTGCTGGATAACAGATGGGAGGACGACACAGGACGGGTTAGTAGAAGAGTTAAAACTTCATGCAGTTAATGAGTGTTATAGGCTTGCCTAAAGAAATGGGTTTTAAGAGCACGTTTGAAACTTTGGAGGTTAGGTATTAGTCTGATAGTCCGGGGCAGAGCATTCCATAGAATTGGTGCAGCTCTAGAGAAGTCTTGGAGACGCGAGTGGGAGGTCCGCACTAGGGTAGAGGTTAATCTAAGATCACTGGCGGATCTAAGAGCACGAGTTGGGCGATAAACTGAGATAAGAGAGGAGAGGTAGGAAGGTGCAGCATTATTCAGAGCTTTGTGGATGAGGGTTATTATTTTAAACTGTATTCGAAAGGAGACTGGCAGCCAGTGCAGCGACTGGCATGAACTGGAGGCATCCGTGTAGCGTTTAGTCTGAAAGACGAGCCTGGCTGCTGCATTAAGAATCGATTGGAGAGGAGAGAGTTTGGTGAGTGGAAGACCGGTTAGTAGAGAGTTACAGTAGTCTAGTCGAGAGTGAATCAGAGCAACAGTTAGCATTTTACAGGTTTCAAATGTGAGAAACGGTCGGATTCTGGAGATGTTTCTGAGATGCATCCGGCAAGAGCGAGCAAGAGATTGAATGTGTGGCTCAAAGGAGAGGTCGGAATCCAACACAACCCCAAGACAGCGGGCCTGCTGCTTTGAGGTTATGGTGACCCCACAGACTGATATGGAGAGGTTAGGATAGGCTCTGTTAGTGGATGGTGGAAAGACAAGAAGTTCGGTCTTAGAAAGATTAAGTTTCACGAAGAGAGAGGACATGATGTTAGAGACAGCAGAGAGACAGTCACTAGTGTTCTGGATTAAGGCAGGAGTGATGTTACGTGCTGAGGTATACAGCTGGGTGTCATCAGCATAAAGATGATATTGAAAACCAAATCTGCTGATGGTTTGTCCAATGGGTGCAGTATAGAGGGAGAAGAGAAGAGGACCTAGGACTGAGCCCTGAGGAACCCCGACAGAGAGCGGAACAGAAGAAGAGATAGATCCAGAAAAGGAGACACTGAAAGTGCGGTCAGAGAGGTAGGAGGAAAACCAAGAGAGTGCAGAGCCTTTTAGGCCAATGGAGCAAAGCATCCTGAGGAGGAGCTGGTGGTCCACAGTATCGAACGCTGCCGAGAGATCCAGAAGAATGAGGAGAGAAGAGTCACCTTTGGATTTAGCAGTGAGGAGATCATTGGAGACTTTAGTAAGAGCAGTTTCAGTAGAATGCATAGGGCGGAAACCAGATTGCAGGGGGTCAAGGAGGGAGTTAGCTGAGAGAAAACGGGAAAGTCGAGAATAGACCAGGCGTTCCAGGAGTTTGGAGATGAAAGGGAGGTTAGAAACTGGTCGGTAGTTAGCAGCACTGGATGGGTCCAGGGAAGGTTTCTTTAGTAAAGGGGTAACAATAGCATGCTTGAAAGAAGAGGGAAAGACACCAGAAGAGAGAGAGAGGTTGAAGATTTTAGTTAGGTGAGAAGTGACTGCTGGGGAGAGAGACTGTACCAGATGTGAGGGGATGGGGTCACTGATGCAGGTAGTGGGGCGAGCAGAGGAAAGGAGCCTAGACACTTCTTCCTCTGTGACTGGCTCAAAGGAAGAGAGTGAACAGGGTAAGGCATCAGAGAAAAGTGGATTTATGGAGTTAGTGGACTGAGAAATTACTTCCTGGCGAATGCAGTCGATTTTATCTTTAAAGTAGGTGGCCATATCTTCAGCCCCAAGGTCTGTGACCGGTGGCTGCACCTTTGGTGTTAGAAAGGAGTGAAGAGTATTGAAAAGCCTTTTGGGGTTGTTAGAAAGAGAAGATATTAGATTAGTAAAATAGACCTGTTTAGCAAGATGGAGAGCAGAGTTATAGGATTTAAGCATAAATTTAAAGTGAAGAAAGTCAGAGGAAGTGCCCGATTTTCTCCACAGACGTTCGGCACTCCTGGCGCACTTACGAAGGAAACGGGTTAGTGCCGTCTGCCAAGGTTGCCTACATCTGTGTCGAAAGGCTCGAACCGATGGTGGTGCCATCTTGTCCAGGGCGCTTTTGAGAACATGATTGTAATGATTAGTGGCCAGGTTAGGACAGGAGAGAGAGGAGATGGGGGACAGCGATGGCTGCACAGTTTCTATGAGGTGGGGAACACTGATGGCACGTGGGTTCCGGTATGTGTGATAAATGGACTTATTCTGTACAGGACAAGAACTATTTACAGTAAAAGAGAGAAGGTTATGGTCTGAAAGTGGAAAGTCATTGTTAGTAAAGTCAGAGACAGAAGAGAGTCGGGCAAAGACCAAGTCAAGGATGTTTCCCTCTTGGTGGGTAGGAGAATCAGAGAGTTGTACAAGTCCCAGAGAGGTGGTAAGTGATAAAAGCTGAGAGGCTGAGGAGGAGATGGGGGTGTTCATAGGGATGTTAAAGTCTCCCATGATGAGTGTTGGGATATCACAGGAAAGAAAGTAAGGGAGCCAGGAAGCAAAGTGATCAAGGAACTGATGGGGTGAACCAGGAGGACGGTATACTACAGCCACACGAAGAAAGAATGGGCGGAAAAGTCTAAGTGTGTGGACCTCAAAAGATGGGAAAGTAAGAGAGGGGACAGGAGGAATGACCTGGAAAGTGCACCGTGGAGAGAGGAGTATGCCGACCCCTCCTCCCTGCCTATTCTCTGGTCTGGAGGAGTGAGAGAATTGCAAACCGTCATAGCCCAGTGCAGCAAGTGATGCAGTGTCACCCTGCTGGATCCATGTTTCGGTGATAGCCAGCAAGTCAAAGGACTTGGAAAGAAACAGGTCGTGGATGGACTCCAGTTTATTGCACACAGAGCGGGCATTCCAGAGGGCACATTTGAAAGGAGTTGTAAGACAGGAAGGGGAGATAGTAGAGGGGATGCATTGGATATTGATGAGGTTAGTAGGGTTCCTATGAGGGGTGGAAAGTTTTGAGCTGAAAGAAGGAGGACCAGGGTTTGGAGAGATATCACCTGCTGCAAGTAGGAAGAGAATAGACAAGGAAAGAATATGATTAAGCGATTTATGAGAAGGTGAACTCTGCTTCCCAGCAGAACCAGATGGAGTATGGGGGTTGGATAAAGTATAGAGAACATGGGAGGAGTACAATGGTGAAGGAAGGATTGAAGAACAGATGTGAACGGAGGACACTGATGGGATAGATGGACGAAAAGAGAGGAGAAGAACAGGTAGCAATAGTACAAAGCCATTAAAGAGGTAGACAGACAAACCAGATATGAAAATCGATGATTTGTTTGCATTTCTTTGCAAGTTTACCTTTCTCTTGCCCTTTCTAATTGCCGTTTTTATAATTGCCATTTTCGAATTATTGCGTGACACTCAATCTATAGGACACTCTAGCTATAGGACGGTCTGCAGCCTACAGGCCTTGCAGCCTAGAGGAAACTAAATTTAAAGGGAAGGGGCAGAGCCATACTTGGGTTGTAAAATCATTAGACCCGAAATGCAGGACACATGAGTGAAAGTTTCTCATGCAAAGAAAAACAAACAAAGTTTCTAGATATAAAGATCAGTTAATTAAAGAAGATCAAACAGGATTGTAAACTTTAGGAAGAAGAATTTGATGCAGGGATGGGTTACCATTAAAGACAGCAGATCAGGACACACAGATGAAAATTGCAGAGATATAACAGCAAGCAGGGATGGGTTACCATTAAAGACAGCAGATCAGGACACACAGATGAAAATTGCAGAGATATAACAGCAAGCAGGGATGGGTTACCTGTAGAGGAAGAAGAGGAGAGGAGAGATGGAGGTTATAGTCCATTAAATTGCCGTTTTTATAATTGCCATTTTCGAATTATTGCGTGACACTCAATCTATAGGACACTCTAGCTATAGGACGGTCTGCAGCCTACAGGCCTTGCAGCCTAGAGGAAACTAAATTTAAAGGGAAGGGGCAGAGCCATACTTGGGTTGTAAAATCATTAGACCCGAAATGCAGGACACATGAGTGAAAGTTTCTCATGCAAAGAAAAACAAACAAAGTTTCTAGATATAAAGATCAGTTAATTAAAGAAGATCAAACAGGATTGTAAACTTTAGGAAGAAGAATTTGATGCAGGGATGGGTTACCATTAAAGACAGCAGATCAGGACACACAGATGAAAATTGCAGAGATATAACAGCAAGCAGGGATGGGTTACCATTAAAGACAGCAGATCAGGACACACAGATGAAAATTGCAGAGATATAACAGCAAGCAGGGATGGGTTACCTGTAGAGGAAGAAGAGGAGAGGAGAGATGGAGGTTATAGTCCATTAAATTGCCGTTTTTATAATTGCCATTTTCGAATTATTGCGTGACACTCAATCTATAGGACACTCTAGCTATAGGACGGTCTGCAGCCTACAGGCCTTGCAGCCTAGAGGAAACTAAATTTAAAGGGAAGGGGCAGAGCCATACTTGGGTTGTAAAATCATTAGACCCGAAATGCAGGACACATGAGTGAAAGTTTCTCATGCAAAGAAAAACAAACAAAGTTTCTAGATATAAAGATCAGTTAATTAAAGAAGATCAAACAGGATTGTAAACTTTAGGAAGAAGAATTTGATGCAGGGATGGGTTACCATTAAAGACAGCAGATCAGGACACACAGATGAAAATTGCAGAGATATAACAGCAAGCAGGGATGGGTTACCATTAAAGACAGCAGATCAGGACACACAGATGAAAATTGCAGAGATATAACAGCAAGCAGGGATGGGTTACCTGTAGAGGAAGAAGAGGAGAGGAGAGATGGAGGTTATAGTCCATTAAATTGCCGTTTTTATAATTGCCATTTTCGAATTATTGCGTGACACTCAATCTATAGGACACTCTAGCTATAGGACGGTCTGCAGCCTACAGGCCTTGCAGCCTAGAGGAAACTAAATTTAAAGGGAAGGGGCAGAGCCATACTTGGGTTGTAAAATCATTAGACCCGAAATGCAGGACACATGAGTGAAAGTTTCTCATGCAAAGAAAAACAAACAAAGTTTCTAGATATAAAGATCAGTTAATTAAAGAAGATCAAACAGGATTGTAAACTTTAGGAAGAAGAATTTGATGCAGGGATGGGTTACCATTAAAGACAGCAGATCAGGACACACAGATGAAAATTGCAGAGATATAACAGCAAGCAGGGATGGGTTACCATTAAAGACAGCAGATCAGGACACACAGATGAAAATTGCAGAGATATAACAGCAAGCAGGGATGGGTTACCTGTAGAGGAAGAAGAGGAGAGGAGAGATGGAGGTTATAGTCCATTAAATTGCCGTTTTTATAATTGCCATTTTCGAATTATTGCGTGACACTCAATCTATAGGACACTCTAGCTATAGGACGGTCTGCAGCCTACAGGCCTTGCAGCCTAGAGGAAACTAAATTTAAAGGGAAGGGGCAGAGCCATACTTGGGTTGTAAAATCATTAGACCCGAAATGCAGGACACATGAGTGAAAGTTTCTCATGCAAAGAAAAACAAACAAAGTTTCTAGATATAAAGATCAGTTAATTAAAGAAGATCAAACAGGATTGTAAACTTTAGGAAGAAGAATTTGATGCAGGGATGGGTTACCATTAAAGACAGCAGATCAGGACACACAGATGAAAATTGCAGAGATATAACAGCAAGCAGGGATGGGTTACCTGTAGAGGAAGAAGAGGAGAGGAGAGATGGAGGTTATAGTCCATTAAATTGCCGTTTTTATAATTGCCATTTTCGAATTATTGCGTGACACTCAATCTATAGGACACTCTAGCTATAGGACGGTCTGCAGCCTACAGGCCTTGCAGCCTAGAGGAAACTAAATTTAAAGGGAAGGGGCAGAGCCATACTTGGGTTGTAAAATCATTAGACCCGAAATGCAGGACACATGAGTGAAAGTTTCTCATGCAAAGAAAAACAAACAAAGTTTCTAGATATAAAGATCAGTTAATTAAAGAAGATCAAACAGGATTGTAAACTTTAGGAAGAAGAATTTGATGCAGGGATGGGTTACCATTAAAGACAGCAGATCAGGACACACAGATGAAAATTGCAGAGATATAACAGCAAGCAGGGATGGGTTACCTGTAGAGGAAGAAGAGGAGAGGAGAGATGGAGGTTATAGTCCATTAAATTGCCGTTTTTATAATTGCCATTTTCGAATTATTGCGTGACACTCAATCTATAGGACACTCTAGCTATAGGACGGTCTGCAGCCTACAGGCCTTGCAGCCTAGAGGAAACTAAATTTAAAGGGAAGGGGCAGAGCCATACTTGGGTTGTAAAATCATTAGACCCGAAATGCAGGACACATGAGTGAAAGTTTCTCATGCAAAGAAAAACAAACAAAGTTTCTAGATATAAAGATCAGTTAATTAAAGAAGATCAAACAGGATTGTAAACTTTAGGAAGAAGAATTTGATGCAGGGATGGGTTACCATTAAAGACAGCAGATCAGGACACACAGATGAAAATTGCAGAGATATAACAGCAAGCAGGGATGGGTTACCTGTAGAGGAAGAAGAGGAGAGGAGAGATGGAGGTTATAGTCCATTAAATTGCCGTTTTTATAATTGCCATTTTCGAATTATTGCGTGACACTCAATCTATAGGACACTCTAGCTATAGGACGGTCTGCAGCCTACAGGCCTTGCAGCCTAGAGGAAACTAAATTTAAAGGGAAGGGGCAGAGCCATACTTGGGTTGTAAAATCATTAGACCCGAAATGCAGGACACATGAGTGAAAGTTTCTCATGCAAAGAAAAACAAACAAAGTTTCTAGATATAAAGATCAGTTAATTAAAGAAGATCAAACAGGATTGTAAACTTTAGGAAGAAGAATTTGATGCAGGGATGGGTTACCATTAAAGACAGCAGATCAGGACACACAGATGAAAATTGCAGAGATATAACAGCAAGCAGGGATGGGTTACCTGTAGAGGAAGAAGAGGAGAGGAGAGATGGAGGTTATAGTCCATTAAATTGCCGTTTTTATAATTGCCATTTTCGAATTATTGCGTGACACTCAATCTATAGGACACTCTAGCTATAGGACGGTCTGCAGCCTACAGGCCTTGCAGCCTAGAGGAAACTAAATTTAAAGGGAAGGGGCAGAGCCATACTTGGGTTGTAAAATCATTAGACCCGAAATGCAGGACACATGAGTGAAAGTTTCTCATGCAAAGAAAAACAAACAAAGTTTCTAGATATAAAGATCAGTTAATTAAAGAAGATCAAACAGGATTGTAAACTTTAGGAAGAAGAATTTGATGCAGGGATGGGTTACCATTAAAGACAGCAGATCAGGACACACAGATGAAAATTGCAGAGATATAACAGCAAGCAGGGATGGGTTACCATTAAAGACAGCAGATCAGGACACACAGATGAAAATTGCAGAGATATAACAGCAAGCAGGGATGGGTTACCTGTAGAGGAAGAAGAGGAGAGGAGAGATGGAGGTTATAGTCCATTAAATTGCCGTTTTTATAATTGCCATTTTCGAATTATTGCGTGACACTCAATCTATAGGACACTCTAGCTATAGGACGGTCTGCAGCCTACAGGCCTTGCAGCCTAGAGGAAACTAAATTTAAAGGGAAGGGGCAGAGCCATACTTGGGTTGTAAAATCATTAGACCCGAAATGCAGGACACATGAGTGAAAGTTTCTCATGCAAAGAAAAACAAACAAAGTTTCTAGATATAAAGATCAGTTAATTAAAGAAGATCAAACAGGATTGTAAACTTTAGGAAGAAGAATTTGATGCAGGGATGGGTTACCATTAAAGACAGCAGATCAGGACACACAGATGAAAATTGCAGAGATATAACAGCAAGCAGGGATGGGTTACCATTAAAGACAGCAGATCAGGACACACAGATGAAAATTGCAGAGATATAACAGCAAGCAGGGATGGGTTACCTGTAGAGGAAGAAGAGGAGAGGAGAGATGGAGGTTATAGTCCATTAAATTGCCGTTTTTATAATTGCCATTTTCGAATTATTGCGTGACACTCAATCTATAGGACACTCTAGCTATAGGACGGTCTGCAGCCTACAGGCCTTGCAGCCTAGAGGAAACTAAATTTAAAGGGAAGGGGCAGAGCCATACTTGGGTTGTAAAATCATTAGACCCGAAATGCAGGACACATGAGTGAAAGTTTCTCATGCAAAGAAAAACAAACAAAGTTTCTAGATATAAAGATCAGTTAATTAAAGAAGATCAAACAGGATTGTAAACTTTAGGAAGAAGAATTTGATGCAGGGATGGGTTACCATTAAAGACAGCAGATCAGGACACACAGATGAAAATTGCAGAGATATAACAGCAAGCAGGGATGGGTTACCTGTAGAGGAAGAAGAGGAGAGGAGAGATGGAGGTTATAGTCCATTAAATTGCCGTTTTTATAATTGCCATTTTCGAATTATTGCGTGACACTCAATCTATAGGACACTCTAGCTATAGGACGGTCTGCAGCCTACAGGCCTTGCAGCCTAGAGGAAACTAAATTTAAAGGGAAGGGGCAGAGCCATACTTGGGTTGTAAAATCATTAGACCCGAAATGCAGGACACATGAGTGAAAGTTTCTCATGCAAAGAAAAACAAACAAAGTTTCTAGATATAAAGATCAGTTAATTAAAGAAGATCAAACAGGATTGTAAACTTTAGGAAGAAGAATTTGATGCAGGGATGGGTTACCATTAAAGACAGCAGATCAGGACACACAGATGAAAATTGCAGAGATATAACAGCAAGCAGGGATGGGTTACCATTAAAGACAGCAGATCAGGACACACAGATGAAAATTGCAGAGATATAACAGCAAGCAGGGATGGGTTACCTGTAGAGGAAGAAGAGGAGAGGAGAGATGGAGGTTATAGTCCATTAAATTGCCGTTTTTATAATTGCCATTTTCGAATTATTGCGTGACACTCAATCTATAGGACACTCTAGCTATAGGACGGTCTGCAGCCTACAGGCCTTGCAGCCTAGAGGAAACTAAATTTAAAGGGAAGGGGCAGAGCCATACTTGGGTTGTAAAATCATTAGACCCGAAATGCAGGACACATGAGTGAAAGTTTCTCATGCAAAGAAAAACAAACAAAGTTTCTAGATATAAAGATCAGTTAATTAAAGAAGATCAAACAGGATTGTAAACTTTAGGAAGAAGAATTTGATGCAGGGATGGGTTACCATTAAAGACAGCAGATCAGGACACACAGATGAAAATTGCAGAGATATAACAGCAAGCAGGGATGGGTTACCTGTAGAGGAAGAAGAGGAGAGGAGAGATGGAGGTTATAGTCCATTAAATTGCCGTTTTTATAATTGCCATTTTCGAATTATTGCGTGACACTCAATCTATAGGACACTCTAGCTATAGGACGGTCTGCAGCCTACAGGCCTTGCAGCCTAGAGGAAACTAAATTTAAAGGGAAGGGGCAGAGCCATACTTGGGTTGTAAAATCATTAGACCCGAAATGCAGGACACATGAGTGAAAGTTTCTCATGCAAAGAAAAACAAACAAAGTTTCTAGATATAAAGATCAGTTAATTAAAGAAGATCAAACAGGATTGTAAACTTTAGGAAGAAGAATTTGATGCAGGGATGGGTTACCATTAAAGACAGCAGATCAGGACACACAGATGAAAATTGCAGAGATATAACAGCAAGCAGGGATGGGTTACCTGTAGAGGAAGAAGAGGAGAGGAGAGATGGAGGTTATAGTCCATTAAATTGCCGTTTTTATAATTGCCATTTTCGAATTATTGCGTGACACTCAATCTATAGGACACTCTAGCTATAGGACGGTCTGCAGCCTACAGGCCTTGCAGCCTAGAGGAAACTAAATTTAAAGGGAAGGGGCAGAGCCATACTTGGGTTGTAAAATCATTAGACCCGAAATGCAGGACACATGAGTGAAAGTTTCTCATGCAAAGAAAAACAAACAAAGTTTCTAGATATAAAGATCAGTTAATTAAAGAAGATCAAACAGGATTGTAAACTTTAGGAAGAAGAATTTGATGCAGGGATGGGTTACCATTAAAGACAGCAGATCAGGACACACAGATGAAAATTGCAGAGATATAACAGCAAGCAGGGATGGGTTACCATTAAAGACAGCAGATCAGGACACACAGATGAAAATTGCAGAGATATAACAGCAAGCAGGGATGGGTTACCTGTAGAGGAAGAAGAGGAGAGGAGAGATGGAGGTTATAGTCCATTAAATTGCCGTTTTTATAATTGCCATTTTCGAATTATTGCGTGACACTCAATCTATAGGACACTCTAGCTATAGGACGGTCTGCAGCCTACAGGCCTTGCAGCCTAGAGGAAACTAAATTTAAAGGGAAGGGGCAGAGCCATACTTGGGTTGTAAAATCATTAGACCCGAAATGCAGGACACATGAGTGAAAGTTTCTCATGCAAAGAAAAACAAACAAAGTTTCTAGATATAAAGATCAGTTAATTAAAGAAGATCAAACAGGATTGTAAACTTTAGGAAGAAGAATTTGATGCAGGGATGGGTTACCATTAAAGACAGCAGATCAGGACACACAGATGAAAATTGCAGAGATATAACAGCAAGCAGGGATGGGTTACCATTAAAGACAGCAGATCAGGACACACAGATGAAAATTGCAGAGATATAACAGCAAGCAGGGATGGGTTACCATTAAAGACAGCAGATCAGGACACACAGATGAAAATTGCAGAGATATAACAGCAAGCAGGGATGGGTTACCATTAAAGACAGCAGATCAGGACACACAGATGAAAATTGCAGAGATATAACAGCAAGCAGGGATGGGTTACCATTAAAGACAGCAGATCAGGACACACAGATGAAAATTGCAGAGATATAACAGCAAGCAGGGATGGGTTACCTGTAGAGGAAGAAGAGGAGAGGAGAGATGGAGGTTATAGTCCATTAAATTGCCGTTTTTATAATTGCCATTTTCGAATTATTGCGTGACACTCAATCTATAGGACACTCTAGCTATAGGACGGTCTGCAGCCTACAGGCCTTGCAGCCTAGAGGAAACTAAATTTAAAGGGAAGGGGCAGAGCCATACTTGGGTTGTAAAATCATTAGACCCGAAATGCAGGACACATGAGTGAAAGTTTCTCATGCAAAGAAAAACAAACAAAGTTTCTAGATATAAAGATCAGTTAATTAAAGAAGATCAAACAGGATTGTAAACTTTAGGAAGAAGAATTTGATGCAGGGATGGGTTACCATTAAAGACAGCAGATCAGGACACACAGATGAAAATTGCAGAGATATAACAGCAAGCAGGGATGGGTTACCATTAAAGACAGCAGATCAGGACACACAGATGAAAATTGCAGAGATATAACAGCAAGCAGGGATGGGTTACCATTAAAGACAGCAGATCAGGACACACAGATGAAAATTGCAGAGATATAACAGCAAGCAGGGATGGGTTACCTGTAGAGGAAGAAGAGGAGAGGAGAGATGGAGGTTATAGTCCATTAAATTGCCGTTTTTATAATTGCCATTTTCGAATTATTGCGTGACACTCAATCTATAGGACACTCTAGCTATAGGACGGTCTGCAGCCTACAGGCCTTGCAGCCTAGAGGAAACTAAATTTAAAGGGAAGGGGCAGAGCCATACTTGGGTTGTAAAATCATTAGACCCGAAATGCAGGACACATGAGTGAAAGTTTCTCATGCAAAGAAAAACAAACAAAGTTTCTAGATATAAAGATCAGTTAATTAAAGAAGATCAAACAGGATTGTAAACTTTAGGAAGAAGAATTTGATGCAGGGATGGGTTACCATTAAAGACAGCAGATCAGGACACACAGATGAAAATTGCAGAGATATAACAGCAAGCAGGGATGGGTTACCTGTAGAGGAAGAAGAGGAGAGGAGAGATGGAGGTTATAGTCCATTAAATTGCCGTTTTTATAATTGCCATTTTCGAATTATTGCGTGACACTCAATCTATAGGACACTCTAGCTATAGGACGGTCTGCAGCCTACAGGCCTTGCAGCCTAGAGGAAACTAAATTTAAAGGGAAGGGGCAGAGCCATACTTGGGTTGTAAAATCATTAGACCCGAAATGCAGGACACATGAGTGAAAGTTTCTCATGCAAAGAAAAACAAACAAAGTTTCTAGATATAAAGATCAGTTAATTAAAGAAGATCAAACAGGATTGTAAACTTTAGGAAGAAGAATTTGATGCAGGGATGGGTTACCATTAAAGACAGCAGATCAGGACACACAGATGAAAATTGCAGAGATATAACAGCAAGCAGGGATGGGTTACCTGTAGAGGAAGAAGAGGAGAGGAGAGATGGAGGTTATAGTCCATTAAATTGCCGTTTTTATAATTGCCATTTTCGAATTATTGCGTGACACTCAATCTATAGGACACTCTAGCTATAGGACGGTCTGCAGCCTACAGGCCTTGCAGCCTAGAGGAAACTAAATTTAAAGGGAAGGGGCAGAGCCATACTTGGGTTGTAAAATCATTAGACCCGAAATGCAGGACACATGAGTGAAAGTTTCTCATGCAAAGAAAAACAAACAAAGTTTCTAGATATAAAGATCAGTTAATTAAAGAAGATCAAACAGGATTGTAAACTTTAGGAAGAAGAATTTGATGCAGGGATGGGTTACCATTAAAGACAGCAGATCAGGACACACAGATGAAAATTGCAGAGATATAACAGCAAGCAGGGATGGGTTACCTGTAGAGGAAGAAGAGGAGAGGAGAGATGGAGGTTATAGTCCATTAAATTGCCGTTTTTATAATTGCCATTTTCGAATTATTGCGTGACACTCAATCTATAGGACACTCTAGCTATAGGACGGTCTGCAGCCTACAGGCCTTGCAGCCTAGAGGAAACTAAATTTAAAGGGAAGGGGCAGAGCCATACTTGGGTTGTAAAATCATTAGACCCGAAATGCAGGACACATGAGTGAAAGTTTCTCATGCAAAGAAAAACAAACAAAGTTTCTAGATATAAAGATCAGTTAATTAAAGAAGATCAAACAGGATTGTAAACTTTAGGAAGAAGAATTTGATGCAGGGATGGGTTACCATTAAAGACAGCAGATCAGGACACACAGATGAAAATTGCAGAGATATAACAGCAAGCAGGGATGGGTTACCATTAAAGACAGCAGATCAGGACACACAGATGAAAATTGCAGAGATATAACAGCAAGCAGGGATGGGTTACCATTAAAGACAGCAGATCAGGACACACAGATGAAAATTGCAGAGATATAACAGCAAGCAGGGATGGGTTACCATTAAAGACAGCAGATCAGGACACACAGATGAAAATTGCAGAGATATAACAGCAAGCAGGGATGGGTTACCATTAAAGACAGCAGATCAGGACACACAGATGAAAATTGCAGAGATATAACAGCAAGCAGGGATGGGTTACCATTAAAGACAGCAGATCAGGACACACAGATGAAAATTGCAGAGATATAACAGCAAGCAGGGATGGGTTACCTGTAGAGGAAGAAGAGGAGAGGAGAGATGGAGGTTATAGTCCATTAAATTGCCGTTTTTATAATTGCCATTTTCGAATTATTGCGTGACACTCAATCTATAGGACACTCTAGCTATAGGACGGTCTGCAGCCTACAGGCCTTGCAGCCTAGAGGAAACTAAATTTAAAGGGAAGGGGCAGAGCCATACTTGGGTTGTAAAATCATTAGACCCGAAATGCAGGACACATGAGTGAAAGTTTCTCATGCAAAGAAAAACAAACAAAGTTTCTAGATATAAAGATCAGTTAATTAAAGAAGATCAAACAGGATTGTAAACTTTAGGAAGAAGAATTTGATGCAGGGATGGGTTACCATTAAAGACAGCAGATCAGGACACACAGATGAAAATTGCAGAGATATAACAGCAAGCAGGGATGGGTTACCATTAAAGACAGCAGATCAGGACACACAGATGAAAATTGCAGAGATATAACAGCAAGCAGGGATGGGTTACCATTAAAGACAGCAGATCAGGACACACAGATGAAAATTGCAGAGATATAACAGCAAGCAGGGATGGGTTACCATTAAAGACAGCAGATCAGGACACACAGATGAAAATTGCAGAGATATAACAGCAAGCAGGGATGGGTTACCATTAAAGACAGCAGATCAGGACACACAGATGAAAATTGCAGAGATATAACAGCAAGCAGGGATGGGTTACCTGTAGAGGAAGAAGAGGAGAGGAGAGATGGAGGTTATAGTCCATTAAATTGCCGTTTTTATAATTGCCATTTTCGAATTATTGCGTGACACTCAATCTATAGGACACTCTAGCTATAGGACGGTCTGCAGCCTACAGGCCTTGCAGCCTAGAGGAAACTAAATTTAAAGGGAAGGGGCAGAGCCATACTTGGGTTGTAAAATCATTAGACCCGAAATGCAGGACACATGAGTGAAAGTTTCTCATGCAAAGAAAAACAAACAAAGTTTCTAGATATAAAGATCAGTTAATTAAAGAAGATCAAACAGGATTGTAAACTTTAGGAAGAAGAATTTGATGCAGGGATGGGTTACCATTAAAGACAGCAGATCAGGACACACAGATGAAAATTGCAGAGATATAACAGCAAGCAGGGATGGGTTACCATTAAAGACAGCAGATCAGGACACACAGATGAAAATTGCAGAGATATAACAGCAAGCAGGGATGGGTTACCATTAAAGACAGCAGATCAGGACACACAGATGAAAATTGCAGAGATATAACAGCAAGCAGGGATGGGTTACCATTAAAGACAGCAGATCAGGACACACAGATGAAAATTGCAGAGATATAACAGCAAGCAGGGATGGGTTACCATTAAAGACAGCAGATCAGGACACACAGATGAAAATTGCAGAGATATAACAGCAAGCAGGGATGGGTTACCTGTAGAGGAAGAAGAGGAGAGGAGAGATGGAGGTTATAGTCCATTAAATTGCCGTTTTTATAATTGCCATTTTCGAATTATTGCGTGACACTCAATCTATAGGACACTCTAGCTATAGGACGGTCTGCAGCCTACAGGCCTTGCAGCCTAGAGGAAACTAAATTTAAAGGGAAGGGGCAGAGCCATACTTGGGTTGTAAAATCATTAGACCCGAAATGCAGGACACATGAGTGAAAGTTTCTCATGCAAAGAAAAACAAACAAAGTTTCTAGATATAAAGATCAGTTAATTAAAGAAGATCAAACAGGATTGTAAACTTTAGGAAGAAGAATT
The DNA here is from genome assembly GCF_040894005.1 of Engystomops pustulosus. Lineage (NCBI taxonomy): Eukaryota > Metazoa > Chordata > Amphibia > Anura > Leptodactylidae > Engystomops > Engystomops pustulosus. The sequence continues at coordinate 70,823,371 of NC_092412.1, forward strand.
TGATGCAGGGATGGGTTACCATTAAAGACAGCAGATCAGGACACACAGATGAAAATTGCAGAGATATAACAGCAAGCAGGGATGGGTTACCATTAAAGACAGCAGATCAGGACACACAGATGAAAATTGCAGAGATATAACAGCAAGCAGGGATGGGTTACCATTAAAGACAGCAGATCAGGACACACAGATGAAAATTGCAGAGATATAACAGCAAGCAGGGATGGGTTACCATTAAAGACAGCAGATCAGGACACACAGATGAAAATTGCAGAGATATAACAGCAAGCAGGGATGGGTTACCATTAAAGACAGCAGATCAGGACACACAGATGAAAATTGCAGAGATATAACAGCAAGCAGGGATGGGTTACCATTAAAGACAGCAGATCAGGACACACAGATGAAAATTGCAGAGATATAACAGCAAGCAGGGATGGGTTACCTGTAGAGGAAGAAGAGGAGAGGAGAGATGGAGGTTATAGTCCATTAAATTGCCGTTTTTATAATTGCCATTTTCGAATTATTGCGTGACACTCAATCTATAGGACACTCTAGCTATAGGACGGTCTGCAGCCTACAGGCCTTGCAGCCTAGAGGAAACTAAATTTAAAGGGAAGGGGCAGAGCCATACTTGGGTTGTAAAATCATTAGACCCGAAATGCAGGACACATGAGTGAAAGTTTCTCATGCAAAGAAAAACAAACAAAGTTTCTAGATATAAAGATCAGTTAATTAAAGAAGATCAAACAGGATTGTAAACTTTAGGAAGAAGAATTTGATGCAGGGATGGGTTACCATTAAAGACAGCAGATCAGGACACACAGATGAAAATTGCAGAGATATAACAGCAAGCAGGGATGGGTTACCATTAAAGACAGCAGATCAGGACACACAGATGAAAATTGCAGAGATATAACAGCAAGCAGGGATGGGTTACCATTAAAGACAGCAGATCAGGACACACAGATGAAAATTGCAGAGATATAACAGCAAGCAGGGATGGGTTACCATTAAAGACAGCAGATCAGGACACACAGATGAAAATTGCAGAGATATAACAGCAAGCAGGGATGGGTTACCATTAAAGACAGCAGATCAGGACACACAGATGAAAATTGCAGAGATATAACAGCAAGCAGGGATGGGTTACCATTAAAGACAGCAGATCAGGACACACAGATGAAAATTGCAGAGATATAACAGCAAGCAGGGATGGGTTACCATTAAAGACAGCAGATCAGGACACACAGATGAAAATTGCAGAGATATAACAGCAAGCAGGGATGGGTTACCTGTAGAGGAAGAAGAGGAGAGGAGAGATGGAGGTTATAGTCCATTAAATTGCCGTTTTTATAATTGCCATTTTCGAATTATTGCGTGACACTCAATCTATAGGACACTCTAGCTATAGGACGGTCTGCAGCCTACAGGCCTTGCAGCCTAGAGGAAACTAAATTTAAAGGGAAGGGGCAGAGCCATACTTGGGTTGTAAAATCATTAGACCCGAAATGCAGGACACATGAGTGAAAGTTTCTCATGCAAAGAAAAACAAACAAAGTTTCTAGATATAAAGATCAGTTAATTAAAGAAGATCAAACAGGATTGTAAACTTTAGGAAGAAGAATTTGATGCAGGGATGGGTTACCATTAAAGACAGCAGATCAGGACACACAGATGAAAATTGCAGAGATATAACAGCAAGCAGGGATGGGTTACCATTAAAGACAGCAGATCAGGACACACAGATGAAAATTGCAGAGATATAACAGCAAGCAGGGATGGGTTACCATTAAAGACAGCAGATCAGGACACACAGATGAAAATTGCAGAGATATAACAGCAAGCAGGGATGGGTTACCATTAAAGACAGCAGATCAGGACACACAGATGAAAATTGCAGAGATATAACAGCAAGCAGGGATGGGTTACCATTAAAGACAGCAGATCAGGACACACAGATGAAAATTGCAGAGATATAACAGCAAGCAGGGATGGGTTACCATTAAAGACAGCAGATCAGGACACACAGATGAAAATTGCAGAGATATAACAGCAAGCAGGGATGGGTTACCTGTAGAGGAAGAAGAGGAGAGGAGAGATGGAGGTTATAGTCCATTAAATTGCCGTTTTTATAATTGCCATTTTCGAATTATTGCGTGACACTCAAGCTATAGGACACTCTAGCTATAGGACGGTCTGCAGCCTACAGGCCTTGCAGCCTAGAGGAAACTAAATTTAAAGGGAAGGGGCAGAGCCATACTTGGGTTGTAAAATCATTAGACCCGAAATGCAGGACACATGAGTGAAAGTTTCTCATGCAAAGAAAAACAAACAAAGTTTCTAGATATAAAGATCAGTTAATTAAAGAAGATCAAACAGGATTGTAAACTTTAGGAAGAAGAATTTGATGCAGGGATGGGTTACCATTAAAGACAGCAGATCAGGACACACAGATGAAAATTGCAGAGATATAACAGCAAGCAGGGATGGGTTACCATTAAAGACAGCAGATCAGGACACACAGATGAAAATTGCAGAGATATAACAGCAAGCAGGGATGGGTTACCATTAAAGACAGCAGATCAGGACACACAGATGAAAATTGCAGAGATATAACAGCAAGCAGGGATGGGTTACCATTAAAGACAGCAGATCAGGACACACAGATGAAAATTGCAGAGATATAACAGCAAGCAGGGATGGGTTACCATTAAAGACAGCAGATCAGGACACACAGATGAAAATTGCAGAGATATAACAGCAAGCAGGGATGGGTTACCATTAAAGACAGCAGATCAGGACACACAGATGAAAATTGCAGAGATATAACAGCAAGCAGGGATGGGTTACCATTAAAGACAGCAGATCAGGACATACAGATGAAAATTGCAGAGATATAACAGCAAGCAGGGATGGGTTACCATTAAAGACAGCAGATCAGGACACACAGATGAAAATTGCAGAGATATAACAGCAAGCAGGGATGGGTTACCATTAAAGACAGCAGATCAGGACACACAGATGAAAATTGCAGAGATATAACAGCAAGCAGGGATGGGTTACCATTAAAGACAGCAGATCAGGACACACAGATGAAAATTGCAGAGATATAACAGCAAGCAGGGATGGGTTACCTGTAGAGGAAGAAGAGGAGAGGAGAGATGGAGGTTATAGTCCATTAAATTGCCGTTTTTATAATTGCCATTTTCGAATTATTGCGTGACACTCAATCTATAGGACACTCTAGCTATAGGACGGTCTGCGAAATGAGGCGACGTTTTCATTGCTACCATTTTGAGGTCTGTGCGACATTTTGATCATTTTTTATTTCATTTTTTATGTTATGTAAAAAGGTGTAAAAGTCGCATTTCGGACATTTGGGCGCCATTTCCCGCCTCGGAGGTCACCGCCGGCCGTAACCGTTTTTATATTTTGATAGATCGGGCATTTTGGGACGCGGCGATACCTATTATGTCTGTGATTTTTACTGTTTGTTATGTTTTATATCCGTTCTAGGGAAAGGGGGGTGATTTGAACTTTTAATATTTTATTAATTTTTTTTATTTTTTAAACTTTTTTTTTTCTTTTTTTTTTCACTATCTTTTAGAACATCTAGGGTACATTAACCCTAGATAGTCAGATCGCTGCTACCATATACTGCAATACTTCTGTATTGCAATATATGGCATTTTTGCAGCACATTCATTACAATGAGCCACTGGCTCATTGTAACGAATATGCAGCTGCCAGATAGCCTCGTGTCAAAAGAAGACACGAGGCTACCATGGCAACTGATCGCCGCCCCCCGATGACGTTCGGGGGCGTGGCGATCGAAAAAAAGATGGCGGCGCCCACGCGCCGCCGTCTTTTAAACGCCGCCGGCGACTTTGCCGGCGGCGTTTAGGGGGTTAATAGCCGCGATCGGTGCAAGCACCGACCGCGGTTATTAGCGGTGGGGGTTTTGTGCAAAATGCAAAAACCCCCACCTTTGTATGAAGAGGACTCAGCCCGTGAGCCCTCTTCATACATCCCTTATACCTCTGCGCCGTAGAGCTACGGCGCAGAGCGTTAAGGGGTTAACAGATGAAAATACACTGCTAGCCACAGTTACCTACCTACTTTCTAACATACATGTAGTATATGAAATAATGATCTTCTGCTGCAGGAGAGTTGTGATTGTAAAAAGATTTCGCACAAATGTCAATTCAAATCACAATGCGATAAATTCTTTGTGATTACGAGTACTGAAATTATAATACTGTTAGTTCTGGTATGGGCTCTTTATGTGTTTGGAGCTGTCAAATATAATTACCTCTAAGGGATTAGCTACTTGATAAACAAGCTTGCATCCCACATCAGTGGTTATCATCATTTAGTGAAGAAGCTGGACTGTCCGTCTGATCTAATGATATGGGCACATTCAATAAGTTGTTGGTATTTTGGTGTGCTGGGAAGATCCCTCTTGAACAAAACGAAATTTCTATATTCTAGATTAGGTTTCCAACTTGATTTTCAACCTAGCTTTGGATTTAGGAGGTAGACAAAGCCTGTTCAATTGAAGTGGGTAATGGCAATTTTTGTCTTTTCACATAACCCATGTATACTGTTCTATACATTTAGTGCCATAGATCTTGTTTTAACTTCTACTGGTCAATGACTTTGAGGCTTATACAATGGTAGATTAAGTTTATCAGGGCCTGTTTGGAAAGTGTGGGCCCCCATTTTAAAATTGAAATAGCTTACCCAGTGAATAATAGAACCTCTGGGGGAGATTAATAATTAGGCAGGATTTTGAGCAGTTGTCTATGTTAGACTGGCAGGTTTCCAACAGTCGGATTTATAGTCCAGTGTATGTGCAGTGTTAAATGCCTTATGATGTGAAGGCATTTAATTGTGAGCTGTGTGTGCTCTATGCGAATAGACTGCACTAGTCACACATATGTTTAACACCTGCTCAATTTCTGCCTTTTTGCGATGGTTTTTGCTTAGGAAATTCTCAGATACCTCAAACATAAAATTGAGCAAAAACTTCAAAATTAAGCAAAAACTTCCCCCTGTAGTAACCATGGAGCCATATACACCACCTCCTATGTTGTGTAGTTTTGCGATTAAATTTGCGTTCTTTTGAAAATTCTCAGTTGATAAATTTGGTGTTGCACACTCTCTGTTGTATTTTTTCCGCCATTGTGGGACTTTAGAGTTGCGTTTTTTTCTCGCTAAAAAAAGACGTAAAACAATGTTTGCAAAAAAATTGTGACAATTATACACCAAGAAGCTACATGGGACTAATGATAAATGTCTCCCTCTGTTCCCATTCACTTGCTGGCCCAGAGCTAAGCTGCAAGCGAGAAGTAGACAGCAGTCCCTACTGGATAAATGCACCGAACAGTAAAGTAAAGGTTCAGGAAAAAGGTCAAAAGCACAGCAAAATCACATCTGAGTATCTCAGAATATCACAAGAGCCAGAAAGACAAAGTCAATAACAGGCAAAGGAATATTACACTGGCAGGTATAAATCAAGTGACTGGACGCCGCCCCAGAATATCGATGGAGTAAGCCACAGCACCTGAAGAATTGTATTCCAAAAAACGCTTTATTCACATATCATCCAGGCTTAAAAAATGCTGTCAGGCATAAAAAATGGACACTGCCCCAGAAGCTGATTGGAGAAACCCTCCAAACACTCCCATAGGACTGCTTTTCCCAGAACATTGCTTAGAAAATTAGAACTGAGGAATCTAATCCATCACAAAATACATGGCCACTGTATCTTGGATCCAATTATCACTCCTCCAGAACCATAGGGGGCTTAAAATAGAGATAAACAACACTCAATCACTAACTGTTTCATTTTGCAAAAAAATGAATCCTAATAAAATTAACTAAATTGCTTAAATAGTAGAATAAAGTAATAATGCCTAAAATAAATACAATGTATGCTACTTAACAATTACACCTTACACAGTAAATGATGTTAGAATATTGGAATACAGATTGAATTTTGTTCTTTCTCAAGGTTTGTAATTGTTCTTAAGGTATGAAAACATAAGAAAGACTTTAGAAATGTGTTATTACTGTGATCATAGGTAATACGGTATCACTGCCACACAATTTAAAGAAACCCTCTAAGCACAAAGTGCAACTTTAGAAACTTATGTCTGACAGGTACACTACTGTGATATATAACTACTAGAGATGAGCGAACATGCTCGTCCGAGCTTGATGCTCGGTCGAGCATTAGGGTACTCGAAACTGCTCGTTACTCGGACGAATACTTCGCCCGCTCGAGAAAATGGCAGCTCCCGCCGTTTTGCTTTTTGGCGGCCAGAAACAGAGCCAATCACAAGCCAGGAGACTCTGCACTCCACCCAGCATGACGTGGTACCCTTACACGTCGATAGCAGTGGTTGGCTGGCCAGATCAGGTGACCCTGGGATAGACTAGCCGCTGGCCGCGCTGCTCGGATCATTCTGTCTCTGGATGCCGCTAGGGAGAGAGCTGCTGCTGGTCAGGGAAAGCGTTAGGGTGTTCTATTAGCTTACTGTTAGGCAGGAGTGATTCTCAAAGAACCCAACAGCCCTTCTTAGGGCTACAATAACGTTCTACTTTTTTTATTTTAATTTGCATCTTTTACCATTTTGTGAGGAATTAGCAGGGGGACTTGCTACCGTTGTGTTTAGCTCTTAGTGGCACACATATCCATAGCAAAGACCGAAGTGGCAAAATTCAGTAGGGGTTGGATTTCTATTAGGCAATAACTCAGTGTCATCTCATCTGGCATAGTAGTGTGCTTCCTTTGATACTTGGCTAGAAAATAGCCATAGGAGAATACAAACAGCTTCTTGAAGCCTACAGTAGCGTTCTATATATTTGATTTCTGGTTGATCTGCTGGTGGCTGTAGTTTCTGCAGTGCATGTACTTGCCAATTCTGAGCAATTTGTAGTGAGACTTGCGACCGCTGTGTTCTGCGCTTAGTGGCGCACATATCCATAGCAAAGGCCGAAGTGGCAAAATTCAGTAGGGGTTGGATTTCTATTAGGCAATAACTCAGTGTCATCTCATCTGGCATAGTAGTGTGCTTCCTTTGATACTTGGCTAGAAAATAGCCATAGGAGAATACAAACAGCTTCTTGAAGCCTACAGTAGCGTTCTATATATTTGATTTCTGGTTGATCTGCTGGTGGCTGTAGTTTCTGCAGTGCATGTACTTGCCAATTCTGAGCAATTTGTAGTGAGACTTGCGACCGCTGTGTTCTGCGCTTAGTGGCGCACATATCCATAGCAAAGGCCGAAGTGGCAAAATTCAGTAGGGGTTGGATTTCTATTAGGCAATAACTCAGTGTCATCTCATCTGGCATAGTAGTGTGCTTCCTTTGATACTTGGCTAGAAAATAGCCATAGGAGAATACAAACAGCTTCTTGAAGCCTACAGTAGCGTTCTATATATTTGATTTCTGGTTGATCTGCTGGTGGCTGTAGTTTCTGCAGTGCATGTACTTGCCAATTCTGAGCAATTTGTAGTGAGACTTGCGACCGCTGTGTTCTGCGCTTAGTGGCGCACATATCCATAGCAAAGGCCGAAGTGGCAAAATTCAGTAGGGGTTGGATTTCTATTAGGCAATAACTCAGTGTCATCTCATCTGGCATAGTAGTGTGCTTCCTTTGATACTTGGCTAGAAAATAGCCATAGGAGAATACAAACAGCTTCTTGAAGCCTACAGTAGCGTTCTATATATTTGATTTCTGGTTGATCTGCTGGTGGCTGTAGTTTCTGCAGTGCATGTACTTGCCAATTCTGAGCAATTTGTAGTGAGACTTGCGACCGCTGTGTTCTGCGCTTAGTGGCGCACATATCCATAGCAAAGGCCGAAGTGGCAAAATTCAGTAGGGGTTGGATTTCTATTAGGCAATAACTCAGTGTCATCTCATCTGGCATAGTAGTGTGCTTCCTTTGATACTTGGCTAGAAAATAGCCATAGGAGAATACAAACAGCTTCTTGAAGCCTACAGTAGCGTTCTATATATTTGATTTCTGGTTGATCTGCTGGTGGCTGTAGTTTCTGCAGTGCATGTACTTGCCAATTCTGAGCAATTTGTAGTGAGACTTGCGACCGCTGTGTTCTGCGCTTAGTGGCGCACATATCCATAGCAAAGGCCGAAGTGGCAAAATTCAGTAGGGGTTGGATTTCTATTAGGCAATAACTCAGTGTCATCTCATCTGGCATAGTAGTGTGCTTCCTTTGATACTTGGCTAGAAAATAGCCATAGGAGAATACAAACAGCTTCTTGAAGCCTACAGTAGCGTTCTATATATTTGATTTCTGGTTGATCTGCTGGTGGCTGTAGTTTCTGCAGTGCATGTACTTGCCAATTCTGAGCAATTTGTAGTGAGACTTGCGACCGCTGTGTTCTGCGCTTAGTGGCGCACATATCCATAGCAAAGGCCGAAGTGGCAAAATTCAGTAGGGGTTGGATTTCTATTAGGCAATAACTCAGTGTCATCTCATCTGGCATAGTAGTGTGCTTCCTTTGATACTTGGCTAGAAAATAGCCATAGCAATAGGATAGCATTGTTTGGTTTTAAAAACTCAAAAAAAAACAAAAAACACAAAAAAAAAAAAAAAACACAAAAAAAAAACAAAAAAAAGTAAAAAAAATAAAATAAAGTTATAACTCTCATTTTAAAAATGTTTAACCCGAGGGCTAGGGGTAGAGGACGAGGGCGGGGACGTGGGCGTCCAACTACTGCAGGGGTCAGAGGCCGTGGTCCTGGGCGGGGTGAGACACCACCTGCTGATGAGGGAGCAGGGGAACGCCGCAGAGCTACACTCCCTAGGTTCATGTCTGAAGTTACTGGGACTCGTGGTAGAGCACTGTTGAGGCCAGAACAGTGCGAACAGGTGATGTCGTGGATTGCTGACAATGCTTCGAGCAATTTGTCCACCACCAGTCAGTCTTCCACGCAGTCCACCCATGTCACCGAAATCGCCACTCCTCCAGCTCCTGCACCTCAGCCTCCTCCCCCCCAGTCTGCCCCCTCCCAGGAAAATTTGGCATTTGAACCGGCATACTCTGAGGAACTGTTTTCTGGACCCTTCCCACAGTCACAAACCACTTGTCCGGTTGCTGCTGAGCAATTTTCCGATGCCCAGGTTTTCCACCAGTCACAGTCTGTGGGTGATGATGACCTTCTTGACGTAGTGGAAGTGTGTAAAGAGGTGTCCGACGATGAGGAGACACGGTTGTCAGACAGTGGGGAAGTTGTTGTCAGGGCAGGAAGTCCGAGGGGGGAGCAGACTGAGGGATCGGAGGATGATGAGGTGACAGACCCAAGCTGGGTTGAGAGGCCGGGTGAACACAGTGCTTCTGAGACGGAGGAGAGTCCTCGACCTGAACAGGTTGGAGGAGGCAGTGGTGGGGCCAGACGGAGAGGCAGGGCCAGAGCTGGTGCATCAGCGCCACTGTCAACTAGTGAAGCTCCCGTGGTGAGGGCTCTTGCGGCGAGGGCTAGATCTTCAGAAGTGTGGAGGTTCTTTAAGGAAACACCGGATGACCGACGGACTGTGGTGTGCAACATTTGCCAAACCAGGCTCAGCAGGGGTTCCACCACTACTAGCTTAACTACCACCAGTATGCGCAGGCATATGAATGCTAAGCACCCCACTCAGTGGCAACAAGCCCGTTCACCTCCGGCCGTGCACACCACTGCTCCTTCCCCTGTGTCAGCTGATAGTCAGCCCCCTGCCCAGGACCCTGGCACAAAAACCCCATCGTCGCCTCCACGATCCTCCACAGCATCCACCAGCGTTCAGCTCTCCATACCCCAGACGCTGGAGCGGAAACGCAAATATAGTGCAACCCACCCGCACGCCCAAGCCCTTAATGTGCACATCTCCAGATTGCTTAGCCTGGAGATGCTGCCCTATAGGCTAGTAGAGACCGAGGCCTTTCGCAACCTCATGGCGGCGGCCGCCCCTCGGTATTCGGTCCCCAGCCGCCACTACTTTTCCCGATGTGCCGTCCCAGCCCTGCACCAGCACGTGTCAGACAACATCATCCGTGCCCTGACCAACGCCGTTTCTGACAAGGTCCACCTGACCACGGACACGTGGACGAGTGCTGCCGGGCAGGGCCACTATATATCGCTGACGGCACATTGGGTTAACTTGGTGGAGGCTGGGACCGAGTCTGACCCTGGGGCTGCTCATATACTGCCGACGCCGAGGATTGCGGGGCCTACCTCGGTCCAGGTGTTTCAGGCCTACTATGCCTCCTCCTCCTCCCACCCCTCCTCCACCTCCTCCTCCGAACTACCATCCGTGGGCACGGCGCCATCAGTCGGTAGCTCTAGGCACAGCAGCAGTGCCGTCGCTAAGCGACAGCAGGCGGTGCTCAAACTGCTGAGCCTAGGCGACAAAAGGCACACCGCCCAAGAGCTATTACAGGGCATCACGGCGCAGACTGATCTGTGGCTGGCACCGCTGAACCTCAAGCCGGGAATGGTTGTGTGTGACAACGGCCGTAACCTGGTGGCGGCTCTGCAACTCGGCAGACTGACACATGTGCCTCAAGACATACCCCAATCTGTCTGATTTGCTCACGAAGGTGCGCCGCATCTGTGCGCATTTCAGGAAGTCCAGCCCAGATGCTGCCACTCTCAGGGCAGCGCAGCGCCGCCTCCAACTGCCCGCTCACCGACTGTTGTGCGACGTGCCCACGAGGTGGAATTCAACACTGACCATGTTATCCAGAGTTTACCAGCAGCGCAGAGCGATTGTAGACTGCCAGATGTCAACTTCCACCAGAACTGGTAGTCAGGTCAGTCAGCTTCCTCAAGTCTACAATGAGGAGTGGACGTGGATGTCTGATATCTGTCAGGTGCTGAGTAACTTTGAGGAGTCAACACAGATGGTCAGTGGCGATGCCGCCATCATCAGCCTCACCATCCCGCTGCTTGGCCTGTTGAAAAACTCTCTGGTCAGCATGAAGTCGGAAGCTTTGCGCTCGTCACAAGAGACGGGGGAAGAATATTCCCTTGTTGATAGCCAAAGCACCCTGAGGTCTGTTTCTCAGCGCATATCGGAGGAGGTGGAGGTGGAGGAGGATGAGGAGGAAGAGGAGGAGAATGTTGGCGAGACACAAGAGGGGACCATTGTTGAGTCCTTCACTGTTCAGCGTGTATGGGCAGAAGAAGAGGAGTTGGAGGAGTTGGAGGAGGAGGAAATGGACAGTCAGGCCAGTGAGGGGAGTGAATTCTTACGCGTCGGTACTCTGGCGCATATGGCAGATTTCATGCTAGGCTGCCTATCCCGTGACCCTCGCGTTCAAAGAATTTATTCCAGCACCGATTACTGGGTGTTCACTCTCCTGGACCCACGGTACAAGCAAAATCTTCCCACTCTCATCCCTGGAGAGGAAAGGAGTGTGAGAATGCATGAATACCAGCAGGCCCTGGTGCACAAGCTGAAACAGTATTTCCCTTCTGACAGCGCTAGCGGCAGAGTGCGTAGTTCTGCGGGACAAGTAGCGAGGGAGAGTAGGCGAGCAGGCAGCTTGTCCAGCACTGGCAAGGGTACGCTTTACAAGGCTTTTGCCAGCTTTATGTCACCCCAGCAAGACACTGTCACCTGTCCCCAGTCTCGGCAGAGTAGGGCTGATCTTTACAGAAAGATGGTGAGGGAGTACGTAGCTGACCATACCATCGTCCTAAATGATCACACAGCTCCCTACAACTACTGGGTTTCAAAGCTGGACATGTGGCACGAACTGGCGCTCTACGCCTTGGAGGTTCTTGCCTGCCCTGCCGCTAGCGTCTTGTCCGAGCGGGTTTTCAGTGCAGCTGGTGGCATCATCACCGATAAGCGTACACGCCTGTCGACTGACAGCGCTGACAGGCTGACGCTTATTAAAATGAATAAAGGCTGGATTTCTCAGAATTTCCAATCTCCACCAGGTGAAGGAAGCTCAACCTGAATAATTGATCCACTCCTCCTCCTCCTCCTCATTTTCCTCCTTCTCCTCCTCTTTGTACAGTAAAGCAGAGGAAACTGGCTATTTTTTGACAGGGCCCACTGGCTCTTGCTATAGTACTTCATGCATTTAATTTTTCTGGAGGGCCACCTACCCGGTCCTCTGTTTGAAACAATTTTTGTGAGTGCCACATACAGGCACTCAATCTATTCCATTTTACTGCAGGGCCACCTACCTGCTCCTCTGGTTTGAACAATTTTTGGGACTGCCACATACAGGCACTCAATCTATTCCATTTTACTGCAGGGCCACCTACCTGCTCCTCTGGTTTGAACAATTTTTGGGACTGCCACATACAGGCACTCAATCTATTCCATTTTACTGCAGGGCCACCTACCTGCTCCTCTGGTTTGAACAATTTTTGGGACTGCCACATACAGGCACTCAATCTATTCCATTTTACTGCAGGGCCACCTACCTGCTCCTCTGGTTTGAAACATTTTTGGGACTGCCACATACAGGCACTCAATCTATTCCATTTTACTGCAGGGCCACCTACCTGCTCCTCTGGTTTGAACAATTTTTGGGACTGCCACATACAGGCACTCAATCTATTCCATTTTACTGCAGGGCCACCTACCTGCTCCTCTGGTTTGAACAATTTTTGGGACTGCCACATACAGGCACTCAATCTATTCCATTTTACTGCAGGGCCACCTACCTGCTCCTCTGGTTTGAAACATTTTTGGGACTGCCACATACAGGCACTCAATCTATTCCATTTTACTGCAGGGCCACCTACCTGCTCCTCTGGTTTGAACAATTTTTGGGACTGCCACATACAGGCACTCAATCTATTCCATTTTACTGCAGGGCCACCTACCTGCTCCTCTGGTTTGAACAATTTTTGGGACTGCCACATACAGGCACTCAATCTATTCCATTTTACTGCAGGGCCACCTACCTGCTCCTCTGGTTTGAACAATTTTTGGGACTGCCACATACAGGCACTCAATCTATTCCATTTTACTGCAGGGCCACCTACCTGCTCCTCTGGTTTGAAACATTTTTGGGACTGCCACATACAGGCACTCAATCTATTCCATTTTACTGCAGGGCCACCTACCTGCTCCTCTGGTTTGAAACATTTTTGGGACTGCCACATACAGGCACTCAATCTATCCCATTTTACTGGAGGGCCACCTACCTGCTCCTCTGGTTTGAAAAATGTTTGGGACTGCCACATACAGGCACTATCCAAATTAAATTGTCTCCATAGCAGCCTCCACACGTTGTCTCCATTGCTACCTCCAAAAGTCGTCCATATAGCTGCCTCCATACATCGTCCCTTTATCAAACGAGGTGTGTCAGGCAGAAATTTGGGTTGTTTTCATGGATTCCACATCAAAGTTGTTAACTTTGTCGCCACCCTGCTGTGTTATCCACAAAATATACTGGCAAACTTTTACCATTTAGGGATATTATTTCAGCGCTTCTTGCGCATCTGTTTACATTCCCCTCACCCGGCATATCCTAAACTTATAAGAACGCTACTACACTTGATCTTATACAAAAGGTTCTTAGAAGTGCTGTTTGGGGAGTAGCCTAGAGACAGGGGCTTGGATTGGCGAAAGCTCGCCTGGCAGCGGAACGCCAGCTCCATGCGCATCATGCGCTTCTTGCGCATCTGTTTACATTCCCCTCACCCGCCATATCCCAAACTTATGAGAACGCTACTACACTTAACTTGGTGCAGGCTGGGACCGAGTCTGACCCTGGGGCTGGTCATATACTGCCGACGCAGAGAATTGCGGGGCCTACCTCGGTCCAGGTCTCAAAGGCCTACTATACCTCCTCCCACCCCTCCTCCACCTCCTCCTCCTCCGAATTACCATCCGTGGGCATGGCGCCATCAGTCGGTAGCTCTAGGCACAGCAGCAGTGCCGTCGCTAAGCGACAGCAGGCGGTGCTGAAACTGCTGAGCCTAGGCGATAAAAGGCACACCGCCCAAGAGCTATTACAGGGCATTCCACATCAAAGTTGTTAACTTTGTCGCCACCCTGCTGTGTAATCCCCAAAATATACTTGCAAACTTTTACCATTTAGGGATATTATTTCAGCGCTTCTTGCGCATCTGTTTACATTCCCCTCACCCGCCATATCCTAAACTTATAAGAACGCTACTACACTTGATCTTATACAAAAGGTTCTTAGAAGTGCTGTTTGGGGAGTAGCCTATAGACAGGGGCTTGGATTGGCGAAAGCTCGCCTGGCAGCGGAGCGCCAGCTCCATGCCAAGATCCAACTAACATAGTTTTAACTGCAGCACCTTTAATCTACTACTAGTTCACTGCCTCCATACATCGTCCCCTTATCAAACGAGCTGTGTCAGGCAGAATTTTGGGTTGTTTTCATGGCTTCCATGTTAACTTTGTCGCCACCCTGCTGTGTAATCCACAAAATATACTGGCAAACTTTTATCATGTACCGATATTATTTGAGCGCTTCTTGCTCACCTCCTTTGGTTCCTCTCTGCCACCCATTGGTTTGAAGCCTGAGTCCATTTAGGGTATGTCGCCATGACACTCTCTAGCCTGCTGCCGCTGCCTCTGCATGCCGTCCCCTATAGTGTCAGGGTCAATTATTGGATGTTTTAGATGCTATCTAGCTTCATTCTGTCACTCTGTCATGGCCATGCTGTTGCCCATAATTTTGGCATAATGGTGCGATTATGCAGCCTCAGAGGCATCCATGCATGCTGCCCCTGCTGTTTCCTGTCCATTTCCGTGGTGTTTCCATCCTTTTCTGAGGTTCCCAGGTGTTTGGCCAAGCTTCCCTGTGCAGAGCCTTGGTCCCCTTGAAAAATGCTCGAGTCTCCCATTGACTTCAATGGGGTTCGTTATTCGAGACGAGCACTCGAGCATCGGGAAAAGTTCGTCTCGAATAACGAGTACCCGAGCATTTTAGTGTTCGCTCATCTCTAATAACTACCTTTAAAACTACTGTATGGAATAAAGATAAAAGAAAAGCAGGTCATCCTCTTAATGGCTGTGGGTTATGAAAAATTGAAGAATGTCTTTACATCAAAACAAACTTAAAAAGTACCAATGTGGCTTTCTATACTTAATCTCGAATTCATACCTGTTCATACTAGTGAAAGTAATAATCAGAGGAATTACCTTAATCTGGGATATTATGTTATGACATTGACAGCTTATTTAAGTACTACCTTGTCTAGCCTTCCTCTAGCAAAACATTCTTATGTACAGACATGAGAGAAAGAAAGTTCATCTTATGGCCTTTATGGTCTGTGCAAGTACATACAGTATAAAAGCCTAAATATGAGAAAAGGGTATCCATAACACAAGATTCCATATTAACCCTGGCATTTATGCCCGCATATTGTTACCAATCTACCATTTTCCTCAAATGAGCTGCTATATGAGATTATTAAAATATGGGGTTAATCTAGCCCTTCATTTTCTTTAGGGCGATATAAAAGACTCTTACATAAATGTATACAAACTGTATACACTCACTGGCCACTTTATTAGGTACACCTGTCCAACTGCTCGTTAACACTTAATTTCTAATCAGCCAATCACATGGCGGCAACTCAGTGCATTTAGGCATGTAGACATGGTCAAGACAATCTCCTGCAGTTCAAACCGAGCATCAGTATGGGGTAGAAAGGTGATTTGAGTGCCTTTGAACGTGGCATGGTTGTTGGTGCCAGAAGGGCTGGTCTGAGTATTTCAGAAACTGCTGATCTACTGGGATTTTCACGCACAACCATCTCTAGGGTTTACAGAGAATGGTCCAAAAAAGAAAAAACATCCAGTGAGCAGCAGTTCTGTGGGCGGAAATGCCTTGTTGATGCCAGAGGTCAGAGGAGAATGGGCAGACTGGTTCAAGCTGATAGAAAGGCAACAGTGACTCAAATCGCCACCCGTTACAACCAAGGTAGGCAGAAGAGCATCTCTGAACGCACAGTACGTCGAACTTTGAGGCAGATGGGCTACAACAGCAGAAGACCACACCCGGTGCCACTCCTTACAGCTAAGAACAGGAAACTGAGGCTACAATTTGCACAAGCTCATCGAAATTGGACAGTAGAAGATTTAAAAAAAGTTGCCTGGTCTGATGAGTCTCGATTTCTGCTGCGACATTCGGATGGTAGGGTCAGAATTTGGCATCAACAACATGAAAGCATGGATCCATCCTGCCTTGTATCGGTTCAGGCTGGTGGTGGTGGTGTCATGGTGTGGGGAATATTGTCTTGGCACTCTTTGGGCCCCTTGGTACCAATTGAGCATCATTGCAACGCCACAGCCTACCTGAGTATTGTTGCTGACCATGTCCATGCCTTTATGACCACAATGTACCCAACATCTGATGGCTACTTTCAGCAGGATAATGCGCCATGTCATAAAGCTGGAATCATCTCAGACTGGTTTCTTGAACATGACAATGAGTTCGCTGTACTCAAATGGCCTTCACAGTCACCAGATCTCAATCCAATAGAGCATCTTTGGGATGTGGTGGAACGGGAGATTCGCATCATGGATGTGCAGCCGACAAATCTGCGGCAACTGTGTGATGCCATCATGTCAATATGGACCAAAATCTCTGAGGAATGCTTTCAGTACCTTGTTGAATCTATGCCACGAAGAATTGAGGCAGTTCTGAAGGCAAAAGGGTGTCCAACCCGTTACTAGCATGGTGTACCTAATAAAGTGGCCAGTGAGTGTATAGTGGCCTGACATTCAGCCCATCAGCAAGGCATAATAAAATGTTTTCTCAATAGTTATCAAAAAATCACAGAAAAAGTAGAAACATCTAAAAGATAACTTTAGATGCGGCGCTGTATATAAGCCTGGCGTGGCCGCAGCTGCTGTTAGCGCAGCGAGGCCGCCCGGGCAATGTATAGGAGAAAGTATGCGGCCACAGCCGCTGTCAGTGCGGTGTGGATGCATCTCGGAGGTCTCCGCAGACTGGGGGCTTTGGGGGGGGGGGGTGTCGGCCGGCCCCTAATGAATAAGGCCGACTGCCGGGCACAAGATAGGAGAATCCGACCTCTTATATAGTAAGAGGTCGGATCGCTTTAAAGCAATTTACCACAAATAAATTTTTTTAAAAACTGTCTGGGGAGAAAGGGGCTGGGGTGAGGAGTATGGGGGGGGGCACATTTTGTGGGGGTCATTTTCGGGGTGACATCTTTAATCACTGTTTTTTATTCTTTGAGATGGAAAATATAGCACAACAGTCTAAAAACTTACCAAACGATACTTCAAAGAATGGCGGCAAATAGGAGGAAACTGAAAGCAAAGAGCACTTTTGCGTTAACAGAAAAACAATAGTCTAAGAGTTCTCTGCCTCTAGAAACAATAGAGAAGTTCATCAGAATTTTTTTTGCACAAGAAGGTAACTGTCTAAATAAATACATACAAACTACATAAATACAAAAAATGATTTAATTCCAACTGATAAAGAATTATATGCAATTATATATTAGATTGGCTTAGCCTTTTCCAACCTTTCCTTTCCCTAGGGTGTACATTATCCCTCATTACCTCAGTGGAGGTAGAAGTACTTTTTGACAACACTTCTAAGATAATTACCCTGAAAATGTGACAACAAAGGCGCCAATTAAGAAGTGGACTGAACAAACTGTTCTAAATAGTTTATATCATCCTTTACAAATAAGATATATATATAATATTATATAATAAAAAGTTAAGGCTCATCAGTAGCAAGTGTGCATGGTGGCGATAGATAGAATTGCTGCTGGCAGTCATATACACATAAGATCTCTTCAGAGTAATTTCAGAAGTCAAGACGTCTATTTTTCTTCGGTTTGTGTTGTCTATTTAATGTATGTAAATAGTAAAAAGAAAATTCCATTAAAAACATGAATTCCTCTGAACTCCTCTCATTACAAATACCCTAACCAAAGAGACATAAGATGAATCAAAGCTTCCTATAATTAAGGCCCCATAGGGACTCAAACATGTTCTTATGAAACATAGTTTGCCCCTGGTTATTTCATGGATATTTAAATATCAAAAGGATGGGACAAGCTTTAATTCTCAAAAGACAATCTTTTAGAAAAATAGAAAGAGAGACAATGTTGTGTAGTTTTATGATCAAAAGTGAATTTTCTTGCTGGTGCTAAGAAGACTGAAGGAAGCAAGGATCTCTTCTTGCCAGTTTGGTTACTTTTGCGTTTTTTCTGACATTCTTAGTAATGTAAATGACATTTCATAATTAAATTATTATATGTCCTGAAGTCTGGAGATTAAGTAATTTACTGAGTAAATGTCATCAAGATATGTTCATGTTATTTTCTTCTCAGTTAATTATAAATTATGGATTGATATAGGTCTGTATAGAGATGAATATCTATTAAAGGGGAATACATTTGGGCTGAATCAATTTAAAAGCGGATTTCCTTGGGGGATTTAAAAATCTGCGAAATGTCAGGAACTTGATAGTTACATTTAGTCATGCAGTATAATCTGCTGGCAGCAGGTTGTAGAGAAATGCACTGTGATTTTAGACATACCGTATATGCCGGCGTATAAGACGACTGGGCGTATAAGACGACCCCCAACTTCTGCCCTAAAAATATAGAATTTGGTATATACTCACTGTATAAGACTACCCCTCTCCCAAATGAAAAAAAGTCTGCTTAAAACTTTGCAAAACAAACAAGAGAGCAAGTGCCTGGTGATCATAACTGTAAGCTGCGATATTAATGAAGATCCGACATGCTTCTGTAAGTGCCGCCTGTGACCCCCAACTCTGTGACGCCGACCGCTGTGACAGGGCGGCTTCATTAGCATACAGCGCGTCGCCCTGTCAGCGCGTACTAAGCCTCTTCTAATGACTGTGAGAGGCGGACTGCCGCGCATGCGCGGCGGTCCCAGGAAGCGGCTCTCTGCGCGCTGACGCGGAAAAAAACGCCTCACACAGTGCGGCCCCCGTATATCCGGCGTATAAGACGACCCCCCACTGTAGCCATTATTTTAAGGGGTTAAAAAGTAGTCTTATACGCCAGTATATACAGTACCTTATATTTCTGTATTATATATTTCTGTAATATATATTTCCCAGTTGAATGTATGCTAATAAGGCAGTTGGTGCACCCAGGTTGTGTCTACAGCAGATCAATTCCCTTTCCTTCCAATGCTAAGACTAAGTGCTCCAGATGCCAAGTACACAACTTGAGTGCACCAACTGCCTCATTAGCATAAAGATAAAAATAACAATTTCTCAGAAATGTTTTTTTAAATCACAGTGCATGCAAATGCTGCCACAATATTATAATACTTTTGGAGAGAATAGACTTCCTTTAAATCATTAAGAGGGACTCAAAACAGTCCTTTATGTTGTAAGGTGACTTTCATATTAACGCTTTTATGGCCAAAAATGGCTCCCTGGTATCAGGACGAGAGCACAAACCCAAGACACACCAGTCTCTTAGTAAATGTAGAATTTCCCTCCATTTTATTAATGCTCAGCCGCATATATCAAATAGCATCAAATGGGCGTAAACAGATGATAAAATAATGCAATGCTATTGGCCATAATGAATATACCCCCATAAATTCATTTCCCAAAACATGTAGGTGAACTTTACATACTATTTCTCTCACCAAGCACCGTTTCCAAGGAGACAAAATGTTTATACTAATTGCCCTGAGAAGGAAGACTCGGGCAAGCCAAAACATAAGATAAGCAGGTGCTAGAGTAAAAATATAGGACAAGAGTGAAGGACAGACTTGCTTCTCATTAAATGTCATGGAGAAGCTAGCAGGCATACAGAAAAATGAAGTTTGAATCATGACATTAGCTTGACAGTGCTTTACCCCCGGCTAATACTAAAATGTCCGCTTTATCTAAGATGGCAGCTGTTTGGTTCTCTTGGTTCAAAATGGCCACTATAGAGGAATACATATCACTAACAATCATAGTTATCCAGTGCAAATAGGAGAAATAGAACTCTCCTCCCAGGCTCTGCCAGTGCCTTACATTGAATGTTACTTTTAGTACAGGGTAAATAGTACATGACATAACTCTGCTCATTGCCTGTATGTCATTAAAGAGATATATAAAGTTTTAGAAATATTCAGAACAGTTCCCACAAATAATGGATATTCTGTGTATAATATGAAGTTATACAATTTTAAAATATATTTTCGGTATATATAACTCCATCTGAATTTGGGAACTTTGCCTGATGTCATTTGTTAATAAATGTTGTTTACTCCAGTGTATAAAATAATGGCACATTCTGTACGATTGGATAAACTGCAGGAAGCTCAGAGTGATTCTGAAAATTCCAGATGGAATGTGCCAGGTGTGTGATTATTCTGGGAACCTCTCACAAATAGTAGAATGAAGAATATAAGACCGTAAAAGAAGTCAAGGTGGCAAATGTTATTAGTATTATAATACATTTTTATACACAATATGGAGAAATCATTTTCCTATACATTGTGATATGTACCCTAGACTCCTTAAAAGGACACTATCACCAGATTTTACTCCGCTCTGGAATAGAATTTTATTTCTAGAATTCCCTCTGTTATGTTATATCTCACCTGTATGCTTATGAAAAAAAATCAGTCATATTCAAATGCAATGTGAAGTCACTTTCTGTGTGAGATGAGTCATTTTTGGAGACTGAACAGGGAGTGACACCTCGGTAACCCATGTATTGGGCTCTTTAGTGCGTAGAATCACGCTTTTGGTGTTATATTAAAGATAAGAAACAAATCACAGTTTGTGGTTCTGTTCTACAGGTTTGGAGATACAGGTAGTTAAACGGAACCTGCCAGCAGAAAAATGACCAAATAAAGCACTTTCAGTTAATTGTTAAGCAGCCTAAAGTAAAAGAGAACTATGCGTGAAGTCAAGCTTTCCCTGTCTAAGAACATCTACTGTATTTAAAGACAGTATGAAGTCTGTTGCATGATGTCCATCACAACAGAAGGGTGTTCTGAGGCAGGGAGAGCTCGGCTTCTATACAACCAATTTGCATCCCACTTCAAAGTTGATTTTCTGGATGATGACACCATAAAAGAAACATTATCTGGAAGGTGCTAAGCTGTTTGACAACAATGTTTGTTATATCAATTTCTGCTGAAAGGATACTTTTAAAGACATAACTGGAATATGAGTTGCAGACAAAAATCCAATTCCTGCCTTTTTCTATAACTACTTATATCTGTAGCTAACATTACCACAAGCCTGAATCCTTTCAAACAATGACATTATTTTTTTAATATGATACTAAAACATGTGCAACACCCTCGCCGATGCAATGGCGAGTGGGTGCTTGCGAATAAGCCCCATAACATGTCACCACATCACACAGCGGAAACTGCAGTGGTTAATCCTGCCTGGCAAGGCAGATGTTAATCTGTGATGTAATTATGTCCACCAATGTCTGTGTTACATCCTGTCTTTGTGCACTGAGAGGTAATTGGAGGAGCAGCCACCACCTGACCAGAGGGAGGTAATAAAACCCCCTAGCCAAGAATGTTCTGGAGGATTCCAGTTCTAGAGGAGAAAGAGAGAAATCTCTCTCAGGAGAGAGACCGGTCCTAGTCAGGCCCTCTGGGTCTGCAGGACGTAAGCAGAGAGTAGTTAGCTGAGCAGCAGCTCAGAGACTCTAGCATACCAGACCAGTGCAGGAAGAGCCTAGCCCCTGCCTGAAGTGGAAGCTAAGACTAGAGGTAGTGTAGTGAGGAAAAGGGGTATCATTCCTACCTTCAAGGGTGATACCTGAAGAGATCCAGGACCGAGCTGAAGCCTCCTCTAAGGACACAGCTGCCTCCCAGCCTGCTCTTACATCCAGGCTGGTGAAATACATCCTGTGGCTCCCTCCAAATACCTCTCCAGTACTCCACCTGTTAAAGACACGTTTTCTGCAGTTCCTGCCGGTTGCAATAAACGAACTGTAAGTTGTTTTCTTCAACCTCTGTCTCCGTCTGGTCCCTGCTACTACAACTACCCTCATCACCGGCACCCTGTCCATCACCCAGAGACTCACACTCGGGACATTAAGGGGTTGCCCCAGGGAGATCCGCTATAGCAGCCGCTCCCTCATCTTTTCTTGCCAACACCACCCTGCTGGAGACCTGCCAGGCTGTAGGACAGCCCTCCGGTTCCCCCGTACCAAGCACCGTGACAATAGCGTGCTTAGGCCGCAACCGCCAGCCACTCCGGTACCGCGGGCCCCGGCTGACTCCAGGCCTCACCTCAAGGGCTAGGCCCCGGTGGGGGATGTTGCAAGTGGCGTCACGAACAGGATATAGACTTCTGTGCCTTATTACGGCATTAAAGACTTTCCTTTATTGAAAAGACTGTGCTGCCTAACCCTGCTGCCATCCGGGTTTAGGCCCAAGGACTTGTGTGTTTCTGGAATGAACTGTGTTATACTGCTGCCACGTGCGGTCGAGCGCCGCTCCCGCACTCCAGAGGGTAATCCTGGCAAGAACTGTACCAGCTCTGCTACATCCGGCGCTGCCGCGCCCGAAGATTTTTACCTCAGAAACTGTGGCGCAGCAAATAATTCCAGCCCGCCAAAACCTTCACTGGCGGGAAACCCAGATGACGCATCAAGCTCCACCCACGCGCGAAGCGCGCGAACCCCGCCTCCTGTGGCGCAGGAAAAATTAGAGCCCGCCACAGCTCTTGGCGGGAAGGACTCGGACTCCTCCCACTGGCTCGAGGCGGACTTCCTGCCCTGCCTCAGAGAAGCGCCAGAACTAGAGTGGACTTTGGACAGCGAGGACAACGCCATGTGGGGTCCTCCGCCTTTCCCTCCTGTGGAGCGTCCGGAGTTTTACGAGGTCCTAGAGACTATGGTGGTGGTCTCTGCGCAGCCCGTCCGAAGACCCTCCGCTGGACATCGGCTGCACCGAGGATTGACTCGGGCCTTCGTCACCAGGACATGCTACCAAACGGTGACGCAGTACCAAATCCCACCCGGGCGGTTCCTCGTCCCTATCCCGGCTACCATCCCGGTACCGCGGGTCCACGTGGAGGCGCCACGTGGGGAGGCCCCGACTCCTGCTGAGCCAACGCCTGGGCCTAGTGTGGCTGCTCCACCTGCTCCGAGGCCTACTACTCCTGCTGCGCGGCCTGCTAGCCCCGCTGTAATGGCTCCTGACCCTCCGGTGGTTCCTGCTCCTGTTCCAGCACCGACCTGTCGTCCAAGGAGATCCGAGCCTGAACCGGAGCCACGAGCCCCAGCACCGAAACCTCCGCAGCCTCAAGGCCGAGGTGAGGCCGCCCGCCGGCGACTCCGAGACGCTGTCTCGGACCAGCGACGCCGAGAGAAGGAGGCCCAGCGGTATATGGCCGGCCGATCTACAGCTGGAGCGTGGGTCGAGAAGAATCGCACCACTGGCATGGTCCGGTTCTTCGACAAGCGGAAGGGCTATGGCTTCGCCACCCAGGACTACACCGGACGGGAAGTATTTATACCCCGCCGGTCCGTCAAGAGGCCTGATCTGCCGGGGAGCCAGCACAACCTGAAGCCAGGCGAGTGCATTGAGTTCTCCCTACAAGAGGGACCCCGAGGACCTTGGGCGGCTGGTGTGATCCGGATCCCCGACTCCGATGAGGACCGTTACTTCCCGCAGGATGACTGGTATGAGGACGACGAGTGGCCGGAGTCTCCGAACACCTCTTCTTCCTCGGCTGCAAGTCCCCGGGCGGTCACCCACGTGAATGCCCCATCCACAGTAATTGTGAGTACGGGTCCCATTGCCATCCATGGGCCGGGCATGATACAGGGCGCCACCCCCACCGTTTCCCCTGCCGGGAGCATTGCCAGGTCCCACGGCTCTTCTGTGGGAGAAGACATCCCGGCTAGCGAACCTTGTCCGGAGGTTCCATCTAGGCCCACATCTCCCCTGGCTGGTTACCAATGGGGTGATGACCCGGCCCCGGAAGAACCGGAGCTGGAAGGAGCCGCGGCGCGGCCGCTGGGCTCTGTCTATTTCTTCATGGACCCCTCTGTGGTCCCTGGCTCAGTTGAGCCCCCGGCTGGAACAGCCGACACCCCGGGCGACAGCGCTCCTCCCCCTGAAGGTCCGGAGGATGTTGCTGCACCTGCAGTACCCACTGCTGCCACCGGGTGTCCCCAGCCGGCACCTACTCCCGCTGAGGATGCACAGGATTCCCTGCAGGAGCTGGATCCTGTCTTTGCTGAACCCAGCGATACTGACTAATCCCTGAAGGGCTGTAGCCCTCTCCAGGTACTATGTCCTTTGTACATATTGTGTGTATTTATCCCCATATCCCTATAGAGCCAGAAACTGTCCTGAGACTCTTACCCTTATTTATCTCAGTCAAGAGATTATACACTGTCATGTGCTATGATAGCACCCTTCCTCTGCCACAGCAGAGATGTCATCAAAGGACTCTGTCCCTCTCCAAATAGAGGAGACCCTTTGCTTCTTCATTGCACTTTTCCCCACCTCAAGGGCTGTACCCAGAAGATGGACTTTGTCAGTAGAGACCTTCTGAGAGACTTTTGCCAATCTCCAGGAAAAGTTGCTATGGCTATTGACTATTATTTTGCACTTAATGCCTTCCTTTCTAGGTATGGACATTCTGCTTGCACTTCTTTATGCCTTTTCTTTGCAGGAAAAGAGACATTTACTACCGTGCTACCCTGAGTAGCCTATCTACCTCTGTAACGTTTGTAATGTTATAAGATGTGTACCCATTGGGCTCCTAAGCCAATGTGATTTTGCCAAATGTTTGCACACTGTCATATCTGCCAGTAGTCTGCATTAACCCTTTCATAGGCTTTTCAGGTTGTAGTGTGGCTGTGTCGGACCGTCTTTTTGTAAAACACTGACCGCTACCTGATCCCTCAAACTGAGGTTTGCACATGGGGGTAGTCCGTAAACTGCGGGTCTTTAGGGGACCGGGGGTGTTACACAGCTAGCACCTGGATGCCACTCATACATGGGTAAGGTTGTCAGTCAGGAGGTACTCGTGTCGCATATGCTCATGCAATGCAGATAGACACCATATAATTGCCGCCAGGGAAGAAGCGTTGATCAAACAAATATACAGGCCTTGGTGCAAGGAGTGGATTACAGGACATGACACCACACCTTTCCTACTGTACAGTTCGGTTTAATGGCGTCAGCGACCAACTGTCATACAGCCACATATTTTTGTCTTAGTCCGACACCAACCCAGGTGCCTGTCTCCAGGACCATGGGCGGTTTGTCCCTACACCTCACATAGCCTGCACTTCCCAGAAGTGCCCTTAGCCCCCTCTGTGCCCCAAAACAACTGTAGTCGAGCCGAGGGCGGCTCTTTCAATTGCCCCCGGGGTATGCAACACCCTCGCCGATGCAATGGCGAGTGGGTGCTTGCGAATAAGCCCCATAACATGTCACCACATCACACAGCGGAAACTGCAGTGGTTAATCCTGCCTGGCAAGGCAGATGTTAATCTGTGATGTAATTATGTCCACCAATGTCTGTGTTACATCCTGTCTTTGTGCACTGAGAGGTAATTGGAGGAGCAGCCACCACCTGACCAGAGGGAGGTAATAAAACCCCCTAGCCAAGAATGTTCTGGAGGATTCCAGTTCTAGAGGAGAAAGAGAGAAATCTCTCTCAGGAGAGAGACCGGTCCTAGTCAGGCCCTCTGGGTCTGCAGGACGTAAGCAGAGAGTAGTTAGCTGAGCAGCAGCTCAGAGACTCTAGCATACCAGACCAGTGCAGGAAGAGCCTAGCCCCTGCCTGAAGTGGAAGCTAAGACTAGAGGTAGTGTAGTGAGGAAAAGGGGTATCATTCCTACCTTCAAGGGTGATACCTGAAGAGATCCAGGACCGAGCTGAAGCCTCCTCTAAGGACACAGCTGCCTCCCAGCCTGCTCTTACATCCAGGCTGGTGAAATACATCCTGTGGCTCCCTCCAAATACCTCTCCAGTACTCCAACTGTTAAAGACACGTTTTCTGCAGTTCCTGCCGGTTGCAATAAACGAACTGTAAGTTGTTTTCTTCAACCTCTGTCTCCGTCTGGTCCCTGCTACTACAACTACCCTCATCACCGGCACCCTGTCCATCACCCAGAGACTCACACTCGGGACATTAAGGGGTTGCCCCAGGGAGATCCGCTATAGCAGCCGCTCCCTCATCTTTTCTTGCCAACACCACCCTGCTGGAGACCTGCCAGGCTGTAGGACAGCCCTCCGGTTCCCCCGTACCAAGCACCGTGACAATAGCGTGCTTAGGCCGCAACCGCCAGCCACTCCGGTACCGCGGGCCCCGGCTGACTCCAGGCCTCACCTCAAGGGCTAGGCCCCGGTGGGGGATGTTGCACATGGTACTATAGAACCAAATATAAATACATCTCGTCCTCTCAGCATGACTCTTCTTAGACTCAATTCTGCTATTTTCAGTTCATTTGCAGGTGACTTTTTATGGATAAATGGACAGGATTGGATATAAAAGAGGGAATTCTAGAAAGGATATTTTATACCCTATTTTATTATCATTTCCTGTTTTGAATTTCTTTTCTTATTCTAACTTAATGTATATGGCTAAATTGACAACTAAGTGTAACCATTCCCTTTCTAAAAGGTGTGATTATTTTTTTGTCAACATATTTTATTTAGAATTTAATATAACATCATGTAAATTGCACATTATCATGTGCTTAAAAAACAAAACACGACCATACCCCATTGAATAAATCTGGGTTGTGGATAGAGAAACAAAATGGAATAAAAAGCAGGAGTGGTTCGCAATGCTGTATCCAAGAAGGTACTCTTTATTTCCCTAGACCAGTCAAGGAGTCTGTCTCTCAAGTACCACTTGACTTGGCAATATGCTAGGTAACGTCCTGGGCCGAGGTGGTGGCAGGAAGGGTTGTGTTGTAGAGATATGGTCCAGTCAGTGGTCCAGTCAATGCAAGACTGCACCCAACCAAATACATAGTTATTCATACATTTCTTCAAGCAATACCAGAGAAATAAATTAAATTCAGACTTTTTAAAATAGGGGTTCCAAATGGACTTTTTGAAGGAATGTTTCAGTTGCCCTATTCATTTTCAGTGGGTTTTTCTGAAATGTATGGAAATGCTGCATAAAGAACCTGATTTAAAGGGGTTGTCTGAGATTTAAAAAAATGTTATATATGGCTGGGAGGGTGGGTGGGGAGGTTCAAAAACAATAAACCACTTGTACTCACCCCTTCCAGCACTCCCATTCATCTGTGGTGCCACCTATCACAGCATATAGAGGCCGGTGGTGCCATTCCGACCACTGGTGTCTGCTATGGCCTGAAACTCATGCTGTCGGTGGCACGTGGACAAAATGGTATCTTGTAAACAGAGACCCAGCATTGACAAGTGGCTCTGTGGATGTATGGGGATCCATACATTTTTAATCCTGCACTGCGCTGTTTTCTATCCTTTCCAACCATACACACCAACTTGCATAATGTGGGTGAAGAATGGGCAGAGATGGATGGGTGGAGGTTGACTGATTCAATACATAGGCGTCGCCAAATGCACAAAATGTTGTGTGTCCTGTTGTAGAACTAGTGGATTCTACAAAATGTATCAGACACAATACTGAAATGTCAACATACTTCTTCATAATCAAATGTTGTTTGGCCTAAAAATAAGAGCTAATCCTCATTTGCATGCTGATTTGCATGGTGATTTAGATTGCTGTCTACTTGTTGAATCCCATTGTAGTAATCCGACATGAGATGACAGTTTAACAGATGAACTCGGAGAGGAGGACTCAAGAAGGATCAAGCACTTTAAACAGAATTAAACTAAAGAGGATTTATTATTTTTCAGAGAAGAGATTGTGTGAGCTTTATGGGGTTATCTATTTCTAATTTTGTCTCATTCATTGTCTATATACGGCAATTGACGACAAAGATAATCTAAATTATATTTATCCTACTCAAGCACATGAGAAGTATTATGTTTTCACTATTTAACATAATACTAAGGGATTTCACTGTAAATGTCTCAAAAAAAGAGCTTCACTTAATATAACATTTTCTATTTCTAGAAAGTCAATCAGCTAAGAAATCGCCAACCTGTAAGGGTAAAAGTAAAAGTTGATTAAATTAATTATACTTTATTGATAACACGACTTTATAAATACACAATACAATCAGCAACACATATGGTATTTCATAAGATATCATAAGGGAACCAACATATTCCAGATGTATATATGCAAGACAGATGAGAGGCAACAAGAGAATATTCTAGTCTATTTTATAGTAATAAAATGCTCACACAATCTGCAATTCACATAGTAGTATGTCCCTTACTAATGGATATTGCCCTTTATGTGCTGCCCCAATGCATGTTACAGCCTTTCAAGGCTTCTTTCAGTAGGTCACGGGTTGCATCTATTCTGTTTTTTTACTAGTTGATAGTTTTGCATGGTGTATGCCCTGTACATAGCTCTCTATCCAAGCTTTCATGTTTGATCCAAGATTTCAGTCCATATGGTTAATCATAGCTCTGAGATGCTGCTGGTTACCACCTGCCCCTTTATATTTTCTAGTTCTAACCTTTTAACACGCTATGAAGAGAATTCTGATATCATAACGATAACTATTTAGACCTGATATCACATCTAAAGTGTTTGTCACACTGGATATATTTGACAGTACACAATGGGGAGAAAAATAAAGGGAAGGAAGAATTGTTACATTCAACCACTTCAAAAGCTCAGTACAGAGAAACCAAGGGCATTACCTGAAAGGAGATATTGGTCATGGCCCTTTACCCTTTATTCAGGACCTAAGGTTATGAAAATCCTGAAAAATATCCAGGGCCCAGGTGGTCATATATGCATAAAGAGTGACAGCTGCCAGTCTGTCATTTTCTCAGTAGCTCTCCTACATGCCCTTCTTATTTTTTCAGAGCTTTCACCCCTTGAGCCCTTTTCCCTTTCTTGAGTCTTTTCCCCCAGCAGCTCTCCACAAAGCAATAATATCATATGTTGTGGGTTCTGGGCGTAAGCTCACAATTAAGAGCTTCCAGGGGACCCAGAGACAATATAAAGCCTATTAGCTGACTGGCAAGAAATCAGTCACTACTCCTTACATTAGAAGGGAACCAACTAGTCAAGGATTGTACAGTGTGCTCCTACAGGGTATGACTGATCTGAAGAATCCCACTCTCAGCCTTTCCAAAAACATCCAGATTGATCCTCTGCGGAAGGAACCAAGGATTATGTATGATGGATGTCAACAGACAAGAGACTGAAGACTGGGATGAGTTGTAGTCCAGGAAAACCTGGCATTTACTTGTTGGAATCCACTTCACAGGCTAAGGGGCTACCTAATAATAAAGCAAGAAATCAGTTAAGCCATCTCCTCTTTGGACCGTAGGGTGCATTAACAGGCTCAATGAGAAGAACATTTTATTTTTAAGAATGCACCCTCCACACAAATTGCATCACAATACATCTCATTTAACTGAAAAAGAAGGGGGGAAATCTTAAAGATATATAACTGAGTAAGATGTCCATTTTGATCACACTCACCCTGCCAAAACATAACAGTGGAAGGCAGAACAAACATGGCAGGTCCCTCTGGATCCCCCAGTAGAGGGCAAGTGGCATATAATTGTCTCAACTGGGAGACTGGCACTGATGCATTTAAAGACTGTTTTGTTGCTACATGTAACTCAATGTATCACTCCATAGATTCATTAACTGTGATCTGCTTGTCTCCCTGAAAAATATTGGCTACATTTTTTAATATATAACACTAGTCAGCGAACTGTACACTTCAACACTGTGACTGTTGAGTTGTGATTAACCATCATGTCACCTTTAATAGAGCTGTATGTCTATCAACTTTACTCAAGAAGGTCACATTGATTGGATTCAAAAAGGCAGAACGCCTAATAGTGAAGTGTCATTATTAGCACAACTACAGGGGAGGCAAAAGGTACAATGGCACCAGGGCTCTTGGTGTTTTAGAGGACCCAGAAAGTGCTCCTTCTGCAAACAGAGTTATGTCAGCACAATCTCTTAGGCACCTTTTATGTAAGATAAATGTAAGCATTTTCAGACTCCTTTGTGTCCTGCTCATTTCTGAATACCATTGGCCTTTTGATGATTTACATTAATTGTTGTTTTGTGCTTTTCTTAGAACTCTCCTTCTTTAATAAGCTGCTAGCCAGGATAGACTAAAACCAAAGTGCACATTTATTATTAGAACAATGAAAAACATCAAGTAAAATATTAATGTGAAGAAATACAAATATGCCTCACCCTTTAAAGGAGAACAGACTATTATTATGACCTGTAGCTGAATATTCAGCTTTAACTGCTGTTAATATTTGTATAATAATCAATTATAGGCTCTCTGATCATTTAAAGGGGTTCTCCGAGTCTTAAATTGGCTACAGAATACAATTTAAAGTATATGGTGGTGTACCCTTCAAATGTAACCTTTGTGTGTCGGGCGTTACTCAACTTTTTGTTTTGAGAAGGTAGGAACTGAGCATTGAAATATAGGAAAGACCATCAGTATCCGATTAATGTGAAGTTCAACCTCCATGAACACCCACTGATCAGCACAATACAGGGACCTTATCGGCCAGTTTTACACGGCACTTACTTCATTGTGTACACATACATAGCGGCTCACTTGTATTACAGGAAAGGCCCGGCTTTTCTCATTTCCCTAGCAAGCCACTTTGCCAGTATAAACAATGAATGAAAAAGACCCTTTATTATGCTTCAGGTTCTACAGAAAAACTATTGATGTAAAAGATTGTGGGAATCATATAAAAATAATATTCTGTATTTTGTGGATATTTGTATATTTCATTTTGTTCTATTCTTTTGTGTGTTAACGTTTTAACCTTTAGAAAGGTGTAACCAAAGGTGTCCTTCTCCTTTTGTCCTTCATGCATTCAGACCTGGTGTCAGATTTTACCATTAGCTCTGGAGCATGACCTGCGCATATTGTTAAGGTTTGCCTGGCTTTTCCATGGAGAATTAATTACAAGGGTTCCGCACACACAGTATTGGGTTTCACAAGTGTGTTGATGCAATAACACTAAAATACAGCTAATTTCTCTGCTGTTATTTCTGTTATTATACCCTGCCCGAATCCAAGAATGTGATAATCCTAGAAAATGTATAGCGATACAGTCTGTCATGTTTCCACAGTGTGCAGACGAACTAATAAATTGTACAGATGCTAGAATTTCAGTCTCCTGTTATCAATATATTTTGCAAACACTTTTTTCTGCCAAAACTAATGTATTGACGAGATAATAAAGAAACCATGGCAACTGTCAGGAGAACTTGTATATAATGGGATGTCATGCGATCTTCCTGAGTTTATTTTTAAGCATCTAAGTGCACTGAGGTATGTGCTTTGCACTGTTTCATGCTATGGTGAACTACCACATGTCCACATTTGGATTATTTTATCAAAATACCTAATTTTTCGATAATTAAAGGACATATACCTGATGGTAGATGTGTATCACTCACCTCTCTGTCCCCTTTCCAGAAAGCTTCCTTTACTACATCTCAGAACAGCGTTTTTTCATCAAAATTATAGTTTTAAAAATATGCAAATCAGCCTCCCCACATACTAAATTATGCACGCCTCAGTGCCTTCTGGCACCACCTATGGACTGTTATCAGAGCTGAGCTGCTGACATCACCAGCTCTCTCTTAAAATCTTGTGCTCTTCCTCCTCAGCCTCCTTAGCCAGCTGCAGTTTTCATCTGTTGAGAGTTGTTATCGCGCATGCACAAGATTTTGAGACAGAGTTGGTTCCAGGAGGCACCGAGGCATGCATAATTTAGTTTGGGGCAGGGCCTGAAAACGGCAACTGGCCAAGGAGACTGAGGAGGAAGAGCAGAAGATTTTAAGAGAGAGCTGGGGATGTCAGCAGCTCTGATAGCGGTCCATAGGCGGTTCCAGAAGGCACTGAGGTGTGCATAATTTAGTTTGGGGCAGAGCATGATTTGCATATTTTTAAAACTATAATTTTGATGAAAATCGGTCATTCTGAGATATAATAAAAGAATCTTGCTGGAAATGGAAAAGGGACAGGGAAGTGATTAATACACATCTAACATAAGGTAATCTGATTTTAAATATAGCAGCTTGTGTCCTGAGGTGCTCTGCCAAAGCACTTCAGGCTAATTTGTATATTTGTAATTTGTGATTTCTTTTTTGGCGTGTGTTGCACAGTCCTATATAAAATAGCAGTTTGGGTAGGTGAATTAAGGTAACAGTAGCAGGAGGGCAGTGGAAGATAGCAATTTATAGAGGACTAAAGATTACTTGAAAATTATGATGACGTTTGACTTTATACACAAACACAAGAAAGTCACTGCAATAAGGGTCTCTGTGAGTACTAAATGCTATCCTCAGATAGGGTAGGATTAACCAGGTGACAACTTCCCAATTCGCCCTTTGTCATTGATGCCTGAACTTTCAGGTCAACTTTTCCAGTTCTGTTATCTTTTGAAAAGCTTTACATATCATAACAATTTGTACTTTGTTTTTTCATGACATGTGAGACTCTGACTTGATAGGCTATTGTATTCATTACATATTTTTTTCTTTATAAAATTAGCAGAGAAATGACTACAAATGTGAAAAAATAAGTTTTTTTTGAATAAACTTTTACTAAAATATGTTAAAAGGTATGTTAAATCAGATTACCTTATGGTAGATGACTATTACGTACCTCTCTGTCCCGTCCCCATGTGTCCCAAGCTTAATTTCTTATATCTTTGCATGGGCGCATTTCTGTAAAAAACAAGTTTATTGGATATGCAAATTAGCCTGTGGTGCTCTGCAAAGCACCTTCAGGTTCCACTGGAATATTATTTATGCTCACCCGAGGGCCGTGTTAGCCACATTCTGAGAGCTGGTGAGATTTGAAAAGAAAGCCAATTGCATCACCAGCTCTCAGAACGCGGCTGGTATTATATTACGGTGGAGTATGATGGTGCTTTGCAGAGCACCATTGGCTAATTTGCATATCTTATAAACTTATATTTTTACAGAAATGTGGCCATGCAAAGATATAAGAAAAGCTTGGGACACACTAGGATTGGATGGGGATGTACATAATAGTCATCTACCATCAGATAATCTGATGGTAGATGTCCTTCAAAAATATGTACAGCAGCATATCATCACCCTTTGCCAAGTTCAGTTACAGATGCAGAGGGTGCATGTACTTCTGCAAAGTGTAAGCTAAGTGTTTCCTTCTATATTCTGCAGCTGATAGTATTCTATCTTCAGCTGACAGGTACAGTCGAAAACTGTATAGAATTCTGTGTGAGCAGAGGGCTGGGAGGAGGAGTTAAGAGGGTCAAGCACCCTTCACCCCTCCTCCTTAAATAGACAGACAAGCAGCCTGGTGATGCTTCGTATGACCAGAAGCCATAGAGGTCTATAGGGGCCTTGATCCGGTCACGAATCACGCCACCAGATCACAGCCTCCAGTACGGCTTGGTGATTAAACCCTTGCACTGTAAGTATCGAATCAACACAAAGAACAGAAGCCCATAATAAATGCATTGAAGGAATGAATGTTTTTTCTTACTACATTATTGAAATACCATACATCAGGAATATATGTTTATTGACATTCTTTTTTTGAAAATGACAGTAATATAATACTGTGGTAAATTGAAAGTCTCTGTAATGAGACCACCCAATTCAGTCTGGCTTCTCCTCTGCTTGCCAAGAAAAATAAAACTCTAACTGTTCCTTCGCCATTAAACGATTTATGTTTCCTATTAAGTTTGGTGGAAACTACCTAAAATATAATTAAAAACTGTATCATATCATTATTTTTTTATTGTACTGTCAAAATAAGTTATGAGACCACATTGATATTCCTAAATAATATTTGATGGTGTAAGCTGATAGTTTCAGTTGATCTGAAATTCTGATGAGATGCCCTTAGTTTTCATGATATTTTACTTATATCCTAATATACTATTTATTTAGCAGTTTCCGTTAATACAAAATAAAAAATCTACTATTTGCTTCCAGCTGAAAAAAAGATGTATCCTGGAAAATTGATGGGAAAATTTGCATCGCAAGATACATGTGCTGTTAGTGTATCAAGCTGTGGACCTGTGTGTCTGTAACATAACCAGGACTGATTATAAACTGGAAATAGACAATGAATGCTAACAGATAGAATTGTTGAAAGCCAAGCTGGACAGAAGCTATTTTTCCCTTCTACAAAGGATGTTCATCATTGGCTGATATTATAGCTCTTCCTTAAAGGGTTTGGCCACTTTACTTCATGTTTTTGTAATGTGTTTGTAAGTGTGAGGGCAGGATATTAGATTGTTTACCAATATACAGTACATCTACTTACACCTTAAAGGGGTATTCTCGCCTGGGCATTCACATTCAGTTTCACTAATCTTCCATTTATAAACATTTCTTCAATTGAATGTTATTAAAAAAAATGTTCCTGTGTGAAGATAAATGTAGTCATTCTGTCCCTTAGAAACGAGATGGCTTCCTCGGTTACGACCACGTCACACTCTGGCAGCGGTGGCCAGACATGAGCTATTGAGTTCTGTCTGACCTCCAGGATTCAGCAATCATTACCACAGGGTGGCTGTGCGACATGTAGTAAATCCCGGATATTTCATATACAAAAACCTTTTGTTTCTTTGTGCAATCCCTCCAGCAGACGTGGCCGTATCCGAGGAAGCTATATCGTTTCTAAGGGACAAAATGACTACATTTATGAGAAATTATCTTCACACAGGAACATATTTTTTAATAACATCTAATTGAAGAAATATTTATATATGGCAGATTTATCAAACTGAATGTGAATGCCCAGACGAGAATACCCCTTTAAGGACACGGCCTTTAAGATATACATTTAAAAAATATTTTTCTGACAAGGGCACATAAGGGCTTGATTTGTATTTCCCAATGTTTTTTTTTTTTTCATGGAACAGCTGCCCTCCTGCTGTCGATCACGCTGGCACACTGGAAGTGCCAGTGCAATCCCAAAGACGACATAAATTGTCCTCATGCGGCAATGGCAGGCTGATGAGGACGATCTGTTCATGTCCATAAAATGGCCAGAATATATATATATAATGACCAGAATATATATAATGACCAATATATTTACCAGCACCTTATGATAGGTCATGGACCCTCCATCTCCTGCCATTTTATAGGTCGGAATAGCCGCTAATGAAGTTAAAGACATTCTGAACCAGGGTGTCAAGAAAGCAGTGCATAACATTTAATAGATGTATAATGGTAGCTTGTCTAATATCCTGTACCCAACACAATAACCACCCATTACAAAAAACATGATATAAATTTGCCAACCCATTTAAATTAAGGTACTGCTTGGACTTTGCGGTGCAGGAAAATATCCTTAGATGTACAAAACACTTCATGTCTTAGGTTTGCAAGTCCTTCTACACGCCTCAAATCCCCAATGCCTCAGGTCTGACATGCCAAGCTGTTTTTTTTTAACCTGAACGCTACAAGCAGACTGTGTCCCTGGATGACCCAACATGATGAATGTATGATATAATTTTCAACACTATAGTGAACAACCTCTGATTGGGAACACAACCTGTCATGGGACAAAAATGGCTAGTGACAAGCATTGGAAGTAGCAGCAACTGTGACCAGAATCGCAGAACATATGTACAAAGAATAAGGCCCACAGCATGTATATGTGATATAGTCAGGACTTTCCTGTACCCAGCGGTTTCAGGCTCAAGATGGTTTATTAAAGCTGACAAGTTTTTACCTTAAGGGAGTTGTAAGACATAACAAGGTCACTTGAATCAGGGCAATATCAATAACCAAATCAAGGTCTAGTAAGCGCAGGAAGAGACACAAAGAATAAGGTGTGACAATGGTCAATATCTGATTACATGTCTGTCTACACAAGATCTTACCATTAAAACATATGATGAACATAGGGTCTACAGATAGTAAAGACATTTCCTTATGGATTTACTTGATCAAATCCACTAATTTACAGTAGTGTCCACTCCTGTACATACTGGTAACTCCCTCACATTGTTTGTGTACATGTGGATTTGTGACATTTGCAACAAAAATTTAAAAAGAAAGCCAAAAGTTGCACCCGCCAGGACAGGAAAAACGAAATATGTATGTATCACAAGAAAAAAAGACATGTTCATACATGTGGTGCAAAGAAGAACTACTGAAAGTCTCAATTATACACCAAAGAAATAAGAAATAAGATACATTTCTCCCATTGTGCATTTTTTCCATTGTGCCCTAGGTGCTTTATTTTAAACCCCAGGATCCTAGTAACACAGATACACTTGAGATTAAAACTAGAGAACAATCTATAATCATTTGATTTTTTCACAAATAATGTAATCTATATTTTTTTGTAAGGGGTACACCATGTCACTAGAACAGCATGTTACAAAATAACCAAAGTATATCAACATAAAACCTTTATTTAGCAAAACAATGTGATGATCATAATTAGAGAATATCAATCACTGTAGCACAAAGAAAGGTTATAATTAGATTTTCTGAACGTTACACCAGTCACCAAATAGTAGGACGTGTACAGGCCTTTGCTTTGAATGACTTCAACACATCTGCAGCAATAGGACATCAATAGTCTCTCACACTGTTCTGGTGGGATTTTAGTCCAGTCTCTTCCACAGTTTCATGACTTTTGTGGGTTAACTTTGTCACTAGGATTTTCCAAAGGTTTTCTATTGGGTTTAGATTAGGACTTTGGGCTGGGCATTTCATTGTTTCAATGTTTTCTATGTTAAGGAACTGTTTTACCCTTTTGCTTTGTAACATGGGGTATTGTCCTGCATGAAAATTGCTGGTTGATGAACCACATATTGTTGAAAAAGGTTCTGATACATACTTGCATTCACTCTGCCATGTAGCTGTATTAGAGGTCCAGCTCTTGCTGCAGAAAACAGTCCCCAAACCATGACACTTCCTCCACCACCTTTCACTGACGTTTTTACACACTTTAAATTCAGTCATTCCCCAGTTGTCAGTGGGCATAATGTTTTCCATCAGACCAAAATAAACTAACCTTGCTTTCATCACAAAAAGGAACTGTGTTGCTCATCAAAGAGTAGTCTAGACTTTTGAAACTTTCTCTTAATGAGAGGTTTGGCTACGGCAGAGTGGACTTTTAGTCAAAATGTTCTTAAATGTCAAGACACTGTATGATGAGGCTTACCCTGTTCAGTGCTGAAATTGCGAGCAATTCTAGCTGCAGTATTGAAGCAAGTACCCATAGAGATTCTTCGCACCCTGTCCTCTCTTGCATTTATCTTTTGATGGGGAGATCACAGACTTGGAATGAACAACTTCTTTTGCTTTGGCTGATAGGGTCAACCCTTTGGCATTCATCTGGACAGGCTGCTGCTGGAGGGTTGGAACGGCACACCATTTTTGGATAGTCAGTGAAACTGGAAATTTTGGCTGCCAGTTAAATAGGGGTTGTTAGATAATAAAGGAAAGCAGGAAAGAAATTAACACCAATAGCTTGCAGGTTTGGAGGTATTTGAACGTGTTTTTGATCAGTGTTCTTTTGCAATTATCTCATTTACATTTTTATTCTGTGCTTTAGAAAATACTGTTTCTGTTGACTTTTTTAAAGATATATTCACATGGGACTACACAAGGACATTTAGGAAATTGTATGTTCTCTATTTTTGATCCCCAGTGTACATCTATATATATATATATATATATATATATATATATATATATACATACATACATACATACATACATATGGTTATGTTATATAGAATTGTTTCCCCTAAATCCCTTCCTCATCCAATCCCTTCCCTTCCTTGGTTGAACTTGATGGACAAGTGTCTTTTTTCAACCGTAGAAACTATGAAACTATGAAACATATATATATATATATATATAAAATCAACATCTGCACAGTTACTCACCTGCCAGACCATGACGATATTGGATATATGTCTCATTAGTATATGGGTATATACAGATTTGCATTTAATGAGGATATAGATGTTATTGAGGACTTCTAAAAATGTAAACCAAGTTTGTGACACCAGTTGAACGAGTAGAATTCCTAATAGAATGATCTCCATTATGAAGGCATGTTAACTCCCAGTGTTTAGATGCTGATTTTAATCAAAAACACTGGAATCAGCTTGTAAAATCCCTACATAGCCAGGGACACATGGGACTAAATTGTGGTGGAGTGTCCACAACCTGTAGTGTAAATTATATTATGCCATGGATTTTGTATAAACCCATTCCATTGTGCTATCACTGCAAATCGGTAAAGGTTAGCCAACACCTAAGATGTAACTTGTAGCTCTTGGTCCCAGTGCAAAATTTGGGATCCACCATTTAAAATATAAGTATCTATTTATGTGGCAGAGTAAACTTTTAGGTCCCTCTAGCTTCAGGGTACTATAGCGACTGCTTACTATATATAACCTGCCTAAATTTTTGTTCTCTTACGACAAGGGCTATAAATCACAACATCTGACCACACACCATTTACTCCCGTGGAGACATCTCTGTGGTGGTCCATAGTTTTTACTATAAAAAGAACCAACGGGAATGAATTTAGCTTTTGTAAATCATAGTGAAACAAAAAGTATAAATAAAACCTGTTCAAAAAGGAATAAGTATACTAGAATGAAAATTCACTAAATTTCCATAGAAACAACTGAAGATCGGCTAAGTGTTATAGTTCAATCAATAATGCCCTAAGCCTGGACTGACAATGCTAACCAGTGACCAGAGGTAAGACCAATATAATGGGTTTTAGACAAGGTGAAAAGGGTTCCATCTGTTGGTAAGTGATTCAGGTTAGCACATAATGCTGTTGCAATTGAATTGAAATTAAAAGCCTGCACCTGGAGATTATATTGATTTTCCTGTACTTATCCCTAAATAAAGTTGATAACGACCAATCTAATTTTCTTACTTTCTGCTGTGTAGTCACTTTTACAAGTGTTATATTAAATGTGCAGCAGAATAACCAGGAATGTATTACCGAAGCAGGAGCTATTTTTGATATAGAGGTGATTGTCACCAGTGTGACTGTTAACTATATGATTCTTACTCAGTCCATGGATGATCTGGGATATTCATTATGACGTTAATGTTTCCTGCAAACTGGTAACAAGATTTATCGTGAGAGGTTGGCTCAGGTTAGGTGTCAGCTGTGCCATGTGGTAATGTATTTACAATAAGCAGATTTATCAGAAGCAGCACATGACAATGGACATGTAATCCTATCTCTGTGTACATGAAGGATCTTTGCTGTTCTGTAAGAGCATCAGTCAGATGCCCCTAAACTAAATAGTCTTATTCTAAGGTTTCATGCACACAAACTTGGGGATGTTATCTATCTATCATCTATCAATTCTTCCATCTATTTATCTATCTATCCATCTATACATCCTTCCATCCATCTATCCATGTATCTATCATCTATCCATCTATCTATCTATCTATCTATCTATCTATCTATCTATCTATCCAGGGCCGGATTAAAGGAGGGGCTCCTGGGGCTCTAGCCCCGGGGCCCCCACCACTTTCACTTTTTAAGGGGCCTCCACCAGTTTCCAACAGCCAGTTGATCACTACATGCTGCTGCCAAAACAGTGCATCAGCAATCTCCCCCAGCGATGGCAGCTGTGCCTTCAGTGGCCGGCGGCTGCCTGAAGAGTGAGGAAGAGCATCATGGGATCACTGGAAGGGAAGGTGAGGGTAAGTATGAAGTTTATTATCTTGTGGCCATTTTCTACAGGGGACTGGCAGCTAAATTCTACAGGGGGCTTGTGGGTGTATACTACAGGGAGCTGGTGGCTGTATTCTACAGGGGGCTGCAGGCTATATACTAAAGAGTCTGGCAGGCTTTATACTTCAAAAAACATTGTTGGAAGGGCCCCCACCAGTTTGTGCCCAGGGGCCCCCACCACCCTTAATCCGGCCCTGTATCTATCTATCTAAAACAAGGATATCCAGGCAGCGCAACCTATACAGGAAAGGCAGCAGCACTACAATATAGTTTCAAAGCAAGGTGTTCTTTATTCCAAAGATGCGACTTTTTGGTGGGAGTCCCCCCATGCATGAAAAAGGAATAAAGAAAACCATACTTTGAAACTATATTGGAGTGCTGCTGCCTTTCCTGAAATCAATCTATCTATCTATGCAGGGCCGCATCTGCCATGAGGCGAGATGAAAATCTCGCTTCCGGCGGCAGAATGCGGGTCCCCGTAAAGGGCGGCGAAATTTGCCGCTCTAAAGTGGGCGATTCCGGCGTCCATTAACGCCCGAATCGCCCACCAGTTAAATAAATTGCGCCTGTCTCTTTAAGACACAGGCGCGATTTATATGTGGAGCGACACAGCGCCTTTCCGGCTGCTGCGTCGCTCCGTTCTAAGCAGTGACACAGGCGTCATGACGTCACGCGCCTGTGTCACTGTGAGGAGCCGCGGCTAATGTGGCTAATAATTAATATGGGGGGGGGGGCGCTATATATATCATATGGGGCCAGAATTATTTTATACTGGGGGGGGGGGGGGGGATGATGGAATGCTATGTATTTTATTTGGGGCTATAATTATTTTATACTGGGGGGGGGTTCTGTATATTTTATTTGGGGATTTGGGGCTATAATTATTTTATACTGGGGGGATGCTATAGATATTATTTGGGGCTATAATTATTTTATACTGGGGGGGGGTGCTGTATATATTATTTGGGGCTATAATTATTTTATACTGGGGGGATGCTATAGATATTATTTGGGGCTATAATTATTTTATACTGGGGGGGGGTTCTGTATATTTTATTTGGGGATTTGGGGCCATAATTATTTTATACTGGGGGGGTTCTGTATATTTTATTTGGGGATTTGGGGCTATAATTATTTTATACTGGGGGGATGCTATAGATATTATTTGGGGCTATAATTATTTTATACTGGGGGGATGCTATAGATATTATTTGGGGCTATAATTATTTTATACTGGGGGGATGCTATATATATTATATGGGGCCAGAATCATTTTATACTGGTGGGTGCTGTATATATTATATATCACTATATCACTAAGCTGGGGGGATGTATATGGGATACAGTATATTACTAAGCTGGGGGGGGGCTGTATATCGGGTACAGTATATTACTTAGCTGCAGGGGCTGTATATGGGATACAGTATATTACTAAGCTGGGAGGGGACTGTATATGTGGGGCAAGATTTTATCCCTATATAATGAAGGGATGTTTTGTATGTGGGGAGAGTGTGGTCAGTTGTGTTGTGAGGGGTATATATTATTTAGGAGCACATTGTTGTTATCCAGGAGACTTTATACTGTAAGTGACTGTGGTATTTTTAGGGACGCCGGGTGGAGATGCTGCACGGAGCTGAAGATATCTGGCCTTGAATTCAGCAGTGATACGTCATGGATTGGAGAACCAGGAATAAAGTCCTCCTGATGGAAGAGATTGTCATCTATAAGGTACTAGACGCCACTAATGCCTCTCAGATCCTGTAGTCAGTCACACAGTGTCAGGGAGCTGCCTGTAGGGTTGTTAATTGTTAGTAAAGTTTAAGGATTTACTTAACAGGGAGCGGGGGGGGGGGCAGCATTTTAATTTTCGCCTCAGGCAGCAAATATGCTAGAATCGGCCCTGTATCTATGTATCTATCAATCTTTCTTTGAACTATATCAGTCTTACTGATTTTTGCCTGTCACGGGTGACCCGCAGCTTCCCAGTGCTGCTCCAGAGCCTCTGCAGCTTGCCAGGGCTGTTTCAGTGGCGCCTCAGGCTCCGCAGCTTCCCACGGCTGCTCAGGCCTCCCCTGAGGCCGCTACAGAGCCTCCACCGGCCTCCCCTGATGCCGCTCCAGAGCCTCCACCGGCCTCCCCTGAGCCTGCCCTGGTGTGCCTAGAGCGGACCCAGCCTGCGGCTTCACAAGTCTTCTCGGTGCCTGCTCTCCTCCTAAGGTGTCTCATCACCAAGAAGAATTGGAGGAGGCGAAGAAGGAAGAACAGCGGGCTGAAGAAAAGGAGAAAAGGGGGCCCCTAGGGGGGGGGATATGGTCACGGGTGACCCCGCGATCCATGTCTCGGATCGCGGGGGCACCCGTGTCTCGCTGTGCTGCCGCGGTCCCCACTCCCCGAGGTCCATACTCACCTCACCTGGCTCCAGACTCCACGACGATCCCGTCCGGGTCCCACGCCAGCTTCATCCAAGGCCGCGCTCCTGCTTCCTGCCGAGGCCGCGCGTGCCCGACTCTTCAGGAACTTAAAGGGCCAGCGTCCTCCCTATTGGTGCTGGCATCAAGGCTCTGTTATATAGCCTGGCAATTCCCAGAATTTCCTGCCGGATCTTCATGTCCTGTTACTGAAGAGAAAGCCCTCCTTGTTCCCGGGCGTTTCCAGCCGCCTTCGTGGATTCTGTGATTCCCGTCTTCCATGGTGTTCCCGTGTTCTGTGTTGTTCCCGTGTTTCTGTGGTGGTCATGTTATCCTTTGGTGGTCCTGTTATCCTGTGGCAGTCCTGGTATCCTGTGGCGGTCCTGTTATCCTGTGGCGGTCCTGTTATCCTGTGGTGGTCCAGGTAACCTGTGGTGGTCCTGGTATCCTGTGGCGGTCTTGGTATCCTGTGGCGGTCCTGGTATCCTGTGGCGGTCCGGTAATCCAGTAGCCATCCGAGGTCCTGCCAGCCATCCGTGGTCCTGTGTGCCATCTGTGGTCCTGCCAGCCATCCATGGTCCTGCCAGCCATCCGTGGTCCTGCCTGCCATCTGTGGTCCTGCCAGCCATCCATGGTCCTGCCTGCCATCCGTGGTCCTGCCTGCCATCCGTGGTCCTGCCTTCCCGTGGTCCCCGTGTCCCTCCCTTGGATGCCGCCGCGGGCCTAGTCGCACCTGTGGAGCGACCTGTTGACTCCCCGCCGTAGCAAGACCATCCTGCTTTGCGGCGGGCTCTGGCGAAGACCAGGAGTTCACTTAGACTCCGCTCCCCGGTTGCGGCTAAGGTTTTTATCCCCCGCGGTGGTCCAGGGAGTCCACTGTCTATTCCCCTGAGATTGTGATATTGCCTCTCTATGTGATAGACATAGCCACAAATGAAGAATAGTATTATAAAATGATGTGTGGGGAAAAGAAAAATTGAACATCTGCCTACTGACACCTCAATTAATTTTGTAGATCAAAATACGCTACATTGTCACATTGTGGCTCAAGTTATGCTATATGTCTAACTTTAGATACTCTGTTCCAGATATGTGCATAATAGTCAATCTATAATTTATGATGAATACATAAAATGCCTTATTTCCAGAGTACCTT
Organism: Engystomops pustulosus; assembly: GCF_040894005.1. NCBI lineage: Eukaryota > Metazoa > Chordata > Amphibia > Anura > Leptodactylidae > Engystomops > Engystomops pustulosus. Next base: position 70,866,747 of record NC_092412.1, read on the forward strand.
TAACCCCTTAAAGACCAGGCCTTTTTCTTTGTTTTGGTGTTTTCCTTTTTCAGTTCTGGCTACTGTCCACAGTCAAGGGGTTATCAAACTTGGATATTTATTTTAACATTAATCTTTGTATTAAAGTTTATTAAAATTTGTTCACATTTGAAGTTTTCTCTTCTTAGATTTATATACATTGGTAGATCATAAATTCTCATGAAATTTTCACCAATGTGAAGCCAAATCTAACAAATAGGATAAGAATGTTATGCAGTGGAAGCTACAACAGTGCCACCCTCAATAATCTGTGACAAACCCGCAGATACAAGAAATACTGGACTTTACTTCATTCCAATAAGGCGCATTGGGTAGTCCGACATACCTCACTGATAACAAAAGTTTAGACATATTGCAACTCCACAAGCATGCTCCTGTATTCTCAGTGACTCTGTCTGGCTGTCTCTATTTCTTTTCTTATAATACTGTATATAGGACACTTGACTGGAGGAAGTTGGGAGTTGTACACTGTAGTATCTTGAAATCAGTCAGATGATCTGTGTATAAAGTGCAACTTTGTAAAGTTCTACCTTTCTGAGAATTTACATAAAATGCTTTATAATATTTTAAGTCTTATATATAAGTTGACGCCTCCTGAGGAAGCAATAGGCGAAACACGAGTTGGGGCGCGGGCAGACAAACAGCCACAGCAAGGTAATAACCTGTACATTACTTATTATAGAAAGGGATGTTTTTTATCTGATGCATTGTTTAAAACTGTAACTAGCTTGCTACAGATGAGCTGCTGAAGTCTCCCCCATTATCTTGGGACCATTTTTAGTTTTTGTCTAAATCAATGTCTGTATTAGTTTTAATATATATGAAATAAAAATTTAGAATGTTTTTAAATGTACCATTCTCGAGTTCCCCTTATTGTAGGGTATTTGATTAGAGTTTAGGGGGGAATTCATCCTAACTAAACTAAAGGACGCACTAAATGTGGGTTTTATATATAAGTTATGTCTTATCAGAAATAAAAGTTTGTTTTTATTTATCTTCCACCACATAGAATATTTAAAAAAAATTCATGTAGATATTTTTACATATTGAATATAGATGGGGCAGTTTTACAGATCATCCATCATACACAGGGAAAAACTAATATGTACTGGTCGTACATTCTTTCCTGGCTGACTTAGATATCTCGATGTAACAGTTCTTGTTTGTTTCATCATTCATTGTGATCCATACAAATCTTTGAATGTTGCTTGTGTCCTACATGTCGACTCAGCATTTCTAGAGAATGCCAGCAATGTGCTGCAGCTTCATAGCTGTTTGGATATGCCATGCTTTGTTCTTGCTTAGGAATCTATTCGTAAGAACATGAAAAATGCTGATAATTGCAGTCAGCAGTCTTGTTCACAATATATAACAATCCCCTAACACTTACAGTGATAAATGTACTGCATAGAGAACATGTATAACAGTTTTATAGAAATAACACTGATAGGGGATAGACATAATGGTTGTAAATGCTTAATAAAGGTTAAATCTTAAAGCCAAAGCCCTTTTTGCCTTGGATATGGTACCATTGGTGAATTCTCAAAGAATAAACAATAATGTGGCTAGGGTATCAATAGGCTTCAAGCAGGGTATTTTCTTTGCAGTTGGCATTTTGGTCACCTTTGAGTTCCTGTTAACCGACATTCCTAATTTGTTTTGTATCATTGCCTCATTTGATGTCCTGTATTGCAATATCTCACCTTCTCCCATACTTAGGGGTGTATATTCTGGGATTTCTTGAATGCCTCAATACTTGTAACTGTCCACCTCCTGGATAGCTAAAAATTAGTTTGGGATGCTAAGTGACAAGGCTAAGTGCATAGGACATGGGGAGAACTCTCCATCCCCATTTTATAAAATTCTTAGCACGACAAGAGTAGATCAACTCCTGGTGGTGGACTCTAGATGGGCTACTAAACAGCTCCTGATCAGCCCCTAAGGGTTTCTCTTCAATCTGACTCTTTAGCTCCTTACTCTTTGGTCTGTTTAATGTGGACCTCTTTCCCTATACTCAAATACACATACCTAGTTTAATTGATAACCCTTTATGCTCCAGGGCTCTGGAGGGTTGTTAGGATTAAATATAAGTTATAGTCTAAAGTGTCTTCTGCATTTCCAATAAAGGCTAACCCTGTTTTCCCTCAGGGGATTTGGAAGAAACCTTACTTGGTGGCAATAGAATAAGCGCTAATGCTTCCAGGTGAGAATAGAGAGATTCATTTCTGTTTTAGGTTTAAGCTGCAATACCAACCTTCTATTGTTGAACAGTCCAGGTTATTTTTAAATTTGTACTGAATCCCCCCCTATCTGGGAGTAAGATGGAGTTTATTGTGATTGAATCTGTGGCTCTGTATAATCCATTTCAGGCAGCTATTTTGTCATTGATCTAGTGTTTTAGGAACTCACTAACTAAGTTGCCATAGATGTTAAATTGAGAAGAGGAGTTCCAACTGAAGCAACTAGTAGCATGTTAGCTATGATGTTGTGAAATGTTGAGTAGGAATAGCTGGTAATTCTTGCAGACCGAACCTGTGATTAAAGAACCCCATTGGACCTATATGGCTCTGACCTATCTCCATATTTTCTACCCCTCAGTCTCTCAATAGTCCTTCAGAGATTGCTGGAAGGGGGGGGGGGCACTGTACATATTTGGTGGACTTTCCCTGTGGAAGCTCGGTTTATCACTTTGTTTCTACACCATCTAACAGCTTGTCTCCTTATAGAAAAATTGGAAATATGCAGCAAACACCCACCTTGTATGGAGAGGGCTCAGCCCATATCTGTACGTCAGTAAGGGGTTAAAACTTATTTATGTATAATTTCAGTATATGATTGATTAGGTAGCAGTAATTATCCATAATATGTTTATAAAAAGCTTCACCAATTTCATATTCACTGCACTCTACGTCCACCTTTATTTTAATCAGCTAATATAGTGATGGTGAACCTTTTAAAGACTAAGTGCCAAAACTACAAAACTACAACCAAACCCACTTATTTAAATGCAAAGTACCAACATGGCAATTTAAGCAGTAACATGTTGCTACCTGTTTTGTCACGGCTTTTAATTGTATTGCGTCCTGAGGACAGCAATACAATTGAAAGAGATGAAATTCAGATTATCGTTGTAGCTTCCTTCCAGGGTCCCCTGAACAAGAAGAATTGCAGGGCCCAGAACAGGAACTACCAGGCACCTCCTTGCTCCTTCTGTAGTTCCAGGCAGATAAGGATGTGTAGCTTTAAAATAGCACTGATCACAGCACATCCTGGCTGGAGGAGTCCTGCCTGGAAACTCTGTGCTGGGGTGATGGCCTGGGTGCCCACAGAGAGTGCTCCACGTGCCACTTCTGGCACCCGTGCCATAGGTTCGTCACCACTGAGCTAATACAATAGATAATGGCCCAATTTATTATTGTGTTTGCACTAGTTTTCTGTCTGACTACAAAGAACGTGGAAACTGCACATTTTTTATAATGTGTTTGCACCAGCTTTGTGTGACAAGACACAAATGTCCACCAAAAGTGGAGTGTTAGTGAACAGACCCTTCATCACAATTGTGTCTATGCAGCAAAAAAAAAAAATGATGCACACTTACAGAGCAGTACAGGGGGGGCACCAGATTAATGGAGACCTGGCATCACAATTCATGAATCTGGCGCACATAGTGCAGTTTGCACTGTTTTTGATAAATGTGGGCCATTGTCATATAGTTTGGAATATTAATGTAATATACTACAGCAAATGGAGCAGCTATAACACGTTCCTGCTATTTTACTGCATGTTTTCTCTAAAGAATAATTTGGATTCCTTTGGAGACCTCGATCAATAAGCCAATATGCACTAAAGTATTTTCTTTCATTCATCTAGCAAAATGTAATTGAATTCCGCTGAACAAGTGTTCACATTAAAAGTATTTTACATTCTATCATTAACTCCCACACTTCATGGGGAATAGAATTGTAAGCAGTTCAACTGATATCCTTAATCCTATACACATCACAGTTTCTTCCTTAAGATTAAAACTAGCAGGCAATAAAGACACTTATCTTACTGACTCCCACGGCTAATGTCCCTGACATTTTAACAACTAAAGATCAGTAGTCATCTTCTGCCATTTTCTTTCTTCTCACTTTGCTTTAAAGGAGTAATTATGAATTACTAACAAGTCAGCTTTTATCCAAAAAACAGCCCCACTTCTGTGGTATTGTAGCGTAACTCTATTCAGTTAGTGGACCTGAGCTAAAATACCATACCCAGGCCATGGAGAGGTTTGGCACGTGTTTTGGATTTTGATAACAGCTTTATCTTTTGATTTGAAATATGCACAAAAGAATCACAATATTTCCACTCTACCCTAAATAATAATTGTCATATACAGACGGTCCCCCACTTAAGAACACCTTACTTATAGGCGACCCCTCGTTACAAACGGACCTCTGGATATTGGTAATAAACTGTACGTTATCCTTAGGCTACAATAAACAGTTATAACAGGCATCACAGGTGTCCGCAACTAAGCTTTATTGTTAATCCTGGTTTTATATGACAACCCAACATTTTTAAAATCCAATTGTTATAGAGACCAAAAAAATTCAGTTTGGGGTTACAATTATAAAATATATAGTTAAGACTTACATACAAATTCAACTTAAGTACAAGCCTACAGAACCTTATCTTGTACGTGACCCAAGGACTGCCTGTAATTCGATAAAGATCAGTGTGTGCTCCCAATATTGTCTCCCTTTTTCATATTTAATGGCAGAAAAATAGAAATGTCGTGTTTAGTAATTATCCAAAATTCTTTCTATTATAAATACTACTTTTGTTGCTAATCCATCTATTGCCAAGACACAGATGATGCAGCAGTTGACACAAAAAAGGGCAAAAAGTCAAATCACACAATATACATTTCTCCATTTTCACTTTCTAGCTATCATAGAAGCAATCTCATCTCCTTCATCTATTATTCCCTGTCTTTGTTATAAAAATAACAGGTCACTGCGGAAAATGACATACATCTGACTCTGCGGTGTTACAGCAATATCTTAAGCGACATCTCCCTTAAATATAGGCCACTATATATAGATGGAAAAAAGTAGGTTATAAGACACAACGACAGAAAATGTAGTAAAGAGATTTGTACGTATAGGACATAATATCACTGTCCGTATGTACCGATAAACAGGCCAAACTTTCCCTAACAACCTAATCAATATATAGAAACAAAATCAAGTAACAATTATGATCTGCAATGAAGTTTTGAAAAGAATTTTACCATGAAAATCTCTCGTGATAAACCAGGGGCACTTACTCATAGATGCAGACACTGTGACCGTTGTTATATGTATCTTCCTTCCTTCTGTAATCAACATTTAACATTATGCTAATGAGGTTGAAGGGCTCCATGGGGTGTTACCAGAGCCACTTCCCCTTCCCACTGTGTGCTAAAACTTCCTCTACTGCTATGAGATTAAAACAGGCAGAGTTAGGGGCAATTGCTGAAGGAGTATAACAGGGGGGGGGGGCACTTCCAGGACTTGCATAATTTTAAAAGTAAGGAGGACAGCCATATACAACAAAATATAAGATTACTGCAGTCACTTTTCCTAAATCTACAGTGGTGGCCAAAAGTATTGACACCCCTGCAATTCTGTCAGATAATACTTGTTTTCTTCCAGAAAATGATTGTAATCAAAAATTAGTCAGTATTAAAATCTTCATTTATTTTGCTTGCATTGAAAAAACCCAAACAAGAATGAAAAAAAAGTCAAATCATTGATCATTTTACACAAAACTCCAAAAACGGGCCGGACAAAAGTATTGGCACCCTAAGCCTAATACTTGGTAGCACAACCTTTAGACAAAATAACTGTGAACAAACGTTTCCGGTAACCATCAATGAGTTTCTTACAATGCTCTGCTGGAATTTTAGACCATTCTTCGTTGGCAAACTGCTCCAGGTCCCTGATATTTGAAAGCGCCTTCTCCAAACTGCTCTCTCCCCAGGTGTTCTATGGGATTCAGGTCTGGACTCATTGTTGGCCAAATTAGAAGTCTCCATTTTCTAGTGCTTTTTGATGTGTGTTTTGGGTCATTGTCCTGCTGGAAGACCCATGACCTCTGAAGGAGGCCCAGCTTTCTCACACTGGGCCCTACATTATGCTGCATTTGTTTGTGGTCTTCAGACTTCATAATGCCATGCACACAGTCAAGCAGTCCAATGCCAAAGGCAGCAAAGCAACCCCAAAACATCAGGGAACCCCGACCATGTTTGACTGCAGGGACTGTGTTCTTTTCTTTGAAGGCCTCTTTTTTTTTCCTGTAAACTCTATGTGGATTCCTTTTCCCAAAAAGCTCTACTTTTGTCTCGTTGCACTCTCGGACTGCAGGGCAGCTTGAACTTGTTTGGATGTTAGTCTAGCTTCTTTATCCACCATCCGTACAATCTTGCATTGATTTTTCTTTTCCGTCCTTATCTAGGGAGGTTAGCCACAGTACAGTGTCATGGGCTTTAAACTTCTTGATGATACTGCGCACGGTAGACACAGGAACATTCAGGTCCTTGGAGATGGACTTGTAGCCTTGAGATTCCTCATGCTTCCTCACAATTTAGATTTTCAAGCCCTCAGACAGTTCTTTGGTCTTCTTTCTTTTCTCCATGCTCAATGTGGTGTACACAAGGACACAGGACAGAGGTCGAGTCAACTTTAATCCATTTCATCTGGCTGCAAGTGTGATTTAGTTATCGCCACCACCTGTTAGGTGCCACAGGTAAGTTACAGGTGCTGTTAATTACACAAAATACAGAAGCATCACATGATTTTTCAAACAGTGCCAATACTTTTGTCCTTCCCCTTTTTATGTTTGGAATGGAATTATATCCATTTTGGCTTTTTGACAATTCTTTTTGTGGTTTTCCATTGAATGCGGGCAGCCCACATGGGAGTATCAAACCCCTGTTCTCGTGATCTGTGGGGGTCCCATCACCCAGTCACCCACCGATCAGCAAGTTAGGCTCTATCCAGTGGATACTGCCTAGCTTGCTACGATGGGACAACCCATTTAAGCTTCATAAATTTATTATAAAGATCATGACAAACCGAGGCAGCTTGTCCTTTAAAACCAGATGGACAGTTCAGAAGGTGGCTTTAAGCTAGAAAACAATGAGGATATTTATCATGCCCTGTATCCCAGTTTTCTTGCACACAAGGAATTAAACTTACTAGAATATGACTTTTGAGGGTTTTACACTCCTCACATTTTTATAAAATGTGGGTATGTTAATAAGAAGTAGTAGTTTGACTTGGGGAATTGAACCAGTTATGTATTTGCAATCCTTGGTCTCCACATAATCTCAACTCTCATTGGTTTCTTAGGACTAGTGCTAGAGTCAAATGTGAACAATCTATAGGAGCCTATTCAAAACACAAGGAAACATCTTCATATGAATTCTTTAGCCAGTAATATAGCTTTTCTGAAAGACATTGAGAAGAGTCAATGTGACGTCACCAGGCGAAATGAATCAGACACTTAAGTGCTGTTACAACTGTGCTCTTAAACATTGTGTCCCATTTCGAGTACTTATGATGCCACCAGTACAGCATGTGTGATAATTATGGTGACATGCAATGATTAAGTGTCTGTGGATATGGATTGTATTGGGATTTCATTGATCTATGTTAATTGTAACACTTTAATTAAAAAAATGTTTTTCCTCTAATAATAACTTGATCCATAACAGCATTAACGGCAATACATAAAATTCTTCTATTTCATATTTCTTTGCCTTCCACAATAAGGATTTCTCAGTCAAATAAAATAAAATATTTCTCAATTTCCAGGAATTACAATTAGCCGCCTGGCTACATGTGGAAATGAAATCCCAAAGCACACCCTTATGAACTGGATAAGAAATTACTTTTCAGTTCTACAATCCTGGGAATTAAGTTCTAAATTACAATGAGCTGAGCTAATTAAAACCAACATGAAAGCTTTATGGATGTGATAACTTCAAGGGGCTATAAAATCTTGTGATTACCAAATTTGTCACATTTTCTTTGAAAAGCCCATTAGTTGCAATCTATAGTTTGATTTAAAGGGATGATGTAATATCAGATATGCAGAAGTTGTACTTTTGAATTGTAAAACTGTCTTATTGAATATATTTTTATCATCACTTGGGGGGGGTGTAAATGTGAAGAATATATTAACCTTCTAGCTTTTTTAATTCTATTTCCCTTCTTTTGAACCTAAGGGCTTGTAATTTGCAGGTAAAATTGTACTTCCTAAAGGCACCATAATCCATGTGTAAGAGATATATTCCTTTACAGATGCCATTTTTGATCCAGCGGAAGCCATTTTGGATGAAGCGGACACCTTTTTAGTCTTAGCCATGACCACTGTCAGCCATGTCATGATTCAAACTCCATTTTGTGACCTGTTTGCTTGTTTGCCAACTTCTTCTTGACACTTGTTAGAGATGGTTGTCCTTCAGCCTGTTTTCTTCCCCTTATCTTGGTTTGGTTAGCAGGAAGCTTTTGGAGCCATTCTCGTTACATTTTGTAGCTGGGATAATATAAACATACTGTTTATATTAGTAAAAGGTCTCAGGGGGAAGCGGTGTATAATTTATCTACATTTTGGAAGAATGTTATAAAGAGGATGTCCTGGTATATTCATTATAGCCAATAGCATTGCAGTATTTTATCACCTTTTCACGTCCCTATGAAACTGCTCTTTTGTGTTTGATATATGTGGCTGCGTGTGAGAGATTCTGCATTTTGTAAGAGACTGGTGTGTCTTAGTTTGTGCCCTTGTCCCGGTACCAGAGAGCCATGAAAGGGTTAATATAAAAGTCACCTTGCAATGAAGTGGGGGGGGGGGGGGGGTGAGCCCCGGATAAAAATGTCTTACACATGCAATGTACTAAATTCCAAAATTAGCTACATTGACAAAAAAGGCAGTTCCGCCATTTTCTTACAATCTTAATTTATACTACTTTTATTTTGCTGTCCAGAAGAATTCTGCGGACACAGGAGGACTATGGCACAGATTTTACATTTGCACAATAAGACACATTGGCACAGATATATTATTGTGTCTGTGACAGTTTTTTGTCTATATTCGGAGCTTGCACCTGTATTTATGAAGTATTTATAAATCTGCCTGTTCTTAGTTTGTGCCACATTTATTATTGTGTCGCACCCTGTATAATGAAAGTGCACCAAAATGAAAAATTTTTGATAATGGAACACCGCATGCTACTATTGAATTATTTGGCGCAACTTGCACTTGAGTGAGACAAATTGCACAAAGCCAGTTTGCACCAATTTTAAAATATATTTTGGCTATCAAAGGAACAACAGATTCAGGGTATGAGACCCACAAAACACCAGAAAATTCCAAGATAAATGTCCAAAATAAACACATCATCAGCGAGACATTCCTGCCCATAAAATGGCTGCAGATGGAAGGTCATGTGAGCTCTATCTGTCCAAGAGCAATCGCCAGTTAGAGATCACATGACCCGCCATCTGCAGCCATTTTAGGTCAGGAATGTTTCGCTGATGAGGTAAAAGACCAGAGACTTCACTTCACATATCAAGAAAGCAGAGCCGAACCATTAAAATATATATATATATATATATACACATGCTTGAGACTGGCTGCATAGAGTCAGCCGAAACGTAGCACTTACCACTGGTGGAATAAATATTCACTATTTATCTTGGAGTGCTGCTTCCTTCCTTGCTTCCAAGGGTTAATGCAGACATATAGTAAGCAGGAATAGTCTGTTTGGTCTATGTTGGCCTAACTAGCATAGACACCTTTGTAATGTCCGTACTGGGCCTGCTTATTATCGAGTAGGGGTAGGCTGGTAGTGGGACTCCTACTCCCCCTGGCTTCGGTCCTGGGCTTTTGTATAGCTCACAGGTGCAGGTCACAGACCTCGTTAGAGCCTGATTTAGTCTGCAGGCCAGAAACAGTAGGAGAGGCACTACCTGGAGAGCTGAAGGCTAAGACTGAGTTCACACAGCAAAGGTAACTGTGTGCCTCCTGTACTACTGCTGGACAAGAGCGTGTGCCAGGCAGCCTGGTACCCGTATAGCTAGGACCTAATATTGTATTAGGCAGTGCCCAGCCGGGCAGGGTTTATTTTTGTATTGCTTTATATGTGCCAAAACCAAGGATGAATTTATGTTGTTTTTGAAGTGTGAATAAAACACTTGATTTGGACTTTAACCCTGGATGTGTCCCTGCTTCCTGCACTACTACTACCAGGCATCTACCTGAGCAATTCCCCACTATATATATGTAAATTACTTTATATCCTGCCCCCACATGTTTACACAAAAACATGAGGTAATGTGGCCAACCCCTTTAATGAATATTTTATGGATTTGTGCAGCATCATCATTTTTTTTTTAGATCTTCCAGTCTATAGATGAACTTGACAAGTTGTTAAATGGTGGTATAATATGGCATAGCAGCAATATTCATAAAGTAAAATGTCTCTGAAATACAGCACAGCACAGACATCACATAGTGGCCCACACTACAAATACATTGGTACATTTTTATTGATTTGTTAAAATAATTTGTCTCCAAGGATAAGCCTCCAATATCATTAATACAATGTTGCTCCTGTATCCAGGGTAACGTGAAATGGTTATTTGAATGACCCTAACAATCAACAGGACCGTCTGTGAATTGTAAGTATGTGGAAAGGGTGTATTTACTGGGTAAAGTATTACCTTGGTATTTTTGTGGAATGTAAATTGCCATCTACAATCCTTTGTTTAACACCATGGTATTTGTTTAGTGCTAATAATCCTTCAGTGTAGAGAATAGTATTCAGGTGGAAGACAATATAATAAATGCAGTCTAAAATGGGTCAAGCCATTGAATAATACAGATCATGAATATGTCCAGGGCCATTGTGTTGTCTTTACATGCTATAATGTCATCTGCTAGTTTAGAGTCCATTACATTAAATGATCTGTCAAGCAGAAGGATACATGATAATGAAATAACTATAGAATAATAATATTATTTGTTTTATTTAAATCTAATAAATTCTTTAAATTAATGTGATTTATGGGAAATATTTTAGGATGTTTTCTGAAAGACCCTAAATGAGTACTGTCACTGGTCAGATAAATATTTGCAGCTTCAGCATTCTTTGCAATAAATTTTATGATTTGATAATCAGAACTGGCATGCCACTGTCATCCACACATTAGTTATTGTGCCAGGCTTTGAAGCGGGGGCTGCAAAATGCTTCTTTGATCTCTTACACTATCTCTGTTTTTCATCAGCAGATTCCACACCATACTGTTCTGTCCTTGGGCGAAAGCTTTGTATGAATTATTTTAATATGAACTTGTATATCAGTGTATGGATAATTGAGCATGAAGCCAAGTAGTTTACCTTCTAGAGTGCCTCTCCATGACATGCCTTTACTCAATTCCAAAGGGAAGCTTTTCCACATAACTGAACAAAGAACTGTCATATGCTGCGTGTGCAGTGTTATAGCTTTGAGGCCCGTTCCACACTTGCGAGTGTGATGCGATGAACTCGCAACGCAAGCTGCCGGGAACGCATGTCCCGAACGCTGCACCGCGGGACTGAGCTGACATGCTGAGTTCACTCCTGCGGTGCAGCGTTCGGGCCGTGCGTTCCCGGCAGCTTGCGTTGCGAGTGTGATGCGAGTTCATCGCATCACACTCGCAAGTGTGGAACGGGCCTAAGAGTGTTCACACTGGCAGATAAAAGATGTGCACACAGAGACTTTTGTTGCTGATGGTCCCCAATGCAACATTTGCACTAGAGTCCTATAGGTTTTTGACTAAGCTCTGACTACTCTTCTTATTCATTCATTGGTTTATCTTGTCCTCACTTTTTGTATCACCTTAGAGTTAATCAGGAACTGTTGTCCAGGTACTGGCCACGACCTAGGGTGGTTTCAAAATTTTTTTTATTTTCTATGTGCATGAAATGTTACTAAATAAAATGGCATATTGAGTGACCATTCTCATCATTTCTGTTTGAAGCTTTTCTCCCAATTGAATATTGATCTAAGGCTATGTGTCTAAAGGAAATCAATGTATAAAGACTGATAACTAGACAATCGGTGTTAGAAGTTAAAGATGAATTGACTTCATTGACATGTAATTGAATTATTGTAAAAGTCATTTTTCTTATTGTAATTGAATTAAATTCATTTGGGAACATTGACTGGTATCTCATATGCCAGGATTGAACCAAAGTATTTTGGTATACAAAGTAACTTTTCCTAACCGTATATACTGGACTATAAGCCGAGACCCCTAATTTAAACCCCCAAAATGGGAAAACCTATATACTTGATTATAAGCCAAGGGTGGGAAATGCATTGATCACAGCCTCCCCAGTGTAGGATATATAGCCCGCCAGCCCCCTGTAGTATATAGCCTGCCAGCCCCCTGTAGTATATAGCCTGCCTGCCCTTCTGTTGTATATAGCCTGCCTGCCCTTCTGTAGTATATAGCCTCCCTGCCCCCTGTAGTATATAGCCTGTCAGCCCCCTGTAGTATATAGCCAGCCCCCTGTAGTATATAGCCTACCAATCCCTGTAGTATATACCCTGCAGCCCTGCCCCCCAGTATATAGCCTGTCAGCCCCTGTAGTATATAGCCTGCCAGCCCCTGCCCCCAATATAATGGCTGTAGAAAATAAACAAACAGTGCACTTACCTTAGAGAGTAACTAAACCTTATTTCAGTGTATCTGATTGAGAGCTCTGTCTAGTAAGGAGTAATGATTAAATCTTTCTATACCCAGAACATATTTCCCTTGATGATTCCGCTCTGTAAGGAGATTAGACTATTGAGGGACTGTCTGTAAAGAGTTAAACCATTAGACACTTTATCAGGTTCTGTTATCTCTTGGCTGTCAGTGGTTACAGGACAAAACTCTGATATATACAAAAGGCTTAAATAAAGAGTAAAGGCAAAGAAAAAGGGGGACAATAAAGTATATCACAAAGTTCATTATTATCATCTGCACTATTTACAAAATGTTGCCCCAAATTTAGATATGGTTGATGATTTAATAAAAATACCTCAATAGTCTTTATATATTTATTGTAACATCTGGAATTATATTATACTGAATCTGATGGAGTGTTAAGCAAAAGGTGACAGGATTTTGGAAGTGGAGGGATTACAGTCAGGAAAATATTACCTGTTGTAGCGCCGTATAAGAACCAAATAATACCACTATATCCTTAAAAGTACTTTTACCACTAAAAAGGCAACCATCACACTGACACTAAATATAGACCACTATACAGGGGACAATTCTCTTTAACCTGCACACATTTTAAAAATGAAAATGCATTATAGGTAATAGAGCCATAATATAACTGAAGTACAATTTTAGTGCGTCCTTGCTCCATTTAAGAAATAAGTGTCCTCATATTATTATCCTACAACGTAGGATGCCATAAATTGTTACCAACCGCAAGATTTCCCAACTGTGCCACTACATGTATGTCCTTTCTTCAGTCTTGAAATTAGTAAAACTAATGCATATGGTGCTTCCCCTAACTTTTACAACAACTGCCCCATCTTGTTTCTTCTTAGCTGAAAGAATCATGCTTGATCAAGTTAAGAGAAATAGTTATTGGCCTAGAACACATGGGAAGCTTTAGGCCAGGAGCTGGCATCAGAAGTCCAAGACAGAACAGTTGTCAGGCTAATAGCTTGCTGAGATGCAAGACTCAACAGGTAACATATAACTAATACATCAAAATTGGCTGTGGTTTGTAGAAACTGTTTATGATTATTAAAGAACACTTCAGCTTTATATTTGTACTCATCTCCTTGAGAACCCTTACATAGACTGCATACGGGTCACTTGGATAAGTAAAGCCAAAGCTTCATATCACATTTCTTGAAATATGAAATAATGACTTGGTTTTAGGTCACCATGTATTTTACATGCAGTATAGTGTTCTTTCAAAATGCCCTTTAAACATAAAGTTAATAATTAAGAGATCAGATTGAGAAACTAAGCAAATGTATAAAGAGAAATCTCATTGTTAGATGCTACTTCATTGATCTTCTGTTGATCAAGTTTTCACCATTGATTTAAATACATCTGAAAATATATATTTTTTTTAACTCCTTTCATATTTAATATCATACTTTTTGATATTTCTTTTGTTATAACCTGAAAATCTTAAGGCTCTAAAAACATGTTCAAGTTTAGCTGCTTTAACTGAATTATAGCTGATTCTGAGGAGTCCCCAGCGGCAGCAGTTCATTCTTTCTTGTTCTTGCAGATTCACTACTTTTTTATATATGGAAAATGTGTTCTTACCGAAGTGTTTATACATAACCAATTCGATGGTTTTAACTTTAGACCTAATGGAAAGTTATTGTATGAAGAATATTGGCCTGTGCAATCTTATTTGTGCTGATAAAAGTTCATTTTACATGAAGTACAATGTGTCAGCAGCTAAAGTAAATTTATTAGCCATTAGTCAGAGAATCAATTATTCTTCAGAAAACATGGATGAGAAAATACAATACCTTTGTGTAGGTGTTCCTATGAATTCCAGCTAAACAGGCCTGGAGGCGAACCCTATGTAGTATACAAATACGGTAACGTTTTTGTCTGCCTGTTTGATTCCTGACAAAGAGCCTATTGTTGGGCAGACATTATTTACATACTAAATGTAGAAGTGACTCATTGGCTTATGATTTAATTAACCTTTAGTCAATCATTTTTAGATGATCTGTGTTGTGCAATGTCTCTGCCTAAATAATTTAGCCAAATAAATGTTTGGACTATTAATGAATATGAATCATTTGATGTAAAATGTTGCCTTCATACAATGGGTGTATTTTATTTCTGATGTCTTACATAATTTGTAGCCCTGTAGAAAATTGAGTATTATAATGATTCATTTTCTATAGCTCTCTTCTTAAAAGGCAAATGACAGAAAAGAGGGCATTCTCAAGAAGGGTCCACAGCAAAGGAGGCATTTTCAGGAAGGGGCCACAGAAAAGGGGGAATTCTCAGGAAGGGACCACAGTAAAGGGAGCATTCTAAGGAGGGTGTGAAAGAAAAGGGGCATTCTAAGAAGGCAGTCACAGAAAAAGTTTTGAGTAGGTAGATCATTAACAGTTGCTGCTTCTAGTTTGGACACTTCTGTATCTTTTCATTATTAACTGCTTGTACAGTACAACTCCTTAGTGAAATACAGAGGTCACCCTCCAATCCTTTATTGTCACCAGTGGTGTAACTAGGAGAGGCTGGGCCCCACAGCAGATTTCTAACGCACATTTATATACTTATACACATACATAGGGGCTTATTTACTAAGGGTCCCGCGGCTGCATTTCTGTCGGGTTTTCTGACGTTTTCGGGGATTGCGCTGCTGGGACAGGTATTTAGAAGGCGATTATGTTGCAATCGCGCCGGCTTTCATATGACACAAATCGGGGGCGGGCCGTCGGAAGATCAGATGGATTCGGACAAACTGTGGGATTTAACTTCCAAATTGTGTCGCAAGCCAAGCACTTACATGCACCGGGAAGAAGATGGTGAACTCCGGCGGACCTGAGCGAGGAGCGACACATGCAAGCGCACGATCTTAGCGAATCCTCCTGGATTGCCTGATCATCGGACACTCCGGACCTCGTGAACTCAAGCGGCCAGGTAAGTAAATGTGCCCCATAAAGTTCTACTCTCATACACACATTAATACACTCTTCAAGAGGACCTGTCACCTATAAAAAAGGCACTAGGAGCTGCTTACTAAAGTAATGCAGTGATTAACTGCTACTTTCATTGGAACCTTCTGATAAAACTAGCGAACACTGCCGCAAAGTACAGGCCTTCCCCTACTTAAGAACACTCGACTTGCATACGACCCCTAGTTACAAACAGACCTCTGGATATTGGTCATTTATTGTACTTTAGTCCTATGCTACAATAAACAGCTGTAACAGTTATCACAGGTGTCTGTAATGAAGCTTTAGTGTTAATATTGATTCTTATGACAACCCAACATTTTTAAAATCCAATTGTCAAAGAGACCAAAAAAGTTCTGGCTGGGATTACAATGATAAAATATACAGTTCCGACTTGCATACAAATTCAACTTAAGAACAAACCTACAGTCCCTATCTTGTATGTAACCCGGGGACTGCCTGTACAATAGGAACGCGCTGCCTCTTCACCAGACCACCCCTCCCACTCCATAAGCTGGAGGTGACTGCCAAGCTACATGCAGCAGTCACCGCCTCCTAGTCCCTCCCCCTTATTAATAAACCGGAATGCTTTGAACACGGTCCGGCATTCCTATTGTTCAGTGCTGCAGTGTCTGGTTTCCGCTAGCTATGTACTACTGCTACATCTGTTGTAGCACTAGGAGTTTAGTAAGTAGCTTCTAGTGCCTTATTTATAGGTGACAGGTCGTCTTTAAGCATACACACAAATATATATTCCCCAAAGATCTTTTTATACCTAGGCCTGTGACGAGGACAAAGGGGACAGCCTCTACGCCTAGAGGAGAGGCAATTCTACCATCAACATAGACAAAGGTTCTTTACTGTAAGAGCAGTGAGACTGTGGAACTCTCTGCCGCCGGAGGTTGTTATGGCGGACTCTATGTACATGTTCAAGAGAGGCCTGGATGCCTTTCTGGAGGGCAAAAATATCACGGGTTATGGTGGAAAAACATTTATTTAATTCTTAAAGGTTGGACTTGATGGACTTGCGTCTTTTTCCAGCCTCATATACTATGATTTTTATAGACACATACATTAAATACAAACACATATAGTATATACACAAACAGTATGTACACATATATACATTTATATGCACATACAGTATATACACATTCTCTATAGCAAATACATTATAAACGCACAATGAGATTTATCATACGCCGGTATATGTGCCAGGGCCTTGGCGCAGTTGGCATATTCATGATTTTAATTGCAAATTCTTGCAATGTGCAAGAATTCACAATGTCACTGCTTCTACACCTAAACATTAGCACAGGAGCTGTGATAAATCTCCCCCATATATGAATATAATATACTTAGACATATAATATATACAAACCCTATATATCCAAATACATGAAATTTAAACACACCATATACACACTAACTGCATACACATACATGTAGCATAGAAATCGTTCATATAGTATATACACACCATACATCATATACACACACATATACATCATATAGACACACACACAGTATATAAACAAGATACATCATATACACGCATATACAGACACACAAAAGTATATACACACCATACATCATATACACACACATATAAAGACACACATACAGTATATACACATCATACATCATTTACACACACATATACAGCATATACAGACACACATTTAGTATATACACACCATACATCATACACACACATATACAGTATATACAGACACACACACAATATATACACACGGTACACAAACATATACAGCATATAAAGACACACATACAGTATATACACACCATACATCATTCACATATACAGAATATACAGACACACACACAATATATACACACGGTACACACACATATACAGCATATAAAGACACACATGCAGTATATACACACCATACATCATTTACACACAGATATAGACATACATACAGTATAAACACAGCATATACATAAACACACACACTTGCATATATACTTACCAGAAGATGTATCCTGTCTGAGGCCTCCTGACTGACCGGCTGATGATTGTTTGTGGTGCTCAGGAACTCCCTTCTCCTGGAGCCTAGTCTCTCTGCTTCTCAGTCCCCAGGAGGCCATAGTTTTTGGTCAGCCTGTCGGCCATGCGCTGTGTGACTGGGGCTGCTGCCATTCCTTGAGGCCCAGCAGGGAGCAGCCGGGCCTAGCTGCTGCTGTGTGAGCACAGGCCGGGGAACACAGAACAGGTGAGTACTCTAGGGAGGAGGAGCGGTGGCTGCAGGAATTCAAGGGGACTTCCCGCATACGGACCACTGGACCTGTGCCTCCTCCTCTGCTGTACAATGTATGTGGCCCGGAGGGGACCATCATCCGCCTCTGCTTGGGGCTAGAGGTGGCGCAGAGACCCCAACAGCACTCCCTTCTCCTATCTGTGGTGGGTCCTAAAGTGAATTTGTGCCAGAGTTGGCACGGGAGCACGGGCCCCTAGACCTCCCAGGCCGTAGTTACGCCCATGATTGTCACTGGTGGATATGGGAAGTGCTTATATTATAATAACAAGCTTTATATACCGTATATACTCGTGTATAAGCCAAGTTTTTCAGCACAAAAAATGTGCTGAAAAACGTCCCCTCGGCTTATACACGAGTCTATTATAAAAACAAATTACCCAGTTAAAAAAAATAAACTTAAATACTCACCCGCCAACGTCAGCGCGGCTCCCGATGTCGGCGCGGCTTACCGATGTCCCCGATGTCAGCTCGTCCCGTCTTCTTTCTTCTCTGCGGCTCCTCTTCTTTCTTCTTTCTTCTGGCATGGACGCGCATACTATGACGTCAGCAGCGTCATACGCGTGGGGTTCCTCTCCTGTGTTTCATATGGGCCAACCTGACTCACTAGATGACGGTAATGTCATATAAATGGTTTATTATTATGTTATTATACTTATAGTATCTAACTTGGCACTAATCCACTTTCTTTGCTCCAATATGTATTGATTTTTTGATGTTACTATATTGATCTACTTGTTTATTGGAGCTCCTTAGTACATTGCCGTCCAGTTATATTTTTTATTTGGTCCTGCACATAGGATCTGTGCTGTAAAGCTTTTATAGCTTTTCTAGTGTTTTTAATATGTGTATTATTCAATAAAGCATTTTTGTCCTATATACACATTCTCTTTTCTTCTTTTTTGTAATACATATGACGTCAGTAGCGCCCCGTCCGTGCCGGAAGAAAGAAGAGGAGCCGCGGAGAAGAAAGAAGACGGGGCGTGCTGACATCGGGGACATTGGTAAGCCGCGTCGACATTGGGGAGCCGCGCTGACATCGGAGGGTGAGTATTTAAGTTTTTTTTTTAAGGTCCGTGGGGGCAGGCTGCTGTATACTACTAGGGGCTGCTGTATACTACTAGGGGCTTGCTGTATACTACTAGGGGCTTGCTGTATACTACTAGGGGCTTGCTGTATACTACTAGGGGCATGCTGTATACTACTAGGGGCAGGCTGTATACTACTAGGGGCAGGCTGTATACTACTAGGGGCAGGCTGTATACTACTAGGGGCAGGCTGTATACTACTAGGGGCTGCTGTATACTACTAGGGGCTTGCTGTATACTACTAGGGGCTTGCTGTATACTACTAGGGGCTGCTGTATACTACTAGGGGCTGCTGTATACTACTGGTGGCTGATGTATAGTACTAGGGGCTTGCTAAATACTACATGGGGGCTGGCAGGCTGTATACTACTGGGGGCTGGCAGGCTGTATACTACTGGGGGCTTGCAGGCTGTATACTACTGGGGGCTGGCAGGCTGTATACTATTGGGGGGGGGGTTGACCAATGCATTTCCCACCCTCGGCTTATACTCGAGTCAGTAGTTTTTCCCAGTCTTTGTTGGTAAAATTAGGGGTCTCGGCTTATACTCGCGTTGGCTTATACTCGAGTATATACGGTAATTACTTTCTGTAATCTTTCCTTTATTGTGATCCATAGTCCATTGACACAATGTACTAAATGACATAATTATTTTGTTGTGCAGTTAACATTGCCTTTCTAAACTTATTTCCTGTGATTGAGACCCCTAAAGATGAGGCTTGAATAATACCAGCAATACAAGTGGGGGATTTTTGGTGTGTATAGAAATATACAACAATGTTCTCTTTTCATTTAGGAAAAGTCTCAGAAGAAATCACACTCTGTTAACAAGGGGTGTGGATCCTGGGAGAAAACTTTGGAAATATCACTTTAATTGTTGGCGTTTGGCGCAGCATCCCATGATGTGGTGGAGACAATTGCTGTTCTAAGCACATGTTTTGGATAAATACAATGCTTTTCTTAGAATAGATTGAGGACTAGAAATGCACTTGAAAAAGCTTGTTACATGTGCAGACGTGATGCGTCATTTGTTCCATATCTGCTGTGAAAATCATACAGTTTAGAATTCTGTCAGAAAGATGAAAGGATAATTCCATTGTGCAGCAGGATATTAGTGCAGAGCCAGTCAGTCTTCACAGTTTTTGGCTTTGGCCTTTATTGTGTGATGCGGCCAGCTGACATTTTAACTGTTGGAGTCTTAGAGAAAGAGTTATACAATGGTAGACTACCGAGGTTACTTATGTATGGCTGGTATCTGCAATTAGCAGATCCAGATAAGCAAGGTCAGATAGGATATTAATGGCTTATCCACAAAATTTTCCATAAATACCTGATAAGAGTGTTTTCATTTATGCCAAACCCATGCTCTAATAGAGTAGGAATAGGAGTAACACAAACTGTATTTTTCAAAAAAAGTAATGGTCCGAGAAGTGGCACACGGCAATGATCATGTATTTATAAGCTAGACTCTATATAGAAGAAAGTCATGTATATAAGTCATCAAATAAGAGCGGGTCTAATTCTCCCACAACATTTATAATAACTTTTTCAATTAATTCTAAAAGCTGCAGAAAAAACTTTAATCCAAAAATTTGGACACACCTTCTCATTCAAAGAGTATTTTCATGACTATAAAAATTGTAGATTCAAACTGAAGGCAGCAAAACTATGTAATAAATGTGGAATTATATAATTAACAAATTTTTTTCACATCACAGGGGTGCCCTGTCAGGTTTAATAAGTGGGATTTCTTGCCTAATAGCTTGGGACCATCAGTTGTGTTGTGTAGAAGTCAGGTGGATACACAGCTGATAGTCCCACTGAATAGACTGTTAGCTGCTTTTTTCTAGCCATAATACAAATTCTAAGTCAAGAAAAACGAATGGCCATCATTACTTTTAGAAATAAAGGTTAGTTAGTCTGAAAAATTGGGGAAACTTTGAAAGTGTCCTAAAGTGCAGTTGCAAAAACCATGAAGCGCTGCCAAGAAACTGGCTTACATGAGGACCGCCCCAGGAAAGGAAGAGCAAGAATCTCCTCTGCTGCGGAGGATAAGTTCATCCGAGTCACCAGCCACAGAAATCGCAGGTTAACAGCAGCTGAGACTAGAGACCAGGTCAGTGCCACACAGCAGACACTTCTCTACAGCAACTGTGTGCAGCAGCCTTCATGGTAAAATAGCTGCTAGGAAATCACCGCTAAGGACAGGCAACAAGCAGAAGAGACTTGTTTGGGCTAAAGAACACAATGAATGGACATTAGACCAGAGGAAATCTGTGCTTTGGTCTGATGAGTCCAAATTTGAGATTTTTGGTTCCAAACACCGTGTCTTTGTGCGATGCAGAAAAGGTGAACGAATGGACTCTACATGTCTGGTTCCCACCATGAAGCATGGAGGAGGTGTAATGGTGCAGGGGTGCTTTGCAGGTGACACTGTTGGGGATTTATTCAAAATTGCAGGTATACTGTTGATTTTTAACAATTTACTGTATATACTCGAGTATAAGCCAACCCGAGTATAAGCCGAGCCCCCTAATTTTACCACCAAAAACTGGGAAAAACTATTGAGTCGAGTATAAGCCGAGGGTGGGAAATGCATTGGTCACAGACCCCCCCTCCAGTATATAGCCAACCAGCCCCCTATAATATACAGCCTGCCCCCAGTAGTATACGGCCAGCCCAGCCTGCCCCCAGTAGTATACAGCTTGCCCCCAGTAGTATACAGCCTGCCCTTAGTAATATACAGCCTGCCCCCAATAGTATACAGCCTGTCCCCAGTAGTATACAGCCTGCCCCTAGTAGTATACAGCCTGCCCCCAGTAGTATACAGCTTGCTCCCAGTAGTATACAGCCTGCCCCCAGCATTAAAAAAAAAAAAAAAAAAAAAAAACAAACTTATATACTCACCCTCTGGTGGCCCCGATGTGCAGCGCTGCTCCCCCGATGTCCGTGCCGCTTGTCTTCAGGCTTCCGCGCCCGTCTTCTTTCTTCTGCTGGGCGCTGCCATTGCTCTCTCCCGGCCGGCGCCTAGTATGACGCGCCGCTGCTGACGTCATACTAGGCGCCGCCCGGGGAAAGACATGGCGGCGCCCAGCAGAAGAAAGAAGACGGGCGCGGAGGCCTGAAGACAAGCGGTGCGGACATCAGGGGAGCAGCGCTGCACATCGGGGCCACCGGAGGGTGAGTATATACGTTTATTATTTTTAAAGTATTTTTTGACGATATTAACTCGTGTATAAGCCGAGGGGACGTTTTGCAGCACATTTTTTGTGCTGAAAAACTCGGCCTATACACGAGTATATACGGTAAACTGTTGAATTTTACTTGGTATAGTATAGATTATATTTTGTACCAATAATTGTGCAAGGCTGGTATTTCACTATTTTGTGAGTATGTTTAGTATTTATACATAATAAGGGCACTCATTTCTTATAAATAGACCTTATCTGGACACCGCATGCTGTACATTCACAGATATAGAAGACTCACATGGTAACAATTTAGTAAATCAAGATCTGTTAGTAGATGAATCATAGGAATGTTCTACATTAACCACAGTGAGATCTCGTGACTCAATATATGCTTATGTTTTGGCTTATTTAACTTATTCAGCAAGTGTACTATGTATGTCCTCTATACAATATATTTTTACAATTACTGGTGAAATATATTTCATAAATGTTTTATATTATGTGTTAATCATAGGTGAAGGAGTACATCTTGTAAATGGTCAGGGAATTTTTCAGAAATGTAGAGTATTGTAGTATGTATTGACTAATTCTTCCCAAATGTGCAATGGGGCACATTTACTAAGGGTCCATCGGACACAT
Organism: Engystomops pustulosus; assembly: GCF_040894005.1. Taxonomy (NCBI): domain Eukaryota; kingdom Metazoa; phylum Chordata; class Amphibia; order Anura; family Leptodactylidae; genus Engystomops; species Engystomops pustulosus. The sequence goes on from NC_092412.1 coordinate 70,889,729, forward strand.
TTCTGCCCGGTTTCCCGAATTTTTTCGTTGTGCGCTGAATTGCCCCGAGTTTTTGGCGCACGTGATCGGATTGTGGCGAATCGGTGCCAGCTTTCATGTGACACAAATCGGGGGGGCATGGCCATTGGACAACCCGACTGATTCGGACAAACCGCGGAATTTAAAAATCAAATTGTGTCACTAGATCAGCACTCACATGCACCGGAAAGATGTAGGTGAACTACGGTGGACCTCAGCGGGGAAGCGACACATGCAGGAAATTGGATGCACGATCTTAGTGAATTGTGGCAGCTCCGAATCCTCTTCGGACATTTGGGATCTGCCCAGCCCTTCATTGGCTGCTGGTTATTCAGTCTTTTCTGTGTATCTAGTGCTCTTGCCATTGTGTTTCTTGCTTTTCTGTGTATTGACTTTTGTTTCGCCTACTGACTGTCACAGATGCACCCGCGATCCTTTTCGCAGATCGCGGGCACACCCATGCCTCCCTTTTTGGCGCGGTACCCCCGGCCCGGATTCACCTCTCCATGCTCCTGGCTGTGCTCCTGCTTCCCCCTAGGAGCGGGAGCGTTGGCTCTTTAAAACTTAAAGGACCAGCATCCTCCTGATTGGCTCTGGCTAATCCGGCTCGCCCTTATAATCCGGCACCTCCCTTCACACCCCGACGAATCTTCAGCATCATTTCCTACTAAGAGAAAGCCCTCCAGTGTTCCCTGTGTTCCCAGCGTTCTGCTGTGTTCCAGCGTTACTAGTGTACCTCCGTGTCACTGCCATTCCTGTGACCTGCTGTGCCTTCCAGGGTTCCTGTCCTGCTGTGCCTTCCAGGGTTCCTGTCCTGCTGTGCCTTCCAGAGTTCCTGTCCAGCAAAATCTTCAGTCCGTGCCAGCATTACCAGTGTACCTCAGTGTTTCCTGCTGTCATCTCAGGTTTGGACTGTTTCCTATGTTTTCTGCCGTACTACCTTGGCTGCCACCGTGGGCCTAGTCGCACGCGTGGAATTACCTGGTGGCACCCCGCCGCAGCAAGACCATGCAGGTGCCACTTAGATTCTGGTCCCGAGTTGCGGCTAGCTCCATCATTCTCCCGCAGTGGTCCAGAGGGTCCATAGACTCTCTTAAGAGACTTTTCCCCACAGTTTCCCTCCCCAAGTGTGACACCTTTGCTACCATCTTGGTTTTGACCCGGTTTGTTTTTTTTCCAGACACAGTAAAGGCATACAGTTTTGAGTTGGTATGGTGTTGGGAGTTTTTAATTCGGGGAACAGTGTATGCATTTTTTCAAATCTTGGACACATTTACTGCATCTATTCTAACATCCTCAAAATAAAATAAAAGTTAAGTCCTAAGGTCACCTCCGGACAAAAGAAGTTAAAGTTAAATACCAGCCATAATTACATGTCACTAACTATACTTACCCTTACCCTACTTAATACTAGCAACACTGTGTTTATTTCCTAGCCTGTTAAAGGGAAACTAGTATCAGTGGTTAACATGTTATTTGCAATTTTAGTAAGTGCTGTATGTTGCAGAATAACAATAAAAAATTTTAATAAATAAAATAAAATTGAAACATGCAACTTGACCTCCATCAAGACCCAATATTGGCTAGTAATGAAGAGGATGCATACTTTAAATAAATGGGGGCACCAAAAGAGGATTTTGCACAGGACACCATCCACACTATAGTTGACTAACAATTTTTATAAATGATTTTGGTGCATGTTCTATGTTTTTTCTTAGCATACGTTTTTGGTACATTGCTTGTCTGTCTTTCATGAGTACAGCCCATAAGATACCATACATATAATATATCATTAGTTTGTGTTTCCCCTCATCTTTATTGGAGACATATACAACCTTGTATTGTCTATGTGACTTTAAGTTTTTGCAGACTCTGTACTTTCTTTTGGCTTATTGCTTAGTGAAATTGAAATAACCACTGCACTTAATCAGCTGTTTTTCCAGCTTGCTTCATGTCCTCCTGGCTTCATAGTGCATTGTAAACTACTATCCTGCAGCTTTCTCATAAAGGGATGATTAATGGGAATTTCTGTCCTCATCACGCACAACACTGAGTCGTGTTTTCATTTCAGAAACAGTGAGCCAGAGATATAAAAACCACTTTAAACTGAAAGACACTGTTTAATGTTAGTTAAGAAAAGAGGAAAGGTTTATGATTAAGTAAAATCCTGATTTCTAGCCCGGCTTACTGTAGCTGACACAGGGCTTGAGAGGAAAACGAAAATTTGCACAAATGGCATTTTAAAGTTTACGCTTGGCTCTGAGTTGCTAGTTATTCAGCTGTCTAAACATGGCTGGAAAACCTCAAAAAAATCTAGTTACAAAGTAGAAAATCTAATAAACTGCTGAAGGAAAGTCTGATTTTGGAAGTGTTTTGCTTCCCACATTAGACAGAGAGCCCTGTTATCGTTTGTAAGGATTTTCATGAAGATGAGTCACATACAAAGAGGATGTGCCAGTTCTCACGATATGTCTATTTCAGTCAATACCTTTATTCCGCATAGGAGATAATCTACTATATTATAAAGTCCGCCACCACCCTGATATTTTCCACTTAATTCCCACTTATTATGAATAAATTCCAGGCAAAAGCTAAGCAATGGCACCATGCTCTCAGCCAGTGGGAACATAGAGAGCTTAGATTCTGCAATTGACAGCGATAGAGGCACCTTAGACATCGCTTTCCATTGGCACCACCATCTTCTACCTTATTGCTGCCTCCCAGATTGTCATAGAGGAAGGCGATCAGAGGCTCCTTGATCTGTTATTTCAGGTCCACCATTAAGCCCTGTATAAAGGGATTTTGCCATCGGATTTGAACATATAAAGATGCAGACATTGATTGGTAACAGTTCTGGAGAACTGTGTGAACCTGTGTGTGTGTGTGTGTTGTCAGTAGCATCAGGACTATAAAAACTGTGGGGAAGATTAATCAGAAGTGTCTGAGAGCAGAGCTATTCTAGTTGTACCCATCAGAGCTCAGCTTTCATTTTTTCACTGCTGTTTATAAAATGAAAACTGAGTTCTGATAGTTTTCCATGGGTAACTAGAACAATTCTGTTCCCAGACAGTGCTCCTGTGTTGCGTCTCCCAGTCAATCAGTGGCCTCAGTGGGACCCGGTGACATCACTGTTTCTAGTCACCCGAGCCCGCTGTGGCCATTGATTGGCCCTGTAGTTAGCAATTGCTGAGTGCTCCACCTTCTAACATTGAAGTTCCTGAGATGCTAAGCAGAAATGGAAAACAAATTATTCCATACACTTTCCTGTTTTTTTAAGGCATATACAGAAGCTTCTACTTTACCTTATATTTACAAACGCCAAACATATACTTTTTTATGTAAGCTCAACTGACCTGACTACGGCGGCTGTTCCTGTTTTTTAGCCAAGAGTAAACAGTTCCAGCATTATTACTGAGTAAGTTAGATTTAAGAGGCAGGAAATGTACTGAATCCATCTAAAATGGCATTTTTTCATTTTATATAAAAAAGAAAGCAGCATAGGATTTCCTGTTTAAGTTGGAAATTAAATTGGAAATGTAAGTCATTCAGAAAGAGAGAAGGTACTTTCTGCTACTTGCTCTGTGTTGCCAGATGAATAACTGCTAGATACCTCGCCCCTGCCATAATGAAATGTTCCTAACACTGTATCAGTTATATCTTTACCAAAAGACTTAATAAATAAGATTATTCTTTTCTGTTTGGAGGACGACAGACGTTATGGAAGGAATGAACTCGCGTAAAAGACAGTATCCAGGCTGGCTTTTACTTGCATTGCCTAGAAGATATATCTTATAGATCGCAGTTCAGCATTTATTCTGTTGCCATAGGAACTGGAAGCCAATCTTACAAGGCTGCTGGAAGGATGAGAATGGGTTACTGCAGGGTTACTAATCAAAGCTATTGTTATTTTCAGACCACAGGTTATCCATGGATTTTCAGCCTTGCCTTCTGTGCATTTCAATGGGTGTACACACATAGTTGTGGATTTAGCTTTGTGTCCTACATACACAGATGATTTCTGAGAATATAGATATGAGAAAACCAATGTGGCTACACTATTTCAAAACTATGCATATATAGTACTCATCAGAGATTGCTGGTGAACACATTCCCAAATGAAATCCTTAAACCCACATTGTAGTTTAGCTGATCAGTATGGTTCTATTCCCATGTAACTATAAAAAAGCATGTAATGAAATAGAAGAAGAAAGTCGGGTCACTCACCAAAAGGTGAATTTTTATTGTAGCTGGAGGAAACAGGTAGAGAGGTGCCGGGCACGCCACAAACGACGGACCGCTTTGCGCTAGAAGCACATTCTCAGGTCTGTCATGAGAGACCTGAGAAAGCCCTTCTAGTGCGGAACTGTCCGTCGTTTGTGGCGTGCCCGGCACCTCTCTACCTGTTTCATCCAGCTACAATAAAAATTCACCTTTTGGTGAGTGACCCGACTTTCTTCTTCTATTTCATTGGATGTTTTACCTAAGTCTGGATTTACCTGCTTCGGAGCGCACCACCGAGTGAAGCTGCTGTCGCTGCTTGTGATTCTTGTGCCTGTCGAGGTGTACCGCTTGTGCGTGAGGGACACAGAGGCCTGCGTTGTTCCTTGTCTACCTTGGTTTCTGTTCATAAATAGGCATGTGCAACACCGCTGGCAATACATGGACAGATGAGTAGTTACAGACAGCGCCCTCTCCAGGTTAGGAGCTGTCTGAAGGAGTCATGAACCTTCTAGTAAGTTCTAACACTGGGTTTTTAGGTAATCAGCAGCTCTAGCTGCCTCCAGGGCCCAAAGAAAAGGTTAGGCCACGGTGGGGGATTTTGCACATGCTAGAGAAAAAGACATGCGATAGAGGATAATCAAATACATACTGGGGCAGATTTACTGATGTTGTGTAACAGTGGAAATATATTAATGTTTCATTCTCTGCAGTGGTTCGTGTAGGAAGATGGACACTGAGTGCCCATGAGCTGCAGTCAGCAGAAGTGGCCTTTGGGCAGATTTGCTATGAGGGGGGTTCAATAAGTTGACAGAGGGCGTTCTTGAGGGAAGTTGGTGTTACCATCGGGTGCTGCCATCTATCAAATGATGGCAAAACAAATTGCCGACTGATTGATAGGTTAGTTTGGATGTGGGAAACATTTGAGTAAGACGTGTTTCGTGATTTTCGCTAAGATGGAAAAAGAGTAGTATTGTTCGGTAATTCGTTTTTTGTTTTTGGATGGGAAAAAATGCGAGGAGATAAAAGCAAAGTTGGATGCTGTTTATGAGGACACTTCGTCATCTATGACCACAGTTAGATATTGGTTCAACGAATTTAAACATCGGCGAACATCCATTTTTGATGAGGAGGGACCAGGACGCCTGGCAGACTTGGTTACCAAGGAAATCAGTCAAAAAGTCCACGACAGGATACTCGCTGATCCACGAACGAAAGTGCGCGAAGTAGCAGAGGCAGTAGGTGTGTCGAAAAAATTGTCGGCCTGATGGGTGCCGCGATTGCTCGCAGTGGACAACAAGTGGAGGAGTTTTTGCGTCGAGTTGTCACCGTTGATGAAACCTGGATTCATCATTACACACCAGAAACTAAGCAATAATCAAAACAATGGATTTCTCTTAGTGAATCTGTTCCAAAGAAGGTGAAGACAGTCCCATCGGCCGGAAAGGTCCTGGCGACGAATAAACAGTAGAACATTTTAGAAGTGTGTTCTGCTTTTTCTATAAACCATTGGACATTTTGTTTATGTACTCCATGATATGTAAAGCTTACAAATTTTATGGCATCCTCTAAATAAAGCTATATTACTATTATTATTGTGAAATTTTGCAACAAATCTCCTCCTTTTTGACTTTCAGAAAAAAAAATAGCATGAGAAAAAAAAAGTTTAAAAAGCTTGAAATCAATTATTTTAGTGTCTGCTCTCTCCAAATTCACCTTTTGTGACTGTATATGTAATCATTTATCTGGGCTCCTGTCCAGAATGACATTTGCCTTATGTATTAGATTCACCTCAAATTGTACTCTCTCTGTGGAAAGTTGTGCCAAGATTTCATGTTTTTGCAATCACACTTGTGCTGAGATACTTGTAATAAGCTGGACATCAAATAATTTTCCTTTCCATAAACCTGTGAAAGTTGGCAAAATTCAATGATACTAACAGGTCAGCGTCTTTAATAGGAACTGGTTTAATGTAGAGGGTTACAGCTGTGCATTCAATCTGTTGCCCTCAAACACTAGCATACAGTATGGTTCTATTTTAAAAAGTATTAAGGTTAATAGTCATACTCTGCCATGCTGCCAAGATACAGTATGGAACATATTACAGTAATAGACAATTTGATGGTATACAACAGGAATACTTGGGACAAGAAACTGACATAAGATCATTTGGAAAGTTGACCAATTAGGTGTTATACTGGAAAGATTACATCTGCTAGATTGTAAAGCCTAGCCCATATATCAACCATTTTAGCATACATCTCATTAAAGCTTAGACTATAAAGTTACAGCTGGGTACAATGAAAAAGGACATTCCTATAGCCAGTGGCGTAACTAGAGTCCACTGGGCCCCGGGACAAAATTCCTAATGGGGCTCCTCCCCCCAATTATACCTAAAAAAACCCCCTCAAAACCCTTTCTGCTAACCGACATTTCAGTAATTACATATTCTGCCCCCACAATTAATTATTTAATATTCCCCCCCCACAATGAATTATTTCCTATTCTGCCCCCCCCCACAATGAATAATTACATATTCTGCCCCCCCACAATGAATTATTACATATTCTATCCCCCCCACAATTAATTATTTAATATTCTCTCCCCCCACAATGAATTATTTAATTTCTCCCCCCCCCACAATGAATTATTTCCTATTCTGTCCCCCCCACAATGAATTATTTAATATTCTCTCCCCCACAATGAATTATTTCCTATTCTGTCCCCCCCACAATGAATTATTTAATATTCTCTCCCCCACAATGAATTATTTAATATTCTCTCCCCCCACAATGAATTAAATATTCCGCCCCCCACAATGAATTATTTAATATTCTCCCCCCCACAATGAATTATTACATATTCTACTCCCCCCCCCCACAATGAATTATTACATATTCCCCCCCCCACACAATTAATTTTTACATCAAATTAATTATTATATACAATAAGCCCCTTTTACAACTGTAAAAAAACCCTGTACACTCACCTCTGGCAGCAGGTCTCGCGTCTTCGTTCTTCAGCCCGCGGGCAGACAGGAAGGGGTGCGCGGCAGCGTGATGACGTCATCACACGGTCGCGCATCCTAGTTCATGGAGCGATGTGCGCCGGGGTGGTTTTCCGGCCACATCGCTCCAGTAATAGTGCTCGACTGGCCGGAAACGGCCACATCGAGCACTATACAGTGACGGGCAGGAGCTTCCTGTCCGGACGGACGGAGGCCCCTGCCCGACTGCCAGTGGCGTACCGACCGCTGTCATCATTGATACGGTCGCCCGGGCCCGGTCTCAATGTCGACCGCTGCGACCGCGGTCGGTACGCCACTGCCTATAGCCAATAATATTGCTTGAATATGCTGGCTAAATATTAAGTCCCCATTTGAGGTCATAAACAAAGATTAAAACTTAATTCTATGTTAAATTGCCAAACTTTTTGGATACCAAATATAATATAAAAATACCACCTGTTTTATAATGGGCCCTCAGGTTCATGGTTAGTGTTATTTATTCATGCACATATCAACATCCTTAAAGAAATCTACCATCAAAATCAAGTATGATAAACAAGGGGCACTCATAGATGAAGGCACTGTGACTGAGTTGATGTTATATTTGTTATCCATATGCTCCTTCTAATTAAATTCAAATGAACTGTTTAAAATTATGCTAATGAACCAGAAGAGCTATTGGGTTACAGAAGCGCTTTTTGCTCTGGCTGACTCCCCCTACTCCCTTTGCATTTCCCCTCTCCATCTGCCTGCTGTAATCTCACACAGTGGGAGATGGGATGTGCTCATGTGCAGTGTAACAGTCTTTAGAGACAGACAACGGAGGAGCATTGGTAAATCTCCCTGGAGCCTTTCTGGCTTATTGGCATAATTTTGAAGGTTGATTTTGGAAGAATCATGGATAACAAATATAAGAAGATTACCACAGTCATGGTGCATACACCAGTAAGTGCCCCCAGGCAATTACTTGCTGCAGCGCTGAGCCACCTTGAGGGACAAAAAGGCTGCATTCAAACCACAATTTATGTATACACTAGGAAAGCTCCCAACCTAGATATGTATAGATAAACATACACTGAAAGACAGGTATACTTTTTTCCTCTGTCTACACAGTATACTTCTCCCTCCTGACATTTACACTCAGGGAAGACCATTGGAGGTAATGGGAGATGGATGCAAAGTGTCGCATCTCTTCCCGGCCTTCACTGAGCATACACATCAATCAGCAGTAGTGAGGTAAGAAATTATTATTATTAACACCCTGTCAACAGTTAATCCCTGACTGCTACTGATGTTCACTCGTTCCACTTTCAAGGGGAGGCAGAGGAGCAGGGTGAAGTATCCCCCTGTATGCACTGTATTGGGATACATCTTTGCCCTCCATCGTAAGAAAACGTCGGGAATCTGTCCACCGTATCCTTACAACTGAAGGCAAAAATGCTATATGAATGCAACCTAAATATCATGGTTATATAGAAAATGCTGATCATTATTACATAAAAAATCCACTGGAAAACCCCTTTAAGTTCATAGTGGTAGAAGAACTAAATTACTTTACTCTTAGTGACAGTTTCACAGTTCAGGTAACAGCCCCCCCCCCCCCACACACACAGACAAGTAACACCTGCGATTGGTGTTGACACCTATCACGGGTGTTTACTATTTAAATGCTGCAGGCAAAGTGGCAGTTAATATGGCGATGATGCTGAGATGACGTCATTGGGGAGTGGCGGTCATTTCTATGCTACTGCCAGTTGCGCAGGACACAGGATTTTAAATGCCACTGCTAGCTTTGCCAGTGGCATTTAAAGAGTTATTGCCTGCGTTCAATAATGGTGGGGATGTTGATTCGGGCCCTTTGCAGTTCAACTCTACTAATAACAATAAATATTAACCTTTTTATATGTAGCTATGATGCTTTAAATGGTTATTACCAGGGACACCCAGAAAACTACCATTTATAGTATATCCAGTTAATGTGCCAAAAATATTCGTCAAGTGAAAACCACATTTATGAAAAACAGTAAAAGGGCTTGTGCAGGGTTTACAACTTATTCCCACCCTGATGATACACATCTACACGGTACAATTAAGTCACCACTGAGATCTGATGTACTTTTTCATTGAACATTTGTGTCTCATGCGATGAAACCTCTCCAGCAAGTCCCCAATAAAAGCATTGTGAGAACAGTTATTTAAATTTTACATTTATTTCATGTTTTTAATTTAGTTTCTTTTGTTTTCACAGTTAATAACTTTATGCTCCTTTGTTTCTATTTAACAACTAAGAAATGCCATCTACTTCTAACCTACAATTTTCAACAATTAAAATAGTAGATAGAGACGTTTCTTATATCATGCTAACAATGGACACAGGGCTAAATGAACTCAAACACAAAGATAGTTATACAGAAGGACAGATGGTAGATGGAGGACAGAACAAAACATTAAACCAAAAATATTTACATTAAAAGACCTTTTTTTAAAAACTGTATAAAATATACAAGTTAAGGCATTGTGAAAAAGTGCCTATCCAATGTTGAAAATTTGTGCCTGGAGCCTAAAGACAGGATTTGCAAAGACAAATGCCTACCAACTATTCTGAGCTACAAAGATTTAATGTAAAATGTACAGTGACTTCCATTAGGATACAGAGCCTGCCAGATTTATGGCTAGCAGCATGTAATAACGAAAAACTAAGTTGTCTGCTAATTACTACATTGCATAGTGTATTAGGCTATGTCATGTTATGCAGACGTATGTAATGATAAAATCACCTTTGTCAAGATGTATACATTCTCTACAATGGGTGTCAGGATCAGTGGTAGTGCACCCACTGAACCACCGCGAGTGATGATGTAAGCCGAGTCTAAGTGGCACCCGGTCTTCACCAGACCCGACGCAATGCGGGTTAGACTTGCTGCAGCGGGATACACCAGGTCACTCTACAGGCACAACTTGCTAGCAGTGGTGGCCAAGGCAAGGTACAGAGTCAGCAACCAAATCGGAGTCATAGTCAGGCAAAAGGTCAGGACAGGCGGAAGAAAATGGAAGTCAGGAATGTAGCAAGAGGTCACAATGGATAGTACACATACAGTCAGGGAATGCTTTCTGAATGGCATATTTATATAGTGCACACAGATTACACAGGGCTACACAGAACTAGCCAAATCGGTCCCTGTCATCCATTGGGCTTACAATCTAATCAAACTACCAGTATGTTTTAAATAGAATTTTTATCCATGTAACATGCACCTGCAGCGTTAAATAAAGGACAAGCTTTTTTGCACAAAAACTTCCTCATTGGTATATATATATATCTATATATATATATCTATATCTACACTCACTGGCCACTTTATTAGGTACACCTGTCCAACTGGTCGTTAACACTTAATTTCTAATCAGCCAATCACATGGCGGCAACTCAGTGCATTTAGGCATGTAGACATGGTCAAGAAAATCTCCTGCAGTTCAAACCGAGCATCAGAATGGGGAAGAAAGGTGATTTGAGTGCCTTTGAACATGGCATGGTTGTTGGTGCCAGAAGGGCTGGTCTGAGTATTTCAGAAACTGCTGATCTACTGGGATTTTCACGCACAACCATCTCTAGGGTTTACAGAGAATGGTCCAAAAAAGAAAAAACATCCAGTGAGCGGCAGTTCTGTGGGCCGAAATGCCTTGTTGAAGCCAGAGGTCAGAGGAGAATGGGCAGACTGGTTCGAGCTGATAGAAAGGCAACAGTGACTCAAATTGCCACCCGTTACAACCAAGGTAGGCAGAAGAGCATCTCTGAACGCACAGTACGTCGAACTTTGAGGCAGATGGGCTACAGCAGCAGAAGAGCACACCGGGTGCCACTCCTTTCAGCTAAGAACAGGAAACTGAGGCTACAATTTGCACAAGCTCATCGAAATTGGACAGTAGAAGATTGGAAAAACGTTGCCTGGTCTGATGAGTCTCGACTTCTGCTGCGACATTCGGATGGTAGGGTCAGAATTTGGCGTCAACATCATGAAAGCATGGATCCATCCTGCCTTGTATCAACGGTTCAGGCTGGTGGTGGTGGTGTCATGGTGTGGGGAATATTTTCTTGGCACTCTTTGGGCCCCTTGGTACCAATTGAGCATCGTTGCAACGCCACAGCCTACCTGAGTATTGTTGCTGACCATGTCCATCCCTTTATGACCACAATGTACCCAACATCTGATGGCTACTTTCAGCAGGATAATCTAATCGAAGAATTGAGGCAGTTCTGAAGGCAAAAGGGGGTCCAACCCGTTACTAGCATGGTGTACCTAATAAAGTGGCCGGTGAGTGTATATCTATATATACACTCACCGGCCACTTTATTAGGTACACCATGCTAGTAACGGGTTGGACCCCCTTTTTGCCTTCAGAACTGCCTCAATTCTTCGTGGCATAGATTCAACAAGGTGCTGGAAGCAATCCTCAGAGATTTTGGTCCATATTGACATGATGGCATCACACAGTTGCCGCAGATTTGTCGGCTGCGCATCCATGATGCGTATCTCCCGTTCCACCACATCCCAAAGATGCTCTATTGGATTGAGATCCGGTGACTGTGGAGGCCATTTGAGTACAGTGAACTCATTGTCATGTTCAATAAACCAGTCTGAGATGATTCCAGCTTTATGACATGGCGCATTTTCCTGCTGAAAGTAGCCATCAGATGTTGGGTACATTGTGGTCATAAAGGGATGGACATGGTCAGCAACAATACTCAAGTAGGCTGTGGCGTTGCAACGATGCTCAATTGGTACCAAGGGGCCCAAAGAGTGCCAAGAAAATATTCCCCACACCATGACACCACCAGCCTGAACCGTTGATACAAGGCAGGATGGATCCATGCTTTCATGATGTTGACGCCAAATTCTGACCCTACCATCCGAATGTCGCAGCAGAAATCGAGACTCATCAGACCAGGCAATGTTTTTCCAATCTTCTACTGTCCAATTTTGATGAGCTTGTGCAAATTGTAGCCTCAGTTTCCTGTTCTTAGCTGAAAGGAGTGGCACTCGGTGTGGTCTTCTGCTGCTGTAGCCCATCTGCCTCAAAGTTTGACGTAAGTTTGCCTCAAGTTTTGCCTCAAAGTTTGAGTATATATACACTTACTGGCCACTTTATTAGGTACACCTGTCCAACTGCTCGTTAACACTTAATTTGTAATCAGCCAATCACATGGCGGCAACTCAGTGCATTTAGGCATGTAGACATGGTCAAGACAATCTCCTGCAGTTCAAACCGAGCATCAGTATGGGGAAGAAAGGTGATTTGAGTGCCTTTGAATGTGGCATGGTTGTTGGTGCCAGAATTGCTGGTCTGAGTATTTCAGAAACTACTGATCTACTGGGATTTTCACGCACAACCATCTCAAGGGTTTACAGAGAATGGTCCGAAAAAGAAAAAACATCCAGTGAGTGGCAGTTCTGTGGGCGGAAATGCCTTGTTGATGCCAGAGGTCAGAGGAGAATGGGCAGACTGGTTTGAGCTGATAGAAAGGCAACAGTGACTCAAATCGCCACCTGTTACAACCAAAGTAGGCAGAAGAGCATCTCTGAATGCACAGTACGTCGAACTTTGAGGAAGATGGGCTACAGCAGCAGAAGACCACACCGGGTGCCACTCCTTTCAGCTAAGAACAGGAAACTGAGGCTACAATTTGCACAAGCTCATCGAAATTGGACAGTAGAAGATTGGAAAAACGTTGCCTGGTCTGATGAGTCTCGACTTCTGCTTCGACATTCGGATGGTAGGGTCAGAATTTGGCGTCAACAACATGAAAGCATGGATCCATCCTGCCTTCTATCAACGGTTCAGGCTGGTGGTGGTGGTGTCATGATGTGGGGAATATTTTCTTGGTACTCTTTGGGCCCCTTGGTACCAATTGAGCATCGTTGCAATGCCACAGCCTACCTGAGTATTTTTGCTGACCATGTCCATCCCTTTATGACCACAATGTACCCAACATCTGATGGCTACTTTCAGCAGGATAATGCGCTATGTCATAAAGCTGGAATCATCTCAGACTGGTTTCTTGAACATGACAATGAGTTCACTGTACTCAAATGGCCTCCACAGTCACCAGATCTCAATCCAATAGAGCATCTTTGGGATGTGGTGGAACGGGAGATTCGCATCATGGATGTGCAGCCGACAAATCTGCGGCAACTGTGTGATGCCATCATGTCAATATGGACCAAAATCTCTGAGGAATGCTTCCAGCACCTTGTTGAATCTATGCTACGAAGAATTGAGGCAGTTCTGAAGGCAAAAAGGGGGTCCAACCCGTTACTACCATGGTGTACCTAATAAAGTGGCCGGTGAGTGTATATATATCTCCTATAGATCCTTTCCTACAAGAACAAGAGAAAGCAAGCAAAAGATTATCATGTGCCGGGCCCAGCACTCAGGGGTATAGCCCTGAGGAAGTCACTTGCAGCGACGATACGCATGGGGAGCCTCCCACCCCAACCATGGTGTAGTATTATTCGGTGAGGTTCGGTGCCTCTGTTTGCCATATTTTGCTGCTTTCACTTTAGTGCTGTGCCCGGCACATGGTAATCTTTTGTTTGCTTTCTCTTGTTCTTGCAGGAAAGGATCTTTTTGCACTTGCACTTTACTTTTTTGCACATTTGATACCTTTTGTAGGGGAGACAGCAGGCTTCTTGTGGATTTGTACTATATATATATACATATACATACACACTAAGACTCTGGTAATGAAACCTTTTTGATGTAGGTACCAAACACCATTGCTCAGTGGTGGTGGTGGTGGGAGAAAAAAAGGATTTTCTTTTCTCCTTCCTTTGTTTTGTGTAGTACTTGTGTACTTTTAATAGATTTTAAATGTCATCTTGTATTGTGTACTTTCATGAATTAAAATAAAAATATATTGTGTTATAGGCCCTTTGTAGTCCTTTTTCTTGTGTTCATTAGTATATTCTATGGTGTGTGGGCCTTTTGAAAGACTAGTCAGTTGTGCACGCCCAATTTTGTTTTGTGGCTGATGAGAAACAAAACTTTGAGATTCACATTTGATTATACAGTATTTTTTCACTTCAAAGGCAAATGTTTACTTTGAGAACACAACCACATCGACATGATAGAAATAATAGATTCTATTCAGCTTATGCAAACATCTTACAATATTAATGAAATGATGTTGTTTGCACTTTCAATTGGCCGTTACTGTGCTCTGGTGGATTGAACGCTTCACCTCTTTAAAACTCAACTACCGACAGCAATAAATAACATTTGTGGATTGATGCAACAGGTGAACATCACTCTGCGATTTCTACATTTCTATGGTCATTCTAATTAATGATTGAGCTTTGATATTCAATTAAGAGTTTCTGCATCACATCACATAATAATAGGCTTTGTGTATCACGTTTCACTTCTGAGAATGCAAGGAGGACCCTAATTTCCTCTTGGGAAAAGGCTCTTTAACATTGGCATTGTTTTTCACATTCGTGGATCACTGATTTCCACAAATGCCTCACCAAGCCATGGTTTTCAATGGATGTTTTCACATTGGCTCGTAATTTCACTGAAAATCTGTGTAAAAATTATGAAACGTCCTATTTTTTTCACCGTTGCAGGTCAATTTACATCTTAAGGACCCGAAGTAATTTGTCAATGTTACTTTTTAAGTATTTATTTTTTTTACATGTTAGCTATTTTTGTCTGGCTGTAATATAGTGTTGTCCTAAAAAGTTGTGCGCAGAACATTTAAAATAGTAAAATAAAAATGAAAAATATATATAGTGCACAAAAATGTTACTATTTTAAATGATGGAACCTATATGATATATTTTGTGAATGTGCCCTCTTAAGACATTGCAGTATATTGCAGAGGCAACATTTAAATAAAAAAGTAAAAGTAAATACAACTAGTGATGAGCCGAATTTAAAAACCTGTTCGGGTCCGGACCCCAAGCAATAGGTGCAATCGGTGACAGCTGTTAACTGTTTAAATGGCACTGTCAAAAACGGCATGATAAGACGATGTCATTAGGGGGCAACAATACATGCCAGAATGGCGGTGCGCGGCCACAGCCATTTAAATGCCCCAAGCAAAATCGCCAGCGCTGGTCATGGGCGTTGAGCTGAACCCAAACTTAAACTTCAAATGAAGTTCCTGGTTCGGTCCAGGGGACCTGAACCAGCAAAGTTCAGTACAAATGGCTTAACAATACATAAAACTCATCTATATTTTCCTAACTTCTATATCTCTAATTCCCCAAATTAAATAAAAAGATATCATATTCTGAGCAAGTAGCAATATAATCCACCAATGACCTGTATGCATATTAGTTTTCTCATTAGAATTTAGAAAGCTCAAAATAATTTGGCATGTACACAACAAACAATACCATGCAAATTACCACCATTCATTCCGATTGCTTATTAAATCTATGTCAACAGTAATTAGCAGAAGGAAATTCAGGCAGCTGAGAGTATAATTCAGCGATTTGCATAATGGCCATTCATCCTGGAAATGCATGCCGCATCAGAATTAGTAGTGACATGGGAAGTATGTCTAAATAACTTTAGTCTATAGTGAATAAATACTGCAACATTAATAATGTGAAGCAGCAGTTGGGATCACATCAAATCACAATAAATTGCAAGTACTACACATAATAGTCTGATATAATGTTATGCAGGGGAGCTAGATGTGTACCTCACCATTTTATTCACATTCATATTTGAAAAATGCTGAATGTCCTAGTTTTATCGATTTTTTTCTCCACTAAGGGCCCATCATAGCCTATTGGAAAATCTAAGTATTTGAAGCCATGTTTTGTGCAGGTATTATTAGTAAGCATTACACTTTACACTTTATTTTTGCTGTACAGAGCTGAATTATGAAGGGAAGTATTGGCTAGATATGTAAGGAGTTGGGTTTTAGGTTCATCTCTTTATTAATCTGCTGTGTATGTATAAAGTAAAAAAAATTATTTCAAAAAGTAAGGGGCCATTCATGATAAACCACTGACACTTACTCATAGATCCAGACACCACTACTGTGGTAATCTTTTTATGATCTTCCTTTCATCTAAAATTATGCTAATGAGTCCGAGGGGCTACCCTAGCCCTGCTGGTTTTGAAAACTGTTACATTTCCTCACCCTTGCCAAGTGTAACAGCCGTAAATAATTTTAAAAGTTGGTTTTAGAAGGTAGGTTAACAAATATAAGAAGATTACCACAGTCACTGTGCCTGGAGTCTAGAAGTCCATACAGACTGAAAACCTCATACACATTTTTATTCAATTTAAACTTCCACTGCAGCTTTGAGTTTTTAGCATTGCAATCTATTGGCCTGGGAAAATCTACATCAAATCCACATGCAAACTTTATTTTGAGCAATTTTGATGCTAACTTTTTCTTGTCATGGCATCTGATTAAGAAAAATAGTTAAAAAATTGCATCAGAGAATTAGATAAAAGCCATAGTCTAAAAGCATACATATAAGCAGCGGGGAAGTAGATGATACCGATCTTAAATCATACATATAGGCAGCAAGGAAGTAGATGATAGCCATCTGAAAGCATACATATAGGCAGCAGGGAAGTAGATGATGGTCATCTGAAAGCATACATATAGGCAGCGGGGAAGTAGATGATGGTCATCTGAAAGCATACATATAGGCAGCGGGGAAGTAGATGATAGCCATCTGAAAGCATACATATAGGCAGCGGGGAAGTAGATGATGGTCATCTGAAAGCATACATATAGGCAGCGGGGAAGTAGATGATACCCATCTGAAAGCATACATATAGGCAGCGAGGAAGTAAATGATAGCCATCTGAAAGCATACATATAGGCAGCAGGGAAGTAGATGATGGTCATCTGAAAGCATACATATAGGCAGCGGGGAAGTAGATGATGGTCATCTGAAAGCATACATATAGGCAGCGGGGAAGTAGATGATAGCCATCTGAAAGCATACATATAGGCAGCAGGGAAGTAGATGATGGTCATCTGAAAGCATACATATAGGCAGCGGGGAAGTAGATGATAGCCATCTGAAAGCATACATATAGGCAGCAGGGAAGTAGATGATGGTCATCTGAAAGCATACATATAGGCAACGGGGAAGTAGATGATACCCATCTGAAAGCATACATATAGGCAGCGGGGAAATAGATGATAGCCATCTGAAAGCATACATATAGGCAGCGGGGAAGTAGATAATAGATATCTGAAAGTATACATGTAGGCAGGGGCGGACTGGCCATTGTACCCACCGGGAATTTTCCCGGTGGGCCGGTCGGTCCGGAGCTGGTGCGGGGCCGGTCCGCACTCCCTCCCTACAACTTTTCATCTAATCTATAGTACCTGCATCGTACGATGCAGGTACTATTGATTAGTACACAGACGCAGCGCAGCACCGCTGCTTCTGCGTCTGTGTATAACGGGCAGCTGCACAGGTCGCGCAATTGACGTCATTGCGCGACCTGTGTAGCGTGGAGGAGGCTGGCACTTACCATGTCAGCTGTCCGTCCCTCCCTGCAGCTCCGCGGCTTGGTGTGGAGGCGCGGAGCAGTGACGTCACTATCCTGCGCCTCTACACCAAGCCACCGAAGACCGAGGGAAAGGAAGAAACCTGTGCCAAAAGGGTGAGTATTATGTTTTGTTTTTTTTTAATGATAGAATGGGGACAATAATTATTTCTGGGGTGGGGGGGGGGGGTGCATTAGGCTGGCAGGGGGCATAAATTATATGTTTGGGGCGGGGGGGGCATTAATTATATGTCTGGGGGGGGCATTAGGGCTTGCAGGGGGCATAAATTATATGTCTGGGCGGGGGGAGGGCATTATTCTATATCTGGGGCTGGTAGGGGGCATAAATTATATATCTGGGGCGGGGGGGCATTAATTATATGTCTGGTGCAGGGGGCATTATTGTATATCTAGGGCTGGCAGGGGGCATAAATTATATGTCTGGGGCAGGTGCATAAATTATATGTCTGGGGCGGGGGGGGGCATTATTGTATATCTAGGACTGGCATGGGGCATTAATTATATGCCTGGGGCGGGGGGGGGGGGCATTATTGTATATCTAGGACTGGCAGGGGGAATTAATTATATGTCTGGGGCGGGCAGGGGGCATTATTCTATATCTAGGGCTGGCAGGGGGCATTATATGGTGGGGGCATTATTGTATATCTGGGGCTGGCATGGGGCATTAATTATATGCCTGGGGCGGGGGGGGGGCATTATTGTATATCTAGGACTGGCAGGGGGCATTAATTATATGTCTGGGGCGGGCAGGGGGCATTATTCTATATCTAGGGCTGGCAGGGGGCATTATATGGTGGGGGCATTATTGTATATCTGGGGCTGGCCGGAGCATTAATGACATGTCTGGGGCAGGGGGGGCATTATTCTATATCTGGGGCTGGCAAGGGGCATCAATTATATGGCGGGGGCATTATTGTATATCTGGAGCTGGCAGGGGGCATTAGTTATATGTCAAGGGGCATTATTCTATATCTTGGGCTGGCGGGGGCATTAATTATATGTCTGGGGCGGGGGGCATTATTCTATATCTGGGGCAGGCATGGGGCATTATTCTATGTCTGGGGCAGGGTGGGGCCATTAACTCTATGTCTGTGGTAGGCTGGGGGTATTAATTCTATGTCTGGGGCAGGCTGGGGCCATTAATTCTATGTCTGGGGCGGGCTGGGGCCATTAATTCTATCTCTGGGGCAGGCTGGGGCCATTAATTCTGTGTCTGGGGTAGACTGGGGGCATAAATTCTATGTCTTGGGCAGGTTGGGGGCATTAATTTTATCACTGGGGAAGGCTGGGGCCATTCAATTTATGTCTGGGGCAGGCTGTGGCATTGATTCTGTGTCTGGGGCAGGCTGGGGGCGTTAATTTTATGACTGGGGTAGGCCGGGGCCATTATTATTACACCTAGGTCATAGTCGGAGCTCTATCAATACTGGGGTGGGGGTGGGGGGTTAAGGAGGTTAAAGGAGAGAAAGAAGAAATACATTATCCTTACATTATGGGGCACTATTTGTGTGGTACTAATATTGTAGGGGCTCTATTACAGTATTTGGGGCACAGTATTGGTGGTAGCAGAAGAAGGGACAATGGGAAAGTGCAGAACATAAGACGTCTGTGTGGTAAACTCTGCAGGACTGCTGTGTACCTGGAGGAAGAGACAAGGTGATGGTGGAAATAATGGAGAAGATGAGGAACGAGAACAATCCGGGGATACGTCACCTGATGTCACTGGATGCAATAGGTGAGGATCTCATGTGTTTTCTGTAGCTGTATATGATAAATACTGATTTTTTTGCATGTTCGCTTCTGTGTATATATGTAGTATTATAGTAGTTACATTCCTGTACATAGGGGGCAGTATTATAGTAGTTATATTCTTGTACATAGGGGGCAGTATTATAGTAGTTATATTCTTGTACATAGGGGGCAGTATTATAGTAGTTATATTCCTGTACATAGGGAGCAGTATTATAGTAGTTATATTCTTGTACATAGGGGGCAGTATTATAGTAGTTATATTCCTGTACATAGGATCGCAGTATTATAGTAGTTATATTCTTGTACATAGGGGGCAGTATTATAGTAGCTATATTCTTGTACATAGGGGGCAGTATTATAGTAGTTATATTCTTGTACATAGGGGGCAGTATTATAGTAGTTATATTCCTGTACATAGGGAGCAGTATTATAGTAGTTATATTCTTGTACATAGGGAGCAGTATTATAGTAGTTATATTCTTGTACATAGGGGGCAGTATATAGTACTTATATTCTTGTACATAGGGGAAAGTATTATATTAGTTATATTCTTGTACATAGGGGGCAGTATTATAGTAGTTATATTCTTGTACATAGGGAGCAGTATTATAGTAGTTATATTCTTGTACATAGGGGGCAGTATTATAGTAGTTATATTCTTGTACATAGGGGGCAGTATTATAGTAGTTATATTCTTGTACATAGGGGGCAGTATTATAGTAGTTATATTCCTGTACATACGGGGCAGTATTATAGTAGTTATATTCTTGTACATAGGGGGCAGTATTATAGTAGTTATATTCTTGTACATAGGGGGCAGTATTATAGTAGTTATATTCCTGTACATAGGAGAAAGGTATATAAGGCTTTTCGGGTCGTGTGTTTGCATCATTTACTGATCGACAGGTCACATTCTTTGCACAATAGATTCACTTCCTAGCAAAAGATGTTCTTGTTTTGCGTTAAGGCCATCTACCAACAATTTGTCTGTTATAACCCCACCCACATTATCTGACCCCACCCACTTGTTTTGACTCCGCCCATAAAATGGGGCCACTTTTACAGTTTTTTCCAGGGCCATTTTAAATTCCCAGTCCGCCCCTGCATGTAGGCAGGGGGGAAATAGATGATAGCCATCTGAAAGCATACATATAGGCAGCAGGGAAGTAGATGATAGCCATCTGAAAGCATACATATAGGCAGGGGGGAAATAGTTGATAGCCATCTGAAAGCATACATATAGGCAGCAGGGAAGTAGATGATGGTCATCTGAAAGCATACATATAGGCAGCGGGGAAATAGATGATAGCCATCTGAAAGCATACATATAGGCAGCAGGGAAGTAGATGATGGTCATCTGAAAGCATACATATAGGCAGCGGGGAAATAGATGATAGCCATCTGAAAGCATACATATAGGCAGCAGGGAAGTAGATGATGGTGATCTGAAAGCATACATATAGGCGGCGGGGAAGTAGATGATAGCCATCTGAAAACATACATATAGGCAGCGGGGAAGTAGATAATAGATATCTGAAAGTATACAGGTAGGCAGGGGGGAAGTAGATGATAGCCATCTGAAATCATATATATAGGCAGGGAGGAAGTAAATGATAGCTATCTGAAAGCATACATATAGGCAGCAGGGAAGTAGATGATAGTCATCTGAAAGCATACATATAGGTAGCAGGGAAATAGATGATAGCCATCTGAAAGCATACATATAGGCAGCAGGGAAGTAGATAATAGATATCTGAAAGTATACATGTAGGCAGCAGGGAAGTAGATGATAGCCATCTGAAAGCATACATATAGGCAGGGAGGAAGTAGATGATAGCCATCTGAAAGCATACATATAGGCAGGGAGGAAGTAGATGATAGCCATCTGAAAGCATACATATAGGTAGCAGGGAAGTAGATGATAGCCATCTGAAAGCATACATATAGGCAGGGGGGAAGTAGATGATAGCCATCTGAAAGCATACATATAGGTAGCAGGGAAGTAGATGATAGCCATCTGAAAGCATACATATAGGCAGCGGGGAAGTAGATGATAGCCATCTGAAAGCATACATATAGGTAGCAGGGAAATAGATGATGGTCATCTGAAAGCATACATATAGGCAGCGGGGAAGTAGATGATAGCCATCTGAAAGCATACATATAGGCAGGGAGGAAGTAGATGATAGCCATCTGAAAGCATACATATAGGTAGCAGGGAAATAGATGATAGCTATCTGAAAGCATACATATAGGCAGCGGGGAAGTAGATGATAGCCATCTGAAAGCATACATATAGGCAGGGAGGAAGTAGATGATAGCCATCTGAAAGCATACATATAGGTAGCAGGGAAATAGATGATAGCCATCTGAAAGCATACATATAGGCAGCAGGGAAGTAGATGATAGCCTTCAGAATACATACATGTAGGCCGCGACGTAATAGATGAATGCTCTGTGTATCTTTACAGATTTACAAGCTTACAAAACTCTAACTCACAATCATGTAAATTTAATTTTCTTTGTGATTTAATTACACTGATTTGTGGTTTTGCAATATTGAATTTTGTAGACACATAGTTTAGCTCTGTGTTGAAAGGAATTTATGTTTTTTCTAAGAACAGTCGTGTGTAAATTGATTTAAGATATAATTAAGTTGCAGTTCCTAGAGGAAGTTTATAATAAAGTTTGATTTAAATCCTAAATGAACATGCAAGTGTTGTAAGATATCAGTGACCTTATGGCATGATTTCAGTTGTTTAAATATCAATAATTCGTCTCAGTAAGGATAAGATCACACAGAGTTTAAGGTCCTACAATTACAGGTACAGTGCTTTAACCCATTAACAACCAGGCCATTTTGCACCTTCCTGACAGCCCCATTTTTTTGACATGTGTCACTATACGTGGTTTTAACTTTGGAACACTTTAACATATCCAAGTGATTTTAATATTTTTTGTGACAGTGTCTGTGTAGTGTGCAGAGGACATCAGATTAAGGATTTGTGGTGATATATTTTGCATTTATTTATTATATATTTTACAAACCCATAATCATGACACCAAAATAAGTACACCAAATGTCGGCTTTATGTTGATATGGTTTTTCATGCGTTCTCTCATTTTTGTAGGATGTTAGAGGCTTGGAACTTCAGGAGCAACTTTTCACATTTTTATTAAAAATGTGAAATCATGGCCGGCCTCCTACTACGCACATAGAAATTGACAGAGCTCACCGAGCCCTCCGACCCCCAGATCCAAAAGCACAGAATCCTAGACATGTAGTGTGCAAATCCATTTCTATTCTATTACAGAACAGATTTTGTCAAAGCTAAGACATCAAAAACAAATTCTGTACCAGGGAGCCTCGCTCAAGATCCTGCCAGATTTCTCAAGATCCTACCATTCCCGTTTTACTCCGGCACAACGTGCTGCCATACGACCTCTACTGGACCTATTGAGATAGCATAACCTTCTCTACATATGTGGTTTCCCTTCCCTCTTCACGACTGCTCTGGGGGAAAAGAGCTTTTCCTTCAGACTCTCGGTATCTCTGGGTCACCGGCCCTCTTACCTTTCTCCCTTATCTTCTCCTCCACTGGGCTCCTCTTTTAACCTCAGGAGGGGCCCAGTAAACACTAGATGTCTACCGGAAGCGGCAGAACAAGAGGCTCCCTCTATTCACAGTCTGCTTTTCTACACTGAGCAACCCTCAACACACGATTCCAGTCCTGCTGGTACACTCTGCAAAGTGACTCATTTGCTTCATCAGAGTTTGAGATGTGAAAGTTCAACTCAAATCTCAAGACCGTGCCCTCATGTATTTGTGACAGTTAACTAACTCTGCCTCTTAGGATGTGACGCCCCAAACCTCTGTCATTTGCCAGGGTGTCAGTAACGGCTCACAGATTCTACCATTACACCCCCAGCTTCGGCTGTTAGCTACTATTCTAGGTGCCGTTGGTTTACTTTCTTTGTACTAATCTTCTCTCTTTTCTTCCCACCCTCCCCCACATTTTCCCATACCTTCTTACCTCCCCCTTCCCATCCCCTCCCTTCCGGCAACCCATGGTGGCAGCTGTAAGTTCTCACCACAGAATCATCTTTCCCAGATGGCAGAACTACGGATTGCATACCTCAATGCCCAGGGACTGAGTTCCCCTTCAAAGCGCTCGGAGGTAGTCCATCATTGGAGCACTGAAGCAGCTCTCCTCTCTGGAGCTGAGGCAAAAGCAGACTCTGACTATTACTGCGCAACCTCCAAGCAGCCAAGCTGGAGGATAAATGCCTACTCATAAAAGCCTATGGAGGTATGCTGCAAGTATGTTGCAGTAAGTTACAAATGTGGTTGCATGCTGGCTAGAGCCCTTTGGAGCCGCATAACACAGTCCTTCATCCCCGGCATTAAATCTGCCCCAAATAAAGTTGTACACACCACCCCAGAGATAGCAGAGACTTTCCTTTTACACATAACTTTACAACTTGCTGACTGTACCCCAAGGCCTGACTCCCTGCCATATCACCGTTCACCATCCTCCCAACAGATTCCATTGCTGACTTAGAAGAACTGTTCACTCCCACGGAGTTCGTTCATGTGGTCAAAAATCTACCAGGA
The DNA here is from genome assembly GCF_040894005.1 of Engystomops pustulosus. Lineage (NCBI taxonomy): Eukaryota > Metazoa > Chordata > Amphibia > Anura > Leptodactylidae > Engystomops > Engystomops pustulosus. The sequence goes on from NC_092412.1 coordinate 70,913,893, forward strand.
GGTAAAAGCCCAGGTCCTAACGGGTTCACGGGTAGATTTTATAAACATTTTCTACAAGAACTGAGCCCGATATTAGTAACCCTTTCAACACAGTCTCCCCTGACTCCCCTCGCAAGCCACAAGAGCCCACATGTGTTCATTCCCAAACCTGGCAAGGATCCCCGAGTGTGTTCCAACTACCGCCCAATTTCACTACTTAATGTGGAACTAAAGATCTTTGCAAAACTTAACCTAACAGGCTTAACCCTCTTCTAACGACCCTCATTCATAAGGACCAGGTGGGTAGGGAGGGCCGTGACAACACTCTAAAGACCCTAGACATCATGCATTATGCCCAGTCACATCAGAAACCGATGATGATCCTCTCCCTAGATGCCGAGAAGGCCTTCAGTAGGCTCTCCTAACCCTCCCTAGTAGGATGTAATAGTACAGCACGGTTCAACAAGTCACTGCCGCCTTTGCAGTACTATTGCGTCGAGCATTGGGAAGGGGTCAATTAACTTTTTCAGGACTTAGCCTTTTTTTTCCGTTTTTAGGACCCCTCATTCCAAAAGTTATAACTGTTTTATATTTATGTTTACAGAGATGTTTGAGGGCTTGTTATGTGCGGGATGAATTGTACTTTACTTTTTAGTGGTACAATTTAATATTCCATGCAATGTACTGGAAATACAGCACTTTATAGTACGTTGTGGTGCATATAGGGGTCTAACCCCTTGGTGCTGAGCATATTTTTCCCCTTAATGCCAAGCATTTACTTCCATTTTTCCATTGTTTTCCTCCTAAGCCCATAACTTTTACATTTTTTTGTTTGTGCCAGGCTATTGCGATCATCGCAGCGGAAACAACCTGTGTGCCATATAAACCCCTGACATAACATTACATCCAAATGTGGCAACTCATTTGTAGTAAGGGATTAAAAAATGCAGATGCATTCCCTAAAAGGCACTTGGCTTTAAGTGTAACAGGCTGTAAAGTGTTTCACAAGGTATAAAATGTTAGACTGCTGGGGGTCTGATCAACTGAACTTTACATTTCATAAGACAATGGACTAAAAGTCCCAAGTCCTCTCTGTGATTGAAACACCAGTGTGATTTGTTCTAAGATAACATAGGGGGACATTTATTATGTCTTGTCCTCAGATTTCTCTGAAAGTGACAGGGAGAGGTGTGGGCCAGGGCGTGGACGTCCCATCGCTATTTACTATAGGGACTACAACTGAAATCTCTGCTAGGTCTGACCTGGCGGAGATTTCATTACAGCAGCTGAGTTCAACTCCAGATTTACTATAAGCCTTGAGCATCTAAATAAATATGGAGTGGAGTACTGTACACTGGCTGGGGGGGAAAAATCCCCCATGAAAAAGTAAACAGATCATGCTCTTGACTGTGCACTGATACTTCATTCACAGACATAATTCAATGGCCCCAGCAGTTTGACCATGAGATACAGAACATACATATGGTAAAGGGTTTTTTTATAGATTACAAACAAAAAAATATTCTGTACATTTAGATGGAGTAATGTTTTCTGGTGTTGTCTCAATTTCTCACCAGCCCATGTACCTTAATGGCTCCAAATTAATGTAGTCCACAGTTATTAGAGTAAGTGATAGATGTTCATAGCTGAATCGTATTCTTCATACTGTCATATATATTTTTGTTGAGTCTTTCCTTTTCTGCCTTCCTTCTGTAATGTTTAGACATGTATTAATAACCTTTGACTTAACCAGGACTTAACAGTTACAGTATATACTGTGCTCCTGTACTCCAGAAAGGACCATTGTGTTGTCACCAAGACAACAGAAATAAACAGTTCTTTTTAATTACGTGTGTACATTCATGACTAAAAATAGAGACGGGAACTTAAACAAAGCAAAGGATTTAGTAAAAGTTTATTACTGACCTGTAAAGTGCAAATTAAAACAGTCTGCACACAGTTATGTCACAGTACAGAGAATATAGACAGGCATGTCAGTGTACAGGTATAACAGAGAAAGCGATTTTACTATGTAGAAGTAATGTACACAGTTATGTCACAGTAAAGACTTAAAATATTCAGTAAAGGGACAATACATGCATCAAGAAACACAATACATGGATAAAACCATTGACGTCACAGTACAGTGATAATAATTATGAGGATACAGTTCAGGAATAATACCATGATGTCACAGTACAGGGATAAACACAGTGATGTCACAGTACAGATATAAGACACTAATTTCACAGTGCAGAGACAAAACACACAATGCTATCACAGTACATAAATAATATACCCAGTGATGTTGCAGTATAGGGATAGTTAAGACAGTGATGCAGAAAACGTATTATAAGTTATGAAACGTATTAACCACATGTACCCCTAGGTAGGTGGATGCTGGTATATGACACTCAGTATGGAATGATGCAGTCAAGATGTAGAAGAAGAGGTATCTAGCTGCTAATAGCAATGCTGCAATGCATTTTTCACTGTCAATGTTGATGGCGAATGTAATACACCAGTCATTTTGATTAAGATGATCAACAAATTGTATAGCCTCTCCTCTGCTGCCCAAATACATGGGGGGGGATTTATACATGCTTTATTCAGGTCAGATAATAAGAAAACATGCATCTGTGTATTTTTACATAGTGTATGTAAACTTGTGGTTTCAACTTTTCCTGAGGATATATCAGTGACGGTGAACCTTTTAGCGGCCGAGTGCCCAAACTGCAACCCAAAACCCCCCATATTTATTGCGACCAAAAATTAAAGCAGTAACTTATTGCTCCCTGTTCTTCAACAATGTTCAATCATATTGTCCTCCTGAGGACAAGATGGAAAATTTACATCATTTTAGCTTCTTTCCAGTGTCCCTCTGTACACAGAGAATTGCGGGGCCAGCAGAAGGTCTTCCAAAGATATTCGGGCCTGTCTACTCATCCTCCCTCTTCCTACAGTCCCAAGTAGTGAAGTATCACTTAAATATATGACTGAAAGCAGCATCTTTTAAGTTGCTTGGAACTGCAGGAATATTCCTGTCTGGTGCACCTCGGTGATAGCCCGGGTGCCCACAGAAAGGGCTTTGAGTGCCACCTCTGGCACACGTGCCATAGGTTCGCCACCACTGGGATATATGTTGTTCATCTGAATGCCCTCATCTGCCTCTGGCCATTTTTAATGAAAGTGAAAATTCACCACCACAAGGTGGGAGACAAACCACTTTCTATTCTCTTGTTTTTCACACTAGGGTTAGAACCCATTTCTATTTGCCTCTATCTCTGCACTTTTCTTGGGGAGGAGCCAGTTTTCTCCATCCCTCCTATAAGTGTCTCCAAGGTGTTATAAAACTTAGTTATGGTAAGCTAAATTTTGCATGTCACATTCATCATTGCCTGCTCCCTATATCTGAGCTGATATGGATAGTGTATTCAAAGTAGTCAGGAATCTCACTCTGCTATCAAACTGATATCACCCAAGAGTTATATGACTCTCTGTGGTCTTTGTATCTGTGGCAAATAAAGTAACCTTCTTGAGATTGTGATACCTTTTAATGGCTAACTGAAATATAAGATGTTACAAGCAAGCTTTTGGGACATCCTGGGTCTCTTAATCAGGCATGGTATAACAGGATTACTGGAGTGACATAGATTTATACACAATGAACAGAGAAGTGATGCAAAAAAATGTAAACAAAAGGGCAATAGCAATAACAAAGTTGAGACAACAGGTCCTTAATTAGAAGACTTGGGCAGTTTGGTGATTTATTGCCTCCAAGTTGATGACTCTGGAGTCTCTGATGACCACTATCTCAGGAGAACATTTGTTAGAGGTTGTAGTGGGTCATGAATCCATTTGATAGATTGAGTCCTGTGTGGAGCGTGTCAAAGAGGGTAATAAACTTAATAAAATTTGTCTCTTATTTTGTAACCGAAAATTGACACTTTATACTAGAACCTTAATATCCATGTTATTACGGCCAGGACTGCAAAAGTGTTTTGCCACAGGTAGATGTTTCTGCTCATCTTTTATTGTGTGGCAATGAGACCTTATCCAGGCTTTTTTGTTTTGTTTCTCCAACATAAACCCAAACCCCCGCACAGGACATTTTGTGCACACATAAGGTAGACCACATTAGAAGTGGAACATGAAAATGTCCCCAGGATGTTATATTCCTGCCGTGTGTTGGGGATCTGTATCTTGTCTGGGATCAAAATCAGAGAGCAGGTATCACAATCTCAAGAAGATTACTTTTGGCCTATCAAAAGCAACAGGAATTTCTTCAACCGACTAAGGCTAAATTCACACTGCCGTGAGCCCGCCGCACCGTAGTACGGCGGGCACACGGCAGCGCGGGGAGAGGAGGAGGAGGTGAGCGCAGCTCACCCCCGCCCCTCTCCATAGAAACTAATGGCGCACGGCGCCGTAATACGGGGAAAGATAGGACATGTCCTATCTTTCCCCGGGCTACGGAGCGGTACGGTGCCGCACGTGTGCTGCACTGTACCGCTCCCGTACAGGGCCGTGAGCCCATAGGAGTGTATGGGGGACGTATATCGGCCGTATATACGTCGGCCGTATTTACGCCCCCCATACTGTAGTGTGAATGTAGCCTAACACGGTACAAAACTTTTTTTCTTATAGGGAACCTGTCACCACATTTATACAAATACAGATAGTTACAGGTTCCCATAGAGTCCTAATAAATATCTGACACCCTTATTTTAGCAAAAATTGTTTCCCTCACATTCCCATAAAATCAACTTACAGGTTACAGTTATATTCCCGGGTATCAGAGGGGATGTGCCTTGCTCATCCAGCCACTCCCATCTACTCTATCCCATGGCTTCTGCCTTCTCACTATTCAGCAAGTATTACAAAGCAGAGCTTAAGTTGAAGTTGAATATTGGCAGTCGTTCCCTAAGTATACACAGAGACACATAGCTGTCAGTCAAAATAAGTGGGCATGGTTCACAAGCAGCCTGGGAGAAAGTAAGAGTAATATCTTGAATAAAAGACATATCAGAAAAATGGCTTTTTAAGCAACAAGCCAAAAACATTTGAGGAGCACACATTGCAAAGTTCTCCATTTGCTGTTAGAGCTGAAACATCAACATATATTTGTGCAGGCAGTCCACGGGTTACATACAAGATAGGTTCTGTAGGTTAGTTCTTAAGTTGAATTTGTATGTAAGTCAGAACTGTATATTTTATAACTGTAACCCCAGCCATAATTTTCTTGGTCTCTGTGACAATTGGATTTTACAAATGTTGGGTTGTCATGAGAACACCTTTACTGCCTGTTATAGCGGTTTATTGTAGCCTAAGGCAAAAGTACAGTAAATTACCAACATCCAGAGGTCCGTTTGTAACTAGGGGTCAGCTGTAAGTCAGGTGTTCTTAAGTAGGGAACCCCCTGTATAAAGTATATATTTTTTTTACAATTTTGCTTATTACTGCTTTCATGATGGTGGAAACGATGGTGGCACAAGATGGATACCACCAGTGCTTTTTTCTCCTCTGAAATTACTTTCAGCATACATGTGAACAGATGCTACAATGCTGATATGAACAGAATCTACAATGAAATGTGCAGGCAGAGGGAGGGTTGGACAACTGTCCTGTAGTGCCGGGTCCCGGGCTATTGCCCCATCTAACAGGCCTACTGCTTCCTGTGATATGGGAAGCCACGCATCCTAAAGGCTCCCATGCTGTGCAGACAACTGAAGTGCATCACTCTAAATTTAACAACTGACTTGGGCATTGTACAAATGCCCTCTGACACAGGTTGTATGTCAGGATACAGGGTTAGTGGACACACTGAACCAACGTGTATGACGACATAAGCCGACACCTGGTAGTGGAGTCTAAGTGACATCCAGTTTTCACCAGAGCCCATCGCAAAGGGGGTTCGACTTGCTGCAGAATGGTACCACCATGGTACCACCATGGTACCACCAGATGGTTGAGACAGGCAACACAAGATTGAGGTTAGGAGAAAGGCAAAAGGTCAAGGCAGGCAACAGAGTTGCTGGTCAGGGATGGAAGTGGGGACACAATGGAAATTCCGGCAGAGGGCAGAGGAAGAGGAAGTCCATTTATTAGGGCAGGCGACCAGTAACACCAATTAGTGGTGCGCTGGCCCTTTAAATCTCACCGAGCCAGCATGCACTGGACAACAGGATACACCGCTGGAGCCGAGAGAGGTGAGTGACGCCACGACCAGGCTGCAAGGGCACGGAGAGGCACGCGGGTGCGCCTGTGACACGATACATGGGTCGCAAGGTCACCCGTGACAGTGTGTTAATATTTCTTTTTTGTTAATAGTTACATGGAATTATATAAGAAACCAGTCCTAAAACTTACTGTAAAAAGTTTTTACTTTAAATAAGAGGAATTTAGACATCTATTATGTGCCGATAATTCCATGTAAAACAGTGATTAGCTCCAAGTAAGGCAGGGTGCAATCAGTCTATTGTGTTCTCCAAATGTTCTGCAGGGCTGGGGAGTGACAGGTTGCACGCTGGCAGAGATTCTATCTGATGCCGTCTTAACAGTACTGCTGCCAATCAATTGGTGTTCCACCCCCACATTTGTTCCCGTTATCCAAATGCTAGCTATGCAATTAACAGACATGTGTGGGCATACATCCATATATAGTTCCGTGGCTCAATTGAGCTTGTATTAAGGTTCTATATGTTTGTTACTGCTAAGAACACAAAATGTCTCCAAATACAAACAAATATATAGCATGTCTTAGCTTTCTTATAGTGGATTTAGTCAGATACAGCAAACATTTACTATATTTCAAAGAGATTATGTGGTCGAAAAAATTGTGACTTCAAAAATAATTAGTTTGACTTGAGAAAATAACTAAGATGGTTATGCAAGCTCAACAATCACCACACTGTACCTTTTTGATGCTGATTGTATATTAAGTGCTCTCTGTTCAGGGGCCATCTTAACTCGCATGAAATGCGATTTCGTCAACACCAGAGTTGTTAGACCACTATGGTCAGTATATATTAGAGCCGTTTTTCCTGTTTGTCATTTCATTACCAAAATGCAGAGATAATGGGGCACATTTAAATACCCCGTCACTGGAGTTCATGGAAAGTGTATTGTCCGACTTCAATGCACTGTGCGGCGATTCGCTAAGATTGTGCGTCTGATATCATGAATGTGTCGCATCCCCGCTCAGGTCCAGCAGAGTTCACCTTCTTCTTCGTGGTGCATGTAAGTGCTTGGGCTTGCAACACAATTTGAGAGTTAAATCCCATGCTCAGTCCAAATCAGTCAGATCGTCCGACAACACGCCCCCTAAATTGTGTCGCATGGAAGCCAGTGCAGCTACACCAAAAAAAGGGTCGCATGTGACACAATCGTAACCCACCCCTTACTTAAATACATGTGCAAGCCATTTTTCCATTGAAGATAGGGCACAGTCCAAAAAAAGTGTTGCAAAGCGTCGCTAAGCCTAAGTAAATGTAATTTCCAAGACTATGAAGTTGTAATATTTCCATACTCTTTACGAGAATTGCAGTTTAGTAATGTAGATTCTCCTTATAATACTACAGAGTTTCACAATGTAGGAGTCTAACATTCACAAAGTTTCACAAAGTATGTAGTCTAACATTCTGTGCCGAAATAAACAGAGCAGCAAAATACAATGGGGGTTATTTATTAAGGGCCCGATTCGAGTTTTTTAACTGAATAATTCCGTTTTCTGTCGATTTTCCCTGTATTGCCCCGGGATTTCGGCGCGATCGGATTGTGGCGCATCGGCGCCGGCATGCACGCAACAGAAATCGGGGGGGGGCGTGGCCGTACGAAAACCCGACGGATTCGGAAAAACCACCGCATTTTTAAAAAAAGTGTAACTGGACTCGCGCTTACCTGCACTCGGCCCGGCTTGGTGAAGATCAGTGCATTCCGATGAACTTCAGCGCAGCAGCGACACCTGGTGGACGTCGGAGGAACTACCTTAGTGAATCGCCGGAAGACCTGAATCCACTGCAGAGAACGCGCCGCGGGATCGCGAATGGACCCGGTAAGTAAATCTGCCCCACTATATACTGTTCATTAACATGCAACTATTGGTTTATTCCAGAAGATCTTAGACAGAAACACTCTTATCTTCTTTTACAACTTATGCCTTTCCAACAATGCATAAAATGGTTAGGTGCTACAGAGTAGAAATGCACCTACAATAGTTGTGTACATAAAGGCTTTCACATCTGTTGCTAAGGCATAATAATATATATGGAAAAACACCTCTACAGAGACTTTTGTACTGATTAATTTTTCCTAGTTTTTGTTTCCCATTTGCAATATTCATGAAAATATAATCTATTGTAGTGTGAGTGCACTTCAGTTTTAATGAACTGTCCATTTACAGCTACAGCATGATGAAAATGTCTAATGAGCCATGAGAAAGTAACACAGAAAGTCAGCTCACAGGTCTCCATGGTAAAAGGGAACATCACAAAATGTTCCAAACAAGCAAATGATGTTAATAAACATGAGTATGCAATCTAAACTCTTCAACCAGCCCTATGTTCAAGGCCATAAACACAACACATAGGTTCAAGTGTTCGATTTTGAAAATAGGGATCTGATTCATTTTAATATAAATGTAATTCTGTATAAAAATGATCATGACCTGCCATATACATGACATGCCTTCTAACTCATGTTTCCACTCTTCCACCATATCCATGCAACATGTTCATGAAGAGATCAATCATGGCCCAATATAGAATCTGCAGCATTCTGTGACATGCTTAATATGTTTATGAAAAGAAATATGTACATGGCAATCACAAGAATCACAAGGTTAGTAACAAAGTGGTTCTTAAGAACCTCTCGCACACCCCAGACATCTCAGTCACTTTATCATCTTCCTTCATTGCCTTTGCCTTGATATGCCATACACATATACCTGCACTTTGAAGCACTAGAATTGTATATTGGAGAATGCACATTCAAAGCAAATAAGGCCATAGTTGTATTAATGTCATTGATGGAGCACCCTAATACCTTCAGAGGAGTACTTCCCCAAAACCATATTAGGTGGTGGCCAGTAAGTGTGTGACAGTCCCTGCTTAACTCTCAGTGATAACAACAGACAAGGACAAGACAAACAAAGAAGAGTAGTCAGAACCGAGTCATAAACCTAGAGGACACAAAGCACCATAACGCGAAAGGCTGAATCCCTGAATCCCTGAAAGGCTCGCACCCTGTGTGCTAGCATCATTTTATGAATGGACTGCTAGCGGAACATGTGACTGCTGCCTAACAAGCACTGAGGATACATTTCTAAGGCCTTTTATGTGTCAGAATCCTGGTATAAATATTGATAGGATTTTAAACTTGCGTTGCAGATCATGTCAGAGTCTGAGTTTTTCACGCATGTTTTTCGTGTTTTCAATGCATTTTCAATGTGTTTTTCACACCCGGATAACGTGAGTGAAAAGGACTCAGGACTGAGCTCTATCTTTTCTATGGCAATTGATCAGTGAAATGCATCTCCACAGACTTGTTTGGTGCGTTTTTCACTCGCGTGACTTGCAAAAGTAGAGCATGCTGAGATTTAAACGTGCGTTAAAAAAAATAAAGCAAGTCTGAAAACACCCATTGATTACAAAGGGTCAGAGTGCAATGCAAGTTCTGCACATGAAAAGCACGCACAGAACACTTGGTGAAAAACACAAGTGTGAAAGGGACTTAAGTGAACCAGAAAGGAGATTACTGGGTGTGGTGCATAATTAATGAATACTGCTAGGTAGTAATAGACCAGTATTCACACTAATGCCACCATAGATATTAAAGTTGTCCCACAAAAATAAACAACCCTCCATCATACACTTATGGTTTAATTGTAACAATTAGCTGGTGTGAAAGTACTGGTGTGCAATGTCATTCACCACCATTATACTTAATATACAAGATAGAGCAGTGCATTAATCCTTCAGTGCCTTATATCTCACATTGGGGCAGATTTACTTGACCCGGGCCTGTCACGATCCTCAAGGTGCGTTCTCTGACGGGGATGAAGTCCGGCGCGATTCTTCAAGATCAAGGTCTGCCGGAGTTTTGTGTCGCCTGCAAGTCGGCACGATTGCGCCAAAATCCGATCGCGTGCGCCAAAACCCCCACTCAAATGTAGTGCAAATCGGAAATAGTCGGGGACCCGACGAAAATGCGCCGTGCGTACCCTTAGTAAATGTGACCCATTATCTATACTAATTATTTTCTTAACACTAACACATTACATTTAAAAGCAAATTATTATGTTTCCTTAGAAACTAATTCCAAAGAGGATTCTTCCTTACAAAAACTGAAAATAGCATGAACAAAGTGTCCCCACTCCCCTTGTGTCTCAGGTCAATGTGCCTTAGACTGTTTACACTGCTGAATCATTGCTAACAGGCACAACACGTCCAGGATTTCCTTCTAATAACCTTTAGAGAGCTTGTAGACGCGGTAAACAGAAAGTACGTCGCCAGCACACACAATTCCCACTTGGGAGTGGCACACAAAATACTCATTATAAGTAAAGATGACAAAATAGGTTACAGTTACAATGCATCTTATGACAGTCAAATGAAAGAGTCGAGTTATGAGTCACTACTACTCCCACATTGCTACTTGCGTTAAGCTCCCATGTTATATCATATAAGGTCATAAAACATGAGTTACATTACATTTTTTGTCTATAAAATACCTTATTATTGGTGTCATTTACATTCCTATTTTGCACCAATTATTTTCCAAACAATATTCAAAACTGTTTAAAAGTTATAACATTGTCATAAAAAATGTGTAATATCAAAAGAAATTCTAAAGAAACAATGCAACCAATCGGTCAAAATAAAGTAATCGAACAGAATACAATTTTGGGGGAAATTTCTCAGAAGTGCCTCAGAGCAGAAATGTTTTAGTGGTTCATGGTACCCAGTCGGTGCTCAGCTTTCATTTTCCTACAGCTCTTTATAAAATTAAACCCAAGCTCTGATTGGTTGCCATGAGAAACTAGAACAGTTTTGCTCTCTGATGAATACCCCAAATGTGTTCGCATAAGTCAACAATAAGTTTTCTTGCCGTCTGGAAATGTTCCACGATAAGTTCCATGTGAACACTTCTATAGTTTAATAGTAAGATAATTTATTTTTGTGGGGAGATTAATGTGTTGCACATAAGACCAGTAGACAGTTTTATGCTGGTCCAGATGTATCATTGGGGCTCATTTACTAAGGGCCCCGTGTACCGCACTTTCGTTGGGCATCCCGGCGATTTCCGTTTTGCTCCGCTGGGACAGGGATTTAAAAGGGGTTTTTGGCCCACGCGACCAGATTTTGGTGCAATCCCGCCGGCTTTCACGTGACACAAATCGGGGGGCCGTCAGACGATCCAAAGGATTCGGACAAACCGTGGGATTTAACTTGAAAATTGTGTCGCAAGCCAAGCACTTACATACTGCGAGAAGAAGAAGGTGAACTCCGGCGGAGCTGATCGGGGAAGCGACATATGCAGGATATCGGGTGCACAATCTTCATGAATCGAGGCAGAGTTAGTAAGTAAATATGCCCCATTGTGTCTAATTCTGGATTTTAAATCTGGAGAAGTTTTAGACCTTGGAGTCTTACTTTGCACCGTCTATTATTTGATCTAGTATCTCTTTTTGCTATGAGAAAACGCACCATTTTCTCAAGGTCACCCCATTTTAGCACTATTTCAGAAAAGTGCTTACAACTTTGTAAAACCCTTAATAACTGTGGTGCAATTTAGTGCAGACATCACGATAAATTTCCTCCTATGAGTTCTCTGTGGCATTCATCCTACAACCCATTATATTGGAAATGAACGCAATTTTAAAATTTCTGGTATTATAAACTTTTAATTTTAGTGTTATCACTTGTCTAATATATTTTCTATCATTAGTGTTTTAAAGTAGATCGGGAATATTATATAAATGATTTTGCTATTATAGTCTGCAGTGCTAACCATTCATATATTTACAGTTCTTGGGGTATTGTCTGTGTACTTGGCTGTGAAAATTAAATTTAGACATCTAATGCAATGAAGTTGTCAATAAATATCTACATTATAATTACATAAGTAAATTATTCCTCAAACAGTGGCATTCAATTTTTGTCTCCAATGTAAGAATTAGTTACTGTATTTGCCATAGATACCCCTTATGTATTAATTGACTGATCTCAAGGAATGTTAATCTATATTGGTGGAATCTCCTTATTTCCTCCAGTTTGGAAGCTATGTTAGAACGTGTGTTACATTTATAGTAAAGGAGAGCTTGTTATAACACTTGCAGTAACTGTGTGGGAGGATTGCTCCAGGCAAACCTTGGAGTGGAAGTAATTTGTCACGCAAAAGAGATTATGCAAACTGCTCACCTGCTTACCTTAGCAACAGTTTCAGTTTACAGGGTCATGTATGGAAATAAAGCCAACAGTACAGGATACGTATCCTAAAAGCCTGCTCCAGTATCTAGTGCAGTTTCTGTTTGGCACAGATACTCAGTATCATCTCATCATAGAGAGAAAACGGAAATATATGACTTGTTGAAGACCGGCAGCACGTACTCCATAGATTTATGTTTTCATAGTATTGCTGGTCTTCATTCACTTGTGTGTAAAAGAAATCTACCATCGGGACACAACTTTCTGAAGTAGTTCCCAATGAAGATTCCCCATGCTTGCAGCGGCTGCATCCCATTATTTGCTAACTCTGGGATGCAGCTGCGGCAGAAATAAAATGTATTCAAAGATTATGCTAATTAATTTCATAGGCTACTTGGGGGGTGTAGTAGCCTCAGACCTCTCCAGGGCCGAAGGCTACTTCAGGCCCCCAGTAGCAGGGGCGTAACTTGAGGTGGTGCAGAGGTTGCAATCGCACCTGGGCCCAAGAGGTTTAGGGGGCCCTTATGGTGTCACTTTCCTATATGATAAGACTAGTACTATAAACCATACATTATAGTCGGGGGCCTGGCACAGACTTTGCACTGGGGCCCATCAGCTTCTAGTTACGCCACTGCCCAGTAGCTATTTCAGGCCCACCTACCTCCAGTTATTTAGTTATTTTTGTGCGTCTACAGCATCAATTGAGCTCTGCCCAAGTACAGTAGCTGCTGTCCCGCTGCCTAGGACACGCATGCTGCAGTAGCTCATGAATGTCTTCCGCCTATGCGCTGGCAGTGGGGAAGCTCTGCGCATGTGCAGTAGCTCACGAGCAGCAAGCAGATGAGGGGCAGCCATAGTTTAGCACATTCTTAAAAACATATAGTACAGTTGATAGAAATCCAAATGGATTCTGACCGCACAGCGCACATTAAAGCAGTTTGAATTATGAAAAATTATGCTGGTCTCCTCAAGACCAAACTACCTACCTCCACTCTAGATTGTGGGGAAGGTGGATGACAGATGCTCTTGTGACCCAGTGGAATATTAGGATGTCGAGCACTTGGGTACAGACTTCTGGTGTTCAAGTTCATTCATAATGGCTATGCTTTTCAGCCCAGAAATGGGCCCTTTGAATGTCTGATTGCCAGACATACTAATACACAAGTGCATCCAAAGACTATATCTTTGGTAGTACTATGGGCTGGTAAATGACCTATATGTTTACCATTAAACACACTTTGAGCTCAAGCTTTAACCTCTTTAACTTTTAACATATATCGGACGCTGTGCACAGTGACTTCGCACTCAGCGTCCGATATATATGAGTTCGAGATCGGAACCGAGAAGGCATGGGGATACACTGGATATCAGCTGTTGCCAGCAGCTGACCTCCCAGTGTAACACTCGCAGTCAGAGTGGGCTCAGCTCGGGGGTGTTTCACCTGTTAAATGCCTTGGTCAGCGCGACCTAGGCAATTAACTTGCCATGGGTATTTCCCCCTCGATCGTCCCACCTGCACTGTCTTCGGGGGCACTGATTGTTCCTATGGCAGCCCTGAGGTCCGATCAGGACCCCAGGGCTGCCTGCAGGCACTGCCTGTAAGATGGCGTCTGTGATGTCATCTTAAAGGCACAGTGCCAGTCTATTGCGATTCCTTGTTTATGTCCCATGTTGGAACTTGTAATAAAGCTGACATATATAGTATCAGCCCGTCCAAAACAACCCATAGATTTAAAAAAGATCATAATTGAAACCCCTTGATGAACACCGCAGATTTGAAAATGGGTTGATAGTGGGGTTTTAATGTTAAATATTTAAAATTTCATCAAAAACAGTAATTATCCCCAAAACAGTAAATTCTAAAAATACGGAAAAGCGATATTTGATTTGGAAGCTGTGTGACATCAAAATAAATTATCCAGACATTTCAAAAATTATGAAAATGTAAAGTAAACATATGGGAAACGTTATTCAGCAATTTATTTAGGTGGTAAATCTATCTGCCTGAAAACGCAATGATTTCAAATTTTGAAAATGACAAATTTTTCAAAAATTCAGCACTTTTTATATTTTTTTAATAAATAAACGCAAAACTTATTAGCCAAAATTTACCACTAAAGTGAAGTAAAACATTTGAGGAAAAAACAATCTCATAATCGCTTTAAGTCAGAATACAAAAAATGGGACTGAGCCTTAAACTACAAAATGGCTGCCCTTTGAAGGGGTAAAACACAGTTTGCAACAAAAATTTCAACTCTTGTGCAGACAGTAAGATTACAAAGAACACCAAATAAATACAAAGACATGTTGTATGGATGCTGTCATATTGAAGAGAATGACCTTTAAGCTAATTCTTTACAGTAACAAAAAAAAATTTTGACACAAAGGGGGTCATTTATCATACCGAAAACTGGCGTTGTTTTTTTTCTTTCTGCGCCTCTTGTGCCTCAATTTATGAAGTGTCGGCGCCACAGTATTGGTGTTTTCTGACACTCTCGACTTGTTGTATTTTTGGGCACAAATTTTGGAGCTGCTTGGGAATCCATCAGTTTTCTCCCTCTTATATTTTGCCAATGCGTTTTCTGCCCCAATTTGTGGCACAAAAAATAGCAGATAAAAGCTGGTCCAGGGAGATCTAAACCTTTTAGATTGTGCGTCAATTCATTAATCCCTTTGCCAAAAACTGACATCCCACTGAAAAATATAGCACGGTTCCTGCGTCACCAAGCGCCAAAATGAATAAATGTTCCTCAAAGAATTCAGAGAATACAGACATCTGAAGTTTAATATTTGTTTTACTTTATAAGCAAATTAACAAAACAAAATTCAGGTCTGACAGAGTTCAGCATCTTTTTTGTGGTGCACCTTTAACATAGGGCATACAGCACAATTTTAAAGATAAATACGGTGCTCAGTCCAAATCAGTTGGATAGTTCGACGACACACCCCCTAATTTGTGTTGCATGGAAGCCAGCACAGCTGCGCCACAAAAGGGTTGCATGTGCCACAATCGCAGCGCACACACTTCTTAAATACCTGTGCAAGCTGTTTTAGCCATGAAGAACGTGAACAGTCTGACTAAAGTGCAGCACAAAACCTTAGTAAATGTGCTCCAATATATCTATCGTTACTAAAAAATAAATATATATACTTAAACAGAAGGTTATGAACTGCCAGGAGAATGAAGTGGCCATGGCCCATGCTTTGTTGATAGGTTGTATTCCAAAACTTTGATCTAACTAATAATAAACTGATGGAAGTAAAATCCTGGAAAACTCTTATAAATCCTTCCATAAGGATATACTGTAGTGTGGTGTGAAGGATGTGAAGTGTGGTCAGTTAAAGATTTAAGATGATTTCATGAGTTCTGAAATGTTGTTTGTAACACATCTCAGTAGGCATAAATTATGACCAAAATCATGCACTGGAATAAGTGTACAAGTCACTGTCTGCTGATGTTTTCCTGCTGTTGACATTTCAAGCAGAATCATTCATATTCTGTGTTTACATATTTAAATGACTTGGGCTCAGCAATGCAGAACATACAGCGCAGTGTTTTCTTTGACCTAAAATGCCCTTCCAGTTACTAGGACTTAACAGTGAGCAGTCTATCTGTCTCTGCGCCTGTCTGTATTTCGTTTGCATTTTCCATGTACTTTCCTTTTCCAGCTGCTATTAATTGAAAAAATTGTTAAGAGGAAACATTTGGTAATGTGTGATAATAACCTGTCAATGAACATTCATCCAAACTATGGAAACACGTGACTTAAAGGGGTTTTTCCATGAAAGAAAAAATACTAAAATTTCAATCCCCTAGAAATTTTAACACGATAGAGATAATTTTTAATGCTTTACTTCCTATCAGTCCCTAGGCTGGTCAGTGCAAAATTCCATGGTGTGAGCGGGGACTCTCTAAGTGGACACATTATGATCCCTGTAGTGCTGTGTGCTGACAATGTGGTAAGATTATCAGGGTACAGGTTTATATACTTTTATTTACCTTCTGAACATTCTACTAGTATCTGACACATAGAAAGAGAGATGAGACAGATCAGAGATGAGATCCATGAGATTGCTCAGTTGAATAACACAGTTAGCTCTCCTACATCTCTGCTATTCCACAACACATAGATCTGCTGTACCTTCCTCCCTCTCCCCAGATAAAGAACTTATCTGTCTGTAGCTTTACACTCCTGACAATGTTGCCGGCAGGAAGTCAGTGTATTCGTCAGTGTGTGAGCTCTGTCCTGGAATGGGAGGGGCTAGAGTCAGAGAGCAGAGAGAGAGAGAGACAGAAATCTCAGCTCCACAGCCGTCACACAGAAATCCAAGATGGTTTTCCTGACCCTAAGTCAGAAGTTACTGGGTCGTGTCTAGGTCGTGTGATACAGATAGGTTGGACTTAAATCTGTAACATGCTGTATTTTTGTTGAATTAGAGAATGTGTCTTCCTGAGTACATCTAAGAAACTTGTCTTTGTGGGAATACCCTTTTAGCTTAATTGTCTAATCACATTAACAAGGTCTAGAATTGTTAATATGCCCATTCAAGCTTGGATTTGCATTTCTTTATATTACTATGGCTACTACTAAGTTTTCTTTATTTTATCATATTCTATTATTTATACTGTATCATGCTCATTACCAAAAAGGGGGCCGTGACCTGGCCCCACAACTTGTAGGCTGAGCACGGCCCCCATATGGGACATGTCGGCAACTGATAAAGTTTCTACGGAGATGCGTGTTACACCCAGGTTACAGCCTAGCTGAGCTCACGGCCTTAGAATGAGGAATCTTCAAGGCCCACAATCTACAAATCCAGTCTGGAATGTAGATGAATTCTCAATGTTTAAAAATAATCACTCTTCTATTTCATTTTTGTATTGGCTCCAGGCTTAGGAATTTTACTATAGAGAATGAATAGAGAAAAAGAAGAGCTTCTTTGACAGCTTTAAAGATGATCATGACAGTGTCCATTCTCAAACCAGCTCAAGCCGTATAAAAGTATCACACTACAGTATGCAGAAAAAAAGATAGGTGCTTCAAGTCCAACCTGTTAGCCTAGTCAGAGATTTTTACCACGAAAAGTTGCGAAATTGGTTGTCCTGCTTCTTCCTGCCTAGTTCACTACTTGAAAATAAGATGACCAATACATCTAATTTTAGTCTAAACTGTTTTATCTCAGACACTTCTGATAAATCTCCCGCATAAAGAGTATCCATCCAAAAGCTGTACACCATATGCAGCAAATATGGAAAAGTCTCAGAAAAATGAGCAGAAAGCAAACTTCTCAAAAATGTGCAACTTGCTTGCACTAACATTTGAAAGAAAATTCTACTAAGTGTTTATACTAAGGAAAGCAAAAAAGCCTATAAGGCTAATGTACGTAATTGTCCTGCAGTAGGGAAATTTCTTTTTCGGAAGCAGCAGATGAATCAAGAATTATTCTCTCTCTCTCTGCTCCCTGCAGTGGCCCCTCCCCTTCCATTCAGGGACGAGCTCTCACTGACAAATACTGACTTCTTGCCAGCATGTACCCAATGTGAGGAGAACTACAAACTACAGGCAGATAAGTACTTTATCTGGGGCAGAAAGTGGCAGGCACATAAGATCTGATTGGGTGTGTAGCTACACAACTTCAAGGGCTTGAGAGTGTCATTGTGTGTTATGTGCATCTCATGGATCTCATCATCTCTCATCTGCCTTATCTCTCTTACTATGTGTCAGATATTAGTACAATGTTCAGAAGCCAAATGAAAGTGAATATGAACCTGTACCCTGATAATCTAACCATATTGTTAGCACATAGAACCAGAGGAATCATGAAGTGTCTGCTTAGAGAGTCCCCGCCCACACTGTGCAATATTACACTGACCTAATAGGACCTAAAACAGCAATTAAACTGAGTAAAATTGTAAAGTTAAGGGTTACACATGATCTTTATTGTGTTAACATCACTAGGGGATTGATATTTGAGAATTTTCTTTCATGGGCAAACCCCTTTAAAGCCTATTTCCTGTGAGCAGAGAGACTGCCCAAAATTGGAACACTCAGGCTTTTAAATTGCACTAAGGGAAATTTTTGGATTGTGTTTACAGTATATGTTTTAAGGACATCTACTACCACATTTAGGGTTAGTAGACTGCCCCCAAACGTTTGCTTGTTACCTTAAGGGTGACGGGGACCGCTGTTGGCATGCTCTAGGCCGTGTTGTATGCAGAAATATTCACTTATAAATGAGTCAGAGATGCTCACCGTTCGGCTATCTGAATGCCTCCTGGGTCAGTCGGAACCTAATAAATGCACGCCCCCTCATCTCTATTCATCTTCGGCACCGACGGGAAGTGCTGCAGACAGCCGCTGACATCACACAGCTGTCTGCTAGTCTCACGGGAACTACCCGTCTGCAGCAATTCCTGCCGGTGCTGAAAATGAATAGAGATGAGGGGGCTTGCATATATTAGGTTCCGACGGAGCCAGGAGGTCCTCGGGTCGCCAAACAGTGAGTGCCTCTGGCTCATTTACATAAAGTTTATAAGTGAACATTTCTGCATGGCCCGGCCCATAGCATGCCAGCAGCGGTCCCCCGTCACCTCTAAGGTAACAGGCAAACGTTTGGGGACAGTCTACCACCCCTAAATGTGGTGGTAGATGTTCTTCAAGCAATTTGTATAATCCAATATTGGTTGGTTGTGTCACATTCTATGTAACTGTCCCTAGTTTTCCCTAGTTTTCGTGTACTATATCTGAGCAAATTTAGATTGTGACCCTTTCCAATGGGAACCAGTTTACAATTTTTTAAACTGCTCAAAAAATTTTTCAATATTTCAACCCATTTTTTTTACACCGGACATTAATGGTACTTCTTATGATGCGCTGCTCCGGGTCCGTGTCCTCTGTTTGACGGGTTCTGCCATCTGGCAAAAAATTTCTAACTGGCACTTCCATTTTGTTTTAACCCCTGTGAAACACTTAAGGGGTTAATAGACTTAATAGAAGTTGTTTTACATACTTAGAGGTGTGTAGTTTCTATAGTGGTAATTTATAGGGTTTTACTATTATTTAGGCCCTTCAAAGTCCCTCAAAACGTGAGTTGTCCCTCAAAACGTGAGTTTTGGCTATTTTCATAAAAATGAGAAAAATAGCACCTAATGTTCTAAGCTTCATAACATGGACACAAATCCATGTCATCATAAAGCAGACATTCCAGAAATGTTGGTTGTCAAGCCTTTTGGTAAGTCTAACTATAGTCTAACTAAAGCAGAACATTTCAAATTTTTCTGAACTTTGTCAAACTTTAATTTTTTTTACAGATTGAACTGCAAAACTTTTCACTTAAATTTTACAGCTTACATGAAGTACAATGTGTCTTGAGAAAACAGTCTCAAAATCACCTACATATGTAAAAGGTGAAGGGATGAAGAACAGTATGCAAATGAGCCTGAGAAGATGTCCTTTAAAGCGTTCCGAGGTTATAACCAATTATCGTGACATGTCAGATTCAGGTCATTAAGATGAAAATAAGCGTAGTTAATAAAGGGTTAAAGTGACATAAACAAAATAGAATACTTGACTACATTATCACATCATATCATCTGAACATTTATATCATTTGACCATTTTCCGATACTCAGGGAAGAATAAAAGGAAGCCAGTTATCCTGCATAACAAAACAAAGGATGAACAAGACAAACACTCCATGCAATTTAATAATTGTGGGAACACAGTTATCAAATGTAGTTTAAAGAAAGGGTGGAAATTATCAGAAGGCGTGGGTAAATGTACTAGACAAAAGCAAAGTAGAAGTTTCCCTTTTCAGTGGAAAATACTTATAGGGGGAGATTTATCGCTGCTTCTACGTCAGTTTTCTGAAGCAGTGAAATAATCACAAATGCAAGAATTTGCAATTACAATAGCAACTACACCACCTCCACGCCATGTGGGCATGGAAGGGGCATAGAGGGGCAGCGCGGCCAATGGAGTGGGCCCCGTGCCTGCGTTCTTTTAAAAAAAATGCAAACTTTCTTTTGTAGTTTTTACGCAAAACTAGTAGTTTTGACTGGCGCCCGCACTGCCCCCACCAGATACATCGGTCTCTTGGGTGCCCCCTCTCCAGCCGCTGCTTCAGACTCACAGGTCCTGGCTCCTGCTCCCCAGTGGAATGCCGAACGTGTGCGTCCATGCCTCCTAGGGCGCGTGCGCGATGGTTGTAGGAATTTTCAACAAGAACCTTCAATATCTTCAGACAGCTCAGCGACTGAATCCTCGTCAAGCCCGGTGGTCTCTCTTCTATTCCCGCTTTGACTTTCAGATCCATTTTCTTCCTGCTGAGAAAAACATCAAAGCTGATTCCTTGTCCCGTGCTTCCGATGTTATTGCGACTGCCTCCTAGCATCCGCATACCCAAATCCTTCCACGTTTCTCTCCTCAAGCCAGTCATCTTGAACCGCTTCGCCTGGCAAGTTTCTCCTCCTCCTGCACCTCCGGCTGATTCCACCGATGTCTTCGTGGTGAAGGAGATCCTTGTCATGAAGACGCTGAGAGGTAGGTGGTTCTTTCTTGTAGACTGGAAGGGATTTGGTCCTGAGGAGAGATTGTGGGAGCCAGAGGATAACGTCCTGGACAAGAGTCTGCTCAAACGATTTCTCAAGCCCAAGAAGAGGGGGAGGCCCCCGCTCCAGCCGCTGCTTCGGACTCACCTGACCCCAGCTTCTGCTGCCTGGCGGAATGCCGAGCGCGCGCATCCCCACCTCCTAGGGCGCGAGTGGAACGGTTGTAGGAAATTCAAAGGGCCAGCGCACCGCTGATTGGTGCGTTGGCCGTACACCATCTGCTTATAATCCTGCTCCTCCCTTCCTGCCTTGCCGGATCTTTGTGTGCCTACACCATTGTGAAAGCTCCCCTGTGATATTCCTGCGTTCCTGTGTATTCCTGCGTTCCAGTGTATTCCTGCTCCCGTGTTCCTGTGTTACCAGAGTCCTTCCGTGTTCCTGTGCTACCAGTATTCCTCCGTGTTGCTGTGTTCCTGCGTTGCTGTGTTTCTGTGTCCCGTGTGCCTGAGCTCCTGTTCCCATCTGCCTGGACCTCCCATTGCTGACCCTGGATTTGGACTTGACCTTGCATCTCTGCCGCCTGCCCTGACCTTCTGCCTGGACCTGACCACGAGACTGCCTCCTACTAAGGTACCTCGACCTCGGCTGCCTCCGCGGGCTAGTCATACCTGTGGAATGACCTGGTGGTACCCTACCGCAGCAAATGCATCCTGCTTTGTGGTGGGCACTGGTGAAAACCAGATGCCACTTAGACTCCCATCTCAGGTGTCTGCTAGTACCATCCTTCGCGGTGGTCCAGAGGATCCACTGTGCCGGAATCCTGACAGATCCTTTTCCCCTCACACACACATTGATCTACATGTATAAATAATAATAATAATAGTAATAATAATGATAATGGGAAAAGGACCCTTTTACCATAGAAGGAACAAATCTACAGTCAGTTCAGTTGGAAGGGTTCAGTTTACTGAGCAAACACATATAAGTTTTACTTTATGTATAAAGAAGAAGTTAAATAGGACTTCCTATTTAAGGCAATTTTGTACTCAAGATAGTATTTTGCAAGCGAAATGTCATGATTTTGAGTTCTGCTAAGGTACAGTTAATTAATATACATAGAAACGCTGTGTCACTCAAACTGTCATGGCCTTTCAGCGAACACTTTGTCACTGTAAGTCTTCCGATATATTCTGCAAACTAAGTAAGTGTGAAAGTACTGTAACTCGAAACCTGGAAAAATGTAAACTTTCTGGGATTCAAGTAGAAACAAAGGTAAGAAGGTAAGGTAAGAGTGATCAATGCCAAGCAATTTGCAAACCAAATAATCAACTGTATGTTCTTTCCTTCTAGATATTTCTGCAATATGTGTGCATCAAACTACAAGTGTCTCTAAATACGTATTTAATTGTTATTAGAAGATATTTTCAAACATAAATGTACATTGCAAAACATAAAGCCATGACTGTAACTCATCTATTATAATACAAAGAATTAAAACTTTTATTAAGTTGGATTGTTATCCCCCAGCTACAGAATAGCCGATAATCTGATGGGTGGGGTCCAAATGCTGGGACCCCGACAATCACTAGAAGGGGGGCTTCTTTTCAATAACTGAATAAAGTGGCAAATCGAGAATGCATCAATATTATAAGGCTGCCTCACAAAGCATGGCATTGGGGCTCATTTACTAAGGGTTGCGCGGCTCACTTTCGTAGGACTGTACACTGTGGGAGATTTGGCCCAGTAGACAAATAAGAAAAGAACAAGTGTGTATAGGCAAAAGGATCAAAAAACTTTATTACAATCCACAAAATACAAATAGTCCCACAATAATGCTTTAAAACCACTTAAAAGGTGTACAAGTACACATATATACAAGAAACAGAGTGGGTCCGAGCCAATAACAATGACTTACCCCTGAGGAAGTCGCAAGTAGGCGACGTAACGCGTGGGGTGCCTTCAGCCACAGGTTTACTATCCAGCATTTCCTCCTTTTACTCTGGTTTAAACTGTTATTTAATGTGCCTTCGGTTTCGTCCTATGTCAGAGTTTTTTGGACTTTTTATTTTTCTGTATCCATATGATCTAGCCTTATCTTCACTTACCGTAGTACTCTCTTGCTCTTATGTTGTTTGCTCACTTTGGATGCTTGATAGTTACACACTCCATGGGACCCCATTTAGGCACACATATTTGAACTGTTTTGTACTTCTTGAGGGAGGTTTTTGTTCAGACCGTCGTGCTGTGCACGTACCTGTGGCTGTGAGTGGGCCCTTGTTATTGGCTCGGACCCACTCTGTTTCTTGTATATATGTGTACTTGTACACCTTTTAAGTGGTTTTAAAGCATTATTGTGGGACTATTTGTATTTTGTGGATTGTAATAAAGTTTTTTGATCCTTTTGCCTATACACACTTGTTCTTTTCTTATTTGTCTTCAGTTTAACTATTGAGTGTGTTGGCCCCTTTGCATTACCTTGTGTCTTTGTACACACCCACATTGTTGGATTTCAGATTTGGCCCAGTAGAGACCGTGGTAGTGGTGATTCGTGATGCAGTCCAAGACAGTGACACCAAAGTTTAGTCCAAAACAGGTCTCGCCTGCGTTCATTGCAGCAGCAGGTACAAAATAAAACAGCCTTTACATTCAGGCATCAAACAAACAAAATCCTACCCGTCTGGGTGCTACTCTCAGCTCTGCTCAGCAGCTTTATGCAGCCTGATTAATCTGCTCCCACCACCTGTGTCCAAGGTGCTGGACAACACAACCTCAGCATTAGGGTCTTGCATAGTAGGAAAACCCAGGGGAAACATACCGCCCATCCACAGTTAACCCCTATAGTGTCTCACAACACCTTTTTCGGGGATTACACAGCTTGCACAGGTATTTAAGAAGTGTCTGCGCCGGGTGCACCACTAAAAAGATGGTGAACTCTGTCGGACCTGAGCGGGGAAGCGACACATGCAGGATATCGGGCGTGCAATTTTAGTGTATCGTCGGATAATGCACTTTCGGTGAACTCCAGCGGGAATGTACGTAATTGTGCCCCATTGTTTTTCACCAATTCTGATGCTCCGATGGTATTAAAATGACACACACTCAACCTAGTGCTCCATCAATTAGTAAGAACAGAACTCCTGTTTTCGTGATTGGTCGCAGGTCTCAACATTTAGTTTCCCACTCAATCAGATTTTTATCCCCAATCCTGGCAGCTTTGCTGTTGGCATTTACAGGATTAACACCCACGTTGCCAAAAGCGGCAACAGGTGTTACCGGTTGGTGTCTGCTGTGTATGTAACGCCCGTGAGCCCTTTCAATACACCCACAGACAACGTGTGACGTACAGATACGTCACACGTCGGTAAGGGGTTAAAATGAAGACAATAACAACTAAATGCATCTGACCTGGTTTCTCCCAGGTACGGTCATGAGAAAAAGAAAGTTTAGCTTTTGGTACGAGGTGTTTAAATGCTTTGTCTAGCTTTTGCCAAATGTGGTGCTGTACATTATGGTCATATATCTCATTATCTCATCAGTTCAATAAACATTGTTTCAGAAGCCTTGTGGATAGTTCAGATGAAACTTTGCAAAATTGCTGTGTGCTACATGTTGTTTTAAGAAAGGAAAAGCTTTTTTCTGGCAACCCTTCCAGACTTTTTAAGTCTTTTTTACTGTACTGTCATGGTCTTGATTTTCTTGCAGCCGGACTTTGGAATTTTACACATTTACTTTTGGACATTTAATTCTGGGAAGCTTGTCAACTTTCTTGAATATTTTCCATTTCTGAATAACCTTTTACATTATAGAATGATGAATATAATGGTCTGATATTAATGCACCCCAAAATGTTTCAGACTAGCAAAAATGTGAAACTTCTGCTTTATTTGTGATGGTCACACTTTCTGATGTTCAATTGATTCAGTACAGACAAGTAACTTGGCACTTCAATTAATGTTGAAATACAATATGTTTTTATTCATGAAGGTATCGGATAGCAATTCACAATTAATTGATGTTTTGTTCATTTACAACCTTTCTCAGAAACAGTTTGCTGAAGGGTAATAGAGGAAAGAGTCAAAGCAAAGTGGTCAGCCGTGGCGTAATGGAGTTACCATAAGGAGATCGGTGGCATCAGTGATACTGAGTTACTTGGCACCTGTGTGCCCCTGAGGAGCAATGTGTATGATTATTTAACTGATCAATTGATCCAGGGTATTTGATAAGCAACACCTGGCAATTACTTACCATCTTAATTATTATGGCAGCAGTAGGTTATACTTAATTTTTCACACATGGCTTTCCCATTTCATTTTACTTTTTGATAAATGAACTAGGAGACTGTGTAATTTATAATTTGTTGTTGTTCACGTGAGGTTTTATTTACCTAATCACAAGGCATTGTTATATTAACTGTAAGTTATAGAATTCAAAGATGTACTTTCTTTTTCTTATGACTAAATATAACATACATGTGTTCCTGCTGCTATCTATTTTCTGGAGGATATGAAGAATACAGTATTTAGTAGCTGGTAGTAAACATTGGTTGTTGTTATTTTCATTTTAATGTTTAATATGGTATTACAAAAAAATTTATAAAAATACATATAATAGAGTACACCTTCATTGAACCTTTGTTAATTTTCAGCTTACCTGTCTCCGTTCCTATTCTAGCCCCGACGGTCGTGCTCGCGTCCCCGACTCCTAGGGCGCACTATTGCTGACTTCTATCCTGTTTTGCCTGCCTTGACCTATTGCTATTTCCCTGATTCTGATTCTGTGCTGCCCGTCCTGACCTCCTGCCTGTCCCCGACTACTATTCTGCTCAACGTCTCTGTACCTCACCTTGGCTGCCAACGCGCACAAAGTCATACCTGTGGAACGACCTGGAGGTACCACGCCACAGCAAGTCCAAACCCACTTTGCGGTGGGCTATGGTGAAAACCGGGTGCCACTTTCCAGACCCAATTGTTGTCTTATGTCATTGTGGTAGCAAACCTACCACGAGGAATCAAAAGTAGATCTGATGGTAGATTCCTTCTGCCTGCCTCTGCCCTAATCTGTAATTTAATAATCCTGGAATTTGTTAAAAACTTTATTTTAGTAATATGTAAAATAACTGCAGAGGCTACTGGGGTGTGTAGTAGCCTTAGCTCCAAGTGCCTGGCCAGGCTAGTACATGCCCCAGTAGCCTCTGCAGTTAATTTACATATTACTAAATTAGGTTAGGTTCCGGGATTATTAAATAACAGATTAGGGCAGAGGCAGACAGGCAGAATCTACCATCAGATCTACATTTCTCATAGTAGGTTTGCTTCAAAAGGTTTCTTCCCACAAATCCCATATCTAGAGATGAGCGGGAACTCGTTATTCGAGACGAACTTTTCCCGATGCTCGAGTGCTCGTCTCGAATAACGAGCCCCATTGAAGTCAACGGGAGACCAAGGATCTGCACAGGGAAGCTTGGCCAAGCACCTGGGAACCTCAGAAAAGGATGGAAACACCATGGAAATGGACAGGAAACAGCAGGGGCAGCATGCATGGATGCCTGTGAGGCTGCTTAATCGCACCATTATGCCAAAATTATGGGCAACAGCATGGCAATGACAGAGTGACCGAATGAGGCTAGATAGCATCTAAAACATGCAATAATTGACCCTGACACTATAGGGGACGGCACGCAGAGGCAGCGGCAGCAGCGGAAGGCTAGAGAGTGTCATGGCGACATACCCTAAATGGACTCAGGCTTCAAACCAATTGGTGGCAGAGAGGAACCAAAGGAGGTGAGCAAGAAGCGCTGAAATGATTTCCTATGTGAACAAAAGGTTGACGGTATATTTAGTCGATAACACAGCATGGTGTCGACATAGTGACCAAGTTCCATAACGTATCTGGTGAAACACCCGAAAAATGAGCCTGACACAGCTCTTTTGATAAGGGGACGACATGTGGAGGCAGCCATGGAGACGACTTCCATGATTAAGAGCGACAGTATCGGGCATTCATTATGTGCTGCTATGATTGCAACTTCAGGTCTCCAGCATGGCGGCGACAGATGGGTTCCACTATGTATCTGGTGAAACACCTGAAAATTCTGCCTGACACAGCTCGTTTGATAAGGGGATGATGTGCTGCATATCATCTCATGATCCAGCGTCTGGGGTATAGAGAGTTGAAATGAGACATTGGTGGACGCTGTGGAGGATCGTGAAGGCAAAATGGACAGGAAACAGCAGGAGCAGCATGCATGGATGCATCTGAGGCTGCCTAATCTTGGGATGGAGCTGGCGATCCGCTGCCAGGCGAGCTTTCGCCTGTCCAAGCCCCTGTCTCTCGGCTCCTCCCCACCCAAAATGGGCCTGGGGGCCAGAAGCGTTTACTTTGAAAAAATTATAATTTTCAAAGCAGGCCGGGTCGTTTGAATATTTCACCTAGGAATAATGGAATAGCATAGTGGTTCTATTTTTAATTGTTTTTACGGAAATGGTTCCATGATTAAGAGCGACAGTATGGGGCATCCATATTGCGCTGCTATGATTGCAACTTCAGGTCTCCAGCATGGCGGCGACAGATGGGCCGAGTTCCACTATGTATCTGGTGAAACACCTGAAAATTCTGCCTGACACAGCTCGTTTGATAAGGGGACGATGTATGGAGGCAGTGAACTAGTAGTAGATTAAAGGTGCTGCAGTTAAAACTATGTTAGTTGGATCTTGAGACGGAGCTGGCGCTCCGCTGCCAGGCGAGCTTTCGCCAATCCAAGCCCCTGTCTCTAGGCTACTCCCCAAACAACACTTCTAAGAACCTTTTGTATAAGATCAAGTGTAGTAGCATTCTTATAAGTTTGGGTTATGGCGGATGAGGGGAATGTAAACAGATGCGCAAGAAGCGCTGAAATAATATCGGTAAATGATAAAAGTTTGCCAGTATATTTTGTGGATTACACAGCAGGGTGGCAACAAAGTAAACAAGTTTGATGTGGAAGCCATGAAAACAACCCAAAATTCTGCCTGACACAGCTCGTTTGATAAGGGGACCATGTATGGAGGCAGTGAACTAGTAGTAGATTAAAGGTGCTGCAGTTAAAACTATGTTAGTTGGATCTTGAGATGGAGCTGGCGCTCCGCTGCCAGGCGAGCTTTCGCCAATCCAAGCCCCTGTCTCTAGGCTACTCCCCAAACAGCACTTCTAAGAACCTTTTGTATAAGATCAAGTGTAGTAGCGTTCTTATAAGTTTGGGATATGGCGGGTGAGGGGAATGTAAACAGATGCGCAAGAAGCGCTGAAATAATATCGGTAAATGATAAAAGTTTGCCAGTATATTTTGTGGATTACACAGCAGGGTGGCGACAAAGTTAACAAGTTTGATGTGGAAGCCATGAAAACAACCCAAAATTCTGCCTGACACAGTTCGTTTGATAAGGAGACCATGTATGGAGGCAGCTATATGGACGACTTTTGGAGGCAGCTATGGCGATGACGTGTGGAGGTAGCAATGGAGACAACGTGTGGAGCCAGCTAAAAAGACGACATGTGGAGGCTGCTACGGAGACAATTTAATTTGGATAGTGCCTGTATGTGGCAGTCCAAAAAAGTTTTCAAACCAGAGGAGCAGGTAGGTGGTCCTCCAGAAAAATTAAATAGATTGAGTGCCTGTATGTGGCAGTCCAAAAAAGTTTTCAAACAAGAGGAGCAGGTAGGTGGTCCTCCAGAAAAATTACATAGATTGAGTGCCTGTATGTGGCACTCCCAAAAATTGTTTAAAACAGATGACCGGGTAGGTGGCCCTCCAGAAAAATTAATTACATAGAGTACTATAGCCAGAGACAGTTGGCCCTGGCAAAAAATAGCCAGTTTCCTCTGCTTTAGTGTACAAAGAGGAGGAGAAGGAGGACAATGAGGAGGAGGAGTGCATACATTATTCAGGTGCAGCTTCTTTCACCTGGTGGAGAATGAAAATCCGGAGAAATCCAGGCTTTATTCATCTTGATAAGCGTCAGCCTGTCAGCGCTGCCAGTCGACAGGCGTGTACGCTTATCGGTGATGATGCCACCAGCTGCACTGAAAACCCGCTCGGACAAGACGCTAGCGGCAGGGCAGGCAAGAACCTTCAAGGCGTACAGCGCCAGTTCGTGCCACATGTCCAGCTTTGAAACCCAGTAGTTGTAGGGAGCTGTGTGATCATTTAGGACGATGGTATGGTCAGCTACGTACTCCCTCACCATCTTTCTGTAAAGATCAGCCCTACTCTGCCGAGACTGGGGACAGGTGACAGTGTCTTGCTGGGGTGACATAAAACTGGCAAAGGCCTTGTAAAGCGTACCCCTGCCAGTGCTGGACAAGCTGCCTGCTCGCCTACTCTCCCTCGCTACTTGTCCCGCAGAAGTACGCCCTCTGCCGCTAGCGCTGTCAGAAGGGAAATACTGTTTCAGCTTGTGCACCAGGGCCTGCTGGTATTTATGCATTCTCAGACTCCTTTCCTCTCCAGGGATGAGAGTGGAAAGATTTTGCTTGTACCGTGGGTCCAGGAGAGTGAATACCCAGTAATCGGTGCTGGAATAAATTCTTTGAACGCGAGGGTCACGGGATAGGCAGCTTAGCATGAAATCTGCCATATGCGCCAGAGTCCCAACGCGCAAGAATTCACTCCCCTCACTGGCCTGACTGTCCATTTCCTCCTCCTCCAACTCCTCTTCTTCTGCCCATACACGCTGAACAGTGAAGGACTGAACAATGGTCCCCTCTTCTGTCTCGCCAACATTCTCCTCCTCTTCCTCCTCATCCTCCTCCACCTCCTCCGATATGCGCTGAGAAACAGACCTAAGGGTGCTTTGGCTATCAACAAGGGAATCTTCTTCCCCCGTCTCTTGTGACGAGCGCAAAGCTTCCGACTTCATGCTGATCAGAGAGTTTTTCAACAGGCCAAGCAGCGGGATGGTGAGGCTGATGATGGCGGCATCAGCACTGACCATCTGTGTTGACTCCTCAAAGTTACTCAGCACCTGACAGATATCAGACATCCACGTCCACTCCTCATTGTAGACTTGAGGAAGCTGACTGACCTGACTACCAGTTCTGGTGGAAGTTGACATCTGGCAGTCTACAATCGCTCTGCGCTGCTGGTAAACTCTGGATAACATGGTTAATGTTGAATTCCACCTCGTGGGCACGTCGCACAACAGTCGGTGAGCGGGCAGTTGGAGGCGGCGCTGCGCTGCCCTGAGAGTGGCAGCATCTGTGCTGGACTTCCTGAAATGCGCACAGATGCGGCGCACCTTCGTGAGCAAATCAGACAGATTGGGGTATGTCTTGAGGAAACGCTGAACTATGAGATTTAACACATGGGCCAGGCATGGCACATGTGTCAGTCTGCCGAGTTGCAGAGCCGCCACCAGGTTACGGCCGTTGTCACACAAAACCATGCCTGGCTTCAGGTTCAGCGGTGCCAGCCACAGATCATTCTGCGCTGTGATGCCCTGTAATAACTCTTGGGCGGTGTGCCTTTTATCGCCTAGGCTCAGCAGTTTGAGCACCGCCTGCTGTCGCTTAGCGATGGCACTGCTGCTGTGCCTAGAGCTACCGACTGATGGCGCCATGCCCACGGATGGTAATTCAGAGGAGGAGGTGGAGGAGGGGTGGGAGGAGGAGGCATAGTAAGCCTTTGAGACCTGGACCGAGGTAGGCCCCGCAATCCTCGGCGTCGGCAGTATATGACCAGCCCCAGGGGCAGACTCGGTCCCAGCCTCCACCAAGTTAACCCAATGTGCCGTCAGTGATATATAGTGGCCCTGCCCGGCAGCACTCGTCCACGTGTCCGTGGTCAGGTGGACCTTGTCAGAAACGGCGTTGGTCAGGGCACGGGTGATGTTCTCTGACACGTGCTTGTGCAGGGCTGGGACGGCACATCGGGAAAAGTAGTGTCGGCTGTGGACCAAATACCAAGGGGCGGCCGCCGCCATGAGGTTTCGAAAGGCCTCTGTCTCTACCAGCCTATAGGGCAGCATCTCCAGGCTAAGCAACTTGGAGATGTGGACGTTGAGGGCTTGGGCGTGTGGGTGGGTTGCACTATACCTCCTTTTGCGCTCCAGCGTCTGGGGTATGGAGAGCTGAACGCTGGTGGATGCTGTGGAGGATCGTGGAGGCGAAGATGGGGTTTTCGCACGG
Source organism: Engystomops pustulosus (assembly GCF_040894005.1). Lineage (NCBI taxonomy): Eukaryota > Metazoa > Chordata > Amphibia > Anura > Leptodactylidae > Engystomops > Engystomops pustulosus. The sequence goes on from NC_092412.1 coordinate 70,945,009, forward strand.
GAGGTGTTTGGGCCGGGGTCCTGCGCAGGGGGCTGACTAGCAGATGACACAGGGGAAGGAGCAGTGGTGTGCCCGGCCGGAGGTGAACGGGCTTGGTGCCATTGAGTGGGGTGTTTAGCATTCATATGCCTGCGCATACTGGTGGTAGTTAAGCTAGTAGTGGTGGAACCCCTGCTGATCCTGGTTTGGCAAAGGTTGCACACCACAGTCCGTCGGTCATCCGGTGTTTCTTTTAAGAACCTCCAGACTTCTGAAAATCTAGCCCTCGCCACGGGAGCTTGACTACGGGCAACATTTGGCGCTGATGCACCAGCTCTGGCCCTGCCTCTCCGTCTGGCCCCACCACTGCCTCTTCCAACCTGTTCTGCTATAGGAATCGCCTCCGTCTCAGAAGCACTGTGTTCACCCGGCCTATCAACCCAGCTTGGGTCTGTCACCTCATCATCCTCCGATCCCTCAGTCTGCTCCCCCCTCGGACTTCCTGCCCTGACAATAACTTCACCACTGTCTGACAATCGTGTCTCCTCATCGTCCGACACCTCTTTACACACTTCTTCCACTACGTCAATAATGTCTTCATCACCCACAGACTGCGACCGGGGGAAAACCTGGGCATCGGAAAATAGCTCAGCAGCAGCCGGACAAGTGGTTTGTGACTGTGGGAAGGGTCCAGAAAACAGTTCCTCAGAGTATGCCGGTTCAAATGCCAAATTTTGGTGGGAGAGGGCAGACTGGGGGGAAGGAGGCTGAGGTGGAGGAGCTTGAGGAGTGCCGATTTCGGTGACATGGGTGGACTGCGTGGAAGACTGACTGGTGGACAAATGGCTAGAAGCATTGTCCGCAATCCACGACATCACCTCTTCGCACTGTTCTGGCCTCAACAGTGCTCTACCACGAGTCCCAGTAACTTGAGACATGATGAACCTAGGGAGTGTAGCTCTGCGGCGTTCCCCTGCTCCCCCCATCAGCAGGTGGTCTCTCAACCCGCCCAGGACCACGACCTCTGACCCCTGCAGTAGTTGGACGCCCATGTCCACGCCCTCGCCCTCTACCCCTAGCCCTCGGGTTAAACATTTTCCAAATTAAAGTGTAAACTTTTATTTTTATTTTTATTTTTATTTTTTTTAACAAAATGATGCTATCCTATTGCTATGGCTAGTTTCTAACCTACACTGACAGCACACAACTGGATTTTGTGCTGTGTCTGATGACTTTGAGCTATAAAATGAAATAAAGGTAAAAAAAAAATAAATCAGCAGACTCTGCCTAATTGTAATCAAACCCCTAATAAATTGTCCCACTTCGGTGTTTGAGGTGGATATGCGTGTCACTAAGAGCTAAACACAACGGTCGCAGGTCTCCCAGCAAATTCCTCACAATATGGTACTAGCTGCACTACTAATGCCAGCAAGCCCAGCCACAAGCAAACAAAAAAAAGGAAAATATAATGCTATTGTAGGCCTAAGTAAGCCGTTGGGGTTCTCCTATGGCTATTTTCTAGCCTACACTGAAAGCACACTGCTTTGCAAGATGAGTTTGAGCTATAAAATGAAATAAAGGTATAAAAAAAAAAAAATTAGCAGACTCTGCCTAATTGTAATCAAACCCCTAATAAATTGTCCCACTTCGGTGTTTGAGGTGGATATGCGTGTCACTAAGAGCTAAACACAACGGTCGCAGGTCTCCCAGCAAATTCCTCACAATATGGTACTAGCTGCACTACTAATGCCAGCGAGCCCAGCCACAAGCAAACAAAAAAAAGGAAAATATAATGCTATTGTAGGCCTAAGTAAGCCGTTGGGGTTCTCCTATGGCTATTTTCTAGCCTACACTGAAAGCACACTGCTTTGCAAGATGAGTTTGAGCTATAAAATGAAATAAAGGTAAAGAAAAAAAAAAATCAGCAGACTCTGCCTAATTCTAATCAAACCCCAAATAAATTGTCCCACTTTGGTGTTTGAGGTGGATATGTGTGTCACTAAGAGCTAAACACAACGGTAGCAAGTCCCCCTGCAAATTCCTCACAATATGGTACTAGCTGCACTACTAGTGCCAGCAAGACCAGCCACAAGCAAAAAAAAAAAAAAAATGTATAACGTTATTGTAGCCCTAAGAAGGGCTGTTGGGTTCTTGTAGAATCACTCCTGCCTAACACTATTCTAATAGAACACCCTAACGCTTTCCCTGACCAGCAGCAGCTCTCTCCCTAGCGGCAACCAGACACAGAATGATCCGAGCAGCGCGGGCAGCGGCTAGTCTATCCCAGGGTCACCTGATCTGGCCAGCCAACCACTGCTATCGACGTGTAAGGGTACCACGTCATGCTGGGTGGAGTGCAGAGTCTCCTGGCTTGTGATTGGCTCTGTTTCTGGCCGCCAAAAAGCAAAACGGCGGGAGATGCCATTTTCTCGAGCGGGCGAAGTATTCGTCCGAGCAACGAGCAGTTTCGAGTATGCTAATGCTCGAACGAGTATGTTCGCTCATCTCTACCCATATCCAAAGGAGTTTTTGAACTACTGATAGATAAGCAGATTACATAAGTAACTCCTTTCTCTTATTTTGTATCTCACCTATACTCTGTTTACCTGCTATATACAGAACACCTGCTGATTTTAACATATTAGCAAGTATTCTTATCTACAAGGACCATTGTGTCCTGATAATTCTTGCATACTATAATATCAATTAATTAAATCTCATTATGAAACTGCTACAATACTCACCGATACAGCAGATTCTTTATAAAGACTTTGCTTTTGCTTGTGTTGCATTATTCCTAAAGAATATTTATTTGAACACAAACTATATGGAGTAATAGTCCATGAATCTCTATGAATAACGTTTCCTGATTAGAATTGCATTGAAAAGAGAAGAAACTGATAATAACACATGGCACTGGATGTCTTCATCAGGCATAGAAAAGTGAGAATAAAAGAACTGATTACATTTCATATCACTAGAATTAAAGAGCCACAGCTGTAGACTTCTATTAGAACTTGGAATAAAATGGGCATAGTGATGTGAGGCGATGTAAAACTGTATTAAGCACATATGTATTATATGCACATATGTTGGTTCCAGAGTGTACAAGTCATGAGACAAGCATACATTTTTATGAATGTAGTCTTGTGATATAGTTATCCCATTTATCTTTCCTTAACCTGTAAGCCTATTTGAGGCCTAAATGTCCAATAAGTTTTTGGGGTTTTTTTGCCCTCAGCTTCCAAGAACTAAAGCATTTTATACCATTTTAGGTACACATGGGTAAATTCTTATTAACTTATGGGAAAACTCATATTAACCTTTTTGCTTAAAAATTTGTTAAAATGTCATTCAGAATTTTTTCCAAATGTGTTTAGCTTGTTTGTATTGTGTGATAGATATCATACCCACTAATTGTACACTTACAGGTAAGGTTATAATAGACATAGCAATAGCTGATGGGGGAAATCGGTGCACATGTGCCAAATCTATTAAGAGGCTTTGGCCTTGCTAAGTACTAGAGAAGGCACTGTTTGTGTTTTTTTAGGGGGGTAATAGAGGTGGCAGGTTCCCTTTAAATTTCTTAGTTTTAGTAAATTACTTACAATCTAGCCAACTATGGCTAGCAGGTCCCTATAATTTGTATCTTATAGTATGTGTCTGTATCTCTGGAGTTACTTCTCACACCTCTTCTGTATCCTATCCATACAAACAATTTCACCACATCTAGCCCATAGTGATTGTGACCCTCGTGGCTGCAGCCTAAGGGCTTATTCATAGAGAAGTGTCTGTTGGCATCATCAAAAAATGCAATGATTGGGGGAATTTATTGTTGGCACTCAATTTAGGCATTTGAAACCCAATACTTTTCCTGCACTTCTCGTTCCAGTCAGTGGCATAGAAGCCCAGAAATAATCACAAATACTAGCTTATAGCTAGCAGTTGCAATTATATTCCCCAATCCACTACCTACACACCAGTGGGGTGTGAAGGGTTAGGCAAGGCTAGCTGGGCGGTGGGCATGGCTGGCAGGGACTTGGCTGGCACAGGTGATCCTGTCCTAGCACATGCATACTCCTCCCTTCAGTCAGCAAATTTTCAATGTGAAAAGTCACTGGCTGCGTATGATAAATAACCCCCATGGTTTCCAAAAACTTGGTGGCAAAGAGAGAAGTCTGTGGTCCTCAAATATTAAAAATAATAGAGCTTGCTGTGATTTCTCTTCCAGCGGACTTCAGATCATGTGAATAGCCGCACAGAAAATAAAGGGTCGGTATGCTCAGCATTTTAACCATGGCAATGAGTGACAATGTAAAAGCAGAAGTCTTGTCTTGTTAAATTGTCACTGCACAGAACAATATGCAGATTCACTGTTTATAATGCTAGGAGGCCACTTATACAAATTCTGCTTGGATGTACTTTATGTTTCTTTAAAAAGGATTGACAGGTGCTAGGAAAACTAATTTGCTAAGTTTTGCATTACCATTTTTTATGTCCAATTTGCATTAAGCACACTAAGGTCATTAGGGGGAAGCAGAAAAAGAATTGTATCCCATGTGAGTAAGAATACATACATTTGCCTACAGTGTGCCCACAGGCTCTAGCTAATGGCTCCAGGTGAGTGCCATATTGGCTTAAAGATATTTAAAACTAATTTATTTAAGCAATTGTTTCCATACTGTTCTCTCAATACATTTAGGATACTTTCATAAATGCCATTTAATACAGTTTTGAAGCTAATTAAAAATGATGAAGGGAAGTTTCTAGTAAAGACACTTCTCCTACATTAGTATTGGCTTCAAAAACTACATAAGAAATTCTATCAAATCTGACTAACAATCCAGACATGTTAATGTGAACATAATAAACTTATAAAACCAGTTTATTCTCTGAGTAACAACAGATCTTATATAATTACATTCTTATAAACAGCAATGACATTTTTTAATGCAACTTACTACACAAAATTATGGTTCCAGTCACTACAAATTTTATAGACGTCTCAGCATTCATATGAGTAATTAATATGAGAAAAATATTTGTGATTTGTTTCAATTTTGAAAATTAATTTGACTAAAATTTACTGGGAAATAAAAAGTTGGAATTACACTTTTTTGGTAGGTAAAAGTATATAACAAACAACAGTTAATATGCAACAGAAATGTACTCAATGTTCGAATATTTTGAACAGATACAAATGACAGCATTCAAATTCTACTTTGCCACAGAAAGTAAGGTAAACAGGGACATTTTTTTCAGCAATTGTATAGTAAACTTCTGCAGCATTTTCTTAGCAAATATGCTAAACTATGTAAATGTTTCTGTCTAATGTATATATATATATCTGTGGGAAACTTCTACTAGTACCATAGAAAATACAGGGCTCCTCTATTTAGAAGGCAGGGGTTGAGTCAGGGATCCTTTTTATGGATGGCAGTAGATGAGTTCGGGGATCTTATTTATAAATGGGAGAGAGCTGAGTGATAGTAATCTTTGTACAGACAGCAGGAGATTAGTTCATGATCTTCTGTATGAATTCCAATTGCTGAGTCCCAGAATCTTCTATATGGATAGCAGGAGCTGGGGTTGGTTCTTTATATGGGCAGCAGGAGGTGAGTGCAGGGATCTTCTCTAAAAGATTTCAGCCTGCAATTCTTCTACCTTCTTCTCAAAAAGCCTGACCACACATGTTCCCTCCATAATAATAATGGTAATAATTCATTATTTATATAGCACACACAGATTACGCAGCGCTGCAGGGAACTTACCAAATCGGTCCCTGTCCCCAATGGGAGGAAACCCACGCAAATACAGAGAGAACATACAAACTCTTTGCAGATGTTGACCTGGTAGCAGAAGTGCTACCCAATCAGCCGCCGTGCTGCCCTATCAAACACAACCTTCCTCCCTATGCCCCTATCTTTTCACACAGACATGTCCTATCTATCCCCTTGATACGGTGCCGCGGCCATATATCGCTATGAAGAGTAACGATGTATTCCAGCCGTACTATGATAAAGCAGGCAGACATTGTGTGAATGTAGCCTAAGGCTGCATTCACATGACCATGGGGGGACGTATGTGCAGCCGCAAGCTTGCAATGGCTGCATCTAGCAATACGGTGCCACACATGTGCACAGGTGTGCACACAGTTTTCTTTGTTGAATAATGTACAGTTAGTAAGTGGAGCACATGGTTTAGTCTTAGGCTAAATTCACACTGCCGTGAGCCCGCCGCACCGTAGCACGGCGGGCACACGGCAGCGCAGGGAGAGGAGGAGGAGGTGAGCGCAGCTCACCCCCGCCCCTCTCCATAGGAATTAATGGTGCACGGCGCCGTAATACGGGGAAAAATAGGACATGTCCTATCTTTCCCCTGGCTAAGGAGCGGTAAGGTGCCGCACGTGTGCTGCACCGTACCGCTCCCGTACAGGGCCGTGAGCCCATAGAAGTGTATGTGGGACGTATATCGGCCGTATATACGTCGGCCGTATATACATCCCCCATACTGTAGTGTGAATGTAGCCTTATTCCCTAGAACTGATATAAATAAACAGTAAAAATCATAAACATGTTAGGTATCAACGCGTCCCAAAATGTCAGATCTTTTAAAATATGATAACCGTTATTCCCGCCATTTAACCCCGTAACGTAACTTAGCGCCCAAAGGTGAAAATGCCATTTTGCCAATTTGAAAAATATTAACACCCCACACAGATCCGTACGCTGAAGTATGAAAAAGTTATTAGTGCAATATTTGTACAGGAGGTTTTAATTTGTGCAAATGTATAAAGCTATCTAAATCCCTGTGATCATACCGACCGAAAGAATGAAGTAGACATGTCATTTGGGGCGCTCAGTAAAGCTGTAAAATCTAAGCCCACAAGAAAACCAATTTCACTACATTTGGAATTTTTTTCCCACGACCCAGTACATAGCATGGAATATGAAATATTGTCACTAAGAAGTGCAATTATCGTATATATACTCATGAATAAGATAAGCCGAGTTTTTCAGCAGAAAAAATGTGCTGAAAAACGTCCCCTCGGCTTATACACGAGTCTTAAAAAAAATAACCCACTTAAAAAATAAAAAATAACCCACTTAAAAAAAATAAACTTATATACTCACCCTCTGATGTCGCCGCGGCTCCCGATGTCAGCGCGGATCCCCAATGTCCACGATGTCAGCACGGCCCGTGGCTCTTCTTCTTTCTTCTGTTATGGACGCGCCATGTTTTCTTCCTGGCCGGCGCATCTATGACATCAGCAGCGGTCGTGTCATAGTATGTGCCTGCTGGAAGAAAATATGGCCGCGTCCATGAGAGAAGAAAGAAGAAGAGCCGCGGGGAAGAAAGAAGACGGGACGCGCCAACATCGGGGACATCGGGGAGCCGCGTCGACATCAGGGAGCTGCGCCGACATCAGAGGGGGGGGAATATAAGTTTAATTTTTTTTAAGTGCTGGGGGGGGGGCAGGCTGTATACTACTAGGGGCTGGCTATATAATACTAGGGGCTGGCAGGCTGTATACTACTGGGGGCTGGCAGGCTGTATACTACTTGGAGCAGGCTGGCTGTATACTACTGGGGGCTGGCAGGCTGTATATTACTGGGGGCTTGCAGGCTGTATACTACTAGGGTCTGGCTGGCTGTATACTACTGGGGCTGGCAGGCTGTATACTACTGGGAGCTGGCTGACTATATACTGGGGGGCTGTGACAAATTCATTTCCCACCCTTGGCTTATACTCAAGTCAATAGTTTTTTCCAGTTTTTGGTGGTTAAATTAGGGGTCTCGGCTTATACTCGGGTAGGCTTATACTCGCGTATATACGGTATTGCTCTGTCATACAGCTCCTTACATGGAAAAATAAAAAGTTATGGATTTTTGAAAGTGGGAAGTGAAAAATAAAAATGCACAAACTAAAAAGGATGTGGTCATTAAGGGGTTAATAAAGGTTGTATAATGAATAGGTAAAGAGGTGCAGAGTTTATATGTGTTTCTTGCCTTTGATTTATATATATATAAATATATATGTATTTTTTTATTATTATATTATTTTTTAATTTAATTTTATAAAAATATATGCCAGACATGTATAATCAGCGTCCCTCCACAAAATAGACAGTACTAAGGAAAGAAGATTTCATTCCTGTAGTAGCTATAAAACTGGGTCAGTCCAGTAATCCACAGAGGTCCATGCACCAGATATCTTTCTGTTATCTGATATGGCGGCACTGTGGTACCTGCTCTGTTAGCATCTGTTTATAATGTAACTAAGTAATCCACCCTCCTTTATTGCTCCATTTCACAAAGGTTATTTTGTTGCGTTTACGTGCTGTCTGGAATGTCGTACGGGCTGCTTCATGATGCATTAACTAAAACTGGAATAATAAAGGAGGAGTTCGGAGTGCAAACAATCTGTTCACCTATAAATCCACATTCAGGGTGATACATAGGGACTGGCAGGTGTCTGCAGCATAACATTTTCACAATATAAAAGACTGCTTCCACACCGGGAAAAGTTACAATTCTAACAGCGCTAACTAATGGGTGGTAAAACATGCTTCTGAGAAGACTATTGAAATGTTGTAGGGAAACTGTTGAAGTAATTTAGGGAACTAAACCACCTACTGGTCGTTATGGAAGAGTTGTGTCCTAAATTGTCCTATATCATTTCTGTCTGTGGGCAGTTGACTTGCCTAATGGAAGCTATGGAAGTTTAAAAACGAAGAGACGATGGAGTTTTGTAACTAAGACACCGTGGCGTCAGATTCTTTTTTTTAACTCTCTCAGCTTCGGTAGCAGATGGACTGTAACACAAGTTAACTCTTTGCATTATATACCAATTCGTTTTTTATTCATTATTTAAACAGTTACTTCTGACTATCGTGATAGAGTAGTGACTAACCGTTATCTTTAGGTTACCAACAGATTTTAAGGTGCACCAAAAGGACACGTTTATATGATTTTTACTTATCATATTAGCGCTTCTTGTGCTTTCTTACCCCAGATGGACTAAATTATGCATACATTTTTATGTAAACCCCGCTTTTCAGGTGTTTATAAACACACAGGTATGCCACTCTTCCTGCTAATTTTTTTCATTCCTCCTACTGAGGGATATATAACCTGTCTCTCTGATTCCTTGAAAGCACTTTAACTGATGAAGAGGTGCTTACCACTTCGAAACGCGTTGTATAAAGTGTGAGAAAAACCTTTAAATTTTAACATACAGCTTTGTCTATTTATTCGGTAATGGTGCAACAACTTTGAATTGTTTATCTCCTCCTTCCTTGCCTATGATCCTTTAATCTCAAGCCCTGGGGTGGATCCAGACTGCAACCTCCTACTACAAACCCAAGCCTGAAAAGCAGTTGTGTCTTGAACCTAACAAGGTGAGAGTACATCTAGTGTGCAATTCACATATAGAAGTGGTCTTGCCCTTTTAGCCCTTGTTCATATTATATGAACAGAGATGCCAAAGGGCAATTTGGTACACTAAAGCAACGGTCCATAAGGACCAGTAGTTGGTTTAGTGTCCCAAATAGACCTGTCAGGTTCTCTGTAACATGTTACTGCTAAGTTACTCCTATGTTACTGCACATTTTCTCCTTAGAAAACTGATTCATTATCATTGCACATGCACACAGATATAGGCACAAAAGACTTAGAATTACTGAGACAGCTGAAGGGAGATGCACAGAAGGAGAATGGCTACCATCTTTAGACATTCGATAAAGCAAAACCATGGAGCTCTGAGATAGCACATATAAGGACAAGATTTATTAATCTTCCATTTCTAGTTTTACTTCCAAATTATGATTCAAAATAATAACCAGAAACTGGCCTTAGTTATTTCTTCCATATTTTGAATCAATTATTGAGAGCCAAAAAGAGTAGTTGGTCTCACTTAACAGGTGAAATTCTTTCAATTATACCTTAGCTCTGTCTAGTTACTAATCCTGAATTTGGTTTTCAATAACTGACCCTAAAAGCTGATAAAAAGAACTGATATGTGAACTCTCCCTTTTCCACTAGCATAGCAATTCAAGCTGAAACAGAAGACCGTCCTTGCGCCTTATGGATTACATAGCAGATGGAAGTTGATGAACCCACCAAAAATAGACATTTATTCTCCTAAAGGGGTTTTCCCATGGAAAAAAATTCTGAAATTTCAATCCCCGAGTGATGTTAACACAGTAGAATTTTTAACCCTTTACTACACTGTTTTAGCTCCTATCACTCCTATCACTATCACAGTGATGGTCAGTGCCAAATTGCGGGGTGTGGGCTCTCTTAGCAGACACAATATGATCCCTGTAGTTCTGTGAGCTGACAATGTGGTTAGATTATAACAGGTTTATCTACATTTTCATTTAGCTTCTGAACATTGTACTAGTATTTGACACATAAAAGAGATATGAGACAGATCAGACATGATGAGATCCATGAGATGCCTTTTATACACAATGACAGTCAGCTCTCCTACATCTCTGCTATTCCACAATGCATTGTATCTGCTGTGCCTTCCTCCCCCTCCCTAGATTAAGAACTTGTCTGTCTGTAGCTTTACACTCCTCACACTGCTGCTAGCAGGAACTCAGTGTATGTGCATCAGTGAGTGACCTAGTCCTAGACTGCAGTGGGCGGGGCTAGAGAGCAGAGAGAGAGAGAGAGAGATGCTCAATTCCAGGGCCCTTACACAGAAACCCATGATGGCTTCACTGACCCTAAGTCAGGAGTTACAGGGTCCTGTCTAGGGGCGATAGAGACAGGTTGGGCTTATATCTGTACAATGCTGTATTGTTGTTAATAACAGTGAATTAGAGAATGTGTTATTTTGTTATCCTGACTACATTTAAGAATCTTGTCTTTGTGGGAATACCCTTTTAAAGGGAAAGCAATCACTAGGAAAAATGTTATATAGCTGAAGGATCTGAGCAATTTCATATATGAGAAAATTTTATTGTGATAAAAAAATTCTAAATAGCTTTTTATGTACATTGTGCCTGTGAAGTCGTGGGGCCAGTACTATCAGTGACTGGCAGCCATCTCTGTAGCACACTGATACATAAAGAACTGTGAATCATTGACAGAACTGCTCCATGACTTCTCAGCTTATAGGAAATCTACCATCAAAAATCTGGGACACTTACTCATAGATCCAGACACTGTGACTGTGGTAATCTTCCCATATTTGTTATCCATGGCCTCTTTCCTTCTAAAATCAACTTTTACAATTATGCTAATTAGCCTGACAGGCCCCTGGGTTGTTGCCGGAGCCCCTCTCTGCTAAAGATTCACAGACTGTTACAATGTGCAGAATCCCTTCCCCCTCCAACTGAAACATAAATTATCTGAAAATGTGCATTCTCTGGGAGCCCATTTGTATTGGGTGTATGCGTGAGTCCTGCCTAATGTGCTGTGCTAACGCTTCTAAGCATATTATAAATTCTGATAGTTCTGATAAATCTCCCTCTGGGTTTAAAAAATAAACGTCTGTTGATACATTTGCTTGAAAATAATGATAAAACAATCCTTTAACAGTAAAGTCTGGTAGGAAACAAAACTCCATGGACACAGAGATATAAGATGATGTCATCTGATTGACAGATCCAGACAGAAGGGCATATATGGCACAGAAGGAGGCATCACACAGGCAAATGACTACAATCATATTACATGACATCTTGCATCTGTTACATAAGCCACATGCTGTTATGTCACTGAACATAAGCTGTAATGTTCCCCTGCCAATAAATATTAATTTATTGAAAATTAAGAGACTTTAACAAGTGCAGAGTTCACACAATAAGACTTCAGCTCAGGAAGCAAATGAAAATTTGAGGAAGGGTGTAAACTGTACACATTGTAATAATAAAATAGTGGGGACTATTATTTATCAACTGCATTTGCACTGGTATTTGATGGCACTAATCCTAAACTATGCAGACCATGCTTCAGTTATACATAACCAGCAGGTTTACAAAGAGTCAGGAAAACATACTAGAATTTGTAATAATAATAATAGTTATTATAATAACGTTTACTATAATTGCAATAATCTGTGCTATATACTGTGGTATGATATACACTGTGTCATACTGTGATATGTATAGAATTAAAGGTGTATATCATACCACAGTACTGGGCATTTATAAATTACGTAGAAACTCTGTTTATATGAGCTTACATTCCAAAATGAAAAGGGTAAGGATACAAGATTAGGTAGGCAGCCCTGGGCTATGTAGAGGTGGCATGGGACTATCAGTTGAGGAAGTCTTTAGAAGAGGTATGTTTTAGGGAAGCAATATTGAAACAATTGATGGTCAGATGTTCCAGCAGAGGGGAGGGGCACGAGAGAAGTCTATTATGTATAGATGTAGACACATTTGGCTTACAGTATGGTGAACCAGGTCAATGCTTGATACAAGCATTGCTTTCATTATGAAGCTTACTACTTAATAGATATGAAACAGATTTGTGTTCCAAAATTATTTCCATCTCGGACATGAGAAAAAAATTTCTCAGGGTGGCAGGAGGTGCAGAGTGTGACATTATGACTCTTGTCTACTGTGGTATCATCTTGAATATTCTGTGGCAAAACCCCACCACGTTCTAAGAGGATCCTTCAATAAAAGAGAAATAAAACATAATCAGATAACCTAGCTCACTCATCTGAATTTTACTGGCCATCCATATCAGTGCTTTGCACAGTATTGTATTCAGAAAACAACACCATTTCCATTTTTTGTACATTCTACTTGATGAGGCTAAAATTGTGCAATAACCTGAATCAGCAACTGATATAGTATTATATAGAATAGGGATTCCCAGTCCCACCTTGCCTGTTCCCCGCCCTGTTAAACTCACTTGGGTGAAGAAAAATGTTCACAACTCCAGCCCTTATGACAGGAATTGTGACTTTTTCATGTCTTCTATATCTGAAACCTGGATTAAAGGGCATGATTAATGTCCCCCAAAAATTATGAAGATCTGAGATGTTTGCATCCTGCTTGTATAATTTTACAATGTCTAGATTTGAGCAAAGATAAATCAAATCCATCAGGATTGAGTTCGTAAAGAGACCTGTCATAGGTGGATCTGTGTTATAGGAAGTTTTTACTGTAGACCATTAAAGATAAGCAGAGGTAGCTATCGGTCACTCCATATTTTCTCCTCAAAACAAATCAAACCTAAATGCACCATTTTTAATTCAATTTTATCAAAAGCTTCAAGGTATACACTGCTGCAATGTGAATGTAAAATATGAACATGAATATATGTATATTTTTTAGCATAGAAGACACACAGAATATTCTTCTTACTAAATAAAACATTTTCCTCTGCAGAACTTTGGTCATGAATTATTGACATAATCTAACAATATAGCATCATGAATCCTCTCCTTAAGCACATGACCCGTTTTTTGACACTTTGAAAGTCCCTGTCATGAAATGTACTGCTCAATGTAAAATGCAAACCAATATGAATTTAGCAATATATGTATTTACAAAAAAGTAGTAAAACATAATTATTCTATTAAGTGAGTGCTTCAGCTACCATATACCTAGCACACAGGGAGCAGGATCCATGGGAGGACAAGGTCAGTTATGGCCCCACCCTTCACTTTATTGTAAATAGTGAACATGTATATAGATACATGGGGTATTAAAGGAAATATACCTTCAGAAATGTGCTTACTTACTAGGTCCTGGCAGTAGATTCAACAAATATCCCTTATCCCCATGCAGTTTTTACTATTTTCTAAAATGTATCTGTTTTACATGCTAATTAGCTGCAGAGACTAGTCGGGTGTGGAGTAGCCTCTGTGAGCTCCTCTTCAGGGTCACCTGGACACACATGGGGCAGGGACTACCCTTATCCCTGACACACCCCAACTAGCCTCTGCAGATAATTAGCATAAACATGAAATAAAGTTTTAAAACAGATAGGCAACATTTTAGAAAATAGTAAAAACTGTATAGGGATAAGGGGTATTTGGGGACTCTATAGTTTGGATCTACTAAGTAAGTTGCTTCCTGATGGTGGATTTCCTTTAAAGATAACCTACCACTACGGATCTAACTATTAAGGTAGAGGTGGTGGTAGGTGCATCTAACGTGTATAAGAATAGCCCTTGTTAGGGATAATCCTTTACTCCCCTCTATCTTTGCTAATCTTTAATCAGGGTATTATGCACATTTTCTAAAGAGGCTACTGGGGCATGGAGTAGCTGGAGTTTTTCTCTATGCACACCCTAATGTGAAAATGTCAATGTATAGTTATACACCAAACTATGGTACAATGGATAACATGTAATAGTGCTGACATAGAGGTGAATATGGCTTCATTTGTTCTACCATATACTGATACGAAATGGGCAAATAACAGGACAGAGTGGTTTAAGGGTCACATAAAATGGACCCTTAAAGGTCTCCATGTAGTACCATCTAGGCACTGCTGTGTGCCGCAGCCCTTAGATACTAAACAGGTCACTGCACTTATGCAACCAAGATGACTGGAATTTTTTTTTTGTTAGATATAAAATTGGGCTATTTATGGCTCCTTGTCCCATACATTACAATGGGACGTAAGGACTGTACTGAAGATTATCTCTATGGAATAAATTTTCTAGAGAAACTGAAAAAAAAAACAAGGAATGGCTTACCGCGTTGCTCTTCTGATATCAACATATGGATTAGGAGACTCATACTGACGGACACACTGCGGGTCAATGTCATAAAAGGCTTTGGCTTCCTCTTGTGTCAATGTAAAGCAGCACGGCCCCACTGATGGACCCAGGACTACTAGGATGTCCTTCACATCACTCCCGTACTCTGATACCATGGCATTTACTGTCGCAATTGAGACTCCGAGCAAGGTGCCTTTCCATCCTAAGAAAAATATACAGGCATTTTGGTTGTAGTAACATAAAGAACATAATGTGCTTCAATGTGAGGCTCCTGATGCCAGGTGTGACCACATCCTCTGCACTTACTCAAGTTACCTTCACTTTAGGTGGATTACTGCCCTGTATGATACCTTCCATTGGCACCATCTTCCCTTGTAACACATAGCAACTTAAGTATAATATATAACAATGTAAGTAAATAACGCTGCCTAGCCTGCAATGTATCATGCATTGGGTGATAGGTCCCTCGGGTCCAGTGACATTCTCTATAGGTCACACATAGCTATACTGTCTTCCTATCTATTACATCTTCCTTCTGTATGATAATGGTTGATATTTGATAAATGTGCTCATTACTAATTCTGAACTACATTTTATATTGCAGCTACAAGGTGGTTAAGATCTTAAATCATTGAAATTCCCTGCATTGCAGTCTCCTATCTGCAGCCCAGGATCCCCGGAGTATTGGCCTTGAGCTAAAACACTTATGTCCACTATAATATATATCTGCTATAAAAAAGAAGTATCTGTATACTGTATAGTGAAATACAACCTTCTAAAGTAAGCATTTTTTGTGCATTTATTATGAGACCCAAACCTATGCTACTGGATGCCCAGGCATACAGACCTAGGTTTGATTGCCACCCATGACCTCGGCACCTCTATTTGAAACAAACTATTTGAAAGAATCTTACTGACTAGAGATGCTGAAAGCAATTATCAATATGACAGACAAACAGTAAATCCATTACAATTATCCATCCTGCAAGCCTGTATTGGTGAGACATGTATATACTATGAAGTCACCAGTGCTCATATCATAATGAAGGTTTATGAAAATGTAAAGAATCCGGGATAGGTTACATGTGGAATATCATAATTAATAACAGAAAGCCAAATGGCCAAATAATACTGAGCTGTTAGCAGCTGTTGTACTTCACTTCAATCAACACTAGGCAAACATGTAGCTACAGCGCCATCTATTGTATTACTAGATAATACATATTTAAAAAGAGACAAAATGGTTTCTGACCAATTCCCCTCATTTTCAAGAGAATTAGGAGAATTTTTAACACAAATTTACACAGTGGGGGTCATTTACTAAGGGCCCGCTTTGTGTTTTCCCGATGTGTTACCCGAATATTTCTGATTTGCGACGATTTTCCCTGAATTGCCCCGGGATTTTGGATCGGATTGTGGCGATCGGATTGTGGCGCATCGGCGCTGGCATGCACGAGACAGAAATCGGGGGCGTGGCCAAACAAAACCCGACGGATTCGGAAAAACCACCGCATTTAAAAAAAAAAAAAGTGTCACGGGACTTGCGCTTACCTTCGCTCTGTCCCGCTTGGTGAAGATCAGTGCATTCCGGGGAACTTTAGCGCAGCAGCGCCACCTGGTGGACGTCGGAGGAACTGCCTTAGTGAATCCCGGCCAGACCCGAATCCACCGCAGAGAACGCGCCGCTGGATCGCGAATGGACCGGGTAAGTAAATCTGCCCCAGTGTTTCAAGTAATTTACAAGAAATATTTACAAGAAAATTTACAAAGTTTTGGCTCATTTTTAATTCTAGCACTGCTAGATGTTATCACACTTACTTTCACTTGACTGCAAAACTTTTTGTGCCCCTTAGGATAAGCAAGTCACAAGTATTGAAAAGCTTATGATTCAACTTATTACATCCATCGCAATAACCCTCTTCATGTAAAGTTTCGTTAGCATTAACCCATTTTAGAGAGTTTTAAAGCCATTTGATGTACATTACAGGGTTTACTACACTGCAATTTCATTTTGATTTGTCTATATATAGAAATAGAAACATATTGTATTACATGATGTAGAGGCACTTACCTGAATGGGCTGCTCCACATGCCTTTTTCACAGGATCGCAGAACAGGATTGGTATACAGTCTGCCCCAGGAGCAGCTATAGTCACACCTTTCTGATCGGTGACTATCCCATCATAACAAGGAGGCTCTGGTTTTCCCATAATCCAAACATTCTCACCATGGTCCACCTGGAAGATACAGTGTAATGATATGGAATGATCAGTGGGAAGCTAATAATTTCTTGTAGATTAAATAGAACCAACATTTCCCACAGCAGTGTACAAACATTATCATCAATTCAGAAACAAACACTATACAAAAATCATGGCACTCAGGTATTATATGTGGACCCCTATTCTAAAGATTATTAGAGGTTTACTCCCTCTAATAGGGAGACCTTCAACAATCAGGCACTTATTTATATCTTGTTGATAATTGTTAACAGTAGGAGAACAGGTTAAATGGTTGTCCTACAGTATCAAATTTGGATAGGGCATAACTTGGTCATTGGTTGGCGACTCAGTGAAGGGACCATCGCTCATGAAAACGGGAGTCTGTTGAACCCCCTCCAAATAAATGGAGTAGCAAGTTGGACATGCGCTCTTCCACTCCACTGACAAAGGCATGAGCAGAAGTAGCCAAGTACTACAATGGACTATCTTCATCAGCGACATAGAGATGAACTGAGGGTACATTCTTTTGAGGGTACAAAGGACTCCCATTCTTATGATCTGTGGGGATCCCATATCCTGTTTGTGTAGATGTGGATGTTTTTTTTTTCCTCCTTCTGTTCTCCTCCTTCCTTCTTGTTCTCCCGCTTGCCCCTGATTACCTCACTATTCCTTTCTGGGCCTCCCTTGCAAGTGGGTCTTTATCCATCAGAGTATTAGGAGTAGGAAATTATTAAAATAATTTCCTGGAATGTCAGGGGTTTGAATGAGTTATTGAAAAGGAAGGCAATTTTTGATTATTGCCGCTCTTATTGCCCTGACGTGATCTGCCTCCAGGAGACGCACCTGGTGAAAGAAACTATACATAAAGCTATAAAGCCATGGGTAAGGCAGTGTTCTCCGCAGACGCTAGAGGGTTTTGTATTATGATATGTAAAGGAGTGGAGTTCAAGGAGTTGAAGGTCATAGTTGACCCCATGGGTAGATACTTGATAGTGTATGTCTGGTTTGGTCAGGTGAAGATGGTCCTAGTGGATGTTTATTTACCCCCAACTGCCCCGCTGGAAGAAATAATTATGATTGGGAAAAAAATTTAGGGGAAATCCCGATATTTTTAAAGGGAGATTACAACAGAGTGATCAGTGATAAACTTGACCATATCAGTAATCTCAGGGTTGATAGGGAAAAGGGAGCCTGCTCCAAATTTGCAAAAATATGATGGGTTGGAAGGATGTTTGGAGGATGAGATTCCCCAATTAGAAACAGTATACGTGTTATTCTAAGATGCATGATTCCTTGTCTAGGATAGACATGATACTGGCAAATTGATACTATTTTACCTACCTTATTGATGGTAGGTAAAATAGATATTGGGGCAAGGGGGCTATCGGATACACAGGAAAGACCTGGTGTTCTACCGTATCAAACCATTTTGGTTTAACTTAATAAAGCAGGTGCGAGATTGGGATAAAGATATGCAGGGCTTCTTGATGGATAACAACTCATACGAATATATTACAGTAGTATGGGATGGTTTGAAAGCGTATATAAGGGGCTTAGTTTTTCAGCAAGTTTGTTGATATAAAACAAAGAGGCGAACTTTAAGTAGAGATTTGCAAAATAAAGCTATTAATTTTGAAGCCAGGTTTATTGAAGACCCTCTGAAGAAAATAAACAAATTTTTTTAGAGGCCCAGAAGAGCTTGGCAAATTTTCATCTAGAAAGAGCTGAGATTGAGGTACGGGTAGGGAGACAGAAAGAGATCCAGAGGCAATATACATCAATGCCCAGTGCAGCAAGAATGCTAAAATCATCCTATGTTAAACCTGCTATTAACACAGGAAGAAATTAGGAATGGATTTAAGATATATTTTGAAGATACATACAGTTCTGAACTTGCTGTTGATGTGCGGGAGATAAAAGATGCCCTTGACACAATAGAAATCCCTATGTTATCAGATGAGGAGGAGGCATTGCTAGATCGCCCGTTGGAGGAGCGGGAGCTCTCTGCCGGACTAAGTATGCTGCCAAGGGGGAAGGCAACGGGAACGGATGGAGTGCCGTCGGAATTTCTCTCTTCCTATGAGGGACTATTAATACCAGAATTATTAAAGGTGTATAACTAACTACTCTTATAATAGGGGTCAACTGCCAGTGTCCACGAGGGAGGCCATTATAGCTTTGATTTTAAAAGAAGAGAAGAACCCCATGGAAATGGATTCCTATCGGCCAATCTCCCTTCTAAACTCTGATTACAAATTATTGGCCAAAGTGTTGGCACTACGGCTGAGTGAAGTGATTCGCTCAGTGGGTCATGGAGATCAGTGGGGTTTATGTCGGGGAGATCGGTCAGGAATAGTATCCTCCGAATGTGGTGGAATATTCAAACCCCCATGGAGGCGGGAGGCACTGGTTTGGTGGTCACACTGGACGCGGTCAAAGCATTTGACCACGTCGAGTGGGGCTATGTCTGGATGGTACTGGAAAGGATGGGGTATATTGGCTGGGTTAAGTTACTTTATAGTGGTGCCACGGCTAGAGTAGGGGTGAATGGGAAGGCTGCATTTGAGATCTAAAGAGGAACAAGACAGGGATACCCTCTGTGGCCCCTGCTCTTTGCTGTGGCCTTAGAACCACTTGCCTATAGGATTAGAACTAATAGTCAGCTTAGAGGATTTGTACGGAATGGTTGGAAAGAGAAGGTACTTTTCAATTGCTGATGACTTGTTGTGTTTCTTGATCAGACTGGAGGCTTAAAATTTTGGCAGATGTGATAGAATCCCATGGCCAGATATAGGATTCAAGATAAACTGAGGAAAGTCAGTGTGTCTTAGCCTGCAAATGGAATCATCTGTCTCGACAGAATAGACACAGTTACCGTTAGTCAACAGCTTTAAATATGTGGGGCTGGTAATAAGTAGAGACATCGAAGATTATGTAGAGTTGAATATTAAGCCATTATTGCAAAAAATTAGGCAAAAAATTGAAGTGTGGAGAAGGCTAAATCTGTCCATGGCTGTAAGGGTGACAATGTTAAAAATGATAATTGTACCACAGGTAATATTTGTACTCCAAAATTCCCCTGTACTAATAGATAGGAAAACATTTAATAGTCTGGGTTCCCTGATATGAGAATTTGTGAAATTATAATGTTTGGGGTTTATTGGAAGCATGAACATTGGAAAGTTTGATGTATGGAAAGAATGGTTCACTTTTGGCACTAATGCAATGGATATGGGATAAGGTTAAAAAAGAGTTAGAAATCACTGGGAGAACTAAATATACACCATAATGGGGAAAGGGGGAATGGTCTGCTGGCCCAATGCAGAACTCTAAAAGGTGGAGGGACAAAGGGATCTACTATGTTTTCCAGATTTTGGATTTTGCTAGAATACGGGAAGAGTTTGGATTGGGCTCAGTAGACTGGTACTATTATGTAAAATTGAAGTTTTCTTATAGAGCACTGTTGGACAATGCTGAGTTTGAAGGGGATCAAGCGATTTATCGAATATTGGAGAAAAACGGGAATGGCCAGATGATGAAGGGATGTATGTCCAAAATATATTGTATGCTAAAAAACAGGGGAATAAACCTATGTCCCATAATTATAACAAGTGGAAGGAACAGAGGGAGAATGGAAATAGACGTTAATAACAATAACCCTGGTGACAAGAAATAGATCATATCTAATCTCCCAACTATTTCTATTACATTCTGCTTATTATACCCAAAGAAATTAAATGCTTTCACCAAAACACAGGAAGAAAAATACAGAAGATGTGGTTTGGTGAACGCAGATTTGATCCACATGGTATGGAGGTGTCCTAAGTTGTTTAGATATTGGGTAGAAGTGATAAACAAAATACAGTTGTTTTTTATGGTATATATATCGTTTAAGGAGAAGCAGTGTATTTTAGGTATTGGGAGCCATATTAATGTGGTGTTTGCTATGAAGAGCTTAATGATCGCTCGTAGAATAATTATGTACGCTTGGAAGGCAGCACTGCCCCCCGCAGTAATAGAATGGAAAAACAAAATGAATATATTGATGCTAGCAGAACGTTATGAGGTCGGTTAATAAGTTAGACACTATATGGACCCAATGGAAAGAGCGGTAGAGTGTTTGGGGGTGAGGAGGGGAGGAGAAGGGAGAAATTTAATTTGTGTTTTTCTTTTTTTTTGGGTGGTGGGTTAATTTTTTGAATTAACAGGAAAAGATAAGGACATGTAATGTGTAAATGCTGGAACAAGAAACATTAGAGCGTTTTATTGTAGTGGGGGGGAATTCCTACCCACGAAAAAGATATGTACGTTGATTGTTTATATTCCTGTGAGTACTTGTCATGGAAAAGTGTACTCTTTTTATATAAATGTATATCTTGATAATTGTAATATAGGGGAAACAATTTAATAAAGATTAAACGCTTTTGGCGTTCTGACTGCTGAATATGAATGAACATAAAAAGAGGGTTTTGTCACAAAAATGATACATATGATTATATACTTATTATAAATATACTTATTGTTACTGTGGGCCCATTAGCAATACAAAATGATTATAAAAGTAATACTATTAAGAGAAATTGCAATACAGACATAGGACTCAGCGATGTATACAGAAGTGGAGTTACCTTCACAGAGACATACATCTGAGGATCAAATCCTGCAGCTTTTCCAAGACGTCGGAAGTTTTCTGCCACAACACCCTTAGGATCTCTTCTTTTCGAACTGCTGAAAAGGTTCAAAGAACTGAGGGTCGCTATAGAAGATATGCCACCACATCGTGTAGTAAATCCATGAAGGAAGATGTCCTCTGTAGACAGAGAATCACTCAAAAATGTGAATGTATTAAATAACTTTTTTTTTTTTACTTCTGTAAGTAAAATGTCTTCATTGTACAGTGGTCCTGAGGATTTACACTGTTTACCTTCTAGTTCAGTAGGCCACATCAGTCTGATGGATACCTTCAGAGGGTGATTGTAATACTGTATATATTATAACTATTCCTCAATAGTTGGCTTTCTTGTAAGGAGTAGGTACAACTATACAATCTTACAATTTGAAATCATGCTTCTGAATGTAAAAGACAACTAATCCATGCACAGTCCCTGTATTGGATCCCAAAAATCTACAATAAAATACACATCATAACTGTTAAAATAACCCTTTACTTAGAACTGAACCTTAGGGATTTTTTTCTATGTGAGAAATGAATAATTTGCTACTCATTCTCATTCACTTTCTTGTATGTAGGATTCCAGAAATATAAAGCCATCCGCCTTTATACTATTGCAAGTCTAAATAGTATAAGCATATAGAATAATCATTTTATCTGTTCTATAGATATGTATAAATATTGAGCAGTTACAGCTGTACAGTATGAGAGAACATGTATAGAAATGTAAACTGAAAGACATGATCTAGAGTAGCACAGCACCATCTATAGGATGTTAAGAAAAATGCATCCTGGATTAGTAGAACTGCAAAGTCCTTCTGCCACGCAAGAAGTATGCACTACTATAAGAGAGACATAGTAGAAAGGTCTCAGTTTTGTTCCTGTAAATGACTGGTGTATGCCCTAGTGGCTAAATAAGGGTTGAGCCAAATATTTTCTCTTTCTTCCTGTTATGTATTAATATTATTCAATTCAACCCTTCAAATCTCTGTAAGGAGAACTCTTATTTCCTGATCCTAGTCAAAACCCTTTCACTCAGCTAAACCAGTTACCCTCTACAGTACTGTTGAGATGCAAAGACATCAAAGCTGCCTAGAGTTGGGAATATGTTCCTTCTAGTCCATTCTGTTCATTCTGGTTTGAGGCTATTAGGCTTCTTAAAAGTCATGTTTGATGTTAAGAGGGCTGCCTTACAAACGGAGCAAATAGAAGCAATAATTTCCTTAACCCATCCTGGACAACATATTTGCAAATTTCCCAAAATCCACCAGTGGAGCATAAATGGTCTTAAGTTTCCACATGCCTTCAAGGCGGCCTTAATTGGCAAAGTCTCCGAGAACTTCCTGACCTTAATTCAACTCTGTGACAGCAGCACATCACAGAGACCATTCATTTTGGAGACAGGATAGTTTTCCTTCTTTCTTTTGAAACTCATATAAGAAAAAATTCCCTAGATGTTTACTGCAAGCAAACAGAATTACTCACATATTCCCTTAAGTAACCTTCATCTGTAGTAAGTGCTTTTGTGTGGCTGAGGAACAGCATGATATCCACAATATAATTATACTGGCAGTGCCCATGAACACAAATGCCTGCCAATGATTCTTGGTGTATTTACAAGAGCTATGTGGGCAGGTAAACCAGTTCTGCAATGAAATACTGGAGAACAGATGGCTAGATAGGTCTGCACACAATAATTGTCTGTAGCCCCCTCCCCATGTGTTTATTCTTTGTCCCACACATATAATGGTTAGTACACAAACCTGGAATTATCTGTGACTGAAGGATGAGCAGCTCTCCTTTCAGACTTGGGAGGGTTTGTAGATAACACTTGATGTTTCTTCTTGCATATTCTTGGGAGTCCTCATCAGACAATCCATTCTTATCAGGCTCTATGCCACACAGCTGTATAGTGTTCTCTTTGTCTTGATGTACATTAAAATATTCTAAAGTGATTGTATACACAGCTGTAAAAAGTTGGTCTATGTACACATCCATTTCCAGTTTCCTTCGCTGGGGCAGGATAATATGTACAGTGCTTCTGTCCTGGTCATCTACTTCTTGCTTGATGGTGTAAAGTATAGCAGGCAGACTAATGTCCTTTATTATCTTATATCCATTTTGTAAATTATCAATAAGCATTTCTGGTATATCACAAGGTTTATCTGAATTATCCTCCTTATGTCTAGGGTCTTGGTAGCACATGAAGTAAGTGAATGGTATATTGCTTCCATAGGGTTTCTGAGTAATACTCCATATGTGCTGTAATGTTTTCTCCTTTTTATGACAACAATTGTCAAAAAGGTCTATCAGTACTACTGCATCCTTGCTACTTTCTTTAACCATTTTTCTCCTGTTAGATTCGAAAGACAAAATTATCACATTTATAGAAAAATATAGTTTTCAGAGCAATGTATAGACAGGAGTAAATGAATACTGGGCCTTCCAGGGTTAACTAAACCTTAGACTTTAATGTTACTTTTAAATACGGTTTAATAAATTTCACTTAATCCGTTTACAATCAGTATTATTAAAGTAAAATAGGTAAGTAAAATATGATAAGCCATGATGAGGGATAGAGGATAAATATTTTGATCACTGGTGGGCTCTTCTCTGGGACCTTCCCATGAGAATGTAATGGTGATGTGCATTTCTAAGGACATATCCATTTACTATTATATGGCTGCTGAAACTGCTGATCCATCAGACTATAGAATTAAATGAGGTGGTGGCCACATTTTAAAAACAAACTTATGTTCACATGTGGTGCTTTTGAGCCTCTGTTCTTGTGATTGATGGGATTTGTTGAATAAAAGACCAGTGTAATTTGTGAAAAAGCAACTTTAATAGGCCACATTTCCACAGTGGCCAAATATTTGTGGTCAGACAATAAAATAACCAATGTGAATATAATAACCAATGGATAGCCTCTTTAAGATCATTCATAAATAGGAAAAACCGGAAAAGGATTTCATAATAGGGCACATCTACTAACAAAGTCACTTGAGTTCACTAAAAGTGCATTGTCCATCTATAATGCTGTGTGCATTGTGCACCAAAATTATGAATCTGTCGCTTCCCCACACTGGTCCGACAGAGTTCACCATCTTTTTTGTGGCGCACCTTTAACATAGGGCGTTGCGACACAATTTGAAAGTTAAATATGGAGCTCAGTTGGAATCAGTGGGACCATCCGACGGAACGCCCCCTAATTTGTGTTGCTTGGAAGCCAGCGCAGCTGAGCCACAAAAGGGTAGTGTGCAACACAATCGCAACGCAAACACTTCTTATATACCTGTGTAAATTGTTTTAGCCATGAAGAACATGCACTTCCAACAAAAGTGCAGCAAGAGACCCTAAGTTAATGTGCCCCAATATCTCAAATTGATGATTTAGCAACTGTTAAAAAAAACTTCATAAAAGAAGAAATACTGTATATACTCGTGTATAAGCCGAGTTTTTCAGCACAAAAAATGTGCTGAAAAACGTCCCCTCAGCTTATACACGAGTCAAAAAAAAATACTTAAAAAAACTTAAAAAATAAACTTATATACTCACCCTCCGGTGGCCCTGATGTGCAGCGCTGCTCCCCGGATGTCCGTGCGACTCGTCTTCAGCCTTACGCGCCGTCTTCTTTCTTCTGCTGGGCGCCGCCATGTTTTTCTCCCTGGGGGCGCCTAGTATGAAGTCAGCAGTGGCGCGTCATACTATGCGCCTGCCGGTCGGGAGAAAGCGGTGGCGGCGCCCAGCAGAAGAGAGAAGACGGGCGCGGAAGTCTGAAGACGAGCCGCGCGGACATGGGGGGAGCAGCGCTACGCATCGGGGCCACGGGAGGGTGAGTATATATATAATTATTTTTTAATGCTGGGCTGTATTCTACTGGGGGCAGGCTGTATACTACATGGGCAGGCTGTATACTACTGGGGCAGGCTGTATACTACTGGGGGCAGGCTGTATACTACTGGGGGCAAGCTGTATACTACTGGAGGCAGGCTGTATACTACTGGGGGCAGTGCTGTATACTACTGGGGGCAAGCTGTATACTACTGGGGACTGGCTGTATACTACTGAGGGCAGGCTGTATACTACTGGGGGCAGGCTGTATAATACTGGGGGCAGGCTGTATGCTACTTGGGACAAGCTGTATACTACTGGGGGAAGGCTGTATACTACTCGGGGCAGGCTGTATACTACTGGGGACAGGCTGTATACTACTGGGGACAAGCTGTATACTACTGGGGGAAGGCTGTATACTACTGGGGGCAAGCTGTATACTACTGGGGGCAAGCTGTATACTACTGGGGGCAGGCTGTATACTACTGGGTGCAGGCTGTATACTACTGGGGACAAGCTGTATACTACTGGGGGCAGGCTGTATACTACTGGGGACAAGCTGTATACTACTGGGGGCTGTGCTGTATACTACTGGGGGCAGGCTGTATACTACTGGGTGCAGGCTGTATACTACTGGGGACAAGCTGTATACTACTGGGGGCAGGCTGTATACTACTGGGGCATGCTGTATACTACTGGGGGCAGGCTGGGCTGGCTGTATACTACTGGGGGCAGGCTGGGCAGGCTGTATAGTACTGGGGGCAAGCTGTATAGTACTGGGGGAAAGCTTTATACTACTAGGGGCAGGCTGGGCTGGCTGTATACTGCTGGGGGCAAGCTGGGCTGGCTGTATACTACAGGGGGCAGCTGTATACTATAGGGGGCTGGATGGCTATATACTGGGGGGGTCTGTGACCAATGCATTTCCCACCCTCGGCTTATACTCGAGTCAATCGGTTTTCCCAGTTTTTGGTGGTAAAATTAGGGGTCTTGGCTTATACTCAGGTCGGCTTATACTCGAGTATATACGGTAGCTGAATGCTTGTTCTATTAATATGCTATTAATATTCAGCATATACTATACTGAATGCTGAACTGTATAGATTATACTATACAGTTAAAGAAAACCAAAAGTAACAAGAGGCCCTATTTTAAAGTGTATTTCAAAAGCCTGTAGATGATAGGGCATGAGACGAGTAAACCTGCAGAAAACCTCATCTTGTCTGATCACTTCCTCATACATGTAGATAACCACTGTTTACAGGACTTTTTATGAGTTGTGCTCATTTACAAGGATAAAGAGGGAAGTACTGCATAAAGGTTATTACACATGTAAATTCCACTTCAGCACAATGTCAGCATAAAAAATAAAGTAAGAGAGGAACAATCCAATACACAATGGTTTGCAGCAGTTTTTCAAAAAACTCTGAAAAAGCCCGGAATAAAGCAAACTAGCTACTGCTTTAAAAAATTACAAAAACATCAATTATATTACAGCAAAAAAGTTTTCTCACTCTTGGAAATACTCTACTATTTATGAAGGGATTTTCCAAGCCGTACAGGAGTGAAACAAATAAGTAAAGAATACATCTATTCCACACTGTGTTTTTGTTTTTTGGATCCTGTGATCACTACAGTCACTGGTCTTAGCTGTACATTGAGCAGGAACCTTAAAATTAAACTGGGATTATTCTTGCTCATGTGACCACTGAGGCCAATGATTAGCCGCAATTATTGAGGATCATGGCCAGGTCCTGTCTTCTAGAGTGTCATATCCAGATTAACTGGTAAATCCATATATAAAGTTTAAATTGACAGACTGAAGCTCACCATATAGATGCTATGTTTCTCAGCAGATTAGGGGCACCATTTTAAGTACCCATACAAAGGGGAAAGCAAATAACTGTCTATGTAGATGGTATTTTCTAGAGGGGCTGTAGAATCTGCAATAATGTCATGAGACAGAGGTTGCTGACTGTTGAAGAAAAGGGACCTTGACTGCAAATTTTTTGAGATGGAGAAGGTCCTGGGAGTATGTCAGGATCATGGGGGATGCAAACCGAGTGATAATGCAGACTTGGGGAGAGTTTCACTATGGCTTCTCTGCCATTTCAGAGAGCAGCGGAGGTGCTGGAGGTGGGCATGGTGTGAACACCCTGGCCCACTGCATAGACTATAGCAGAAATCTCTGCCGGATCAGACCTGGCCTAAGCAGGTCAAACCTTGCAGACTGACTCTTAGGAGATATGGGCCAGCAGTGGAAATTTATACGCTAGTCTTAATAAATTTCCCCCATGGAGTTGCTGGCTATGTGAAAGCTGGGGACTGGTGGTGTAAGTTCTGAGAAAGAGCAAGAGGACACGGCAAAGAGATTGCAGTTTGTGTACATAGGCTTGGGAATATGGGGGTGTAAGTTGCCTCAGATGCTTTAAATAAAGACAATCCCTGCAATCAGCTCCTGAATGGCTATAGAGAACCCCTGCACTCAAATCGTGCTGTCCTTACAAAGGATCCCTGCACTCAGATTCTTTTGTGAACTGTTACTAATCAACCTATTACTTACAAAAAAACAGCAGATTCTCCCCTATTTGCATGAATGACATTAGACATCTCTCTTTACATTTGCATATAATGAGGGACCAGAGTTACACACAGTTATAATGAGTCGCCCACCTGTATTTTTTTCTGCCATTTGTTACAGCGCCATTAATCTGCTGACAGTTTCCATTTCGTTTCATTGGTCCTTGCCTATCCATACTAGAGATAAACACCAAATAAAAGTTCCAAATTCATCAGAATCAAAAAACCATGTGGTGTATGGGGGTGACCAAAGTGGTAAGAAGGAATTGCTCCACCATTTTTTCTGGCAGCTGGTTGTGACATAGGGCCCTTCGAGACCTGCTAATGTGTCGCCAATACATCAGAACCCATTTGCCATTTTACACATTAAAAAGCGTAGCCTACTGGACAGGGCCACTGAAGAACCGCAGACAGGTTCCATCCAGAGACCACTGTCGGAGATGATATAGCCGAGAAATTGAAGACTCTGATTGGGCCTTTAAACAACTGAGAAATTGCTGTACGTGGACTTGTTGGGTCTCAAGCATAGCACTTGAAGTGTCCATCACGGGTATTAAAAGCGAATGAAGTTGTAGGCCCCTTGTAGATCCAATTTGGAGAAGATCTTGGCTCCATGTGACATTGTTAAGACCGCGGTAGTCAATGCATGTACGGAGTGACCCCTCCTTTTTAGTCACAAAGAAAAACCCTGCACTAGCTGGAGAAGAGGACTTATGTATGAATTCCCTCTGCAGGTTCTCTTTGACATGGCTGCGGTTTTTGGTACTTAGAGTGGGTACACACGGCCCTGCTGAGGGGACATAGCCGGCAGGAGATCCACAGGACAGTCGTCGGGATGGTGAGACAGCAAAGTCTCGGCCTGCTACTTCAAGAAGACATCAAAAAAGTCCTGATAGCAAGCAGGAAGACCCTCCAGGGGCTTGGGAGCCACAGAAGAAACCAAGACTGGATGGTATCTCCACACAGCAAGACTGGCAATCAGGAGCCCACCAAAGGATCTCCCCTGTCTTCCAGTTAAGAACGGGTGCATGGAGCTGCAACCATGGTAGTCCCAACAGGAGGTGGACCGTGGTAGTACATAAAAGGACAGTCTCTCCTTGTGCAGCACACCGGCCTGCAAGAACAGAGGCTTGGTGCAGTACTGGACCGGTCAGAAAGGATTTGGCCACTGACAGGGGAGATGACCAAAGGCTTTTCGAGGCGAACCACGGGGATGTGATGCCGGGAGACCAATGCGGCATCCACAAAGTTCTCTGCAGAACCGAAATCCAAGAAAGCAGAGACCTGGATCTGGGTAATGGTGCCAATGCTTTGCTTACACCTATGGATGCTTCTCCCAAGAACCCTAGGTGGTGGCGTTTCCTGGATGCTGGGGACGAATAGGACAGTAAGTGCTCAGGACTGGCACAATAAAGGCAGAGTTTTCCCTGACGTCTTCTGAAATGCTCCTGGGAAGAGAGTCTGGCTCTGTCCACCTCCATAGGCTCCTCTGCAGATGGTACGAACGGAGGCTGGAGCAGCCTTTGAAAAGCAGGAGCCAGGCGAGGAAGACGTCGTGGGCGGACTTGGGGTTGTTCAAGGCATAACTCTTCGGCACATTCCCTAAACTGCACTGGGGTGGCTAGGGTAATGACTCAAGGTAGGTGGCAAATCACGAGCGGCCAGAGTGGCCTCAACGTGAGAGGAGTGTCCCTTTTAGAAAGCTACGTACAGGGCCGCATCGTTCCAGGAGGTGGGGAAGCGCGCACGTCAGTCCACTGGGGCTTCAGGAGCCGGGGCGGTCGAGTCCAGGGCTGTTGGAGTGGGGGCATACGGAGGCACATGGGTGCGCCCGCGATCTGAGAAAGGGATCGCGGGAGCACCCGTGACACTGAATTTTACAGTCAGGAGCTAATACAGTGGAAGGAGCAAAAGCAGATAAAAAGTAAGTAAAATTGCAAAGTAGTGAATTAAAAGTTATCTTTATCCTGTTAGTATCACTAATGGATTAAGATTTGAGGACTTTCTTTCATGGGCAAACTCCTTTAATGTTAAATAAGAATCTCCCTCCACAACGAACATGCATTTTAAAGTGTTAGATAAGCTTACACCTAAATCTTACCACAGCTAGGAGAACAACAGTTATTTTTTCTACAGATTCAATTGGAACAAGTAAAACTGTCCCCATAGATATAAGACTGTACCCCGTATGATTATATACTATACTGCTGTGAGGTGGGTTCAGATATTATTCTAGGTTGTATGGGCATCTGATGGTATACGTCCAAACTACTTGGCCAATACATTTTATAGTATTAAGAACAGGTTTATTGGAAGCGCTCCGTCCTATGGTACCGGAGTAGCTCTTGGCTCTAAAGTTGCCACTCTATGAAGTTGAGCCTGGTACCGCCTGCTGATCTGGAGACAGTTCTTTTTAGGCACATCCTTCCATTTGTAAAGTTTTGAAAACCTGTTCCTAATACTATAAAACGCATCGGCCAGGTAATGTCCGGACGTATGTCCGGCACGATGGAGAGGAGGGATGACCCCTCCCCTCTCCATAGAAATGCACAGCACACAGCCGTACACATGGAGAAAGATAGGACATGTGCGTCCAATGCCGTCTATGGGGGACGTATGTAAGGCCACAAGCTTGTCATTGTCATGCCATCTTCCTGCAGTAACTGTAATCTAAACTGAGCTTGAGGGTTTTACAATTGTTGTGAAATCTAAGAGTTTGATAGTATATATGGTGATAGCGATTACTGATGGTGCTATTAATTACTGATGGGGGTATTTTTGTTCATTGCGATCCACTCGAATTTGCAATTATAAACCATGCGGTTTATAATTGACGTTGTGATTCCCCAATTGTACTCTTAATGATCTTAGCCATTTTATTTCTGTCCCTCCACCTTCCCAGCAGATGAAGAATATAATGGGGCATGTTTATCAAGCTATTTGAAAGTCAGGATATTCTTAGTTTCAACCAATTACAGCTCAGCTTTCATTTTACCAGTGCTCATGAATATTTTAAAAGGGAGCTGTGATTTGATTTTAATGTCCAGCATTTAAGATGACGGTGAAGGTTTATTGCACTACTACAAAATAGAGTTCTGTGATTGAAGCTATCACCAGCATCAGCTTGCTTTATCAGACCTATGGGTTCAACCTCTATGGTGCCCACAAATGTTCTGCTATGTACAGGCTCCTTCCCTAGTGATATGGTCAATGGCAATTGTTTTAGTGATAAGTGGGACAGTTGACATTGATCATACATATGTCACCATAATCTCCGATAAGACAAAAAAAAGTACATTACAGTCTCAGTTAAAAGGACTAGGTCTGTTCTCCTAAAGAAAATCTGTCAACTTGAAAAACCTGAAAGATTCATTAACTACCTTGCTTGAGTTCCTGCAGGAGTAAATAGTAAACCCCATGTTAAAAATAGTTGCCTCAAGTAGTTTTTCTTTATCTAGAATGTGTATAGTATATGTTAGGTTTGTAGGGACTGCAGCAGACTGAACCTGCTGTATAACTTATTCTACATTATTCATGGACCTGTCCTGCAGCAAAACATAACTTAATCAGTAAACAGAATGGCAAGAACAGGTTAGCATAATACACAGGAATCAACATCAGGAATTTATTCTACACATAGGTAAGCACATTACTTTTCACATGCTGACAAACCTCTGCGGTCAGCAATTTTCTGCCTTGTAGTGTCCAATTGCAATAAAGTACAACACGTTCTGAAGTCATTCCTGTGATATGTAACTTCTGCTATAGGAAGACAATTAAACACTGTATATAAAGTTGTGTGACTTACCGATCTTTGACATGCAGATCCTAAGCTTTCAGTGAGTGCAAATTTTACTTCCTTTAAGTACTGACAAAGTGCACAGGTAGAATCTAGTCTCCTCCTTCTTTTTTTCCCACAATAGCCACCGGCTACTTAAGAGTTGTTTGCATAGTATACAATGTAGAAGTGGTAAAAGAGTTGAAATTCCAAGTAGTTTTACAGCGTTAAAAGGAAATTCCTTTACGTGAGGTAAATACATGTAGAATAAACTTCATTTCTCTATATTCCCCCTTGTTTT
Organism: Engystomops pustulosus; assembly: GCF_040894005.1. Taxonomy (NCBI): domain Eukaryota; kingdom Metazoa; phylum Chordata; class Amphibia; order Anura; family Leptodactylidae; genus Engystomops; species Engystomops pustulosus. Next base: position 70,977,075 of record NC_092412.1, read on the forward strand.
TTTCTTTTAATTCAGAATGAATGTAGAATTATGGACTAATATATATATATATATATATATATATATATATATACACACATTTGCCATTTGTGGTATATACGCAGAGGATAAATACCTGTACACAGGGCCGGGATGAGGGGTAGGCGAGGGGTCTACCCTCACCTTCCATCCTGTCCCAGGCTGTCCCAACCCTCAATGGCAATGATCGCTGGCCTGGACACAGGCAGGGATGTTGCCGTTGCCTAGGTCCTTTATGAGACTCAGATGCCGCCGCCACCGACCTCGTTGCTGATCAAGCAGTGCCGGGGTCATAGAGAGGAGCGGAAGCGCATCCTCCCCTCTTTATGAAATTCAAGATGAGCACGTGAGTGACAAGGAGAAGGCGGTGGCTGCTGCAGGTAGGTGAGTATACATTTTTTTATTTTGCTGTGCTGCATATATACTGGGGGGGGATATGTGGGAGACTGCATTGTTTGAGGTTTGAATAAAAACTTTAAGGAGGTAATAATTAAAGAGGTAGCAGCATGAGCTCAGTGTGCCTATCCCAGTAATATTCCAGCTCAGCCCAAATGTGTTAGCTAGATGTCATAGCAAAACAATGGTTAGAGGACAGGGGTGTCACAGGGGTGAGACAGCCAAAGTTTGTGTACACTGCAGAAATACACACCCTTAAAAATGCATGTAATGAGCAGCTTTTCTGGTTCATATATTTTGTTAAGGGGACACTTGGCCAAGCAGCTTGCGAGACAAGAGGACAGTGTAGAGAACAAGGGACTCGTGAGAAAAGGGGCTTATAGCTAAAACTTGTGCAGTGCAACACTTTCTCCGTAATTTTGCTCTTTCTAACATTAGAATAAATCTTTCCCAGTGTTGTACAATCAATATGAAGAGCTTCCAACTCAAATAAGATCTGTTACTCACACTTCATGTTTTTCTACTGTGGAAGTTCCCACATTCATGCCCATAGGTCATATTTCACTCCTGTGATTATGTTTTCTTTACAAGTACAGACAGTCCCCGGGTTACGTACAAGATAGGTTCTTTAAGTTTGTTTTTAAATCAATTTTGATTGTATGTCGAAACAGGTGTATATTATAATTAGTATTCCAGACAACATTTTGTGCTGTCATGGGAACAAGGATTATCAAGAAAACTTCATTACAGACACCTTACATCTGATCATTGGGGCCTGGGACTAAAGTAAGTCATCCAGAGACCTTCACCAGAGGTTACAGTGGACAGAGAGGCCCATCTTAATGTTAATATTACTATTTATCTTATCCTAATATTATTGTTTGTATTATGTAAAATTATACCATTTTCCAATATACCTTCTGTATAAATTCCTCACAGTTTTCTAGATCTCTGCTTGCTGTCATTCTATAAACAGAAATCTGAACATAGTCACACAGGTGCACAGCTTGTTACTATTCTTGAGAGTAATCAGAGCTGTGCACCTGTGTGACCATGGTCAGATTTCTGTCCACTGTAAATAAACAATGCAGGTCCCTACTGAATGACAGAAAGCAGAGTTCCTATTGATGCAGAAGGTATATTGGCAAATGTTATTACTTTTCATTATTCAAGCAATAACATTTATTTGCTGAAATGGGAACAGCCCTTTAAATCAGGTGTCCAAAAGTCAGGGATTGCCTGTAGTACTATGTTACATACTGTTATTTTCTCAAAAGTGTGTAATGTTTGAAATGTTAACACAAATGTTCTCTTCTTCCTTCTGTTACAAATTCTCCTGCCCCTTGGCATTACATCCTGGGCTGTCTCTTTAATTTCTTATCTTACCAATATTTGCTTCAGAAATTAACATTTAGCATTTTTTCTTTTTAAATATTTAAATAAGTTAGACTTTTATGCAGTACCTGCCACCCCAGTGTGGGTAAATCTATAGGAACCATCTTATTTATTTTGTGCTTGTGTTCCAGTAGGATGCAATAGGATGCAGGGTGGCCGTCATGGGACCCACCATGTCAAACAATTGACAACACAGGGGCCCGCTCAGACCACTGATAAGCCTTAACAGGTCCCACGACTGCCACTTCCTGGACATTATCCAGCTTTCAGGGAAAGCCATAATGCTGGAACTGGGAGCAGAGTACATGTGCCACAACCTCAGATAATGAAGAAATGTCCAATTATCCACCATGACCAACTCTCTTTATTAATTGTAGAAGATTCAAGTACAGCAAAAAAAACACCACTATGTAGCACCAAACAAAAAACGATACTGTATTAGTATTCATTAGCATTAAACATTTATTTTTATTTTTTTTCAGTTTTCATAACTAAATGCCTTCCTGAAAACCAATGTTAACGGTATGGCCAAAGCAGCACTTAGTTGCCACATTTGGACATACAGCTACGTCCAGGAGATATCACAGGCAAGTAACAACACAAAATCTAATTATTAGTAAAAGAAAACTTTTCCTATTGCCAAAAGTTTTAAAACATTAAAATTCTATACTTTTGTTATAACTGTTAACAAATACAGAAACCAAGACTTGGATTTTTTTCTCCAATTTGCTCCACCTTCTTTACCTTTCTGTATACTAGACTGTGTAGAAGATAAAGAAACAGTAGTCAGTTCATTTACTAAATATGTGAATAAACTAGAAAAGTAGAAATGGAAATAAATAAATATTCATAACAGCTTAAGATTTCACTAAATCATTCCAAGACTCTGCCTTACAGTGGATGCTTTCTTCTCCAACTCTGCAATATTCCATTGGTACTGCCTTCTGTTCAGCTCTGCCTTGTTCAACTGAGAATGGAGACGTTTCAATATAGCATTGTATCTTTTTTTCTCCACCTGTTGTGTAATAAAACATAACACAATAAAATATGTTGCATTATTATTTTCTAAAATTGTACATTTCTTTTAAACTACAGTCTAAGGTTTTCCATAAGTTTTCTCTCATAGTACAAGGTTTGACTAATGTAGTCTTCCAGTTGTCAGGCCCCAGGAACCAGTGTTTATTGAATGTGTTTACGGTAATTGATGTTTAGCAGGTGTGACCACTATTAAAGCAGAAGTTTGCTGGTCAGAACATTCTATATTAAAAATTGATACGGAAACTTGATATGCAATTCTTTAATTAAAGGGAATGTTAACAGACCAGACTAATCAAATTGTGGCTGCATAAATAAAGCTGAATATTTTTTGCAAAGGTATACAGCTGTTCAGAGTAAGGGGCTTCTTGGGTGAGTGAATACTCACCACTACAGTTTAGGAGTAAGAATACAGATCCAGGCGTACCTTTATATAGTAGCTCTGACTGCTCCAACCACACCACCCACTGTACTTCTACCCCGCTTACCTCCCCCTCCGATGCCTGTTTCTTTGATATCCTCTTGCTATGGGGCATGTACAATGTGTAGAAGCAGGAAGTGCACAGCAAGAGTCTTGAGAAGACCCACTTAGGAGTAGCGCAGCACACAACAAGAGTATTCATGATATGAAAGAGAAAGGCATCAGATCGGCGGGCAGCGTAAAAGTGCTGCGAAGAATGTTGTTTAGGTAATGAAGTTGGAGACCAGAGGGTCTCTTGTAACCCCCTTCCCTGAAGCACTTTCGCCTAATTGGCATAATATTTAATGACTTTGTCATTACTTGCCTCTATTTCCTTCCTGAGCACAGCATGTCTTTCCAACTCCTCTTCATATATCTGCTTTTTTGCATTGATACACTCTAGTATTGCTTTGATTTGCTCACTTTCATTTAGTATTTCCTCCTGTAAATAGAAAATATTAATTAAACAGTTTGTCCTAAAATCATCAAATCCGATAATGGTTGATTTATACTCAATGGGGTATATGTATCATTATACTGTATTTTTGCTGCCTCCTTTCAGTGTTGTCTGCTGTTGGCACACTTGTGTGTACAGGCAGTCCCCAGGTTACGTACAAGATAGGCTCCATAGGTTTGTTCTTAAGTTGAAACATTATATTTTATAATTGTAGTTCAAAGACAATTTTTTTTTTGCAACTGGAGTTTCAAAATTTGTTGCTGTAATGGGACCAAGCATTATCAATATAACTTCATTACAGACACCTTACAGCTGATCATTGCATCCTGGGACTAAAGTAGTAGCATCCATAGAGCTTCTCCAGAGGTCACAGGGGGCAGAGGGGTCCGTCTTTAACTGGGAATTGTCTGTAAGTCAGGTGTCCTTAAGTAGGGTACCGCCTGTATATCTGTCTAAAATACTGAAGAACATGTATGAAAGTATGTGTCAGTTGTACTTCAATTTGCACCTAAAAAGCCTTTAATTTGCTCAAAAATGGAGAAGAGAAGGCACAAAACATTTGCATTGCAAAGATACATTAGAATCACTGCAACAGACACACAAACTGGCAAACTTCTTAACACTGGCATATGCACATAAAAACAGTACTCACAAAAAGGCAAAAAAAAATTAAAAATGTGCAATAAGAAAGGAAAAACGAAACTAAATGACGATATTAAATAAAAATGCCTCTCAATGTTTTCCAATGTTTTAAACATGTTCCCCATATTTTCAAGCTGATTCAGCCAAGAGGCTCAGTTTTCTTTTGGGAATGTTTCATTTGCTTTGCCATAGATCTTAAGACTGATGAGTCCCAATGAATGGGAATAATCAGAGTGTGGCTTCTTACCACAGGTTCTGTGCTGTGTGTTCAGTAAAAACAACCCCAAGAAATTATCAATGCACTTTTTAAAATCAGGGTACAGAAAATGACATACTGTGTGAACTACAGCAAAGTTTCCTCAAAAATTATCTATACTGATACGGCATAATAAGCTTTGTGAACATAATCATAGTATAAAAGAGTGCAAATAATGCTGCCTATAATAACCCATTCTGTTATTTTGAATGCTCAAATGTTATAGATTAGTTACACGGAAAATACTATTGGGAAATGTGGCTATAACTAACTCTCCTAGAATGCAACATAGTGTTCAGAAACAGGAAGCATAAACAGAGAGGGGATTCCATCACAGTTGGTGGTCAGTTTCTGCTTATGCGTATTTAGACATTACATGATCTCATTCAGTGAAGCCAGACACTAAACCAAGCAACACAGAATATCTCACTGGGATAGACCACTTGCAAAGAGGAAGTTTACCCCAGAACATAAGTCAGGTGGTTATTTTTGTTATGTTGCACAGTTCTCTTTAGTATGTATATTCCCTTCTTCTTCAATAAGCCAGAAAGAAAATTCCCAAATATTTTGCAAAATGTCATAAATTGTCACTTTAAACCATATTCTGATCAAATCACATGATTACTTTCATGTGTTGTATTACAAACATAAGAGAACACCTCCCTTCGGAATAACAACCCGACGGATTCAGACAAACCGCAGAATTTTAAAAAGGTTTTGTGTCGCAAGATCAAGCACTCACATGCACCAGGAAGAAGAAGGTGAACTCCTGCAGACCTCGGCACAGCAGCGACACAGGAAGGAACTCGGACGCATGATTTTAGTGAATCGCTCCGGACCCGAATCCACGTCAGACAACCCCCCAATGTGTGTGCAACAATGTGATTTTATACATTATTTTATATGCACATACATAAAGTATATACAGCATATAAAAGTTTATAAACCTGAACGGAGCTCTTCTTTATAATCAATACCGTTCTTCCTTAAAATGTCTCCATAAATTCCAATCTGGCTCGATATTCCACACAACTACACAGGGTTCGGTTGCTGTAAAGTGCAAGACGTGCACTGTTATATACATATGATGCTGTACAATGTGCAGCCTAATATGTTTATAATGCTACACAAGCTACATTCTTTCTGTGTGGCAAGTTGGGTGGCCGGTCAGCATGACACTGTGGGCCTTGCAGCAATTGCTATGGCTGCTGACCCTGTAGTTATGTTCCTGGTTTTATAGTACCTAGAATTTCATATTTCAAATTGTGTCAGACTTGTGATTCCACCCTAACTGAGGGTGCTGGTAAAGGGGTAAAATCTAGTGACAGAATCCCTTTAAGCTAGGTGGTGAGTGCTGAGTGACATTCTCATGAATGTTGAGACCCAAGTTTTCCCAGCAGAACATTGATCAGAGAATCATATTGCTTTTACTGGCTTGCATTCCTCCCACTGTTCACCCCTTTTCATGATACAGCTGTAGCAATAGATAAGTGGTGTATCAAAAAACACTGTTGGTATAAACCTATCCCTACAAGCCAGGAAAAAAGGTCACAGGACCTTTAATCTGGATATATTAGCTGTAACTGTCTAGTTGTGATTTGTACTATTCAACACCTGTCACTGGATTTAATGTTCCTGCTGATCATTGTATATATATACTGTACATATACATATATATTGTCAAAAAAGAACTTAAATTACTTTGAGGATAATTTTATTACCAACCTGTAGTTGTTTTATAGCTGTGCTCCCAGGATTATGCAAGTTTAGTATCATTTCCTCCTTCTGCTTCTTTAATAGTTGGACCATAGCCTGTTTCTCATTGAGCTCAATCATGAATGGCAGTTCACTTTCTCTCTCTGAAAACCCTTTCATACGATCTGCAATTCTCTCTCGGTAGCCATTATTCCTGGCCACAGTAAATTCCAAAGCTTCTCTCTGAGTTTCTACTTCTAGCTTCAGATTTATGTTCTCAGCACAAATTGAGTGATCCTGGGTCTTCAGAATTTCACATTGATGCATTATTTTATCTATGAAATCTTCTTCTTGAACAATCTTTCTTTCAATATCTTTTGTTTCCAGTTGAACTGACTTTAGTTCTGTTTCAAGCTCATAAAGTTCTGCCTAAAATGAGGGCGTAACTTTAATAACATGAAGGAGCCTATGCGCACAACATATGATTTCAATCCTAACTACTCACACACTAGCTCACATTTACTACGGCCCTTACGTCAGTTTTCTGTTGGACTTTGCATGTTCTGTTGAGTGAAAACTGCTTGCACATATATTTAAGAAGCCTTTTTGCCACATATATGTAGCCTCGTGAGTCGTGTCACACATGACTCATTTGTGCTGCAGCTACACTATACCCGGCGCAACACATAAAGGGGTGTTCTGCTGCACAGTCATACCATGCAACACATTTACATATCATGCATGATTAAAGAGAAAACAGAATCCAGCTCACCACTCCAGCAGATGGTCCCCTAGGTGCACGGAGATAATATCGGAAGCCCAACATTGTAACACATAAAATAGAAATATCCAACACTATCACGGGAACAAGATTAAAAATGCTTCCTTCTATTTCATCAAACATTACATCATATAGCATATAATTAGACCAAGGCGTTTCGTCCTAAATTGACTTATTCATGGTATTACCCAAAACAAACACTTTAGGTATTTAAACTTGACACCACCCATCTCACATGTGAAGTGGGTAGGCATTAATTGTCATGTGATCAGCATACGTCATGGAGGGAAAGACCCACATTCATCCAAAAGGAATCGCTATTCTCACGGGTGCTCCCGTGATACATGTCGCGGATCGCGGGTACACCTCCGCTGCCTGCTGGTCCCTGTCCCCCTGCCCTCACTTACCTCTCCTGGTTCCTGACTGTGCTCCAGCTCCCGGTGTGTAGGCCGCACACCTCCTTGCCTGCAGTTGCATGCTCTCACCACTAGAGGGATGAATAGGGAAACTTATTGGATATTTATTTTGAAGAGTAGCCCATGGGATTAACCCCTTAACGCTCTGCGCCGTAGCTCTACGGCGCAGAGGTATAAGGGATGTATGAAGAGGGCTCATGGGCTGAGTGCTCTTCATACAAAGGTGGGGGTTTTTGCATAATGCATAAAACCCCCACCGCTAATAACCGCGGTCGGTGCTAGCACCGATCGCGGCTATTAACCCCCCCGTTGCCGCCGGCAAAGTCGCCGGCGGCATTTTTTCGATCGCCACGCCCCCAAACGTCATCGGGGGGCGGCGATCGGTTGCCATGGTAGCCTCGTGTCTTCTTTTGACACAAGGCTATCTGGCAGCTGCAGATTCGTTACAATGAGCCAGTGGCTCATTGTAATGAATGTGCTGCAAAAATGCCATATATTGCAATACAGAAGTATTGCAGTATATGGTAGCAGCGATCTGACCATCTAGGGTTAATGTACCCTAGATGGTCTAAAAGATAGTGAAAAAAAAAAGAAAAAAAAAAGTTTAAAAAATAAAAAAAATTAATAAAATATAAAAAATTCAAATCACCCCCCTTTCCCTAGAACTGATATAAAACATAATAAACAGTAAAAATCACAAACATATTAGGTATCGTGGCGTCCAAAAATGCCCGATCTATCAAAATATAAAAACGGTTACGGCCGGCGGTGACCTCCGAGGCGGGAAATGGCGCCCAAATGTCCGAAATGCGACTTTTACACCTTTTTACATAACATAAAAAATTAAATAAAAAATGATCAAAATGTCGCACAGACCTCAAAATGGTAGCAATGAAAACGTCGCTTCATTTCGCAAAAAATGACCCCTCACACATCTCCGTGCGCCAAAGTTTGAAAAAGTTATTAGCGTCAGAAGATGGCAAAAAAATTTTTTTCTTTTTTGTACACATTTGTTTAATTTTTGAAAATGTATTAAAACACAATAAAACCTGTATAAATTTGGTATCACCGCGATCGCACCGAACCAAAGAATAAAGTAGGCGTGTTATTTGGAGCGAAGAGTGAAAGTCGTAAAAACTGAGCCCACAAGAAACGTGGCATTTTTTTTTTCAATTTTTCCACATTTGGAATTTTTTTTCAGCTTCGCAGTACACGGCATGTTAAAATAAATAACATTACGGGAAAGTAAAATTTGTTACACACAAAATAAGCCCTCACACAGGTCTGTACACGGAAAAATGAAAAAGTTATGGATTTTTGAAGTTGGAGAGCGAGAAATGAGCCGAAAAACCCTCCGTCCTTAAGGGGTTAAACCTAAGACAAGATGTAATAGTATGCTATTTATTTATTAGCAGGAGTATAATTGTTTTACATGTATGGATCTTTGAAGGATATACGTGGTACATGAAAGGATTGAATACAGAAAGTTCATTGACCCTTTTTGCAGTGAATATATATATGGATATTTTGTAAAATGAAAATGTTGAACAAGTTTTGGTTTACCTATATTTATCCTTAAGTATAAGTGGTTTCTTAGTATTCTGTTTTATATGAACTTGTTTTAACATATGATACATTGGTATAACGCTATGGAGTATGTGTAATAGCAATCCCCTTTAGATAAATGTGGTTCCTTTCCTCCATGACGTATAATGTCAATTAATGACAATTAATGCCCACCCACTTTACACGTGGGGTGAGGAATGTCTTCTTTAAATACCCGAAATTTTTGTTTGGGGTATGACCATGAATAAGTCAGTTTAGGGAGAATCGAGTCGTTCTAATTACAGTATATGCTATGTCCTATCTCATGTAATGTTTGCCCTGGATTTTACAAGATGAAATAAAAAAGGAAGGATTTTTTTACCTTGTTCCTGTGGAAGTGCTGGAGTGTTTCTAATTTATGATACATAGTCCCCATGTTAAAGGTACACTAAAAAGAAGTTGGTGCATTATGCCAGAGATGTGCAGAGTAATGGAGCATAACCAAGGCTGGCTGAACCTATCAAGGGATTTACTCTGCATATGTCATCGTCTGTTAGGTATGATGTAGTAAATCAAACCAAATAATAAATTTGCTGTATACTAAAGGCTTTATGCTGCATCAATTATATTGTCTACTGAAAATACTAAAAGACTGCAATATAACCTGTAACAGAGTGTATAAACAGTCAGCCCTTTTTGGTTTTTTTATTTTTACATTTACAGAGATGTGTGAGGGCTTGTTATCTGCGGGACAAATTGTATTTTTTTGTGGCGGCATTTTATATTTCATGCATTGTACCGGAAAGCTAGAAAAAAATTAAAAGATTCTGCAAATCTTTTGTCCAAAAAAAAAAATTTGCCATTTTGCCAAAGGGAACCTGTCAGCTGAAATTAATCTACCAGTATATTGTCAATAATAATAACACTTTTCATATTATGTTTCTTTCATGGCCCTGTGATGGCATGACCCAAAAAAATCACCTTGAGATGTATAAAGTCATAGACGTGGAAAGTTTACAAAGGAAGTCAAGCTCTCCTCCCTTCAGAATGTTCGAAACTCTTCATCTCCATGACTTTATACAACTAATTTACATCTAACTTTAAAGAGAACCCGTCATGCAAAATAACCCCCCTAAACTAAATATATTTTCATAAACTGCCATTAGAGAGCATTGCCTCTATCCCTTCATTGTCCCTCTACATGCCTGTAAACCTAAGCAATGAGGTCCTAAAGCTGTATGCAAATGACCTGTGAAATGTCAAATGAAGCATTAGCATATTCAAGCTGTCCACTCTATTCATGAGCGGGAGGCACAGCCACACCCCCAGTGCATGACTGACAGCCTGTATAATAATGTGAGGCTGTATAATGATGTGCTTCCTGGTACTGGTGGCCACGCCTCCTGCAGCCTGTGTGTGCATGTGTGTGTGTGTTTAGGAGAGATACAGCAGCTCCAGGCAGCCATGTTACAGCAGAACATGTCAGATTCATGTGTAGCTGATGTCTGTGTCTCTCACCTGTATATTAGGAGGATGCAGCATGTCAGCAGGTACAGCACTCACACTAGCCATGCTTTACTATACATTACACACAGACATGAGCAGGGGGAGGAGAGGGGAGGGGTAACAGGGGTGACATCACTGCCTCTGACCATGTGTCCAGCCTCATTTATATGATAAAGAAAAGATGATTTTACAATGAATAATGTATGAAATAACTAGATAAAGGCTGGGATGGGATCCTTGTGAGCTGCTCCAACAGGTAGAGGTGACAGGACAAGTGACACAGACCTGATGACAGGTGTCCTTTAAAGTTGATTTTCTGGATGATGTTACCAAACTAAACAGTGGAAGAAATATTAACTGTAAGGTAACAACATACTGGTAGCGGTTTATTAGGTGTATACAGTACTGATTTATTCGTATTTATTAGTATTAAGTAGAAATATCTAGGAATCATAATATACCGTATATACATATACCCTTTAGAAATAAGTGGAGATGCCACTTGTCCCAAAAATATAATCTAAATACAAAATAATTTTACACAATTTTATTTTACTAACACTTAACAAATATCTATTGTATTGAATTAAATGCAGCTTCAAATGCAGTAATGCATTTTACCCAATCATCATTTATAGATGTCTCTTCTGAATGTACATTAATAAAAGATGTCATAAGATGCACAGTAGAGATTTAGTGGTTATAAAATGTGAGAAATTAGGACATGCAAATTGAGAAATCACAAATCTTTTCCCAGGTAGTCTCTCTGGTGATGCCTGAATAGCAATAATTAAGAAGCAGGCAGATTGCTGCTCTCACTTTCCCATCTGGGTTTTATCTTCTACGCCGGACAGCTTAATCTTAATAAAGGAAAAGGTTTATACTTATTGTATTACTAAACTTCAAACCTGCTTATACTTGAAAGCCCAGTGTCCCCCTTTGAAGTCCATTTTAGGTTAATATATAATTAATCTACTGAAAAGGTTCAGTAGACAGAATTTCTGAACTGATTCAGAGCTGCAACATTTATTATAGCACAGTCCTGCTGGTTTCAGGAATGTATTCTTGCCTCGGTTTTACTAACATGAAAATGTTTGCTACTGACTTGCATAAAAAAAGCGGACACCTTGCAGCAAAAAATTTGCAAGCGCACTGTCCATCACAGTCGTGTTCTGCTGGCCTAAATGTATTAGCATTTCAGTGGGATTTTCTCCCATCTTTAGCTATAACATGCCCGATAGCGGAAGATGCTTATAGCAGCGCACCATCAAAAACATCGGGGGTCATTTAGTAAGGGCTTTGCGGCCGCACTTTCGTCGGGTTTCCCTACTTTTTCCGTTTTGCACCGAATTGCCCCAGGATTTTGGCGCACGTGATCAAATTTCGGCGCCTGCTTTCACGCAACAGAAATTGGTGGGCGTGGCCGTCGTAAAACCTAACGGATTCGGAAAAACCGCGGAATTTAAAAACCAAATTGTGTCTCAAAATCTATCACTCACATGCACCGAGCATAGGTTGGTGAACTCCAGAGAACCTCGGCGGACTTCAGCGCAGCAGCAACACCTGGTGGACATCGGGCACACGACCTTAGTGAATCGCCGGAAGACCCGAATCCTCGTCTGAGAACGCTACAGGACCGGGTAAGTAAATGGCCCCCAATATCTCATTATGGCCAGGTCTAAAAGGGATGATGTCACTTTAATGTGTAGTACCAGGAGAGTGAATTCACATCATCCATTTATTCTGCTAAAAACCTGCATTGCAAAATGTCCTGCACTGTGTCTTTTATATGACAGTATGTTGGTTAATGCTGCAGATCTTCACAGTGTATTGTAAGCTATGCAATGCAAGGGCTTAGAGCAGGGGTCCAAAACCTCAGAGATTCTATTGCATTTTGATGACCCTCTGTCTTCTCCTCTATACAGGAAACTGAGCTGCTGGCAGTAAGGAGAGGGAAATAGACCTGTGGGCAGTGGAAATATGATTTTTTGTCCTGTATACTATGGTTGGTACTCATCTTTTGGTTAGTATACGGATTGGATATATTGGAAGTGGGTGTTGTTATTGGTATTAAATGAGGGGGGCTAGACCTGGGGGCAGTGGCATGGCCTACTCCAGGTTTAAGTAGGCCCCTTGGGCGATCGAGACTTGATGGGCCCCTTAGTAGCCAGACTGCCCACTCCCCACAGTAGATACACTGTCTACCCCCCTGGTAGCCACACTGTCACCCCTACGTAGCCACACTGTCCCCGCCTACTTAGACACACTGTTTCCCCATAAGCCATATTCCATAAGCCACACTGTCCCCCCCTATGTAGCCACACAGTCCCCCGCTACATAGCCACACTGTCCTTCCTTCATAGCCACAGTGTCCCCCCCCCCCCCCATAAGCCACATTCCATAAGCCACACTGTCGGCCCCACATAATTACACTATTCTCCCCCTACATTGCCCCCCTATGTAGCCACACCGTGCCCCCACAAGCCACACTGTCCCCCTACATACCCACATTGCCCCCACCCTGTAGCCACTCTGTCCCCCCATATGTAGCCACACTGTCCCCCCACATGTAGCCACACTGTCCCCCTTTTCATGAGCCACACTGTCCCCTCCAACTAGTCACACTGTCCCCCCCGACATAGCCACACTGATCCCCTCCCCCTATAGCTACACTGCCCCTTCCCCCCATATCCACACTCTCCCCCCTACCAAGCCACACTGCACCCTCCCCCGTAGCCACACTGCCCCCCCATAAGCCACACTGCCCCCCCAAACGGCCACACTGTGAAGATAGTGAATATTCAAGTGCAAAAAATAGCTCAGCATCAATGATGAAAATCCATTCTTCTTTATTTCATTTAGATTAAAAAGTCCATAGCAGACACCAACGCGTTTCGGAAAAACAGTCTGCCTTAATAGTAATAGTAATCCCTTAATAATAGTATATATCCCTAGCTGGCTATATACCGGCTTGCTAGCTATATACTGGGGTTTCAGGCTGGTTATACACTGGGGAGGGGTTAGCTAGCTATATACTGGGGTGGCTGTCTGGCTATATATATATATATATTTTCATCTCATCTCTCTGCTATTTCCACTACCTATACCTAGACCATATTTGCATCCAGGTAAGCCCCCCAATCTGTCCTTGTATCTCACGCCTATCTCTGTCATGTGGTAGTTATTTTAGTCTATTTTCCCATGTCTTTTTTAACATTTTTTAATGTCTTCTATTGGAATTTCTGCATTATTGTATTATGTATATATACAAATATTTTTATAGTTTTTTACCGTACTAATGTGTCTTTAGACCTATTAACCTCTGCTCATCTCTGTATAGCTATGTGCTGCTATATACTTGTAATCCCTTGATCATTGAGAAATGCACAAGTTTTATATGGAATTTTATACTCCACATATTTATGTCATTACCCCCCCCCCCCCTACCTTTGCTTAATGTCTTTTTAGTGTATTATGCTAAAGGACCTGATGAAGAGGACAGTACGTCCTTGAAACGCGTCGTCCGTTACTGAAAAATAATAAAAGATTCGTTACTATCCAGAGCCCATCTTTCTTATTTAGACTTAGGGGCAGCGCGCACATACAAACCTGTGGTTTTTTTTTACATTATTGTCGCTCTCTCTACATTACATTGGATCACAGGATCTCCTGTGTGCCACAAGGTACGCTGCAGCCCACCACACCGCTATTTTTCACCTTTACCCTTTCCTTTAAGATTGTAGACTCTACTCACAACACAACCAGGCGCCACGTGTCTCCCTCTATCACCTCTACTGGCTATATATAGGGGCGGCTGTCTGGCTATATACTGGGGGGGGGAGTGGCTGGTGGTGTTATATGGCATAGTAGTTATATTCCCATGTTTCCTAACTATGAACTAAGTACCCCAGAACTCAAACAGAGATGGGAAACAACACTGACCGAATGCTCACGGTCATTGATGCACATCCTAATAGAGGATGAAACACAAAAACTGACTAGATTAGAAACAGAAATCAATACCATCTCTAAAGAACTTGAAAAATTTAAAGAAGTAGAAACGTTTGAGATTAAATTTCAGAATACTCTCACACAAATTGATAAAATCGAGAATAAAATAAAGGAGAAAAAAAGAAAAAAATACATAAGAGATCAGAGGGATTTCAAAGTGGGAGGTATTTATAGGTGGGATACCAGAGCCCCAAATCCTCATCCAACGAGGAGAAAGTACAGAAGACCACAAGAGGGCAAACCGACGACCAATAGGGAGACAGGATCGGAATATAGTGATTCTTCTGTATGTGATACAGAGACAGAAACTGACACCCCTAATCCAAGCAACAGCCAATCTAATACAAACCACAGTGTGGGAACAAGTGCTAGTAACAATCTTTTTTTACGAGACAGACAGAAATGGGGATATGGGAACAGAGGAGCACAAACCCAAACTTGGGGGTCAAGAGGAAGGAGAAAGTAGGATCGGAGCAATCTGACGGGAGCATGCAAATTATTAATCTTTCCAAACATGTACTGACAGGAGCACAAGCTTCTGTTTTAAAGAAAGGCTTTAACTTTTGTATTACAACTCCCATAAAGAAATTTGAGATAATTAAAGATCTACATTTATTCGGAAGGAAGTTGTTCTATAAAAAAATGTTCCTAAACAAAGAGACAGAACACACAGCGGAACCCAGAATAGTTAATGGGGAAGGTACACAGGAGGACACAACCCTGCGAATATTAGAAGAACTAGCAGAGGAAAATGCCAATACTCCTGAAATAGATCCATATCCTATCCAACAAGAATTAAAGACTGCCCCCAATCCCAAATTAAAGTCCAAATCCAAGACAATGCCCTCTTTTGAGTCCTGCCCCCCAATAAAAATATTCATAGAGATGGTTTCTAGGGACATCGAGAAATTGGATAGCTGTACGCGCGGTTCCAATATTACATACAAAGAACGTATGGCTTTAGAAGAACTTAAGAAATGGGACGATGTAGTCCTGAAACAGTCAGATAAAGGGGGGAATGTGGTTATCTGGCCCCAGGAATCCTACATAAAAGAAGCCAAGAGGCAACTCTTGAATACACAATGTTATAAACAACTGTGGAATGATCCCACAAAGGAATTCCTGGTTAAATACCAGAATTTATTAAACAAAGGATGGCAGGATCGAGCCATCTCCACTCAGGAGAGGGATTTTCTCACGGTCAGGCATCCGAAAGTGGCAACATTTTATATGTTGCCTAAGGTCCATAAGGACCTTAACTCCCCACCGGGCAGACCCATCGTGTCTGGTATCGGGTGCCTGACCGAGAGATTAAGTCGTTGGCTTGACAATGAATTAAGACACTATGTCCTAGATCTGTTCTCATATACAAGAGATACTATGCAGATTTTAAAGGACTTAGAAGGCACCTCTCTGGAACAGGATGAAATCCTCGTTACAGTAGATGTTGAAAGCCTCTACACTAGTATTGGTCATCAAGTGGGGTGCGAGGCTGTCAAATACTTCCTAGAACGTTACAACGATAAAAGCCCTATGCGACAGAAATTCATTCTGGAAGCATTACTCTTCGTACTTCGCCACAATTATTTTGTTTTTGATGCCCGCTTCTTCCTCCAGACCCAGGGAACGGCGATGGGCGCAGCCTGTGCGCCCACCTTCGCCAATCTGTTCCTTGGGTGGTGGGAGGAAGAGCGGGTATTCTGTGAAACCCTGGAGGAAGCCACACATCATATTGTACTCTGGAAAAGGTACATAGATGATGTGGTGTTCATCTGGAAGGGATCAGAGGAGACTATGAAAGAATTCATATTGCATCTTAATGAAAATGATTGCAATATCAGACTAACCCTCACGCATAGTAAAACTTCCATTCCCTTCCTGGACATCAATATTGAGGTGGATAAAGATGGCTCAATTCAGACACGAATGTACAGAAAAGAGACGGCTACGAACAGCCTGCTACATGCAGGAAGTGCGCACTTACCCCGGACGATTAAGGGAATTCCGAAAGGGGAATTCCTAAGATTAAGGAGAAACTGTTCCACTCTCGAAAGGTTTAAAGAAGGGGCAACGATCCTGAAAGAACGTTTACGTCAAAGATTCTATTCAGGTCGTTCTATAAAGAGAGCATATAATGCTGCACTCCACACCGATAGATCCTCACTATTACAAGTAAAACCCAAGACCGTAGACTCACAGATTAGATTCATTACTACTCTACATGACAAATGGAATGAAATGAGTCAGATTTTTAACCGTCATTGGGGGATACTTGCTTTAGATCCTGACCTAGCCCAAGTGGTAGGTGAAAGGGCTTCATGTGGGTACCGTAAGGGTTCCTCTATAGGCAATATGCTGATACAGAGCCATTTCTGTAAGACTAAGAAGGCGACACACCACAAATATGCAGGATTTTATCCATGTGGACTCTGTATGGCATGCCAAATCCTGGTACGAACAACAGGATTTGAGGACAAAGATGGGCATAGTTACAACATCAAGGAACATATTACCTGCTCCTCACCCGGAGTAATTTATGCCCTCCAATGCCCATGTAAGCTGATATATGTGGGGAAAACCATCCGAGAGATGAGAATAAGGATGAGGGAGCATATATACTCCATAAAAAATTATGACAAAATGCAGAGGGAAGCCGAGAGACAGAAAAAAATCTTCCAACCCACACCCATTGCAGAACACTTTAGAAAATTCCACAATTGCAACTATAAGGGTCTTAAAGGGTGGGCAATCACCCAAGTTACACTAGGAATTAGAGGTGGGGATTTGGACACTCTGCTTTTACAGAAGGAGAGCTATTGGATCTACAGGATGGGCAGCCTCAAACCTAGAGGCTAGAATGAGAATTTTGGTTTCGGATGTTTCCTGTAAACCTCATGATATTTAGCATCTCTATGCACTACTCTCTCTATAGACATCCATAACGGACATATGGGGAATGAACAATTATTACCTTTTTGTCTTTTCCCTAATCAACCTGATGATATCAGTATGATCCCTCCTCTTGACCCTAAGACAATACAAATGGACAGTGAAGGAGAGGCTCCTGTACTCCATGGGGGCACTTCCCCTTTTATCTGTATCATTATAAAAGAACTAAGTACTCACTCCATACTATCAACATCAACAATTGGTGTTGCTGTATGTTTTTACTGACCTTTCTTTCTTTTTTCCCTATATTTGGAACGTTATGTCCCCTTTCATGAATCACCATTCTAATAGCGGAGACTAATTATATTGTTTTGTTTACAAAATATAATATATGTCCAGGACACGTTTAGGGAATAGAAAATGATACACTCTCTCTATAACATCTTCAAACATACTAAAAGTATCAGTTGTTCGGTATTGGCTTATTCAGCCGTCAATCAAAAATGACCGAATAAAAAGCGCCCGGAACCGGGCGTCTTTGCCCTTAGAAGAAGCCGGGGAGACCCGGCGAAACACGTGTCGGGACGCTATTAATATTATCCATAGTCACACTCTAGGGACAGATTTACCAGGGATAGCAGCAATTAATAATTCTAGTGACTTAAACTAGTTACCAGTGCATAAATAGTCGCCCGTCTCAACGGTGTGGACGCACGCAAGTCGAGACGACTGCATTGGCGTTTCAGCAGTGAGGGAGACGCGGCATATGCTCGTTACAGCCGCGATCCTGCTATTGTACTCCTTCGCTGGTGCGACACAGTGCCGCTAGTCAGAGAGCGACAAATCGTATTATCTATCACGATCGCTCTCCTGCTGGTGACACTAGATTACATCACAGCAGTGTAATAGGCTGTCAGGTAGCACTGGGACAGTTTTAATTCTAACTCCTGTCCCTGTTTCTCTGACTCCCACATCAGCATAATGTGGGAGAAACATTAAACTCGGGAGGATATAATAAATTAAAAGGGTATCCATACCTGAGTACATTCCCGGGGTGTCTACATATCACCCTTGTGACTTGGATAAGAGTAGAGCAGTTTTAAACACTGCTATACTGGAATTTGCTTTACACTAGCAAGAGTACGCACTCTATAAATTTTAAGCTATCAATAAAAGTTAACTTTTAAAGATACACTCACATCTTTACCTCATCTATCCCTTTCTTCCCCCCATATTCCCTATTCCCTTCCTTTTTTGTGGTAGTTATATTCCCATACCTAGGGGGCAGTATTATAGTAGTTTAATTCTTTTACATAGGGGGCAGTATAACAGTAGTTTTATTCTTTTACATAAGGGGCAGTGTTATAGTAGTGTTATAGTAGCACTGAAGAATATTTACTGTATGTGATGTAGATTACTCACTTGAATTTGGCTGAGTGATTGCCTGCTTTTCTGTATTTCTGAAGCCTGGCTTTGTTGTTGCTCAGCCACCTGCTTTACTACTTCTGTTAGGGATGGTGCTGTGTCTTCCATTTCTTGAAGTAAGAAGAATTTTAAACCAATGTTATATATGGCTGATAATAGTTGATAATGCTTATGACAAAATTGCAGACAATGAAAACTTTTTAATCAAAAATGTCAAAACATTGCTGACCATCTAAAATACTTTAATCCTTACCGACTTGTGACATACCACTACGTCACATGCCAGCTGCTGGAGAATGGAGAGGGCCCACGGGCTGAGCCCTGTCCATACAAGGTAGGTGGTAACACCCGCGGTTGGTGCTGGCACTGATTACAGGTGTTAACTCTTTAAATGCCCACGGGAAAGCATATTGTAATGAATGAGTAGGAAATCCCCATATACTGCCATACTGTAGTAAGGCAGTATAATGTAGAATTAATCAGACAACCTAGAGTTAAAGTATCCTGAAAAATATTTTAAAAATTAATTAAAAAGTTAACACATCAGAATTTGAAGACAGTTTGATGACTACAATTTGGTGCTGCAGTTTTGTGTGGAATGGAGTCTCATCTTTAGCACAGTGTGCATTTGGCCAGCGCAAGCTGGAAGTTTTAACTTCACAGTTTCTAAGAAATATATCTGTGAATGTGGGCTAGCACAATTTATATTTATAGTGAACTTGCCGTGAGGATTTAGGACCCACCAACTTGTTATCGAGAGCGTTGTCAAGATCACAATTATGTCATTCCATATTTTGAGAGATTAAAGGGGTATTCCAGGAATAATCATAATTCATAGACAAATGGGACTTGTAATTTCCAGTAACCGCCATCTTGTTGATAACTCTGCATACTTTAGAGGCCATAAAATTTAGTGAACCATAAAATCAAACTATTTAAGCTCCATTTTGTGACTAATGACATTCAGTTTTGTTGTATTCATTTATTTATAGCATTATGGGTTATGTAAAGCCATAATAATTTATGCAAATAAGTGAACATCCAGACACTTGACAGCCCTGCCCCTATAACAATAACAGCTCATCAATCACCCACTGTATATATTGGTCTTCACTTTACTAACTTAACTAATTTCTAATTGAATTCTCCTGCATTGTACAGGAGAGTTATGCTGCCATCTGCTGGCCATAGCTGGTAAAATCAGTAATGTCTCAAGGAATTGTATAATGTAATCATGCCACTCATTTATTTTGCAATTTAGATCATGTACTCCACCACATGTCAGAGCAAGAAGACTGTCATCACTCTAAACTATATTAGTGTCTTGTGGAGGGCTCCCAACTGATGTGTGAGACATTTATCATATGCTGCCCCTCTGGTGCCACCAGAAATATGAGGAGGCTCCAGCAATTGTACACACAAGGTACTTCCTGGCGAAGAATTGTGCTATAGTAACATTAATCAGGACGTGTACGCTGAAAAACTGTCCTGAGAAATAACAAGATAAAACAAGTCCTGAGAAATAAATACAGAAATCAGAAAACGACGAGAAGAAATATGCTACATTACTAGATAGAATATATACTTTTATGACCTTTAGTTTAAAATACAAATTTGTGACAAATTCATAAAGGATGAGTTCTGATAAATCTCCCCCTTTGCTTTAGTGCATATGCACCTCACATTTCTGCAGTACACTATCTCCAGAGATAAGTCACATTTTGGTGAATATAACAGATAAATATGACAGGATAAACCTTTGACAAAGCTACTGCAATGTAGTACAGGCGGTCCCCTACTTAAGGACACCCGACTTACAGACAACCCATAGTTACAGACAGACCCCTCTGGCCTGGTGAAGCTTTCTGAATGCTTTACTATAGTCCCATATTGCAATAATCAGCTGTAAGGTGTCTGTAATGAAGCTTTATTGATAATCCTTGGTCCCATTACAGCAAGAAATGTTTAAACTCCAAATGTCACTGGGGCCCAAATTTTTTTTGTCTGGATCTACAATTATAAAATATACAGTTTCGACTTACATACAAATTCAACTTAAGAACAAACCTCCGGACCCTATCTTGTACGTAACCCGGGGACTGCCTGTAACTGGTGTTGAAAGTATCAGTTTTCTGCTCTTCTCGTGTACAGTAAAATATTAATGTTCCATTGTGTACAGGGCCAAAATAGATCTTTGCTAGGGTTGTATGGTACCTCTACTATACGGTACCTCCACATGTCTCTGACATATTCTCCTCTAGAAGGTTTGTAGATACAACTCCCTATGGAACCTATATGGCAGTATGGAAGTTATAGCCGCCAGGCACAGCCATATGAACTCATTGCTCATGTGCATTTGTCCTTACAGGTAGCTGTAGATTCATTATACACTACATGTTCTTAAAAGTACGGTACCCATTGTAAGGATTAATAACAGCATTCTTCAGAAATCCATGGTAACCACCAGTTACTGTATGAGGGGCCTAGTGACAGCATTTCCATTGCCGCCTCCGAAATACATTACGATTGCTGCATCTACTCATTACCGGATAAAACTCCCCTTGTGACAATTTGCATCTGAAATTAGAGGCAGAATATAAATTTACATTATTTATTAATAATTACAACAAGATTGCTTCATCTAATGGGATTTTTTTTAATCTCCTGTAGTTTACAGTCTGCTTTTATTTAAAGAGCTGCAGATATCACGCAGGGTTATTTGATTTCCAGGAGTTGTCTTTAATAGGGCACCCATATGTTTCCTTTCTACAGCAAACTGGGAGCAATAATTATAAAAAACAAAGCTATGAACAAAATTACATGGATCCTGCAGCAAATGATACAAATATGTAAATTAGAGCAAAATGCTATGCACATTGTGAGTAAAAACATCTCCTTTAAGACTGAGTAACCAAACATGCCCAGAATAATTGTAGAAAAGCATTCTGGATCTGGATCTCCAGCAGGGGGCAGTACAAGTAAAGGTCAGAGTGCTGTTGCTGGTTTGGGCATAAATTACATTGTGCTTCTTATTGTAGCATCAGATTGCCATGTTTCATACCAAATTAAATGACGAAAGATGAATGTGTTAATTATCAAGATTATTTATATATATTTACTTACAATCACATGAACTGCAGCAACCAGATTTTTATTTTAGCCTTTAGGTGATGCTCGCCATATTCCACTCAGTACAAGGGGATTAAATCACTTTGCTTTTGCTGTAATGAAAATTGTCTCTTCATGGCCTGACATGCTAATGAGACAGTTATAGACCTGTATTTACACACAGCAGCCTGTTTGAAGGGGCAACAGGTAACAGGCAAAGGTAATAGAGCACTGAAACTATACACCAATGATAAGTAAGGCCCCTTTCACACTTGCGTTTTTCACGTGCGTTTCCTGCGCATGCTTTTGACGTGCAGAACTTGCATTGCACTCTGACCCATTGTAATCAATGGGTCTTTTCAGACTTGCATTTTTTTTCACGCACACAAGTAGAGCATTTAAATCTCAGCATGCTCTACTTTTGCAAGTCACGCGCGTGAAAAACGCACCATACAAGTCTATGGAGATGCATCAAAAACGCATTACACTCTGAGACACTTGCAAGTGCAATGCAAGTGTAATGCGTTTTTCACACATCAATTGCCAAAGAAAAGATAGAGCTCAGTCCTGAGTCCTTTCACATGCGTTATCTGCGCGTGAAAAACACATTGAAATTGCATTGAAAACGCGCGTGAAAAACTGAAAAACTGAAAACTGATTGCACTCTGATGCAAAATGTGCGTTTTTCACTGACCAAACCCTGATCGCTCCCTGATCAAACTCTGACGTGATCTGCAACGCAAGTGTGGAAGGGGCCTAATAGGAGCTTTGTGATAATAACGGCTTGTGCACCTGCATGTCCATCACACAACCATGGACAGATTTCTATCCAATGGAAGTAAACATAAAAGCTTTCTGTCAAATCACAGCAAGCAGAGATCTAGCAAACCGTGAGGAATTGATACAGAAAGTACATTGGAAAATAGTATAACTTTTCCTTACACAAATCATACCAATTATTTGCTGAATGTGGACAACCCCTTTAAGTCGAGTTTCTATGCAAGTCGGAGCTAGTATAGTTTAGCATCTAAAAGATCTACTAATACTAATGGATGGTGTGTGGATGGGGCCTGCAGCAATAATTGCAGCAAGGTCTTATTTTCAGGGGATGCCTTAGATTTCTAAGCTTGAAGAAAATAGTTCTAGATCTTATTTTGGGGGGATGTCTTATTTTTAAGAGGGTAGTTTGGTAGATAGATGTGCATAGAGGTGGATACCTGTGCATTTTACTACAACAATTCTATCATGTGTAAATAATGCACTTCTTTTATACCTTAATATGTTCCTTTCTGTCATGGCAATGATGATCATTCTTCTATGATGCTTTGGGTCACCAATTGGTGCCAGTATGATGGTGCACATGATCCTTAAGCAACTAGTAGCAACTATAATTGGTGCAGATTGTCAGAGGTGGCTGCCTTCTGTATTAAATGGAATTTGCCACCACAATTTACCCAAACTATATGCTATATTAGGTAGAGCTATGTCCACTTGTGCCACCCATATCTTTTTTTTTACTATCCAGCTGCTCCTTTCATACAACGATTTCACTTTAATACATTGTGTGCAAATTAGGCTGAAGTGCTTTGGCAGAGCCCATCAAGGCTCCAAATCTTGCTTGACCCAGTAATGACATAGTTGTAGGGGGAAGGATGAGTGATGGTGCTAGCAGGTGAAAGTATAGCAGGGTGAACATGGACCACAGGTGAACATGAGGATGGATACATGATAGACACTCCCCCCCCCCCCCATGTCCTGCATAAGTAGTGCTTGACAGAGTAACTTCACTGTACACAGTGGGGCACATTTACTAAGGGTTTGCGGAAGGCATTCTTGTCATGTTTCCTGACTTTTCCCGTTTTGCACCGCATTTAACAGGGGTTTTTGGCACACGCAATTGGATTTTGGCGCAATCCCGCTGACTTTCCTGCGACACAAATCAGGGGGCGTGGCCATCGGACAACGTGCAGGATTTAAAATTCAAATTGTGTTTCAAGACTCGCACTTACATGCAGCGGGAGGAAGAGGGTGAACTCAGTCGGACCTGAGCGGGGAAGCGACACATGCAGGATATCGGGCTCACCATCTTAGTGAATCGCGGCAGCTCTGAATCCTCGTCAGACAATGCACCTCGGGGATCACGACGGGACGGGTAAATAAATGTGCCCCCGTATCTCTAACTTTCAGCATACAGTATCTCAATCACCCTATTTACCCACATAAATATGGAAAGATTATTTAACAAATTGGACAGAGTGGATTTTACTGGTGGGCAACTTATTGTCTTTACTACATTATGGCTCAAAGGGAATGCATAAAACCGTTGTAACATTTATATACTTATCAGTGTACTAAATGTTCATAAAAGCTGCATATTATGTACATGAAGGGGGACTTATTATACAGTATATTTCAAGTCCATTTCTGACATAAAATACGTGACTTAAGTTGGAAAGTTTCCAACTCAACTCTGAACCCCTCAATGTACTTTTTTGTAAATTGGGAATGTTGTGGATGAGGCCCATGGGAGTTCCTGACCTATTATGGGCCAAACACTATAATTTATGGCATGGATTTCAGTTTCAGACACAGGAGATGCCCATATTTCATTATGCGGCAGACATGGGGTTAATAAACTCCCCTATGGAGATCACCCACCTGCTGTATAACTGTGACACTACTGCATGTTGGTTGGTACAGTTGCTAGAGCAACATGTGTAGGCCTTATTTTAAATAATTGGTCCTGTAGATGACACCACCCCTCAGGAATGTCAGTCATGTTGCCATACAGCAGTTCCAGTGTCTTTTTATAAAGGTACCCAATTCCACCAAATTAGTGTCCATAACGTAGGCTTTGAAGAGAATCTACACACCATATTCCCCTCTGCAGTGGGTGCTCACCTACAGCCACCAAACTCGCCTCAAGGTACCACACAGGGAGCGCTTCTTGGTTCTGTGGAGTCACATGATCCCTCACAGCCAGTCAGCAGCTCTAATAGGAATGAAAGGATATGGTTGGTGACGAATGTTTCAGAGGAGATGTGCAGCATTATCCTTCTCTGCTCAATGACTGAAAAACATTGTGGGACCTTATAGAAAACAGAGAACTTTCTTTTCAACATCTTCATATGGTACTGCTAAGATGAAGCTCATTAGGTCTCACTATACCAATATTTGCATTCCCTATAAAATAACAATTCTGGAGAATCGTTTCATGTAACTATGTTGTGGCCTTTCTCCACTTTCTATGTTGTGACCTACCATTCATTTTGCCCAAATGGTGTGACCCAGCACTGGCACTATCCAGTTTATACCAAAAAACGACAGCAGGTGGCACTGATTCCCTCAGTATGGTCTATACAAGGAGTAACAAAGAGGTTGGGACAGTGGAATAGTTTATAAAATACACATTGGATCAAAAAACTAAATATATACATGTCGACTATTTTTAAAATAACTATCCAAACATTTGTAGGCAAAAAGAAAAATCCCCATCTTCAGAGTGGAAGAGACTTAAAGGGGTTGTCCACTTTCAGCAAATAATTGATATAGCTAGTGTAAGGAAAAGTTATACAGTTTTTCAAATACTTTCTGTATCAATTCCTCATGGTTTTCTAGACCTCTGCTTGCTACATGCTTCTACATGTGTACTTCCAGCAGATAGAAATCTGTCCATGGTCATGTGATGGATGTGCAGGTGCTCAAGCCCTTAGTATCACATGGCTCTGTGATAATAACAGCTCTTGCACATTACATGTCCATTGACAGATTTCTATCCACCTAAGAAAACAATGAAGATTCATAAAGGATGACAGCAAGCAGAGATCTAGAAACTGTGAAGAATTGATACAGAAAGTATATTGGAAAATTGTATAACTTTTCATTACACAAACAATATCAATTATTTGCTGAAAGTTAAATTAAACCAACCCCGAAGAGAACAGAAAACTACTACGTCCATGTTATAGTTCCATGGTTATGCTGAATGTAATTTCTACATAAAAAATTAGATTCCCCACCTCACCCCCGAAGGAGGAAAATACATGGTCAACTTTATCAATGGATAGATTTTTAAGAAATATGATGCGTATCTCCCAGTTTTTAAATTTTTTTTACCCATTTTGATTTTTTATTACAGTTACAGCCCCATCTGTCAATGAAAATGACTTGAATTAATTGATCGAATTGATTGATTGAATTAATGTAATTTTTGCTGGGTAATCAAAATCTGCTATAAGAAATGAGGGTTCCTACTTAAGATTTTAACGTTACCCCCACGCCACGAACAGGAGGGGATAGGAGGTCGAGTTTGGTATTATTGGATAGATTTTTTAAAAATTTGACACATGCTGTATATTTTAAATTTTTTCGATCCAATGTGTATTTTGTGAGATATTCTACCATCCCTACCTTTTTGTTACATCCTGTATGCCAGTGATTTTCAACCAGTGTGCCGTGTGCCGAGGCTGTCATGGCAACCGATCGCTGCCCCCCCCCCCGCCCCCCGATGAGCGATGATCTAAAGAAACATGCGCCCATGCACCGCCACGTTTTAAGTGCCACCGGTGACTTTGCCGGCGGCAAAGAAGAGGTTAACACCCGCCATTGGTGCAAGCACCAGCAATATGCAGCAAAGCCCATCTCTGTATGAAGAAGGCTCTGTCCGTGAGCCCTCTTCATACACCCTTCATAGCTCTGCGGCTGATATATCCGTCACAGAGCATGAAGGGGTTAAAAACAGTACTGTCTTTTATGCATAGGAGGTAGGTCCAACAATCAGATAGGGACCATTTCATTGGGCATATTGGAGTGTAAGACACTGTAGCAAACCTAATACTGTGAAGAAAATGGACACAGGGGAGCAATGTTATGTACTAGTAGTACCACCTACCAGTGGCGTAACTACCACCGTAGCAGCCGTAGCGGTAGCTACGGGCCCGTGAGGTTAGGGGGCCCGGAGACGCACAGCTGTATGTGCCTAACCGCCTACTGCCTCCCAAAAAGCTGAGCCTCCCACAAGCCAGCAACACTGAACTTTCCTCACAGCCGCCCGCACAACGAACCGCCCACTGAACTGCCCGCCCACCACACTTGCCAGCCACCCACCTGCCCACCTCACTTGCTGTCCGCCCACCTTACTTGTTGTCCGCCCGCCCACCTTACTTGCCGTCCGACCGCCCGCCCACCTCACTTGCCGACTGCCCACCTCACTTGCCGACTGCCCACCTCACTTGCCTGCCCCCCACCTCACTTGCCTGCCCCCCACCTCACTTGCCTGCCCCCCACCTCACTTGCCTGCCCCCCACCTCACTTGCCTGCCGCCCACGCGCCCATCACACTTGCCGCCCATTACACCCACCGCACTTGCCAACCGCCGCCTGACGAACTTACTGCCCGCCCGCATGAACACCGAAGCACCCACTTGATGGCACGCCCCAACAACACCGACCTGCTGACCCAAACAGCCATCACTCTGGACATCAAAAAAGTAAGTTACATTATTAACATGTATCTATGTACATATACATACATATATATGCCTGTGTGTGTGTATATATATATGCTTATGTGTGTGTGTGTGTGTGTATATATATATATATATGCTTATGTGTGTGTGTGCGTGTGTATATATATATATATGCTTATGTGTGTGTATATATATATATGCTTATGTGTGTGTATATATATATATGCTTATGTGTGTGTGTGTGTATATATATATATGCTTATGTGTGTGTATATATATAAAATAGAAAAATAGGCGGCACTCCAGTATTGTGGGAAAAATCAAGTGGTTTTTATTCCCAAGTTGCTACGTTTCGGCCTCATCCGAAGCCTTTCTCAAGCTTGAGAAAGGCTTCGGATGAGGCCGAAACGTAGCAACTTGGGAATAAAAACCACTTGATTTTTCCCACAATACTGGAGTGCCGCCTATTTTTCTATTTTGTATGGACTGTGGGACCTAGCCGGCCCGTTTGAGCGTGCACCCAACCATACCTGTTAAGCAGTGCCGCTGTGAACTTTTTTTCTTTTTTCTGTGTATATATATATATATGCTTATGTGTGTGTATATATATATATGCTTATATGTGTGTGTGTATATATATATATATATGCTTATGTGTGTGTGTGTATATATATGCTTATGTGTGTGTATGTGTGTGTGTATATATATATGCTTATGTGTGTGTGTGTATATATATGCTTATGTGTGTTGTGGGGAATTGCTCTGGTAGTTGACAGGTAGCAGTGCAGGAAGCAGTGACACACGCAGGTTTAAAAGTCCGACTTAAGTGTTTATTCACACTTGCAAAACAGAACACAAATTCAGCCTTGGCTTAGGCACATGCAAAAACATTATAAAAGTAATTCCTGCCCGGCTAGGCGCTGTCTAATACATTTTGAGGACCCTAGCTATCCGGGTACCAGGCTGCCTGGCACACGCTCTTGGCCAGCAGCAAGACAGGAGACCCTCAGTTACCTTTGCTGTGAGAATGCAATCTCGCTTTCAGCTCTCCAGGTAGGGCCTCTCCTACTGCTTCTGGCCTGCAGACTAAATCAGGCCCTAACGAGGCCTGTGACCTGCACCTGTGGGCTATACAAAAGCCCAGGACCGAAGCCCGGGTGGAGTAGGAGTCCCACTACCAGCCTACCCCTACTCCATAATAAGCAGGCCCAGTACGGACATTACCAATGTGTCTGTGTTAGCTAGGCCAACACAGACAAAACAGACTATTCCTGCTTATCATGTCTGCATTAACCCTTGGGTTACTGCAGACAAACCCAGGGCTTTTACCACCAGCATTTCATCTGCCTGTAAGACAGATAGCGGTTTTCCCACACAACACCTCTCACTTTCTCACATACCCTCCCCCTCAGTTCAGACCCACCAGGGCGAACTCCTGACATTAAGCAATGCGTTCGGGACAAGGCATCCGCATTCCCCTGTAGCTTCCCGGCTCTGTGATCCACCATGAAACTGAAATTTTGGAGGGACAAGAACCACCTAGTGACCCTGGCATTCTTCTCCTTAGTTCTACTCATCCACGTGAGAGGAGAGTGGTCAGTTATGAGACGGAACTGTCGTCCCAGCAAGTAGTACCGTAGGGACTCTAATGCCCACTTTATCGCCAGACATTCCTTCTCTACGATACTGTAATTTTTTTCAGCTGGCGTGAGCTTCCTGCTCAGGTAAGTAATGGGGTGTTCCTCGCCATTCACCTCCTGAGACAGGACAGCTCCCAGTCCTACATCTGACGCATCCGTCTGCACAATAAACTCTTTCTTGAAGTTTGGCGCAATGAGGATGGGAGATCCACACAACGCAGACTTCAATGCCTGAAAAGCACCTTCTGCTTGTTCATTCCACCGCACCATGACAGGCCTTTTACCCTTCAGCAGGTCTGTCAGGGGAGCGGACATGGTGGCAAAGTTTGGTATAAACCGTCTGTAGTACCCTACAATGCCCAGGAATGCCCTGACTTGCTTTGTGCTCACTGGTTGAGGCCAACCCTGTATAGCGTCAATCTTGTTGATCTGAGGTTTAATTATACCTCGACCGATCACATACCCCAAATAGTGTGTCTCCTCCATTCCCAGCGCACACTTCTTGGGGTTTGCAGTCAGGCCCGCTGCCCTTAGAGAGTTCACTACGGCCTGTACCTTGGCCAAGTGACTCGCCCAGTCTTGGCTGTAGATGATAATGTCATCTAGATAGGCGGAGGCGTATCTCCTATGTGGCTTTAACACTATGTCCATTAACCGTTGAAAGGTAGCGGGGGCCCCATGAAGCCCAAACGGTAATACAACATAGTGAAAAAGGCCCTCAGGGGTGATAAAGGCTGTCTTTTCTTTAGCCCTATCTGTCAGGGGTACCTGCCAATATCCTTTAGTTAGATCCAGGGTGGTGAAGTACCGAGCACCCCCTAGTCTCTCAATAAGCTCGTCCACCCGGGGCATGGGATAGGCATCAAACTTAGACACCTCATTCAATTTTCTAAAATCGTTGCAAAATCGCAACGTCCCATCCGGTTTGGGAATTAGAACAATTGGACTGGCCCACTCACTTTTGGACTCCTCAATAACCCCTAGCTTCAGCATCTTCTGAACTTCTTCTGATATGGCCTGTCTACGAGCTTCAGGGACTCGGTACGGCCTTAATCTTACGTTTACCCCTGGCTCAGTGACAATATCATGTTTAATTACAGATGTGTAGCCTGGCAACTCTGAGAACACATCTGTATTTCTTGCTACAAACTCTCGAGCCTCTCGCTGTTGCTCTTTGGTAAGGGTATCGGCTATTCGCAGTTCTGCCTCCGGCACTGGCTTATCTGCAGCCTGTGAGGGTAGCACAGGAGGTGGACTAGCCAGAACCATCTCTGTGTGCAGACTCTCTCTGTCTTTCCAGGCCTTCAACAGATTTACATGATAAGTCTGCTCGGGTTTTCTCCGTCCGGGCTGACGTATCCTGTAGTTCACCTCTCCTATTTTCTCTATAACCTCATACGGTCCTTGCCATTTAGCGAGAAACTTACTTTCTACAGTGGGGACTAGCACCAACACACGATCACCGGGACTAAAGCTCCTTACTTTTGCTGACCTGTTATAAACCCGGCTTTGAGTTCTTTGTGCCTCCTCCATATGCTCTTTGACAATGGGCATGACGGCTGCCACCCTGTCCTGCATATCTGCGTTATGGTCTATTACACTTTTGTGGGGGGTGGGCTCTTGTTCCCATGTCTCCTTGGCTATGTCCAGGAGACCCCTGGGAAGTCTGCCATACACTAACTCAAACGGTGAGAACCCAGTAGAGGCTTGTGGGACCTCTCGGATGGCGAACATTAAATATGGCAATAGTACATCCCAGTCCTTCCCATCCTTGTTTACCACCTTTTTTAGCATACTCTTTAAAGTTTTGTTGAACCGTTCTACCAATCCATCCGTCTGAGGATGGTACACAGAGGTGCGTAACTGTTTAATATTAAAGAGCCGACATAGCTCCTTGGTGACTTTTGACATAAAAGGAGTCCCCTGATCTGTGAGGATCTCCTTGGGAAGTCCCACCCGGCAGAACATGGCAAACAACTCTTTAGCAATTAGTTTCGCAGAGGTGTGCCGCAGTGGGATGGCCTCAGGATATCGGGTAGAATAGTCCATGACTACCAGGATATGCTGATGCCCCCGAGCAGATTTAACTAAAGGACCGACCAAATCCATGGCGACCCTTTCAAAGGGTACCTCAATAATGGGCAGAGGTACCAACGGACTTCGAAAGTGTACCATGGGAGCATGCAATTGACAATCAGGGCAAGTTTCACAATACCTTTTTACCCTATCATATACTCCTGGCCAGTAAAAACGCTGCAAGATGCGTTCCAGAGTTTTTGTGGTACCTAGGTGCCCTCCCATCACATGCTTATGTGCAAGGTCTAACACCATCTGACGATATGGCTGAGGTACCATTAACTGCTCCCGGGTTTCACCGTGGACCTTATCAATGCGGTACAATAACTCCTGATTTACCACCACACGAGGGAACAACTTATCCGCACCTGGGTGCTGAGGTACGCCATTAATTTCTACCACATTTTCTCTGGCGCGGACCAGAGTGGGGTCCTGGAGTTGGGCAGTACCAAAGTTGTCACGGGATACCTCCAAATCAGACAACTGCGGTCCTGTCACTACCTCCTCAGTTTCGCCTGCCATAACATCTAGGGGAAACATTACACTTCCATCTTCTGTGGCGGTCACCCCTACGGCAGGAACTCCAGAGTCTGGGTCATCAGGCTCGGCTTCAGAGATCTGACCAGGCAACACAGGAGAACAACCCCCCAACTCTTGGTTTCCCTGCCATAGAGTCCAGAACATGGGGAAGTCCCGTCCCAAGATAAGGTCATGGGGCAAGTTCTTGACAACCGCTGCCTCATGTAGTGTCTCTCCACAAGAGGTCTGGAAGTTAATAACTGTGGTGGGGTAGTCCTTTACGTCCCCATGGATGCACAGGACTCCAATTGTGCGCCCTGTGACCGCCTTGGGGTCTGTGAGGGACCCATTAATCAAGGTCACCCGACTGCCTGAGTCCAGCAGGGCCAACGCTGGATGCCCTGCCACAGTCACCCGGCACAGCTGGCGCTCATCAGCAGAGTCGGGGCTAGTAGCTGTGTAGACAGGGGCAGCATAGAGAGAAACCCTTCTGGCGGAACTGCAGTCCATGGGCTCTGAGGAATTGGGGCAATGGGCTGCAATATGACCTGGCTCATGGCAGGTCCAACAGGTGGGAGCCTCCCCCCTCCTCCTCCCCTGGGGTACTTCCCGGACATTGGGCGTTGTCCTGCCCCGGGAATTTGTGGGTGACAAGACCTTCCGTGCCTTAAGGCCTGTCTTGGTATAAGGGGCTTTCTTTGTTAGGGCCTGAGTGGCACAAAACCTCTCCACCAACCCCACCAGCGCATCGGCATCAGACGGGTCCCCGTGTCCCACCCATTGTTGGATCTCACCCGGCAAGGCCCTCAGGAAACGGTCCAAAACAACCTTCTCGACCATCTGGGCTGGGGTGGATGTCTCCGCCTGGAGCCACTTGCGGACCAAGTGAACAAGTTGGTGCATCTGCCCCCTCGGTGGTAGCGCCTCCTGGTATCTCCAGCTATTCACTCTTTGAGCGCGTAGATGCTGATCCACTCCTAGTCGGGCCAAGATCTCTGCCTTTACCTTGGAGTAGTCCCGGGCATCCTCCTCGCTCAGGTCGTAGTATGCCTGCTGGGGATCAGCGACGAGGAAGGGGGCCAACACCTCTGCCCAGTGTTGCTGTGGCAACCTCTCTCGGGTGGCCACCCTCTCAAAGCCTGTCAGATAGGCCTCCACATCATCCTCGGCGGTCATCTTGGTCATAGCTTTGCGGACCTCTTTCCTGGCGTCCTTCACCGTCATTGCTGGGACAGTCCTTTGCTGAGCAGCGGTCAGGGCTGTTATCTGCTGGAGCAGCAATCTTTTTGTCTCTTGCTGCTGCACGTTGGACTGGACAAGCTGCTTGATTAACTCCTCCATGGCTGTGGCTTGCAGCTTCAGTGCTGTCAACTTCCAGGACATGCACTAGTGTATACTTCACTGCACTTTGCCCGCTCCAATCCACCATATGTGGGGAATTGCTCTGGTAGTTGACAGGTAGCAGTGCAGGAAGCAGTGACACACGCAGGTTTAAAAGTCCGACTTAAGTGTTTATTCACACTTGCAAAACAGAACACAAATTCAGCCTTGGCTTAGGCACATGCAAAAACATTATAAAAGTAATTCCTGCCCGGCTAGGCGCTGTCTAATACATTTTGAGGACCCTAGCTATCCGGGTACCAGGCTGCCTGGCACACGCTCTTGGCCAGCAGCAAGACAGGAGACCCTCAGTTACCTTTGCTGTGAGAATGCAATCTCGCTTTCAGCTCTCCAGGTAGGGCCTCTCCTACTGCTTCTGGCCTGCAGACTAAATCAGGCCCTAACGAGGCCTGTGACCTGCACCTGTGGGCTATACAAAAGCCCAGGACCGAAGCCCGGGTGGAGTAGGAGTCCCACTACCAGCCTACCCCTACTCCATAATAAGCAGGCCCAGTACGGACATTACCAATGTGTCTGTGTTAGCTAGGCCAACACAGACAAAACAGACTATTCCTGCTTATCATGTCTGCATTAACCCTTGGGTTACTGCAGACAAACCCAGGGCTTTTACCACCAGCATTTCATCTGCCTGTAAGACAGATAGCGGTTTTCCCACACAACACCTCTCACTTTCTCACAGTGTATATATATATATGCTTATGTGTGTGTGTGTGTGCAGAGGTCGCACTAACATTTTTCCAGAAGGGTAATAATACTCCTATCACCATTTTTGAGGAGTATTTTTACCCGAGGAGGAGTATGGAATTTTCAGTAATACAAATATATAACTCCTAGTCGTATACATTGTTAATAGCCAGCCCCAAACCCCCTACCTCCCCATTCTGAGCAGGCTGAGCCTGCCGCCTCTAAATTTATTTAATATTTATTTTTGGGGTGTTGAGTTTATTATTTACTAAAGTGTATCGGGAGATAGTCCTTCCCAAAAACATAAGCCTTCTGACCAATGCACTTGGTTGTGTGTGACAACGGCCGTAACCTGGTGGCGGCTCTGCAACTCGGCAGACTGACACATGTGCCATGCCTGGCCCATGTGTTAAATCTGATAGTTCAGCGTTTCCTCAAGACATACCCCAATCTGTCTGATTTGCTCACGAAGGTGCGCCGCATCTGTGCGCATTTCAGGAAGTCCAGCACAGATGCTGCCACTCTCAGGGCAGCGCAGCGCCGCCTCCAACTGCCCGCTCACCGACTGTTGTGCGACGTGCCCACGAGGTGGAATTCAACATTAACCATGTTATCCAGAGTTTACCAGCAGCGCAGAGCGATTGTAGACTGCCAGATGTCAACTTCCACCAGAACTGGTAGTCAGGTCAGCCAGCTTCCTCAAGTCTACAATGAGGAGTGGACGTGGATGTCTGATATCTGTCAGGTGCTGAGTAACTTTGAGGAGTCAACACAGATGGTCAGTGGCGATGCCGCCATCATCAGCCTCACCATCCCGCTGCTTGGCCTGTTGAAAAACTCTCTGGTCAGCATGAAGTCGGAAGCTTTGCGCTCCTCACAAGAGACGGGGGAAGAAGATTCCCTTGTTGATAGCCAAAGCACCCTGAGGTCTGTTTCTCAGTGCATATCGGAGGAGGTGGAGGAGGATGAGGAGGAAGAGGAGGAGAATGTTGGCGAGACACAAGAGGGGAGCATTGCTCAGACCTTCACTGTTCAGCATATGGCAGATTTCATGCTAGGATGCCTATCCCATGACCCTCGCGTTCAAAGAATTTATTCCAGCACCGATTACTGGGTATTCACTCTCCTGGACCCACGGTACAAGCAAAATCTTTCCACTCTCATCCCTGGAGAGGAAAGGAGTGTGAGAATGCATGAATACCAGCAGGCCCTGGTGCACAAGCTGAAACAGTATTTCCCTTCTGACAGCGCTAGCGGCAGAGTGCGTAGTTCTGCGGGACAAGTAGCGAGGGAGAGTAGGCGAGCTGGCAGCTTGTCCAGCACTGGCAAGGGTACGCTTTACAAGGCTTTTGCCAGCTTTATGTCACCCCAGCAAGACACTGTCACCTGTCCCCAGTCTCGGCAGAGTAGGGCTGATCTTTACCGAAAGATGGTGAGGGAGTACGTAGCTGACCATACCATCATCCTAAATGATCACACAGCTCCCTACAACTACTGGGTTTCAAAGCTGGACATGTGGCACGAACTGGCGCTGTACGCCTTGGAGGTTCTTGCCTGCCCTGCCGCTAGCGTGTTGTCCGAGCGGGTTTTCAGTGCAGCTGGTGGCATCATCACCGATAAGCGTACACGCCTGTCGACTGACAGCGCTGACAGGCTGACGCTTATTAAGATGAATAAAGCCTGGATTTCTCATAATTTCCAATCTCCACCAGGTGAAGGAAGCTCAACTTGAATAATTTATGCACTCCTCCTCCTCATTTTCCTCCTTCTCCTCCTCTTTGTACACTAAAGCAGAGGAAACTGGCTATTTTTGACAGGGCCCACTGGCTCTAGCTATAGTACTTTATGCATTTAATTTTTCTGGAGGGCCACCTACCCGGTCCTCTGTTTTAAACAATTTTTGGGACTGCCACATACAGGCACTCAATCTATTCAATTTTTCTGGAGGGCCACCTACCTGCTCCTCTGGTTTGAAAACTTTTTTGGACTGCCACATACAGGCACTCAATCTATTTCATTTTTCTGGAGGGCCACCTACCTGCTCCTCTGGTTTGAAAACTTTTTTGGACTGCCACATACAGGCACTCAATCTATTTCATTTTTCTGGAGGGCCACCTACCTGCTCCTCTGGTTTGAAAACTTTTTTGGACTGCCACATACAGGCACTCAATCTATTTCATTTTTCTGGAGGGCCACCTACCTGCTCCTCTGGTTTGAAAACTTTTTTGTACTGCCACATACAGGCACTATCCAAATTAAATTGTCTCCATAGCAGCCTCCACACGTTGTCTCCATTGCTACCTCCAAAAGTCGTCCATATAGCTGCCTCCATACTTGGTTCCCTTATCAAACGAGGTGTGTCAGGCAGAAATTTGGGTTGTTTTCATGGATTCCACATCAAAGTTGTTAACTTTGTCGCCACCCTGCTGTGTTATCCACAAAATATACTGGCAAACTTTTATGATTAACCGATATTATTTCAGCGCTTCTTGCGCATCTGTTTACATTCCCCTCACCCGCCATATCCTAAACTTATAAGAACGCTACTACACTTGATCTTATACAAAAGGTTCTTAGAAGTGCTGTTTGGGGAGTAGCCTAGAGACAGGGGCTTAGATTGGCGAAAGCTCGCCTGGCAGCGGAGCGCCAGCTCCATCTCAAGATCCAACTAACATAGTTTTAACTGCAGCACCTTTAATCTACTACTAGTTCACTGCCTCCATACATCGTCCCCTTATCAAACGAGCTGTGTCAGGCAGAATTTTCAGGTGTTTCACCAGATACATAGTGGAACGCGGCCCATCTGTCACCGCCATGCTGGAGACCTGAAGTTGCAATCATAGCAGCGCAATATGGATGCCCCATACTGTCGCTCTTAATCATGGAACCATTTCCGTAAAAACAATTAAAAATAGAACCACTATGCTATTCCATTATTCCTAGGTGAAATATTCAAACGACCCGGCCTGCTTTGAAAATTATAATTTTTTCAAAGTAAACGCTTCTGGCCCCCAAGCCCATTTTGGGTGGGGAGGAGCCGAGAGACAGGGGCTTGGACAGGCGAAAGCTCGCCTGGCAGTGGACCGCCAGCTCCATCCCAAGATTAGGCAGCCTCAGAGGCATCCATGCATGCTGCCCCTGCTGTTCCTGTCCATTTTGCCTCCACGATCCTCCACAGCGTCCACCAATGTCTCATTTCAACTCTCTATACCCCAGACGCTGGAGCACGAGAGCATATGCAGCACATCATCCCCTTATCAAACGAGCTGTGTCAGGCAGAATTTTCAGGTGTTTCACCAGATACATAGTGGAACTCGGCCCATCTGTCGCCGCCATGCTGGAGACCTGAAGTTGCAATCATAGCAGCGCAATATGAATGCCCCATACTGTCGCTCTTAATCATGGAAGTTGTCTCCATGGCTGCCTCCACATGTCGTCCCCTTATCAAAAGAGCGGTGTCAGGCTCATTTTTCGGGTGTTTCACCAGATACGTTATGGAACTTGGTCACTATGTCGCCACCATGCTGTGTTATTGACTAAATATACCTTCAACCTTTTGTTCACATAGGAAATCATTTCACCTCCTTTGGTGAAACCTGAGTCCATTTAGGGTATGTCGCCATGAGACTCTCTAGCCTGCCACTGCTGCCGCTGCCTCTGCATGCCATCCCCTATAGTGTCAGGGTCAATTATTGCATGTTTTAGATGCTATCTAGCCTCATTCGGTCACTCTGTCATGGCCATGCTGTTGCCCATAATTTTGGCATAATGGTGCGATTAAGCAGCCTCAGAGGCATCCATGCATGCTGCCCCTGCTGTTTCCTGTCCATTTCCGTGGTGTTTCCATCCTTTTCTGAGGTTCCCAGGTGTTTGGCCAAGCTTCCCTGTGCAGAGCCTTGGTCCCCTTGAAAAATGCTCGAGTCTCCCATTGACTTCAATGGGGCTCGTTATTCGAGACGAGCACTCGAGCATCGGGAAAAGTTCGTCTCGAATAACGAGTACCCGAGCATTTTAGTGCTCGCTCATCTCTAGTAACCACATATGTATAAGTAACATGAGTAACCTATAAGAAAAAACATTGGACATATCTCATATCCTTGAGGTAACCACATTGAAAGATTAATATCTGGGTAAACAACTTAAACAGAAAGTCATTAAGCCTTGTGAGTAGCATAAGGTATACTTAGCACATCAAGAGTCAAGCGTCCCTGGTAAAGCCATGCGGGTAGACTCATGGCGATGAGGATCAAAATGGCGATGTCAAGGCCTAGGCGGACGTCTTCTGGTATTCAGCCAGTCATCAGCTTCTGCAGGTGAGTTGAAGAACATCACTCGATCATCGTAGATGACTCTCAGGCGAGCTGCACGTCTAGCCGCTCCCAGAATAGCATCTCTGTACTTACTGCACAGTATGCGCACCAACATAGGTCGTGGTGGAGCTCCTGGCGGTGGGGGCTTTGCGGGAACCCGATGTGCCCTTTCCACAGCGTATAACGGTGAAACAGATAGATTCGGGACCATTTCTTTGAACCACGATTCCATAAAACCAATGGGGTCAGCACCCTCAGATTTTTCAGGAAGACCCAGTATTCTGATATTATTTCGCCTTAGGCGGTTTTTCAAGTCGTCTGACTTTTGGGCCCACATTTCAGCTGCTTTTTCTAGCGTAGCCAGTTGCGCCGGTATCGGAGCGTTGTCGTCTTCCATCTGAGATATATGCTCCTCCGCGTCTTTAACCCGGTCTCTCAGCTTTTGCATATCCTGTCGGATTAGTCCAACATCCACCCGAATCTCCTCAATTTTCGTAGTTAAGGATACCGTGGATTGCTGTATAGCTGTTAACAGCTGGGCTGACACATTTTTAAGCGAGAGTTCTGGCTCATCTTCCGTAGCTGAGGAGTCCACAGGTTCTGATGCGGCCCGCTCTTGCCGCGCACACGAGGCCGCGGCGCCATTTTGGGTCTTCACTCTGGCAAAACCTTTAAGCCTCTCTGCAGCCGCAGAGTTTCGAGCCTTGCTCATGGTGCTTACCCCTCGGCTGGAGGAACGTCTGACCCGTGACCAGGGTATGATTGCGGTCTAAATTGTAAAGTGTGCTCGGCACCGGAGCTCCTCTCAGATGCGTCTGCTCATACCGGAAGTCAGGTGACGCCCCGCAATGTCCATGTTTCTATGTAATGTAATTAAGTATTTTGGTCTCTTCCCGGTTCTCAGCTTGCAGGCCGCACCATGACAGACTCGCAGATGTCTCTGAAGGCCGTAGAGAACATGCTGGAAACACTGCAGATAACTCCGTCCTAAAATCCCAGTTCTCCGACCTCGGATGTGTTTCCATGAACTGATCGGTCCATTCCCCCCTCCACACACAGAGCAGACCGGACCCACATGGGACGCAGGGCGCTACAACTCATCCACACACCAGGAGCCAATGGCGTTGTCCTGACTTGAAAATAATCTAGAAAAAATGTTAATAATTTATTTTGCTTGGTTTTACTGAAGATGATGGACATGATGTATATTTTCCAAGTGACTGCGAAATACAGAGCCTTGTGCCCAGCGATACTGTGAAGAGGGGGAAAGCATCAAATTAGGATTTTAAAACAAACATAGGAAATTAAAAATATCCATTTATTTAATTACCTTTCACAAATTTGATTGAATTTAGTTTGCTCCTCCATGTATTGTTGTGTTGTGTTTTCTTACAGATGTTCAGTTGTCAGCTATTAATGGCCATGTAAGACTATTTATTTTTGGGCAGCATGTTATTGAGCAGGAGGAGCTGAGCAGATTGTACATAGTGTCCTATCTGCAGGCAGCATGTTATAGAGCAGGAGGAACAGAGCAGATTGTACATAGTGTCCTATCTGCAGGCAGCATGTTATAGAGCAGAAGGAGCTGAGCAGATTGTATGTAGTGTCCTATCTGCAGGCCGATTGTTGTAGAGCAGAAGGAGCAGAGCAGATTGTGCATAGTGTTATGTGAATTAGCATAATAACTCATATATAGACATATAAAGACTAGATATGAGCGAGTATACTCGTCCGAGTATTAGAGTACTCGGAACGGCTCGTTGCTCGGCTGAGTATTTCCCCTGCTGGAGATCGAGCATTTAATTAAGAAAAGACAGTGAAGAACAGTGAAGAATACAAAGAAAACAGTGAACACAGATCATTTAAGTGAAGAACACATTGCAGATGTTCCGAACATCTGCTAACTTAGCCGAAGACTCGCGCGCCGACGCTGGATCAGGCATGCAGGAGCTCAGGCTGAAGTTGAGCGGAGCGTGGACTGGAGTGGGCATGAAGGAGCGGAGCGGGCAACACGGAGCGGGCATCGCGGAGCGGGGGCTGGAGCGTGCATGGAGGAGCGGAGCGGGCATGGAGGAGTGGAGCAGGGGCTGGAGCGGGCATGGAGGATTGGAGCGGGCATCAGAAAGAACACAGTGAAGAACACTTTGCAGATGTTCCGAACATCTGCTAACTTATCCGAAGACACGAGCGCCGAACGGTGTTCTTCACAATATTATATGAAGAGCAATATGTGTGAAGAACACATTGCAGATGTATGGAAACATCTGCAATGTGTTCTTCCAGTGAAAAATGCTCAAGTCTCCCATTGACTTCAATGAGGTTCGTTATTCGATACGAGCACTCGAGCACCGGGAAAAGTTTGACCCGAGTAACGAGCAGTCAAGCATTTTAGTGCTCGCTCATCTCTAATAAAGACCCTTTTACCAGACTCATACCATAAATGTAACCTCACAACCAAGTCCTATACATAAAAAGTACCAGAACCAAGCTATGGGGCCCGCAGTGTCAGGGAGGCCAGCACCCAACCGGCTACAATAAACAATGGGGTTAATGGGGCACATTTACTTACCCGGTCCATTCGCGTTCCAGCGGCGGCTTCTCTGACGAGCGTTCGGGTCTTCCGGTGATTCATGAAGGTCCTGCGCCCGATGTCCACCAGGTGGCGCTGCTGCGCCGAAGTCCGCCGAGGTGCCCCGGAGTTCATCGTCTTCATCGCGGTGCATGTGAGTATGGCCCGTGCGACCAATTTTTTTTTTTTAAATGCGGCGGTTTTTCAGAATCCGTCGGGTTACCGTTTGGCCACGCCCCCCCATTTCCGTCGCGTGCATGCCAGCGCAGATGCGCCACAAACCAATCATGTGCGCCAAAATCCCGGGGCAATTCAGGGAAAATCGGCGCAAATCGGAAATATTCAGGTAACACGTCGGGAAAACGCGAATCGGGCCTTTAGTAAATGACCCCCAATACCTTGTTGCTCTCCCTGTTGATCTCAGTGACATGACCCGGCAGTGACTGATGCATCATCGCACGTCGCCTGCGCTGCATCCACCATCACACAGGCGGGGGTGCGGGGGTGGGGGTAGTGATGTGTGATGGACAGAGAACAGCGGAGCACAGGAGCTAAAAGTTCCCTTGTTCTGCTGCAGATAATAGAAAATTTTAAATACAACCTCTCTACCTCACAGGAAAGGGTGTAAGCCCTGTGGCTAACCTCTGCACTGCTTTACTGAATCAGACATGATTTTAACAGCTGGCCGAGCCGGGGCAGATTCCACCTCTGAGTCTACCAACTCCCAAATCATTCCATTATTGAAAACTACAATGTTGAGGGCCCTTGGACATACCTGGGACCTTACTGACAAGTATCTGTTACCCCTGAAAGAAGACATGAAGATGGTAAATACCAGAAATTATTTAATTGTTGTAAAATTATTATTGTTAAAGGGATATTCCCACGTAGGCAAGTTTTTTTTTAAATGCACTTAGAGAATGTGTTATTTTGTTATCCTAATTCTCTGTTGTTAACAAAAATACAGCATTTCAACCTATCCCTATTTGTCCTGGTGGTTACAATCTTGGTTTCCTCTTGACCCGACTCTGTATCTTCTGAGTTTAGGGTCGGCAAACATATTGTTCTCCTGTCTGATGCTGAGGAGCTGAGCTCCTCTCAGCCTCCAGCCCTGCATTTCAGGACGAGCTCACTCACACACTGACTTCCTGCCAGCTAACAACAACACATTGCTTGTAAATCTACAGACAGATAAGATCTTTATCCAGGTGAGGAAGGGGGGGGGGGGCTGTACACAGCAGAAATTACTCTGTGTGTGTTATAGGTGAGTTAGCAGTGCTGGAGAGTGTCATTGTGTGTTATATGGATCTCATCATCTCTCATCTCTGATCTGTCTCATCTCTTTTTCTATGTGTCAGATACTAGTGAATGTTTAGAAGCTAAATGAAAGTGTAGGTAAACCTGGACCCTAAAAATCTGAGCACATTGTCAGCACACAGCATCTCACAGCACAGAGGGATCATGAAGTGTCTGCTTAGAGAGTCCCTGCTCACACTCAATATTACACTAACCATCACTGAGTGATAGGAGCTTAAATAGCAATAAAACTTAGTAAAATTGCAAAGTAAGGGGTTAAAAATGATCTTTATTGTGTAATCACCACTAGGGGATTGGAATTTGAGAATGTTTGTTCATGGGCAAACCCCTTTAATAATAAGATTGTTCAGTAGTGGAGACGCTTCCTCCAAAAATGGCAGCAGGAAATCATTAAAGGACACGATCATCACATCCATATCCATTCTTCATATCCTCTCTCTCTCCAAAGTCTTGATCTGATGAGTAAAAATTAGACAATTATTAAGAGATAATTTTACATTTTCAGTTCTTGTATCAAATAATATATACATCTATTATAACGTGTGACTATTGTATCTCTCTGCTAATAGGAGGACATTGGGATAGTCCATAATACAGCAAACAAGGCTCAGCTAAAGGGTCAGTCTTCAAATGAAGACCCCACCAGCCCCGTATCCTGGTCTTCCAGATGGTAAATAAGGTCCTACACCGACTCAAGGCTAAAGTCCTACCAACAGAGGATCTGATGCTCGCAGAGGAGATACAGAGACTTCTGCATTGTACTGAAGCTGTGGCTGCAGAGAAGTCACCACAGGACTCCAGGGACAAGGACAGTCACCTGTAATAATAATATAGTAGATGGTGGCAGATAATCTGGTACATGTACCTGTATTGCTCCTCCTCAGATGCCATATTATAAGGGGGCTACTATGTTGTCTTTCGAGATGA
This sequence comes from Engystomops pustulosus, assembly GCF_040894005.1. Lineage (NCBI taxonomy): Eukaryota > Metazoa > Chordata > Amphibia > Anura > Leptodactylidae > Engystomops > Engystomops pustulosus. The sequence goes on from NC_092412.1 coordinate 71,020,020, forward strand.
GATGGACGTCAACATTTCATGATCTTGGGGAACCTCTTCCAGATCTAAGGGCTCACCGCTCCTGCAGTACGGATGCTTCCTCCTCAAGATCAGGGTTCATGGTACTATCCATAAAAGGTAACTCTTTCCTCTTATATGGTAAGATGGATACCTCCAGAGGGTGCAGGCATGTGTATGTAGTAAGTGGGCCTCCTCCCCGTGAGACAAATGAGTCCACCTGATGGAAATGGCGCTTCCTGCACCAAATGTTAGGAGTCTGCTCCTCCTCCTGTGAGACAAACTACATCCCCTGATTGTATGGCGCCTTGTTTGTCTCATGATGTTTCAGGCGCCTCCACCACCCCCAGACTCCAGATGTTCAGTGTCTGGTCCTCCACTCATGGATGATGACTTAGACTGAGGAGAAAGCAAGAAACAGATTAACAACTAATTCTTAAAGCGAACCTGTTACCAGCAATGTCATATTTAGCTTGTGACAGATTTCCAATAACCTATGCGAGGCTGACTTTAAAATTTCTATCGTCATCATTCTGAATCATTTCAGTACTTTATATAATTTTATTTCACATTACCTGGCTCCCTGCCAGCAGTGTGTGGCGAGTCCCGGGAAAAGGGGCAGCTGCATCCTGAGTGTCTCTTCATGCATTTTTCCTCTCCGGTGCCCTATCAGCAGCAGAACAGGTATCTCAATCTAAAGAAAAAAGAAAAACCAGCATGACTTCCAACACATCAGACACATGATCTGGTGACAGGGCAGTAATGGAAAAAATCACCACTGCTCAGGGATGTATGTTATAGACAATAACTTGTATTTACCTGGATAAGAAGCTGGGCTGAACATCATCGCCGCCGCTGCAGAAGAGAAATAACATTGTCATATACTGCAATATATTAAAGGGGTTGGCCACTTTACCTCATATTTTGTGTAATGTGTGTGTAAGTGTGGGGGAGGGGAGGATATTAGGTAATTTACCTATATACATCTATTCATAATTCAGCTCCGTGAAGCCTCCTGTCTGTTACCTCATCCGCCAGAGATTCCTGACCATAAAATGGCCGCAGATGGAGGGTCATGTGATCTCTAACTGTCCATGAACAATCGTAAGTTAGAGATCACATGACCCTCCATTTGCGGCCATTTTATGGACAGGAATGTCTGGCTGATGAGGTAAGAGACAGGAGGCTTCACTTTAGGGTGATGTCACACATGGCGTTTTGAAGCTGTTTTTGGTCCGTTTTTAAGCTGTCTGTTAAAAAAACGCATGCGTTTTAATTAAGATAATTGGTAAAACCTGTCAAAAAACGGATGCGTTTTTTTGGACGGACTGCTTAAAAATGGACCAAAAACGGGTTCAAAACACCATATGTGGCATCACCCTTACATAACAAGAAAGCGGATCAGAACTATCAATAGATGTATATTGGTAAATTTCCTAATATCCACACTTAGACTACATTCAGACACACGTGTGTACCATAGTTCGTAGTACCGTAGAGCGCTGCTCACCCCCGCCCCTCTCCATAGAGATATATGGCACACGGCGCCGTATGCTGAGAAAACATAGGACGTGTCCTATCTTTTCACAACTACGGAACGGTACATTGCCGCACCGCTCCCGCATGGCGCCGCACGCCCATTGCCGGCCTATGGGGGAGGTATATGCGACATATATATCACCGTATATACTTCTCCCCTACGGCCGTGTGAATATAGCCTTACACAGAGATTACCAAAAACACAAGGTAAAGTGGCCAACCCCTTTAAGTATATGTCTTCATTCAGTATATTACTTACATCAGGTGTGTGCGCTCATCATCATCCTCGCTGTAGGGATAGAAGATAGAAGACAGTGAGGACACAAGATACAAGACACATCTACTCTTAGTGGGGATACAATATTATACAGGATATAAGTACAGAGATGACAGCGGTGTTATACACAGTATCAGCCATACACTGCAGCTGTATGATTTCAGCTCTTGCTGCTGCTTCTTGTTCTACTTACTCCCTGGTCTCCAGCTGAGGAAGGTGTGCCTCACACATGGCGGGTGCCTTAATTCTATAAGAAAAAAATCCATTATAGATATAATAATATAATAGTGATATATCACTGATAAGACCTTGTCCATCACATGTCGTATCATTATTTACTCACATGGGCTGTGATTCAGCATCTGAAAAAATAAATGTAAAAGTGGATTGAGAAATGAGAATAACACAAATAAAATCCTGCGTTGAATTGGATGACAGCGATCAGTGTCCTCCGATCTCTTCATGTGGCCGCATTTTATCATTTGTATCAATGGGGCAAAACCAGAACCAGCTGCAGCACAAAGTTATTATAGAATCAGAACTCACCAGGTCCATTGGGCTCATCCTTCTGCAATAGGAAACACAGAGAGTAAGCGGAGTATATAGATGTATGATGTACAGTATATGGTTATATCACAGAGAGTAAGAGGAGTATATAGCTGTATGATGTACAGTATATGGTTATATCACAGAGTAAGGGGAGTATATAGATGTATGATGTACAGTATATGGTTATATCACAGAGAGTAAGAGGAGTATATAGCTGTATGATGTACAGTATATGGTTATATCACAGAGTAAGGGGAGTATATAGATGTATGATGTACAGTATATGGTTATATCACAGAGTAAGCGGAGTATATAGATGTATGATGTACAGTATATGGTTATATCACAGAGAGTAAGCGGAGTATATAGATGTATGATGTACAGTATATGGTTATATCACAGAGTAAGGGGAGTATATAGCTGTATGATGTACAGTATATGGTTATATCACAGAGTAAGGGGAGTATATAGATGTATGATGTACAGTATATGGTTATATCACAGAGAGTAAGGGGAGTATATAGATATTTGATCTGCAGTATATAGTTATATAAGAGCGAAGCAGAGTATATAGATGTATGATGTACAGTATATGGTTATATCACAGAGTAAGGGGAGTATATAGATGTATGATGTACAGTATATGGTTATATCACAGAGTAAGGGGAGTATATAGATGTATGATGTACAGTATATGGTTATATCACAGAGAGTAAGAAGAGTATATAGATATTTGATCTACAGTATATAGTTATATCAGAGCGAAGCAGAGTATATAGATGTATGATGTACAGTTTATAGGTAAGCAGAGTATATAGATATATGATGTATAGTATGTGGTTATATAAGAGATCACTTACCTGGAACTTACTAAATCCAAGGGTCTCATCCCACTGCAATAGGAAACACAGAGAGTAAGCGGAGTATCTAGATGTATGATGTACAGTATATGGTTATATGAGAGACTAAGCAGAGTATATAGATGTATGAGATACAGTATATGTGTAAGCGGAGTATATAGATATATGATGTACAATATATGGTTATATAAGAGACTAAGCAGAGTATATAGATGTGTGATGTACACTACATGGTTATATAAGAGATCACTTACCAGGAAGTATTGACCCTTCTGTGGTTCTGAGATCTCTAGATACATAGCAATCTGGAAGTGTAAGAAAATAATAAGTCACCTGCTAATAATCCAATGTAAAAGGGTTTCCCATGAATAGTATGTGCGCAAAACATACAGGGACCTGCGCCAGGGCTCAGCTTATATACACATCATATCTTTTATTACATTATTACCTATTTTTAGCTAGCATTTTTATTAGATTGTAAATTCGGACTTACCTTATCCAGTAACATGGGAACCTCCATATTGTGGACGGAGTGAACCCACTCCAAAACCTCTTCTCTTACTCCTCTCTTACTCCTCTCTCACTTCAGCTCAAATTATCTCACAAAATAAACGCCTAAAAACGATAAGAAACATCACATATGGAAAACTTGGAAAAGAAATTGGAGACATAAAAAGGAGAAAATGTAGGATTATACTTACAAACCAACTCCAACTAAAAACCCTCAAATCTCTGTCAGGTCGGCGGCTGCTTATATCACTGTCTGCCATGATGTCACTATGTGATGATATTCATAATAACATCTCCAGGTTCTGACATTCTATTTGGAATGATAGCGTCCATGTTATTCAATATCAGCTATATAAATTATAAATCATTATCTGCAGGGTCCAAACCCTTATATAAGGAATAGGAATTATTCTATGCAGGTGTTTTCCTCAGTATAAAGACATTCCTGTGTTAATACATTATGCAGCAGCATTGTTAGGGTCGTAAAAGATCCAAGCGCATGTGTGGCAAATTTTCATTAGCGTCGAATACTGTACATACCCCCCTCACATACTACTGTACATAACCTCCTCACATACTACTGCACATAACCTCCTCACATACTACTGTACATAACCCCCTCACATACTACTGTACATACCCCCTCACATACTACTGTACATAATCCCCTCACATACTACTGTACATAACCTCCTCACATACTACTGTACATAACCTCCTCACATACTACTGTACATAACCCCCTCACATACTACTGTACATACCCCCTCACATACTACTGTACATAATCCCCTCACATACTACTGTACATAACCCCTCACATACTACTGTACATAACCTCCTCACATACTACTGTACATAACCCCCTCACATACTACTATACATAACCCCTCACATACTACTGTACATAAACTCTTCACATACTACTGTACATAACCCCTCACATACTACTGTACATAACCCCCTCACATACTACTGTACATAACCCCATCACATACTACTGTACATAAACTCCTCACATACTACTGTACATACCCCCCTCACATACTACTATACATAACCTCCTCACATACTACTGTATATAACATCCTCACATACTGCTGTACATAACCCCCTCACATACTACTGTACATACCCCCTCACATACTACTGTACATAATCCCCTCACATACTACTGTACATAACCCCTCACATACTACTGTACATAACCCCCTCACATACTACTGTACATAACCCCCTCACATACTACTGTACAAAACCCCATCACATACTACTGTACATAAACTCCTCACATACTACTGTACATACCCCCCTCACATACTACTATACATAACCTCCTCACATACTACTGTATATAACATCCTCACATACTACTGTACATACCCCCTCACATACTACTGTACATAATCCCCTCACATACTACTGTACATAACCCCCTCACATACTACTGTACATAACCCCATCACATACTACTGTACATAACCCCCTCACATACTACTGTACATAACCTCCTCACATACTACTGTACATAACCTCCTCACATACTACTGTACATAACCCCCTCACATACTACTGTACATAACCCCATCACATACTACTGTACATAAACTCCTCACATACTACTGTACATACCCCCCTCACATACTACTATACATAACCTCCTCACATACTACTGTATATAACATCCTCACATACTACTGTACATACCCCCTCACATACTACTGTACATAATCCCCTCACATACTACTGTACATAATCCCCTCACATACTACTGTACATAACCCCCTCACATACTACTGTACATAACCCCCTCACATACTACTGTACATAACACCATCACATACTACTGTACATACCCCCCTCACATACTACTATACATAACCTCCTCACATACTACTGTACATAACCCCCCTCACATACTACTGTACATAACCCCCTCACATACTTCTGTACATACCCCCTCACATACTACTGTACATAACCCCTCACATACTACTGTACATACCCCCCTCACATACTACTGTACATACCCCCCTCACATAATACTGTACATACCCCCCTCACATAATACTGTACATAACCCCCTCACATACTACTGTACATAACCCCCTCACATAATACTGTACATACCCCCCTCACATAATACTGTACATACCCCCCTCACATACTACTGTACATAACCCCCCTCACATACTACTGTACATAACCCCCCTCACATACTACTGTACATAACCTCCTCACATAATACTGTACATAACCTCCTCACATACTACTGTACATAACTCCCTCACATACTACTGTACATAACCTCCTCACATACTACTGTCCATAACCCCCTCACATACTACTGTACATAACTCCCTCACATACTACTGTACATAACCCCCTCACATACTACTGTACATAACCTCCTCACATACTACTGTACATAACCTCCTCACATACTACTGTACATAATCTCCTCACATACTACTGTACATAACCCCCTCACATACTACTGTACATAACCTCCTCACATACTACTGTACATAATCTCCTCACATACTACTGTACATACCCCCCTCACATACTACTATACATAACCTCCTCACATACTACTGTACATAACCCCCTCACATACTACTGTACATACCCCCCTCACAAACTACTGTACATACCCCCTCACATACTACTGTACATAACCCCTCACATACTACTGTACATAACCTCACATACTACTGTACATAACCTTCTCACATACTACTGTACATAACCTCCTCACATACTACTGTACATAACCCCCTCACATACTACTGTACATACCCCCACACATACTACTGTACATAACCCCCCTCACATACTACTGTACATAACCTCCTCACATACTACTGTACATAACCTTCTCACATACTTCTGTACATGACCCCCCTCACATACTACTGTACATAACCCCCTCACATACTACTGTACATAACCCCCCTCACATACTACTGTACATACCCCGTCACATACTACTGTACATACCCCCTCACATACTACTGTACATAACCCCCTCACATACTACTGTACATAACCCCTCACATACTACTGTACATAACCCCCCTCACATACTACTGTACATACCCCCTCACATACTACTGTACATAATCCCCTCACATACTACTGTACATAACCCCCCTCACATACTACTGTACATAACCTCCTCACATAATACTGTACATAACCTCCTCACATACTACTGTACATAACCCCCTCACATACTACTGTACATAACTCCCTCACATACTACTGTACATAACCTCCTCACATACTACTGTCCATAACCCCCTCACATACTACTGTACATAACTCCCTCACATACTACTGTACATAACCCCCCTCACATACTACTGTACATAACCCCCCTCACATACTACTGTACATAACCTCCTCACATAATACTGTACATAACCTCCTCACATACTACTGTACATAACCCCCTCACATACTACTGTACATAACTCCCTCACATACTACTGTACATAACCTCCTCACATACTACTGTCCATAACCCCCTCACATACTACTGTACATAACTCCCTCACATACTACTGTACATAACCCCCTCACATACTACTGTACATAACCTCCTCACATACTACTGTACATAATCTCCTCACATACTACTGTACATAACCCCCTCACATACTACTGTACATAACCTCCTCACATACTACTGTACATAATCTCCTCACATACTACTGTACATACCCCCCTCACATACTACTATACATAACCTCCTCACATACTACTGTACATAACCCCCTCACATACTACTGTACATAACCCCCTCACATACTACTGTACATACCCCCCTCACATACTACTGTACATAACCCCTCACATACTACTGTACATAACCTCCTCACATACTACTGTACATAACCTTCTCACATACTACTGTACATAACCTCCTCACATACTACTGTACATAACCCCCTCACATACTACTGTACATACCCCCACACATACTACTGTACATAACCCCCCTCACATACTACTGTACATAACCTCCTCACATACTACTGTACATAACCTTCTCACATACTTCTGTACATGACCCCCCTCACATACTACTGTACATAACCCCATCACATACTACTGTACATAACCCCCTCACATACTACTGTACATACCCCCCTCACATACTACTGTACATAACCTCCTCACATACTACTGTACATAACCCCCTCACATACTACTATACATAACCCCCTCACATACTACTGTACATAACCCCCTCACATACTACTGTACATAACCCCCCTCACATACTACTGTACATAACCCCCTCACATACTACTGTACATAACCTCCTCACATACTTCTGTACATCGCCCCCTCACATACTACTGTACATAACCCCTCACATACTACTGTATATAACATCCCCACATACTGCTGTACATATCCCCCTCACATACTTCTGTATATATCCCCCTCACATACTACTGTACATAACCCCCTCACATACTACTGTACATAACCTCCTCACATACTACTGTACATAACCTTCTCACATACTACTGTACATAACCTCCTCACATACTACTGTACATAACCCCCTCACATACTACTGTACATACCCCCACACATACTACTGTACATAACCCCCCTCACATACTACTGTACATAACCCCCTCACATACTACTGTACATAACCTCCTCACATACTTCTGTACATCGCCCCCTCACATACTACTGTACATAACCCCTCACATACTACTGTATATAACATCCCCACATACTGCTGTACATATCCCCCTCACATACTTCTGTATATATCCCCCTCACATACTACTGTACATAACCCCCTCACATACTACTGTACATAACCTCCTCACATAGTACTGTACATAACCTTCTCACATACTACGGTACATAACCCCTCACATACTACTGTACATAACCTCCTCACATACTACTGTACATAACCCCCTCACATACTACTGTACATACCCCCACACATACTACTGTACATAACCCCCCTCACATACTACTGTACATAACCTCCTCACATACTACTGTACATAACCTTCTCACATACTTCTGTACATGACCCCCCTCACATACTACTGTACATACCCCCCTCACATACTACTGTACATAACCTCCTCACATACTACTGTACATAACCCCCTCACATACTACTATACATAACCCCCTCACATACTACTGTACATAACCCCCCTCACATACTACTGTACATACCCCCTCACATACTACTGTACATACCCCCTCACATACTACTGTACATAACCCCCCTCACATACTTCTGTACATATCCCCCTCACATACTACTGTACATAACCCCCTCACATACTACTGTACATAACCTCCTCACATACTACTGGACATAACCTTCTCACATACTACTGTACATAACCCATCACATACTACTGTACATAACCTCCTCACATACTACTGTACATAACCCCCTCACATACTACTGTACATACCCCCACACATACTACTGTACATAACCCCCCTCATATACTACTGTACATAACCTCATCACATACTACTGTACATAACCTTCTCACATACTTCTGTACATGACCCCCCTCACATACTACTGTACATAACCCCATCACATACTACTGTACATAACCCCCTCACATACTACTGTACATACCCCCCTCACATACTACTATACATAACCTCCTCACATACTACTGTACATAACCCCTTCACATACTACTGTACATAACCTCCTCACATACTACTCTACATAACCCCCTCACATACTACTGTACATAACCCCCCTCACATACTACTGTACAAAACCCCCTCACATACTACTGTACATAACCTCCTCACATACTTCTGTACATCGCCCCCTCACATACTACTGTACATAACCCCCCTCACATACTACTGTATATAACATCCTCACATACTGCTGTACATCGCCCCCTCACATACTACTGTACATAACCCCTCACATACTGCTGTACATCGCCCCCTCACATACTACTGTACATAACCCCCTCACATACTACTGCATAAAACATCCCCACATACTGCTGTACATATCCCCCTCACATACTTCTGTACATAATCCCCTCACATACTACTGTACATAACCCCCTCACATACTACTGTACATAACCTCCTCACATACTACTGTACATAACCCCCTCACATACTACTGTACATACCCCCTCACATACTACTGTACATAACCCCCTCACATACTACTGTACATAACCCCTCACATACTACTGTACATAACCTCCTCACATACTACTGTACATACCCCCTCACATACTACTGTACATAACCCCCCTCACATACTACTGTACATAACCCCCTCACATACTACTGTACATAACCTCCTCACATACTTCTGTACATCGCCCCCTCACATACTACTGTACATAACCCCCCTCACATACTACTGTACATAACCTCCTCACATACTACTGTACATAACCCCCTCACATACTACTGTACATACCCCCTCACATACTACTGTACATAACCCCCTCACATACTACTGTACATAACCCCCTCACATACTACTGTACATAACCTCCTCACATACTACTGTACATAACCCCCCTCACATACTACTGTACATAACCCCTCACATACTACTGTACATAACCTCCTCACATAATACTGTACCTAACCCCCTCACATACTACTGTAGATAACCTCCTCATATACTACTGTACATAACCCTTTCACATACTAATGTACATAATCCCCTCACAAAATAATTATTTGCTTTAGCAGCAACTGCCTGGCTCTGGTCACTAAAATTGCGTTTACTATGTACTCAAGTCCATTTCTCCCTAAGTTTTACCAAGAATTTTATCATATAACACATAATTATAATTTTTCATTTCCCTGACCCAAGTGCGTAGCCTTACCTTACATTGCCCCCTGAGCAAGCCACTGCCGGTGGCGATACATGTGGGGTTTCTGCCCCAGCTCACCAACTTAGATAGACTACCTGCTTTATCAGGTAATTAATTGTTTTATTCAGGGCCTTCATGGTGGATTGAGTATTAATGATATGTTGTGCTGTCTTGAGCACCTGTTCTATGTGAATAGTTTACTATCCTATGAGTGCTGTGACAAAATATACACAACTGATTATTTATCTACTGTTTCTATGGTCATTGTCCAGGTGGGGGAGCTGGACTGCTGGGTCTACACACTATCACATGTTATGCTTTCCCTAGATATGTGTTTCTTTATTTTTTATTGCACATAACCTTACATTTATCTACATTAAACCTCATCAGCCATTTCTCTGTCCATTCCTCCAGCTTCCACAAATCCCTCTGTAATTATATACTATCCTCCTCTTTATTAATTACTTTACAGAGCTTAGTATCATCTGCAAATATTGAAACTGTTGAAAAAAAATATTAAAAAGAACTCAGCCCAATACTAACCCCTGTGGCCCCCACTGTGCCATGAATGAAAACCCTTTGTTTTCTATCACTAAGCCATTTGCTTACCCAAATACACAGATTTTATCCTAGTCCCTATGATACTATGAATCCTTATCTCATTGTCAGGTTTCTACTGCTGGACGGACTGTACTACTCCTGTGAGTTATTTCCATTACTGCTTGGTAATCATTGTAGAGATGTGCTTGTATTGTGGCCAACATTAAGTTATTTGCTGCTGTAGGGAGGATGTTGTTATGTAATGGAAGATTTTGTGAGGTTTCGGTGTGGACCTGTCTCAGGCACATTAATCCCAGATAGGAAATGACAATGTAGAGATGATAGATGAGAGGACTTGGTCAGAGTTCAGGTTTACGCAGGTCTTAGAATCTTTGCCTGTTTTAAATTACATGAAAGGCTTTGGGATGGGCACCATGAGGGGGCGGGTGAGGGGAGGTGCAGAAGCTGTAGGTATCTTCTGCTTTGGAGGGTTTTACCCAAAGCTCTATTTAAATGGAAGGTGTCAGATAAACTTACCCACATTAACTATACATATCTTTGAAAACTGCTATTATACAGCGGTACAACTAACCCTATATTGTTCCGCCTCATGCCTGAAATGTTCAACAGTTCATTTGTAAAGTTGATTCACCATCTATGCCTATTCATGTTCTTCTAGCTCAGCCGTGCCTGCAGGGTCCTAATTGACAAGGTGCCTGCTTTCTCTTTAGCCCAGTGAACTCAGCTACATCATTCACACGCTGGCTATGAGACTCGCTGAAGAGAATTACTGAGGGAGAGGAAAATGCGATTTAAGAAAGATACAGCCTATACTTGACTGGCTGAAGTAAAATCAGCTCACCTCTATGTCAGGATTTCTCTTCTGTGAGGGGAATGAGAAGGCACGGTGGTACAGAAAGAGGTGAATATGCCAGACACAGCTCAGAGAAAAGATCATGATCATTTGCATAAATGGAGAATCGGCTTTACAAATGGACTGTGGAACTTTTTCAGGCATGGGGAGGAACAATATAGGGATAGTTGTACTGCTGTAGAAAAGTTTTAAAAGATATAGTTAGTTAGTGTGGGGTATTTTAAGTGAGAGGTTCACTTTAAACATCTTTGATTATGACAAAACTACTTGAAAGATGCAGGTTCCCACTTCTAGGCTCATGCCTATCTTGAGAATGGGGACCCAGTGACCCCCTATTTTGGCAGTTAGCACATGTGTGAGCACTCTACATTCACTTCTATTGGATTGTCTAAAATAACTAGCAAGATGTATTTGGCCGCGATAAAGTTGCTACTTACTCAGCACAAGTGTTTTGGTTCAGGGAGGATTTTTTACAATAGAACGAGTATCAATACAATGTGAACACAGCCTTAGGGTCTTTGGGGGTATTTATTTATTTTATACATTACTTGAAATGCCTGGATCATTGTACAAGCGCTATCACCTCCTGTGTCCCCTCCTCCTTCTCATAGATTGTAAGCTCTTGTGACCATTGTACAAGCACTGTCATCTCCTGTGTCCTCTCCTCCTACTCATAGATTGTAAGCTCTTGTGACCATTGTACAAGCGCTGTCATCTCCTGTGTCCTCTCCTCCTTCTCATAGACTGTAAGCTCTTGTGACCATTGTACAAGCGCTGTCATCTCCTGTGTCCCTTCCTCCTTATAGATTGTAAGCTCCTGTGACCATTGTACAAGCACCATCACCTCCTGTGTCCTCCTCCTCCTCCTCATAGACTGTAAGCTCTTGTGACCATTGTACAAGCACTGTCATCTCCTGTGTCCCCTCCTCCTCATAGACTGTAAACTCTTGTGACCATTGTACAAGCGCTGTCATCTCCTGTCTCCCCTCCTCATAGATTGTAAGCTCTTGTGGCCATTGTAAAAGCACCATCACCTCCTGTGTCCTCCTCCTCCTCATAGACTGTAAGCTCTTGTGACCATTGTACAAGCACTGTCCCCTCATGTGTACCCCTCCTCATAGATTGTAAGCTCTTGTGACCATTGTACAAGCGCTGTCATCTCCTGCCCCCTCCTCCTCATAGATTGTAAGCTCTGGGGACCATTGTACAAGCACTGTCACGTCCTGTGTCCCATGCAGTCCACCCATGCATAGAACCTCAATCATAGCTATTTTGTACTTTATTGAATACATCTTATGTCAGACTCAGGTAACCACTATTCATTAAGTGAACTCCCTGGGAATAGGTCAGTCACACAAACCTGTGAGACCACCACAGCAGGCACAGGACCACCACAGCAGACACAGGACCACCACAGCAGGAACAGGACCCCCACCACAGATGACAACAAACCCCTGTGGAATCAAACGCTCCTCCACTCTCCTTCTGCTAGTGCGCATGTGCAGCTGTATTTATTAGAACTAGAGACGGGTCAGGAGGGGAGGAGGAGCAGAGACCCCAGTAAAGGTCAAATGTCCTGTCCTCCTGCCTGTGCCTTGCCCCGCCCCTCAGTGTAATGTGATTCCCCTGCTGCTCCCTATATGCTATTGACACTGGATACAGAGCAGTTGGGAGAAGACAGTGACTGATCCGTGCTAAGGGGGGCGTGGCCTGAGCTCCTCTTCTGCGGGGGAGGAGCAGATACATCTCCGCAGTGTAGTGGTCAGTGTGCAAGTGACTGCTCTGTGTCTGCGCTCCGCTGCCCGCTCTGTCACTTACACACTAGCAGGCGGCAGCTGCACTTCGCTACTACCTAGAGCCAGACAGCGCTTACACAATTACATCCCCAAGCGTGGTGGTTTTTTTGGAGAGTAAATGAGCCTCTGCATGCGTCATAGATGCTTGTACAGGCGTTATCGCGATCTCTGTGTGTGTGTATATATATATATATATATATATATATATATGCCTATATGTGTGTGTGTGTGTGTATATATATATATATATATATATATATATATATATATATATATATATATATGTCTGTGTGTGTGTGTATATATATATATATATATATATATATATGTCTGTGTGTGTGTGTATATATATATATATATGCTTATGTGTGTGTGTATATATATATATATATATATGCTTATGTGTGTGTGTGTATATATATATGCTTATGTGTGTGTGTGTATATATATATGCTTATGTGTGTGTGTGTGTGTGTGTGTATATATATATGCTTATGTGTGTGTGTGTATATATATGCTTATATGTGTGTATGTGTGTGTATATATATATATGCTTATGTGTGTGTGTGTATATATATATGCTTATGTGTGTGTGTGTATATATATATGCTTATGTGTGTGTGTGTGTGTGTATATATATATGCTTATGTGTGTGTGTATATATATGCTTATATGTGTGTATGTGTGTGTATATATATATATGCTTATGTGTGTGTATATATATGCTTATGTGTGTGTGCATATATATATATGCTTATGTGTGTGTGTGTATATATATATGCTTATGTGTGTGTGTGTGTGTGTGTGTGTGTGTATATATATATATGCTTGTGTGTGTGTGTGTGTATATATATATACAGTATGCTTTTGTGTATGTGTGTATATATGCTTGTGTGTGTATATATATATGCTTTTGTGTATGTGTGTATATATGCTTGTGTGTGTATATATATATGCTTTTGTGTATGTGTGTATATATGCGTGTGTGTGTGTGTGTATATATATATATGCGTTTGTCTATGTGTGTATATATGCGTGTGTGTGTGTGTGTGTATATGCAGAAATCTGCTATGGGGCCCAGCCACTCCTAGTTACGCCACTGCCACCTACAATAGCGTCTGCTTCTCGCATTAGTGGCATAATGCTGCCACTAATATCCGAGAAAAGGAGTGGCATCATGGCCAGGCTGAGACTCTACAGACATAACACCCACTCCTATCACTTGTCTGGCTCCAACCAATGGCAAATAATGGGGGGTGTCTGTTAGTCTGGGAAGGTAGAAGACTCCATTGAAGGTCAACTTGTTCCAGGGTAGGGGGGTTTAACCCTGTGAATGCTGCAGCAATTAAAGATCCTCTACCACCAGGATGAAGGATTGTAAGCCAAGCACACTTACATGCTGTAGTGAGCTTAAGTGAGGCTTTAAAAATGATGCAAATGACCTTCTTGACAAAGGGGTACTCTAGCCTTGACAACTGCATTCAATTTTATTAATCTGTCATATATATAGATTTCTTCAATTAGATGTTATTTAAAAAAATTACCTGTGTGAAGATAATTTCTCACAAATGTAGTCATATGGTCCGTTAGAAACAAGACTGTGTCCTTGGATACGACCACCTCTGCTGGAGTCACCACAGCCATCCTGTGGTAATGAAAGCTGAATCCTGGTGGTCGAGCATGGCTCAATAGTCCATGTCTGGCCACCGCTGCCAGTGTGCGAAGGTAGACGTATCCGGGGAAGCTATCTTGTTTCTAACATTTATGAGAAATTATCTTCACACAGGAACATGTTCTTAAATAACATCCAATTGAAGAAATGTTTACATATGGCAAATGAATTAACCCCTTAAGGACGCAGCCATTTTGTAGCTTAAGGCTTAGCCCGATTTTTTGGATTCGGACTTGCTTCGCTTTATATGGTTATAACTTTTGAACACTGTTACTTATCAAAACGATTCTGAGATTGTTTTTTCCCCACATGTTGTACTTCATTTTAGTGGTAAATTTTGGCAGATAAGTTTTGCGTTTATTTACAAAAAAAAAGAAAATATGATAAATTTTTTGAAAAATTTGCCATTTTCGAAATTCTAAATCATTGCATTTTCAGGCAGATAGATCTACCACCTAAATAAGTTGCTGAATAACATTTCCCATTGTCTACTTTACATTTTCATAATTTCTGAAATGTCTGGATAATTTATTTTGATGTCACGCGGCTTACAAATAGAATATCGCTTTTCCGGATTTTCAGAATTGACTATTTTGGGGATAAATACA
Source organism: Engystomops pustulosus (assembly GCF_040894005.1). NCBI lineage: Eukaryota > Metazoa > Chordata > Amphibia > Anura > Leptodactylidae > Engystomops > Engystomops pustulosus. The sequence goes on from NC_092412.1 coordinate 71,036,126, forward strand.
GTTTTGAATGAAATTTTACATATTTAGCATCAAAACCCCCTATATAACCAACCCATTTTCAAATCTGCACCCCTCAAGCTATCAGAAACAGCTTTTACGAAGATTGTTAACCCCTTGAGATCTTCATAGTAATTGAATCAAAATGGAGGTGAAATTTAGAATGGTCATATTGTTCCCTTATACGTTCATTTAGCACAAAAATTTACACATTTCCAAAATATAAAAAGAGAAAACCCACCATACAATTTGTTCTGCAGTTTCTCCTGAGTACAAAGACCCCCCACATGTGGCCGTTACTTGTTTTATGGGGGCACAGCGAGGCGCAGAAGGGAAGGAGGGCGCTGCAGCTGCCAGGATTTTAGTTTCCTCATTGGCCCCTTTTGAAGGCTATAAAATTTTGGCTTTTTCGTTATTGGGGCCATGTGACGGCATTTTTTTTGCGGGATGAGATGCTTTTTCCATTGTTACCATTTTGGGGTTGGTATCACCTATTGTTGAAAATTTAGGAACTTTTTTTGAGGGCAGGAGTAGAAAAGCATCAATTCTGTACTGGATTTTATACTTTTTTTTTTTTTGGTGTTCACTGTATAGACTAATAATCATGTTATCTTTATTCTATGGGTTGATACGATTACGGGGATACCAGACATGAATATATTTTCTTACGGTTCACTAAATTTGTCAAACAAAACCCTAATGTGGGGAAAAATCTATCATTTTTGTATTGCCGTCTTCCAAGTGGCATAACATTGTTACTTTTTTGGCTACGGAGCTGGTTGATGGCTTGTTTTTTGCGGGACATGTTGTACTTTTCACCAGTATCATGTCTGAGTACATATGGTTTTTGATCGCATTTTATAGCATTTTTTGTGGGATTGAAAAGGTAAAAATCATAATTTTTGGAGGGTTTATAACAGTTTTTTTTTACGGCGTTTATCGTGGGGGTTCAATAATGATTTACTTTTATTCTACGGGTTGTTACGGACGCGGTGATACAATATATGTGGGGTTTGTGTTATGATTTAGACTTTTTTTTTAGTTATATGTCTCTTTATATGTTTTGGGGGTTTGGGGCATTTTTAGTGATTTATGACTTTATTTTTTTATTGAATAACTTTTTTTTTTACTTTTTCACTTTTATACCATGGGACATGAACAAGCAATCTTCTGATTGCTTCTTCATGATAATATTCTGCAATACTGATGTATTGCAGAATATTATCAGTGTCAGCCTATACACTTGCATAGGCTGGCACTGTGCCAGTAAGATGACGTCACAGACGCCATCTTACCGGCAATTCTTGCAAGTAACTCTGGGGTCCAGATCGGACCCCAGAGTTGCTATAGCAACGATCGGCGCCCCCCGAAAACGGTTCGGGGGGGGGGGCGATCGTGGGGGAAAGAACCCCAGATGCATGTTAGATGCCGCGGTCGCGCCGACCGCGGCATTTAACGGGTTAAGCACCCGCGATCGGAGACAACTCCGATCGCGGGTGTTACACTGGGGTGCCGGCTATTAGTTACAGCCGGCACCCCGTGTTTCCCGATGCCGGTTCGGCTCTGATCCAGAGCCGAGCCGGCATAAGCGCCGTGGCGGATATATCCGCCACGGAGCGTGAAGGTGTTAAATTAAATGTGAATGCCCAGATGGGAATACCCCTTTAAGGGGCTACATGTTCCATAACTGTTAATTGAGCCCGGAGTCCCTCAGGCTAATTTGCATAATTTTAAAACTTTTTTTAAAGTGTGCTTGGTTTATAATCCTTGATCCTGGTGATAGAATTTCTTTAACTATGTCTTGGGACGTTATGCTTAGCAGCTAAATGGGCAGTAAGAGAGATGGACTTAGTGGCACAACACTGTGAATGAAAATAGAGAAATGGAAATGAAACAGGAGGACAAAGGTGGGGAATATGAATATCATGACTAAAATTTATTACAAGGCGGAAGCAGAGAAGATTTTAATTGACAGAAAAACCTCTACCTGCATAAGTAATAACCTCATCCCCCACTTCCAGTCCAAATTTAAAACATTACTGAAACAATATATTGAAAGGGGGATCCTTTCTTGAAAAAAAAAAACTAAAATGCCCTGAGATATTTTATCCCCAAGATTTACAAGAACCCTCTTACTCTAGTAGCTGAGATGCTCTAGAACTGAGCCCCTCTCACAATCTGTGTAGTGCTGCGTAATCTGTGTGCACTATATTAATAAAGGAATTATTATTATTAATATCTGCCCTGGCTACTCCATATTTCCTTAAAAGACATCCCTTCATATCTGAAGGATAATAAAGAATTTTAAGGGCTTTAAAAGATTATGAATATTTGGCATTTTTTGACGTAGAAACCTATAAAGAAGGCGTAAAGTCTATAAGAGAGCTCCTAACAAATGCACAAAAAGTTTATTTTTATAGACCAGTGTATTACTACAAAAATAAATACCTACTTATGATACATCATACACTATGAATATGACCTTCACACATACCATCAGTAAAAACAAATTAGAATTCTTGGATATGTTAGTGGAGATCATAAAGAATAAGATCAGTACTAAGGTCTAAAGAAAACCCACTGCAACTAATTAGTTCCTATATTTCACCAGGTACCACCCTTTTCATGTACAAAGCTATACCTCAGGGACAATTCACTAGGCAAAAGATAATTATTAAAACATCTAGAAGTTGTGAAGAACAGGCCACTGACCTCAAAAAGAGATTAAGAAACAGAGGTTATCCCCCAAATCTGATAGAACCTACGTCAATAAGAATCTCATCAAAAAGAGTGACACAAAAAATAAAGATATCAAAGGGGAGAAAGAACATAAGGGTCATGTATTATTATTGTATATGTATATATATTTGACAATGAATTACAAAAAGCAATTAGGAAACATTGGCACATTGTTGATGGGACCCATAGTGACATTCAAGTGAACTATAAAATAGAGCTAATGAAAAGTATATTGTCCATAAGGGAAGAAAATTGTCTGAGAAAAAGTGGAATTAAACATGGTCAATGTGTCTGTTGTGACAATAACATAAGAGCAAAAAATATATAATTTGTGATCAAAAGATAATTGTAAAATAATTAATTAAATTCAAGTGAAAATTTGTTGTGCATATATTGTACTGTCCACAGCATAGTTTTTTTTTTATTGGCAAAAGCATAAGGTTAAATCAAATAAAAAGACAAGGGGGCACTGTCTGTGTCTGGAGAAAACAAGGTTTAATCACCAGAGGAGGCAAGGCTTCTATACTGTAAAAACTGTAAATCTGTGGAATAGCCTGCCTCAGGCACTGGTCACAGTAGGAACAGCAGAGAGCTTTAAGAAGGGCCTAGATGCCTTTTTACTTCTAAATAACATTGATGTATATAGAAATCTTTACCTTTTTATGTGCTGCGCACTCTGGGGCTGGCTATATACTGAGGACAAGCTGGCTGGCTATACACTGGGGCTGGCTGGCTATATACTGGGGGCTGGTTGACTATATACTGAGGGCTTGCTATATATACTTGGCTATATACTGGGGGCTAGTTGGCTATATACTGGGGGCAGGGGGCTGCATAGCTGTATACTGGGGCAGGGGGCTATTTATATATTGGGGCTAGGGGGGTTATTAGCTATATACTGGAGGGCGGCTATGACCAATGTGTTTACCACCCTAGGCTTATACTCAAGTCAATAGGTTTCCCCGGTTTTTGTGGTAAAATTAGGAGCCTCAGCTTATATTCGGGTAGGCTAATACTCGAGTATAAAAAGTCATTTTCCTGATGTTGATACTTTTGATTGTGGTGTTAATGCCCTTGGCAGCAGACTTGTGGGCATGGCAGGCGGAAGTAGTCTGAGTGAAGCATGCCTGCCTCTGTAAATAAACAGGGGCATGGCACCGGCGGGCGGGGGCGTGGGGCAACGAGAGTATAGTACAGTATGTTTAAGGTTTTTTTCGAAGAACCCCAATCCAGCTATATACAGTATATTTTTTAACAGCCAGACAACCCCACTCACTTTTTCCATTTTCAGTATTTTGGACTCTGATTTGCAGTTTATATTGAATCCATATGCTTTTTGGATTTTATGTCATCATGTCTTCGGTTTTTATTTCATAATGAAGCATTTGTGTTCTTCTTGTGTCCTAGTTTTAGCTGTTGTAACAGTGTTACCCAGTGATAATTAGTTTCTTGAGGACACATCCTCTGTGCACTGTTGAATCTTGATCTCAGCCACAGCCTTACTTCGCCCTGCTGCACAAATCGATAGCTCGCTGTCAGCTTTATTGTGAAAATCCTGCCTTTATTTGTTTTGTGACTTGACCTATAAGATTAAATAAACCAGTAGACTGAAATCTCCTCTCACCATTACTCTGAAGAAACAAGCAGTCACTCAGTCTTGTGATCCTTACTGTACAATTGTGGAATATTAGCTTTTGATTATGTGTTTAATATAGTTTTAATGCTATATATATACTCGAGTATAAGCCTAGTTTTTCAGCACAAAAAAATGTCCTGAAAACCCAAACTCGGCTTATACTCGGGTAAAAAAAATAAAACTCACCTTTCTGGCTTCCCCCGCTGGGTGGAGGTGGCTGGCTATATACTGGGGCAGGAGCTGGCAATATACTGGGGGATATGGGCTGGCAGGCTATATACTGGGGGGCAGGTGCTCACTATATACTATGGGGCAGGGTCCGGCAGGCTATGTACTGGGGAGGCTGTGACCAATGCATTTCCCGCCCATCGGGTCAATAGGTTTTCCCAGGTTTTTGTGGTAAAATTAGGGGCCTTGGCTTTTACTTGGGTCGGCTTATACTCGAGTATATACAGTATATATGTGTGTGTGTGTGTGTGTATATATATATATATATATATATATATATATATATATATATATATGTATATATATATATATATATATATATATATAAATAATCACTTTTCCCTGAGCCAATACATTTTCAACTTTTTCTGAGTAAGATTTGCTCCAAAATAATCTTTAGTTACAGGAAGGCATACTTCAAATGGCTTTACCTTCTGGTACCTAGAAATACAGTTCTGGTAAACTTTTAAAGAGGATAATCCCCCCTTAAATATTGCATACACTGTTTTTAGGTCATTCAAAGCTGGAGATAGCCACTGCTGAAGTTATAAGTGTCTGGTGTCTGATTTTCATACACAAATAAATGTTGCAAGAATTATACCAAACAATGTAAAGAGAGTATGGAAAACACACAGATCTATACAGATAGATATACAACAAAAATCTAAGACCAAGATCCAAAACAGTCAAGTAGAAATAACTGGTGTGCTTAAACTAAATCACTGTCATACATTACAAGTTGGATATGGATAGTAGAGACATAAAAGGCAGCGTCACGGTATCCCATAAATGGGGTAGTTAGCAGGTAGAAAGGAGGTGGAGGGCTCATATCATTTTCCCACAGCTGTTTATAAAATGACAGCTGATCTCTGTTTCCATGGGCAACTGGAACAGTTTCACCTCAGACATTTCTGATACATCTCCCCCAATCTCCCCTTATCCTTCTTACCTCACACATAAGCATCTTATACTCATTGTCTATAGTAATCAATCAAAACTAAGTGGTCATATTAAAGGAAACCTACCACTGCTAATGGTAGGTATTAGCTGTAAACACCAGGCACCAGCTCAGGGTGAGCTGGTGCCGGAGCTTACATTAGCTAGTGTTTTAAACCGCTATATTGCGGTTTAAACACATTTTGATGAACAGACCCGAGGTAGCTTCGGCGCTTGATGCGCACAACCTCCATAGGAAGTGCCGGAGGCGTCACGCGCGCACAGCAAATAAATAACTCTCAATCATATTTTTCTGTATTGCTGCAGTCTTTTTATGATTTATTCTATCACTTTGGGAATTATCTTTCTTTTGTGCCTGTCCCAAACGTATACTGAATTATCCTGTATTATAAGGAGCTGCAAGCATATATCTTTAGGAACCAACCAAAAACCAGAATAAGTATGACCATAATAGATACTGTATATACTCGAGTATAAGCCGACCCGAGTATAAGCCGAGACCCCTAATTTTACCACAAAAAATGGGAAAACCTATTGACTCGAGTATAAGCCGAGGGTGTAGTATACAGCCAGCTAGCCCCCTGTAGTATACAGCCTGTCCCAAGTAGTATACAATCAGCCTGCCCCCATGAAGTATACAGCCTGCCCCCATGAAGTATACAGCCTGCCCCCATGAAGTATACAGCCTGCCCCCATGAAGTATACAGTCTGCCCCCAAAAAGTATACAGCCTGCCCCAAAAAGTATACAGTCTGCCCCCAAAAAGTATACAGCCTGCCCCAAAAAGTATACAGCCTGCCCCAAAAAGTATACAGCCTGCCCTCAGTATAATAAAAAAATAAACTTAATACTCACCCTCCGACGATACTCACCTTTGATTTGAAGTGGCGGCTCCCGGTCCTCGGCGGCGGCTCCTGGTCCTGGGCAGCGGCTCCCGGTCCTCGGCGGCAGCTCCCGGTCCATTGTGGCGGCTTCTCTCTTCGATCCTCACGTGCCGGCAGTCGCGTCCATGCGACTTGCCAGCGGGCGCACAGTGCGATGCGGCGGTGTCGCTACATCATATTGTGCGCCCGCCGGCAAGTCGCATAGACGCGACTGCCAGCACGTGAAGATCGAAGAGAGAAGCCGCCGCAGAGGATCGGGAGTTGCCGCCGAGGACCAGGAGCCGCCGCCGAGGACCGGGAGCCGGAGGATTAGGTTTTTCAGCACATTTTTTTGTGCTGAAAAACTCGGCTTATACACGAGTATATACGGTACTTCCTAGGTCGGATCCTAATTCTATGGTTAATTCACCCATTGTTTCCATTTGATCTGACCATCAGTCCCGATAGACATATGAAGGTTCTTCCCATCTGCCGACAAATAAATACTTACCCTATCGGGATCGAGGGGTGGGCAAAAGGGGATGACACGAGCTGTGACATTGGAGGAGGAGGGAGTAGTCTCCGTATGCGTCCAATCACAGACTCATTGTAATCATGACACGGAGCTCCCTAGGCACTTAGAATGAGCCGGGAGCTTGGTATGGGAAGGCCCTTAATCGGCTATTTCTGGCGCATGCGCAATGAAGGATTGTGCTTGCAAACACTAGACGAGCCACTACTCTTTTGTGCCCTTATGATATGCTAAAAAGGATATATGGTTAATGCAGGTCGATTTGTCGTCCTTTTATGATAACTCCTTCCACTAGGTTATGTCACACTCAACTTTCTTTTTACTATAGCTACAGTGCGGATTGTAGTTTTACTAATATAAATTAAAAGTTACGTTTTAATATTTGGCATTAGGCATTTTGCTAATGTATTATTTTATCATCGCTAACATTTTTGGGACTGCACCTTTTGCGTCCATTTTCCTGCATGTGTTGCTTCCCCCGCTCAGGTCCGCCGGAGTACACCTTCTTCTTCCCGATGCATGTGAGTGCTGATCTTGCGAAACAATTTGCTTTTAAATTCTGCGGTTTGTCCGAATCAGTCAGGTTGTCCGACGTCCACGCCCCCTGTTTTGTGTCGCATGCAAGCAGGTGCCACTGCGCCAAAAACCCGGGGCAATTCAGGGCAAATCGGAAAAAAATTGTGAAACCCAACGAAAATGCGGTGTTCAGACCCTTAGTAAATGTGCCCCACTATCTGTCTAGAGAAAACAAGGTTTAATGAACATAGGCCACATGGCTTTTTTACTATGAGAACTGTCAATCTGTGGAATAGCCTGCCTCAAGCGCTGGTCTCTTCCTCATCCAATCCCTTCCCTTCGTTGGTTGAACTTGATGGACAAATGTCTTCAACCGTATAAACTATGATACAATGATACATGTACACCATAATGCATTAAGGGGTTGAAAGCTTGCAGGAGGTTACAGTGGGAGCAGGAGGCAAATGGAATAAGCAACAACCATTAGCTCTGTAGAAGCACTTTCTCACGCTTTATATTTTTTTGTTTTTAAAATGGAATACAGATTTTTGTTCCCGTGGATTTTTTAAAAAAATTACAATGCTCTGATGTTTCATTTCAGTGTTTTCCAGTAGGTGATAATGTGGGTGTGTTTAGCTTGTTAAGAAAGATTTATAACCTAGAGCATTCTTTTTAAAGGTCATGAAAATTCTGACATACCGAATTTATCAAACAGCTCAAACCTTTAACTATAAGTTAACACATTTTTCAGCAAACCTGACTTAAAAAAGATCACAAAAAGAAATGCTAAAAAAGAAAACACTGGCAGATTTTTAATTAAATCATAAAAAAAATGGAAGAATCCTAAATCTCTCAAAATATCAATAACTTTTTGCATGATTTACACTTCAATGCAACAATAGAAGTAGGTACCATCAGTTCACTCAATGAACACCAGATGGCAATGTCCCACCGAATAATATTCTAAAGAAATATGAAGTAAAAATGAAGTACTTTAATTTTTAAGTGTTTAATTTTTTTAAATTTGTGTTTTGTGGGCTTTAAACAGCATGATGAAATGTCTGTGCAGCCAACAGCTGGCAGACTGTAAATTTGTAAAGGACATGATCATAAACTAAACCAGTCTTAAAAAGACTAAAGCTTACTAAATAATTATTTCTCTTTAATTCATCCCATAGAAGGATAGTAATGGAAAAATATAAAAATACTAATTGGAATACAAATGGAAATGTAAACATGGTTTCCTCCCTGTATTATAAAATATACAATGTATTTAGAATAAAAGCCAATCTGTAGAAAAGTTAGAAAGTTTTTGAGTCCTATATCATACTGCCATCTCACATGTACTCCACATTCATCCTGTGTCTATCTATATCTTAAAAAGTAGATGTGAGAATCACAGGGTTCATGTGTAATATAGCACTGGGGAAATCTTACATTTATCTAAACAATGGAATAAAAAGTACAATCTATGTAGGCTGCACAATAGGTATTGAAATAGTGTTTAAACAATGCAGAGATTCAGTCACTTGGCTAGATGACTCATTGGGGCACATTTACTTCCATTCGCGTTCCAGCAGCGGCTTCTCCGACGAGCGTTCGGGTCTTCCGGCGATTCATGAAGGTCCTGCGCTCGATGTCCACCAGGTGTCGCTGCTACGCCGAGGTCCGCCGAGTTGCTTCGGAGTTCACTGATCTCTTCCTGGTGCATGTAAGTATGGCGCGTGCGACCAAATTTTTTTTTTAAATGCGGCGGCTTTTCCGAATCCGTTGGGTTTTCGTTCGACCACGGCCCCCGATTTCCGGCGCGTGCATGCCAGTGCCGATGCGCCACAATCCGATCGCGTGCGCCAAAATCCCGGGGCAATTCAGGGAAAATCGGCGCAAATCGGAAATATTCAGGTAACAGGTCGGGAAAACGTGAATCGGGCCCTTAGTAAATGACCCCTATTGAGTATGCTTTTTGGCAAAGCAGCTCAGCCTATTTCAGTTGAATATGGTGTAAAATATTAGTTGTATGCCAGGGCATTGTCTATATGGTGTAGGACAAAACATGGGACTGAAAAAGATGTATCCAAGTTTAATATAAAAGTCCCTGAATATACATGTAAGAATTTTTTTACTGGTTGTAAAAATGTATACTTTAAAGCAGTGGTCTCCAACCACTGGGCTGAAGACCTAGTCAAGAAACACCCGATTTTAAAAGAAAATCACAATACTCACCTTTCTCCTCTCCCCGAAGCAACATAAAGCCTTCTTCTCATCTCCTTTTCACTGTGGAGGCTATACACAGCTGTGAAGCCAGCAGATGTGATGTTATCTTTTCAGAGCCAGCTACTGCCTTAGAGAAGAGCAAATGAAAAGAAAACTCCTGCTGCTTCAGGGGGGCAGTGAAAGGTTAATATGATGATTTTCTATTAAAATCGGGTGCTTCACAGCTGGGTCTTCAGCCTAGCAATTGGAGACCACTGTTTTAAAGTATACATTTTTACAACTAGTAGGAATTCTAATATGTGTATTTTTTTCAGGGACTTGTAAACTAAGTTGTATTAAACTTGGATAAATCTTCCTCAATCTTTCTCAATATATATAATTTTTCCTCGCATCACAAAACAGGTTGAATGGTTTGGGTTGTTGGGGGCATAAATAGGGAGGGCCCAAAGACAGAGGGAAAGTATAGGTGAGTGTGGGGGGCGCCATAGAAAAAGAGGTATTTATAGGTAGACTTATAAAGAGTAGGCTACAGAAAGAAGGCACTATAATGAAGGAGCTGCAGGAAAGGGGGCATTATAAAAAGAGGCAACTCCAGGAAAGGGGGCAGTATAAAGAGGGCAGCTGCAGGAAAGAGGGCATTATATGGGTTGGGATTAGGTATGGGGCAATTTCAGTGCACACATTTTGTTTACAGAGACTATGTTTAGGGGATTACCTAACCCTCCCTGACCGGTCCCTGGAAAAAAGAAATTTGGTTACAAAGAGGATTGGGACCACTGCTTGGACCCAAAACTGGCCCAAGCATAAGCAGCATCAGGGAATGACTTATTCCCTATGTTTCCCCGAGGTAGCTAAAAATTGACATTTTTTATTTGAAAATGCAAATTAACATTTACTAGTCACGTAAAAGGGAAGCAGCTTCTTCTTGTCATTGCTCTAAACAGCGCTATCTACAGTTGTTCCTTTTAAGATAAACTGAAATAGATATACTGGTTTGGCTTGATCATGTCATTAGGCTTTTTGAAAGTCATGCTTGGTGTTAAGGGGGTTGCCTTACAAGGTGGCTAAAAGAGGCAATGTTTTCCTTATCCCATTATGGAAAACATATTTGAATATTTCCCAGAATCCTCCAGGGTTCATCAATTGCTGTAAATCCCCACATGCCTACAAGGCAGCCTTAATTGGAAAAGTCTTGGTAAGGAGAACTCTTACTCCCTGACCCTTACTCTAAATCACGCAGCATTTGGCTAGCAGTTTACCAAATCATTAGGCTAATATCATACATTGAAGTCATTGAAAAAAACACTAGAACAGTCCCTTTTAATAATCCCTGAATTATAGCTATTATGAGATAAGACATTTCTGAAGATATAAAGCACTATGGCTGCATTAACAACAAAGTTTTTGTTTTTTCCAATACACTGGAGTTACACAGGTTCTTCAATGCTCAACTACAATAAAGGGTTTATTTTAGCCCGTGTCATAACCAGTACACATTGTTGTCATGAATTGTAAAGAATCATGCAATTAAAGGAATTGGGCACTTTACCTTATGTTCTTTGTAATGTGTGGGGACAGGCTATTATGTAATTTACCAATATACATCTATTAAACATTCTGCACTGCTTTATTGAAATGTAGAGTAACGTCCCTGGTTCAAAAATGTCTTTAACCACAACAGCCAGACGTTTGGTCCATAAAATGGCTAGAGATGGGGTGTCATGTGATAGGGAGATTGGTCATGGACAGCTAGAATCACATGACCCTCCATCTCCAGCCATTTTATGGACAGGAATGTCTGACTGATGACGTAAATGATATTTATGAACCTGGGAACTTCACTTTACATATAAAGAGAGTGGTTCAGAGTTTTTATAGGACTAAGTTAAAGTACCTAATATCCTGTCCCCCCCAATCACACACATATTACAAAACACATGAAGTAAAGTGTCCAAACCCCTAAAAACATCAAATAATCTATATGAAATCTATTACCTCAGGTATCTTAAAAACAGAAAGCAGAAAAAGAATGACCCTTTCAAAACTACAAACTTCTGCCCACACTTCCCACTGGCAAATAACACAAATGCAACCTCTCACAGACCCAACCTGCCAACCCCCAGGAAACCGTAGCCCAAACAACCTGTTACCACACCCTGACCCAGTTCACTTCCCCATGACCCCCCCATAAAGTACATTGGAAAATGGTATAACTTTTCACTGTACAAATAATATCAATTATTTGCTAAAATCGGACCACTCCTTTAAGTGCCCTGTATGCATTCGTCAAGTAAACTTTTAGGATCCTAAATATCAGTACCCATCTGTACTGTTTCTTCTCCATACAGTTTTCTTTTAAGTGACCCATAGTAACCAGCCAGTACAGATTGTTCTTGGTTTCAGCAAGTTATTTTTATTCATCCTAATAATACTTAATTACTTCCACTTTACTGACAACATGCACCAGTGCAGATGTTCGAAAGCCATGCTTTATTGCCGTTCTAAAGAGCAATGAAAGCAAAGTGCTGAGCAGGGAAAGAGGCAAAGGAAATTAATAATTTGTCAGATATCTAAAGATGTCACTAGTATCAGCATCTTTCCGTGCATGACCTTGCCACAGTGCAAGCTCAGGTAACTTAGGATGCTGCACTGTTGTATAATAGCATATTTGCTTCTTTAAATTATTCTTGCAATTTACTTCATAAATAACTTACGAGTGAATTTGATTTTGTTAGCAAGACAGACAGAAACTAACTGAGGTCTCATAGCACCTTATCCATTCACCAGACTCGGGGATATTAAAAATTATAGATGAAGAAGAAATCAGCTACGGTAGAAAATGCAAATTACAAGTGATATAATGCTCAGTCATAGGTTTGTTCCTCATCTACATGGTTTATTGTTGTCCAGATTTCCAAATATACATTCTGTATCAATTCCTGTTTTCTAGATCTCTACATGGTGTCAACAGGATGCTGTATTTACTTAAAATGGATTAACAGGACATTGTCATGGCATGTGATGTTAAACAGGTTTACCGCTTTTTATAACTCATAGCTAACAATATCAATGATTTTATCTTATGTTTTACTAGAATGGTTAGCAGAGGGGCAACAAAAACTCTAAACTTCAGGAGGGCAAATTTTCAGCAGCCAAAGGGAGGACCTTAAAGGCATAAACTGGAGCAATGTTCATAAAAACAAAAGCACCCAAAAAAATGGAACATGTTTACAAGTATAAAAGGATTATGTGAAAAACACATACCATATGGGAAAAAAACATAAGAGAAACAAGAGAAAAACAATTGGTTAACTAGTACTGTAAGGCGTGCAATAAATGAGAAAGATAAGCAGTTTAAGAGAAAATTAAATTCCGTTAAAAAAAATATATATATGCTGCAAAAATACTGCACGAAATATAGTGAAGGAAAGTAAAAATAATCCCAAATAATTCTTCAAGTATATAAATGACAAGAATCTAAAAATGGAGACTGTGGGCCCTCTGAGGAACAACCTGGGGGTTATGGTGGAGGGAGATGAGGAAAGGGCAAATCTACCAAATGTCGCCTTATTGACTGTCTTTACCCAAGAAAATGCCACGGTGGAAGAAATGATGAGGAATAATGTAAATTCATTTTTTAATGTGAATAGTTTAACCCAGGAAGAAGTGCGTCAGTTGTTCACAACCACTAAAATAGATAAATAACTTGGCCTAGATGTACTGGGATAGACCATTTTTTTAAATAATTAAAGATTCAGTAAGGACAAGTTCTATTCCACAGGACTGGCACATAGCAAATGTGGTGCCAATATAGAAAAAAGGATCAAAAAGCAATCCTGGAAACTACAGACCTGTGAGTTTTACTTTGGTTGTGGGAAAATATTTAAGGGGTTTATTCTAGATGCTGTCCTGGAGTATCTTGTCATGGGTGCTCCTGCGACCCACGTCCTGGGTCGCAGGTGCACCTGTGTCCCTCTCCGCTGCCCCGGACCCCCGCTGGTTCACTGACCTCACCTCAATCCAGTGCTGACTCCGGCAGTACGACACACGCGTCCTCGCCACCTAGGGTGCGTGCGCGCCGGCTTCCTGAGATTTAAAGGGCTTGCACGCTGATAATTACTGCTGGCCAGCTGCCTGTTCTGTTTAAATTCCAGCCCCTTGCTGTGTCCCCTGCCAGATCTTCATGCCTTGTGCCCTAGAGAAAACTTTGTTCCTATGCCCTGTCCTGTTAATGTGATTTCCTGTTGTGGCCCCAGTTCCGTTATTGACTTTGATCCCGTGCTGCCTGTCTTGACCTTCTGCTATGTCCCCCGATTCTGATCCCATGCTGCCTGTCTTGACCTCCTGTCTGTACTTTACGATTCTGTACATTGCCCTGGCTGCCACCACGGACAAAGTCGCGCCTGTGGAACGACCTTGTGGTACCACCAGCAGCAAGTCCAACCTGCTTTGCGGCGGGCTCTGGTAAAAATCGGGTACCACTTAGACTCCGGTCTAAAACTCTCTCTCCTTAAGGGGTTAAGTTCCCAACTACAGAGAGAAATGTAATCCCCTGAAACAAGATCAGTCCAGACATATGAATAGAATAGTGCCTAAATTATCCTATAGACCATATTATGTTAATAGATAAAAATACATATTATTTACTGAAGGTAGACAACCCCTTTAAGGTCTAAAGTAAAGAAAAAAAAGGTTGAAAAACCTGTCATACACCATTATTCTGTGACAGTTATCATTCTGGGTCTCAAAATGCTCTTTTTAAAAACATTTAAAAGAAAAATCATTTACAAAGCTCTAAGAGTGTGGTTCCATTGCTCATGTTAAACATATAAAATCCCATAGTTTAATTAACTTGATCCATAAAAGCTCAGATACAGGATAACAGCAGCATGCTGGCTCAGCACTAAACCCTGGCAGTGATGGGGTTCTGGGTTCCCCGTCCCATCCAGATCAACATCAGCAAAGAGTTTGTGTCTTCTCTCCATCTCTGCATGGGTTTCCTTCCAAAACATACTGGTAGGTTGATTAGATTGTGAGTCCCATTGGAGACAAGCTCTGTGGAGCGATGTGTACTATGTAAATAAAGGAATTATTATTATAAGAGAAGATCAAGTTTTTTTTATGGCATCTGTACTTTAAATAGTAAGGTAAGTGCAATTTTCGCAACACATTTTTTTTTTAAATACGGCGGTTTTTCCGAATCCGTTGGGTTTTTGTTCGGCCACGCCCCCCGATTTCCGTCGCGTGCATGCCGGCGCCGATGCGCCACAATCCAATCACGTGCGCCAAACTCCCGGGGCAATTCAGGGGAAACCGGCGCAAATCGGAAATATTCGGGTATCACATCGGGAAAACGCGAATCGGGCCCTTAGTAAATTACCCCCTCTGTCTCCCTGGAGATAGTGCTCGGTGTGAGAAATAATATGTAAAGTTCGTTTACATGTTTTGGGAAAGTGAATTTATGGGGTATATTCATTATGGCCAATAGCATTGCAGTATTTTAGCACCTTTTCACGCCCCCTATGCTGATGATCTTCTATGTTTTATGTATGCGGCTGTGCACTAATAAACTGGAGAGATTCTGCATCTTCTAAGAGACTCGTGTGTCTTATTGTGTGCTCTCGACCTGGTACCAGGGAGCCATTTTTGGCTATAAAGGGTTAATCTGAAAGTCACCTTGCAATGGGGGGGGGGGGGGGGTTGAGCTCCAGATAAAAATCTCATACAGTAATTAAGTTGCAAAGTCCCACAGGCAGCTATTTTAAGGTGATATGGGGAGGACTTGTAACGCTTTATCAGCAGGCATTGTTAGTCAGGGTGGTCAAAATCTGGGGACAGCTCCTCTTAAAGCCCCTTTTACAGTAGCATACTACTACTACAACTACTACTTATACTCTTGAAATCATGTTTACGTTGTATTTTTATTACATGTAGGACTTACATTTATAGATGTAAACAATGGCTATATACACTCACCGGCCACTTTATTAGGTACACCATGATAGTAACGGGTTGGACCCCCTTTTGCCTTCAGAACTGCCTCAATTATTTGTGGCATAGATTCAACAAGGTGCTGGAAGCATTCCTCAGAGATTTTGGTCCATATTGACATGATGGCATCACACAGTTGCCGCAGATTTGTCGGCTGCACATCCATGATGCGAATCTCCCGTTCCACCACATCCCAAAGATGCTCTTTTGGATTGAGATCTGGTGACTGTGGAGGCCATTTGAGTACAGTGAACTCATTGTCATGTTCAAGAAACCAGTCTGAGTTGATTCCAGCTTTATGACATGGCGCATTATCCTGCTGGAAGTAGCCATCAGATGTTGGGTACATTGTGGTCATAAAGGGATGGACATGGTCAGCAACAATACTCAGGTAGGCTGTGGCGTTGCAACGATGCTCAATTGGTACCAAGGGGCCCAAAGAGTGCCAAGAAAATATTCCCCACACCATGACACCACCAGCACCAGCCTGAACCGTTGATACAAGGCAGGATGGATCCATGCTTTCATGTTGTTGACGCCAAATTCTGACCCTACCATCCGAATGTCGCAGCAGAAATCGAGACTCATCAGACCAGGCAACGTTGTTCCAATCTTCTACTGTCCAATTTCGATGAGCTTGTGCAAATTGTAGCCTCAGTTTCCTGTTCTTAGCTGAAAGGAGTGGCACCCGGTGTGGTCTTCTGCTGCTGTAGCCCATCTGTCTCAAAGTTCGCCGTACTGTGCGTTCAGAGATGCTCTTCTGCCTACCTTGGTTGTAACGGGTGGTGATTTGAGTCACTGTTGCCTTTCTATCAGCTCGAACCAGTGTGCCCATTCTCCTCTGACCTCTGGCATCAACAAGGCATTTCCGCCCACAGAACTGCCGCTCACTGGATGTTTTTTCTTTTTCGGACCATTCTCTGGAAACCCTAGAGATGGTTGTGCGTGAAAATCCCAGTAGATCAGCAGTTTCTGAAATACTCAGACCAGCCCTTCTGGCACCAACAACCTTGCCACGTTCAAAGGCACTCAAATCACCTTTCTTCCCCATACTGATGCTCGGTTTGAACAGCAGGAGATTGTCTTGACCATGTCTACATGCCTAAATGCACTGAGTTGCCGCTATGTGATTGGCTGATTAGAAATTAAGTGTTAACGAGCAGTTGGACAGGTGTACCTAATAAAGTGGTCGGTGAGTGTATATAGATACTCAATACTTTCAATAGGTGATGGCCAGAACTTACCACCCCCTCCCCTGCCTGCAAGGTCCTATGGTCCTTGTGAATGCAGTAGAGAATTTCTCTAAATGCTGTTATCAACAGCTTAAAAGTTATACATTCCTTTTAAGAATTATTATCAAAAAGGTAGCTTTATCCCAAAATGATTGGCATACTGTATAGCTAAAATCATTAGGGAACAACAAGAGTTATAGCTTGAGAGCTATTCCTTCTTATCTCTTTCACTATCCGCTGACAGCTTTTTCAGAGGAACAGCCAAAATATTGTGTAAACAACATAATAAATTACTACCTTATAACAGGGCAACCACATATCAGAACATAACAACAGCTTTGAGAAAAGAATAATTATCCTTTGCTGCTTCTAACATTTAGTAAAAAAATCCATGATTAAGAATGTTTTAGCAAAAAAAATGTGATACTCCATATGCCTGGAAAAAAAACAAAAACTCATTGGTGGCTTGAAGTGACAGGAACAGGGAACAAAAGATTAGATTCAGTAGAACGGGAATGCCACAGAATAACGTGTAAATATAGCAACATAGTAATAGTGTAACTTCCAGTTAGACAAAATGCAATTCATGATGTTGTTTTATTTTTATTGAATTTAGTTGTTTTCAAAATCCAGGAGTATTTCATCCCATATGTTATTTTTACACACCAAATACAATATTATTCCAATGTTAAATCAAACATTTATAGAACATCTACCTATTAGCTTATAGTGAGGTCAAACAAAATAGGTTGAATATGTATAGTTAAATAAAGATTGATGTGTTTTTCATTTAGAGTGTTTATATTTTACATGAATCATTAAATCTTGCAGTTTTCCCACCTAACAAATTTTGACCATTAGTTTGACTGATGGTAGATGCCAGTCATGCCAGTTTCTTAATGCACTTAGTGGAACTGTTTCTAATGTATAAAGAAAGGGCATGTTTACAGAGAAAATGACTTAAAGTGTATACTCGAGTATAAGCCAGACCCGAGTATAAGCCGAGACCCCTAATTTTACCACCAAAAACTGGGAAAACCTATTGACTCGAGTATAAGCCGAGGGTGGGAAATGCATTGGTCACAGACCCCCCCCCCAGTATATAGCCAACCAGCCCCCTATAATATACAGCCTGCCCCCAGTAGTATACAGCCAGCCCAGCCTGCCCCCAGTAGTATACAGCTTGCCCCCAGTAGTATACAGCCTGCCCCCAATAGTATACAGCCTGTCCCCAGTAGTATACAGCCTGCCCCTAGTAGTATACAGCCTGCCCCCAGTAGTATACAGCTTGCTCCCAGTGGTATACAGCCTGCCCCCAGCATTAAAAAAAAAAAAACTTATATACTCACCCTCCGGTGGCCCCGATGTGCAGCGCTGCTCCCCCGATGTCCGTGCCGCTTGTCTTCAGGCTTCCGCGCCCGTCTTCTTTCTTCTGCTGGGCGCTGCCATTGCTCTCTCCCGGCCGGCGCCTAGTATGACGCGCCGCTGCTGACGTCATACTAGGCGCCGCCCGGGGAAAGACATGGCGGCGCCCAGCAGAAGAAAGAAGACGGGCGCGGAGGCCTGAAGACAAGCGGTGCGGATCAGGGGAGCAGCGCTGCACATCGGGGCCACCGGAGGGTGAGTATATACGTGCATTGTCAAAGACCCCACCAGTATATAGCCAGCCAGCCCCCTATAGTATACAGCCAGCCCAGCTTGCCCACAGTAGTATACAGCCAGCCCAGCTTGCCCACAGTAGTATACAGCCTTCCCACAGTAGTACACAGCTTGCCCCACTAGTATACAGCCACCTCAGCCTGCCCCAAGTAGTACACAGCTTGCCCCCAGTAGTACACAGCCTGCCCCCAGTAGTATACAGCCTGCCCCCAGTAGTATACAGCCTGCCCCCAGTAGTATACAGCTTGCCCTCAGTAGTATACAGCCTGCCCCCAGTAGTATACAGCCTGCCCTCAGTAGTATGCAGCCTGCTCCCAGTAGTATACAGCACCCCAGCCTGCCCCGTGTAGTATACAGCACCCCAGCCTGCCCCATGTAGTATACAGCCTTCCTCCAGTAGTATACAGCACTCCAGCCTGCCCCGTGTAGTATACAGTCCAGCCCAGCCTGCCCTCAGTAGTATACAGCCACCCCAGCATAAAAAAAAAACCTTATATACTCACCCTCAGGTGGCCCCGATGGGCAGCGCTGCTCCTCCGATGTCCGCACGGCTCGTCTTCAGGCTTCTGCGCCCATCTTCTTTCTTCGGCTTAAACACGAGTATATACGGTATGTAGATATTAAAAATATGTAAATAAACCAGAGGTGCTCAGGTCTACGTAAACTGAGCACCTTGCGGCATTGCCAGGTTTTGATGTAATCCACTGCCGAATCGTACCTCCTTCTCCCGGCTAAGGAGCAAGGAGCCGGCCCTGTGAATTCGGAGAGCTGGGACATGGAGAGAGCTGGGTGTGTGCCATCGCCTAGCTCTTCGGCCGGGAGCATGAGGTCCTTTAAGTCAGCTTATTTGCATTTTATGTAAGATATATAATGGGGTCATTTATCTAAGGCTTTTCTTTTTTTTACTCTTACATTTGCAACTTTTGGAACTTTGGTGCATATGTATATTTGCACTAAGATTTGCAACTTTTCCAAAGTGTGCTAGTTATGCTGTAAAGTAAATGACAATGATTGGGACTTTTAGATTGTGCGCTTAACCTCTTGACGCTCAGCGTCCCATATAATGGACGCTGAGATCAGTGACTTAGCACTCAGCGTCCGATATATCGGATGCTGAGCTGATGCCGGTTCAGCTCAAGATCTGAGCTGAACCGGCATTGGGAAACAAGGGATGTCGGCTATAACTAATAGCCGACACCCCAGTGAAACACCCGCGGTCGGAGTGAGCGGTCAGCGCGACCACAGCATTTAACTTGCCTCTGGGGGGGTCTTTCTGGGGGCGCCGATCGTTGCTATGGCAGGCCTGTAGGCACTGCCAGTAAGATGGCGTCAGTGACGTCATCTTACAGGCAGAGTGTCAGCCTATGCATGTGCATAGGCTGACACTGCTAATACCCTGCAATCCATTAGTATTGCAGAGTATTATCATGAACAAGCAATCAGATGATTGCTTGTTCATGTCCCATGGTGGATGTAGTAAAATTAGTAAAAAAAAATGTTTTTCAAATTGTATGGTGGATTTTATCTTTTTATCTTTTGGAAATGTGTAAATTTTAAGGCTAAATGAACGTATAACCGGCACAATTTGACCATTCTAAATTTCACCTCCATTTTGATTTCATTACTATGAAGATCTCAAGGGGTTAAAAATATTCCTAAAAGCTGTTTCTGATAGCTTGAAAATGGGTTGATACATAGGGGGTTTTTGATGCTAAATATGTAAAATTTCATTCAAAACGGTATTTATCACCAAAATAGTCAATTCTGAAAATACGGGAAATCACTATTCGATTTGTAAGCTGTAAGCTGTGTGACATCAAAATAAATTATCCAGACATTTCAAAAATTCTGAAAATGTAAAGTAGACAACATATGGGAAATGTTATTCAGCAAGTTATTTAGGTGATAAATCTATCTGCCTGAAAACGCAATGGGGCAGATTTACTTACCCGGCCCATTCGCGATCCAGCGGCGCGTTCTCTGAACAGGATTCGGGTCCGGACGGGATTTATGAAGGTAGTTCCTCCGCCGTCCACCAGGTGGCGCTGCTGCGCTGAAAATCATCTGAACGCGCCGGAATGCACCGAGCTGGACCAGGTGAAGGTAAGCGCTTCCCAAGCGACACATTTTCGGTTATTAAATGCGGCGTTTTTTCCGAATACGTCGGGTTTTCGTTCAGCCACGCCCCCCGATTTCCGTCGCGTGCATGCCAGTGCCGATCCGATCGCGTGCGCCAAAATCCCGGGGCAATTCAGGTACAATCGGCGCAAATCGGAAATATTCGGGTAACACGTCGGGAAAATGCGAATCGGGCCCTTAGTAAATGACCCCCAATGATTTCGAATTTCAACAATGGCAAATTTTTCAAAAAATTCATCATTTTTTCTTTTTTTGTAAATAAACACAAAACTTTTCAGCCAAAATTTACCACCAAAATGAAGTACTGGGGAAAAAAACACTCTCAGATTTATTTTGATAAGTAACAGTGTTCAAAAGTTATAACCATATAAAGCGACGCAAGTCAGAATCCAAAAAATCGGGCTGAGCCTTAAGATTTAAACTGGCTACGTCCTTTAAGTTAACAAGCTAGAACACTTTTATTTATTTATTTTTTTGTGAAAATTACCATATGAGTTCTTATTTTGTAAGATGAATCTTACAGTTACTCCATTTTTGCGGTGGCAATACCCCATTGATTAAAGTTTATTAACTTTATTTTTTTTGGGGGGGGGGATTGCAAAAAACCATCAATTCTGTAACAGAATGTTTAATCTTTTGCTTTTATACACCATATTGCATAGATAAGATGCCACCTTTATTATGTTGGTTAGTACGATTATGGCAATATCTACTTTATATAGCTTTTTATGTTTGACTAGTTTTGCAGAATACAAACTCATTTTAAGAGACAATATAAGAGGCATAATATTAATTTTTTTTGTTCACTGAGCTGTTTAAGGGTTCGTCTTTTTGCAGAATGAATTCTTCTTTTAAATAGTATCATGGTGGCTTTTTGGGAGGTTGAATGTTGTTGTTTTTTTTTTACAGCACATTTACTTTTTATTGTAAGGTTGTTACAGACTGAGCAAGTATGTGGAACTCTACATGCTTCGAACCTACAGTAACAACAAAACTTGGAAGTGACAAGAGCAGGGTACATAGGATTGGAAACATTGCTGTGGGTTCCATGAAATCATAGCTGGGATCGGGACAGTTTTCTGCGGTTCTCCCAAACCTGTTGTTCCGAAAACTGGGGAGATATGGGGAGCATCAGGTCTCTGCTTTACAGGCCATTGGCATAGGCAGATGTGGGGGTGCTATGAGTGAATCGGCAATAGCAACGATGTAGCAGCGGAGGTCTATTAACCTGAGATTAACCTGAGATTGAGCAAGATATACATATTATGATATACATACTCCATTCTTTATTGTGGCAGGCCGCGTGTCAGGCCCCCTGACACTGCTGGGCCCCATAGAAGGTGCTATGGCTGCTATCTCTGGGTAACATAGTATATGTTTAAAATGCATTGAGAAGGAAATGCACCCTATGCACATCTTTTCCAAATATTTTGTACCTTTAATATTGCATAAAATGTATATATGCCATCACATATACAACATGTATTTTATCACACTTTTCAACCCTTTTTCAAATTTAGCTGTTTCCATGGAAGGGAAAATAAATAACACAACATACTAAATAGTTCGTCATATAGTGGAAAATCGGAGCCAGCATATTTTTGATGCTTCATTTTAAAACTCTTTGATGTCTTGTATATCTAGTACTGCAGGCAAAGCAAAAAAAGAGTGGTTTTGGTTTGTTCCATAAAGGGAAGCTCTTGGACAAAAGAACATTTTCACAATTCAGGGTGTTCTTTAACGGTATTTTAGAAATATATTTTGTGAAAGAAAGATTTTCACTGTTGAATGCATAAAGAAATATTGTGACGGCCTAGAAGCACAGCACATCCATGAAAATTATTACAGCACAACTGCATTTCTAAAAAAAAAGAACATCCACAGAAGCTGTGAAAGACTTCAACGCCAGAAAATAAACATTCCGTCTTTCTAGAATTAATCTGAGCACAGTGTCCATGCTCCACTTGCTTGTCAATTCTAATCAGACAACCAAATTCTATAGTGCTATTCTTATCAGTTTTGTTCAGCGTTCCACTTATCACCTTCCTTCCATTGTGTTAATATTTATGGAAGCCGTTATTCTCGGGAAAGCAATAATGCCAACAATTAAGCTGCATTTGACTCTTAAAATATATTTGACTCTTGAGTGTTGCATAGAAACTTTGCAGGCTTATAAAAAGTTAACTGTGTTAAAGGATTTTCCTTTTAATAATAACACATGAAATTATAAGATAATACAATAATGTGGCACATTCAAGAACATTCTAGGGATATGTTTCAAGAACAGTATTTTTCATTCCCATCCAAAATTTATAAGGAGGCACATGCCCTCTGCTGGCACATTGTTGAGAAAGATCATAACTCCAACTGTTGCTAAAAATAAGAAACATGGTGAGTTATGATCTTCGACACTGGAAAATTTGTGAGCTTCCTCTCCTAATAAATTAGAAGCTAGCACACGGGGGTATCAAGACGGGCATGAAAAACATTTGTCAAAATCAGGGACATATTTGCACCAAGACACCATGTCCACAGCCAGCTAAGGGGGGCAGCTCTCAGCTCCCTGCTCCACTGCAATCTCATAGCCTGCACGCTGCTTAAGCATGTAATGATGCATCTGCCTGTGGTAGGTCAAAGGCTGTTGTTGTCTATGGCTGAAACTGACCCAGCACAGGTGGACATCTCATTTCATCATGTGCCACCTACACCATAGCTCACATCTGGAGAAGGTAGATATGTTGCTACTATTGGCTACTGGGGCTGCATTGGCTATGGGGGCAACACTGGCTAATGGGGGCAGCACTAGTTACTAAGGGGGGGCAACGCTGGCTACTGGAGGCAGCACTGTGACTACTGGCTACAGTTGCTAAATCTTCAATGCGTGTTGGCTAGGAGCACAGGGAGGACATACAGGACAGTGAGCCCTAAACTAAACTAAACTATCACTTTCATACTTGCCTCTCTTATCCTAGATTAATACGGGACAACCACAAAGACAGTCCTTCCCTACAGAGAAAGCGAGATCGGGGGTCCAGAATTGGAGTCCAAGAGGCATAGACCAAGTTCAATAGCCAGACATCAGAAAACAAGAATAACCAGTAGTATAGCGATTGCACAGCAAAATACAAAGCCAAGTTCTAGTATAATGAGCATGGTGTAATGGAACTGGGCAGGTATATACGGCAGGTGACTGAATCAGCCGTCCATCACTCCAGAAACCCTTGCTGGGAAGGGCTTAACTGCAGAGAACTGACTATGGCTCAGTCAATCCAAACACAACGGAAAACTTAGCCACAGTTCACACACAGGAAACACAAACAAAAATTAACGCCTCCTAAGCAGCAATCCACTGACAGAGGAAGATCTTGGAAGATGCTACACTTTAGAGCTCAGTTCTGGCTGGAAGAAGTTGGCACATACTTCAGATAGAATAAGATGAAAGAGGAATGCTCCCATCAACTCAATGATGTGTGAGTTGCCAGATTTACAGTAGGTCATGTTATTACCCATTAGCTCACAATTCAGAACTAAAAAAAAACAACAATCAGCTTGGTTTTGGTTATATTTTTTTGTACTTACATGTTTGCGCGTATTTTTGTGGCACATAAGGATAGTGAAAAATTTAAAAATATTAAAGTACCTTTATTAATTTTAGGTTTACAAAAAACAAGGGAAAACGACCCTGGGGGGGATGTCTAGGGCAGCAACTGTGCTTAACCCTTTCAGTGCTATGCTGGGGTCTCCTGCTGTCTGACTTACACATCTGTCCATTATTATTATATAAAATTGGGAACTTTGGTCCTTTTCCATTTCTGTTTGACGCTGTACTCTGTTTGTGCTTTCTTGCATTTTCTATAACCCAGTCATGCTCTCGCAATTAGTGCAAAGCAGGAAAAATTGCAGATTTGTCAAAAGATGTAGCTGCAGAATGGGACCTGCGCACACTTTTGTCAGTGGTTGGGGACAAGTTGATGTATTATGCATAAATAAACAATATCAAAGCCATTATTGTGACCATAACCGTGTCATAGTAACTACTAAATAAATTCATCTCCCCATTCATTTTCCACCTGGATGTGACATATGCGGGAACACTCATTTAAGGTAAGATTAAAATGAATGTTAACCAAATGAAAGCAACAGCTTAAGATCCAACACATGAAAGTGGACAGGTGCTCATTTGTCTCTATCATCATAGGCAAATGGGCAAAATTGCAACATTCAAAGAGATTGCCTTATAAATTCAACAGGAGCCTATAGCCTCTGAAATCACCCACAAGAAAATCATTGTGTGGGGCACTTTATAAGGTTTACAGACAAGACATATATTTCTTCTAAACCACCAATGTCCATTTTTTAAAGGGAACCTGTCATAAAGAGCCCCTTTTCTGGCACCACCATGTCCCCATAGAGAATATTCAGAGCCGCATCTGCCATGAGGCGAGATGAAAATTTCGCCTCAGGCGGCAGATGCAGATCCCTGAGTCAAGCAACAAAATTTGGGGCCGTAATGTGGGTGATTTGGGTGGCCATCGCTGCCCGAATCGCCCACATGAAAAAAAAATTTAAATAATCAATCACACATGTCTCTTTAAGAGATAGACGCGCATGATGTACAGAGTGGCACCGGCACAGATCCTTCTGTCTGTGCCACTCTGTTGCTCAGGCAGCGTGCAATGACGTCACGCTGTCTTCGTACCTTCACAGAGCAACACAAGGTAGCCGAAGAGACTGGAAAATGCGGAGGACGCGAGCAGTGGCGGGGGAGCATGACTGAAGGTGAGTAATTTATTTATTATTTTATAAAAATGGGGCTGTATATAATAAAAAAGGGGGGTTATATAATGAAAACGGTGACTGTATCTAATAAAAAAGGGGGCTATATAATGAAAAAGGATTTGAAAGGGGGGCTGTAAAATTTTGAAATAGGGGCTGTATATAATGAAAAAGGGGGGCTGTATACCATGAAAAAAGGGGGCTGAATATAATTAACAAGGGGGGCTGTATATCATGAAAAGGGGGGGCTGAATATAATTAACAAGGGGAGCTGTATAAAATGAAAGAGGACGTCTCTATATATTGAAAGGGGGTCTGTATATAATAGAAAAGAGGGGCTGTATATAATAGAAAAGAGGGGGTGTATATAATAGAAAAGGGGTTGTATATTATAGAATATGGGAGTTGCATATTTTATAATAAGGGGGGCAGCAAATACCGTAGAATCGGCACTGAGAATGGTGTACACATTGCCAAATATTTTTCATTGTAAAACTGTCTTTTTCTGAAAAAAAGATAAGTTAGATCCACGTTTACCTTCTGTATGAAGAGCTGTGCCCCTAGCCCCATGGGAGTGGCCAGTGAGGAGTGGGGCTGACATGTAGGATGTTCTGAGGGGAAGCGACAGGGGGGGAGGCCATATGGAGGAATAGGAGTTTTTTTATTATTTGAAACTGATGCATTGCGGAGAAGTTTCCCGAGGGTGGTAGGGACTCCCATGGGACTAGGGACACAGCTCTGCATACAAAAAAGTAAACTTTTATCTAACCAATCTTTTATGCAGAAAAAGCCAGTTTAACTATAAAAACTCTTTGGCAATGTGTACACTATTCTCTACGGGGGCATGGGAGAGATAGAAAAGGGGCTCCTGATGACATGTTTCCTTTTAAAAAGGACATTGCAGGTTTAAAAGAAATATATGTAAACAAAAAAAATTCAGTTTTTAGATTTATGCAGATTAGTTTCTTGGAGCACCAGGAGGTGTGGCTGTGTCTGTTAGTTCACCAATCCAAGAATCTTTCTATGTTGCCTTGCACCAATCAGGACCTTTGCTCAAAGGCTAACATTCAATGCAAAAAGATTAAGAAACAAGAACACCTGTGCACCAGCAGATATGGCACCATCGTTGGTGCACCAAGAAGCCAATTTGCATAAAGAAAATCATTTTCTGTAAAATGACAGATGGTGTTTAAGCTGGAAAGATCAGTCTGAAAAGCTTATAAATTGTACACAATGCTGTTCTTGCCTGTGAGTGAGTTGGGAGGTGGCAGATTCTCTTTGACACCTCTAAAGAAAATTTGCCTTAGCAATCACTATAGTTTAGCAACTACCAGCAGAAGCGCCATTAGGTCATATTAGAATGTCTCACAAAATAATTGATAAATGGGCCAAATCTGTCAGAGTAGTAGTTTCTATTTCTTAAAGGCTCACTACGCAGCTTATAAAGGGGGTTCTGCATAAATTTCAATTCATCTGTTCATCAGAATACCTCTCTTTTACTATGTGAGCACTCTAAAAATAACCTGTAGAGATAACTTTAATTTAGCTGAGTAGACATGTCAGCAGAAAATAAGGGAACACTAGTTTTCTCTTCAGAATATTGCTAAAAATAATTTAGTGACTTAAAGAAAACATTATATGAAACCTGTCACCGGTGCCCCTGCCACCCATATCTTAGGTCGCAGGCGCACCCATGTACCTCTGTGTGCCCCAGAGCAAGTACCGTATATACTCGTGTATAAGTTGAGTTTTTCAGCACAAAAAATGTGCTGAAAAACCTCACTTCGGCTTATACGCGAGTCAATTAAAAAAAATAACTTTTAATACTCACCCTCCGGTGCCCGGATCCACCGGCGGCGGCTCCCGATACCCGGCGGCGGCGGCTCCCGAAGTTCAGCACATTAAATAAATAAACTTAGTTCTCACCTTCCGGTGATACTCACCCCGATCCACGGCGCCGGCTTCCGATCCTCGTTGGTGGCTCTTGATCTCCGGCTGCGGCTGTCTTCTTTCTTCTTTTGCCGGCGGAGTCGCGTCCATGCGATCTCCCCGCCGGCGCTTACTATGATGCGGCGGTGTGACGTCATCAGCGGCGACACCGCTGCATCATAGTGAGCGCCGCCGGGGAGATCGCATGGACGCACCTCTGGCAAGAGAAGACAGAAGACGCTGCCGGGGATCGAGAGCCACCGCAGAGGATCGGGGGTGAGTATCGCCGGAAGGTGAGAATTAAGTTTATTTTTTTAAATGTGCTCAACATACATGGGGGCAGGCTGGCTGTATACGTGAGGGGCAGGCTGGCTGTATACATGAGGGGCAGGCTGGCTGTATACATGAGGGGCGGGCTGGCTGTATACATGAGGGGAAGGCTGGCTGTATACATGAGGGGGCAGGCTGGCTGTATACATGAGGGGGCAGGCTGGCTGTATACATGAGGGGGCAGGCTGGCTGTATACATGAGGGGGCAGGCTGGCTGTCTACATTAGGGGGGCAGGCTGTATACCACTTGGGGTTGGCTGTTTACTACACCCTTGGCTTATACTCGAGTCAATAGGTTTTCCCAGTTTTCAGTGGTAAAATTAGGGGTCTCGGCTTATACTCGGGTCGGCTTATACTCGAGTATATACGGTAAACTCACCTTTCCTGGCTCCAGTGGCGGTCCCCGCGATAATTGGCACTGTCCTACCCTGATAAATTCCAGCCCCTTCCTGTGTTACCTGCCGGATCTTTGTGCTTCATAGCCTGAGAAAAATCTGTATTACAAGCCCTCTGCGATTATTGTCTGTTCCTGACTCCGATCCCGTGCTGCCTGTCCTGACCTACCGCTACTTCCCCAACTCTAATCCTGTGTTACCTGTCTCGACCTCCTGCCTGTCCCCGACCCCGAGTTTACCTGACGATTCTGTACTACACCTTTGCTACCACTGCGGACAAAGTCGCGCCTATGGAACGACCTGGTGGTACCAAGTCCAACCTACTTTGCGGCGGGCTCTGGTGAAAACTGGGTGCCACTTAGACTCCGGTCCCAGGTGTCGGCTTATGTCATCGTCCGCAGTGGTCAAGAGGATCCACTACCTGCAATCCTGACAAAATCATTGCTATACATACAATTCAGTAAATTGTGCATACATATTTTTTATTATTAATCATATTTATAAATGTATTATCACTACTAATTTCTAATTTGTGTTATTCCGAATTTAAAGTTAATAAGAATTGTCGTTGGAAGTGATTTTAGAATATGGAACTACATGGAGAGGAATTATTAGGATACTGGAGTTTTACCATAACAATATGATCACTTTATGTTATTTGTAATTAGTTTATCACTATGTTCTACAGCAGTGGTGGCGAACCTATGGCACGGGTGCCAGAGGTGGCACTCAGAGCCCTCTCTATGGGCACCCGCACCATCACCCCACCGCAGAGTTCGCCAGACAGGACTCAAGGCCTCTTGCAGTCCCAGGCAGCCCAGGACCCTAGAAGGAAGCTACAATGATAACCAAAGTTTTTTCTCCTTCTTTCTACTGTATTGGTGTCCTCAGGTGCCTATACCTGACAGCGGAGGGAGTAATAAGTTACTGTTTGTGTTGTCGTATCGGCACTTTGCGAAAAATATGTGGGTTTTTGATGTAGTTTGGGCACTCGGCATCTAAA
Source organism: Engystomops pustulosus (assembly GCF_040894005.1). Taxonomy (NCBI): domain Eukaryota; kingdom Metazoa; phylum Chordata; class Amphibia; order Anura; family Leptodactylidae; genus Engystomops; species Engystomops pustulosus. Next base: position 71,065,261 of record NC_092412.1, read on the forward strand.
AGGTTTGCCATCACTGTTCTACAGTGAACTCTGAAGATGCTAAATCTGTCAATGCTGCTTCGGGGCATGCTAATCTAATGTATCCACTACAAGGCTAAATTTAACAACCTCACAGACAGGCAAAGCTTATCTGTGTGTAAAAGTAAAATAATGGCCTTAGCATATGTCCTGTGGCTGAATGTAACTTGCTGCTAGTAGACAACTGTGGCCATTGATAATATTTGAGAGAAAGCAGTACCTTTTGTAGAAGGTAAGTTGGTCCATTCCTCCATGGAGATCTCCTCTAGAGCAGTGATGTTTTTGGCCTGTCACTGGGCAACACAGACTTTCAACTCCCTCCAAGGGTTTCCTATGGCGATGAGATCTGGAGACTGGCTAAGCTGCACCAGGACCTTGAAATGCTTCTTACAAGTCACTCCTTCTTTGCCCTGGTGGTGTGCTTGAGATCATTGTCATGCTGAAAAACCCAGACACGTTTCATCTTCAATGACCTTGCTAAGGATATGAGATTTGCACTCAAAATCTCACAATACATGGACCCATTCAGTCTTTCATGTACATGGATCAGTCGTCCTGGTCCCTTTTCAGAGAAATATCCCAAAAGCATGATGTTGCCACCACTATGCTTTCCTCCAAACGCCACAAGTTGTGTTTCTACCAATCAGTTCTACTCTGGTTTCATTATGACATTATCCCATAGCAAAAGTTTGAAGATATAAAGGTGGAACCTCATAAGGCCTTCAAAAATACCAGTGGATCATTAAGTTGTTTGTAATTTCGGTTAATTTGTGATAAAATGTTCATGCAAAAACATTTTGTATACGGTTTACGTTTTGTAGAGACATCTGTACAGTTCACAGGAGGACACCATACTATTCCTTAGACATTACCCTGTCAGGCTTTTCAAAATAAAATGCTATTTTGCTGTTATAGTTGTCCTGGGAGACTTCCAGAAATTCCCAAACTGCAGCACTTTGTTACATACAATATTTGATGATCCTGCTGTAGAACTGAAACAATACCAAAAAAAAAAAAATATCTGTTTACAACTATTTATTTCCTGAATATGACACCTACATATCGAATAATATACCAGATATAAAATATGATTTATCTGCTTACACTTTTAATAGTACTATAAATATTTTCTTCCTTTAATTTTTAAAGGACCACGGTATTTTTGCTTTTGCGGTTCTATTTTTAACCCCTTCCCAATTTTTGACGTAAAAGTACTGCACAGGCCACAGTGACTTGCCGACCCATGCTGCACTGAATGGAGCCAGTGCCAGAAGCTGTGGGTGTCAGCTGTAATTTCACCTTTAACACCCATGATCGGAGATTACTTATGACTGTCGTATGTAAGGGGCTGCTGATGTGGATTGGACCCCCCGCCGCTTATCCCATCCTCCGATGGCAGCCATGGGGTCTTTTCACCGGGCCGACCCCTGCCTCCTGACAAGAACCAAACCTGAAAAACTTGCCAAAAATGAAAATTTTTCATAAAATCCCTTCACAAAAATATTCAAAAAAGTGCTCAAAAAAGGTTATGTGTGCCAATATGGTACCACTGAAAAAAACAATTCTTCGCGTAAAAAATAAGCCCCCCACCAGCTCTGTCAGCTGAAAAATAGTACATTTAAGTCTCTGAAAAATATGACAATAGTAAAACAAACGAGATTTTCTTTCTTTTAGTTTTTATTTAGTAAAATTGCAAAAATATATAAAAACTATATAAATTACCATGTACACTCGTGTATAAGCCGACCCAAATATAAGCCGAGGTACCTAATTTTACCACAAAAAAACGGAAAAACCTATTGACTCGAGTATAAGCCTAGGGTGGTAAATGCATTGGTGCTAGCCCATGCCCCCCCATATATAGCTAGCCAGCCCACCAATGACCCCCAGTATATAGCCAACTCCTGCCCCATTATATAGCCAGCAGCCCCTTAGTATATAGCCAGCCCCCCAGTGCTCGCTAGTATATAGCCAGCTCCTTCCACCATTATATAGCCAGCCCCCCAGCACCTTCTATTATATAGCCAGCTCCTGCCCCCAGGTATAGCCAGCTGCCCCCCCCTCCCCGGATATAGCCAGCTCCTGCCCCTGGATATAGTCAGCTCCTGTCCCCGGTTGCACTTAAAAAAAAGACAAAACTCACCTTACAGGTTGCCACACACTATGATGTATTTTATGAAAAAGTGAAACATAACACCTAAAGTTCTATGCCTCATAACATCCTACCAAAATGAATGGATGCATAAAAAACCATGTCAACATAAACCAGACATTCGGTAAATGTTAGTTATCAAGTTGTTTTGCTGTTATGTCTATGTGTTGGAAAAGTACAAAATTTCGAATTTTGACAATGGGCCATGTCAAGAAGGTGCAAAATGGTCTGGTGGTTAAGGGGTTAAAAACAAATGGTACCTCTTTATATTTCATGCCATGTACTGCAAAGCAGGAAAAAAAATTGGTGAAAGTGTATTTACAACATTTTCTTGTAAACTCTGTTTTAATGTCTTTCATTGTGCACTTGAAATGACACCTCAGCTTAATTCTTTGGGTTGGTGTGATCATGAAGATTTATTAGGTTTTAATAGATTCATAAAAATTAAAACCTTTGGTACAAAAATGTCTATGTTTTGCCATCTTCTGATATTAATAACTTTATTATAATAAGGTGTTATTTTTTGCAGGACAAGATGATGTTTTCATTGCTACCATTCATCAAAACCTTTTGATCATTTTTTATACTTTTTTATGTGTTGCAAAATAATGAAAAAATAGCATTTTGAAAATTTGGGCGCTATTTTCGGTTTTACCTCTGGGATTAACCAATTTTTATATTTTGATAGATCAGGACTTTTGAGACACATTAATACTAAACATGTTTATGCTTTTTTTTATTTTTATATTAGTTCTTTTTTTAACTTTTCTTTTTTACTGTATTTGCAGACCCACTATGGAACTTTAACCCAAGTTTTTTGATTGTTCATACCATAAGCTGCAATAGAACTATTTTGCAGTATATGGCAATTTTGCTGATTATACTTCACAGTGTGCCACAGGCACACTGTAACAGATCTCTATAAATGACAAGAGCTAGAGTCTTAGATTGACTCTGGGCTGTTATTGAGGCAGATTGTCCCCTGATCAGAGGTTGCACTAACATTTTTCCAGAAGGGTAATAATACTCCTCTCACTATTTTTAAGGAGAAATTTCAGCCGAGAAAGAATATGAAATTTTTGTGCTTTTGTGCTTAAGTAGCCACTTGAGACAATTGTAGTAATATCTTTGGCTGTTGCCAGCCCCAGACCCCCCCCCCCATCAGAGCGAACGGGGGCTGACGCAGGACCCCACCTCACAGAGCGGGTCAGGGCCAGCGCCGGTCCCAAACCCCAACAGAGCGTGCCAGGGCTGACACTGCTGAATTTATTTCATTAATTTTTGGGCGATTGAGGGCGTAGCGCTTTCATTTATTTCTCTTCCGTTTATTTTTTACTTTTTTCATTTAATTTTTGTAGGGATTTCTGTCACTGGAGGCAATGATCACTGCAAAGATGGTGGTGCCCAAACACCTACAGGATTTAAATGCAGGCAATGGTTTGCTGGTAGCATTTCATGAGTTAACTCCTGCGATTGTTTCCAGCAATGTATCAGTGATGCATTATGCAACAAACACCCAGTGTGTTTGAAGAGGGCACAACCCATCAGGGACTGTCCATGTTTTGAAGTGAAATTGTTGTATAAAGTCAGGGAGAGTTTATAACTGAAGTCAAGCTCTACTCACCTTAGAATGCCCCCCTTGCTGTATTTGTATTTGTGTCAAGATCAACACTAAGAGACTCTCCTGAAGCCTGTTGTGTGATGTCAATTGTAGCCTTCCTCCAGAATTCTGTAATAAATAGTGCAGAATGAAAAGCCTGCTCCTCACTGCCATTCAGCCCCCCCAAAATATGACACAGAGCAAATTCGGTAATAATAATGAACTACCACTTGTGAGACACTGAAGGGGTTAACTGTGGATGGGCGGTATGTTTACCCTAGGTTTTGCTATTATGCAAGGCCTTAGTGCTGAGGTTGGGTGTCCAGCACCTTGGACACAGGTGATGGGAGCAGCCCAATCAGTCTTTTTTTTAAACCGCTCAGCAGAGCTGGAAGTGTTGTCTCTCTGGAAGGAGGCTGGAGAGCACACAGCCCTGACCTCTGTGCCTGGAGCAGCAAAGTGTTTTTTTGTTAGTGGTGAGTTAGAGAATCACTGTATAGTTAGCACCCTGACGGGTAGGATATTATTTGTTTTGATGCCTGAATGTGAAGGCTGTTTTATTTTGTTCCTACTGCAATAAACGCAGGCTAGACCTGTTTTGGACTGTACCTTGGTGTCACTGTCTTGAACTGCACCACAGCACCCCGCTACCACGGTCTCTACTGGGCCAAATCTCCCACATATGGTGCTTCGGATTGCGGGCAGTTCAAAAGACACACACCTGAAAGGCTCGCTACATCCTGCAACATTGCATGGCCTGGGTGAAAGCAGCAGGCAAATTGCAGGATAAAGCCAAGATGGAGGACTTTATTAAATACCTGCAAGAAGAGTCCCAGGCTAATCGGCAGCAGCAGCAAGCCATGCTCCAGCAGCAGCAGGAAGAGTCCCAGGCTAATCGACAGCTGCAGCAAGCCATGCTCCAGCAGCAGGAGGAGAGGTCCCGTCAGCAGCAAGCCATGTTCCAGCAGCAGGAGGAGAGGTCCCGCCAGCAGCAAGCCATGTTCCAGCAGCAGGAGGAGAGGTCCCGAGCCATGTTCCAGCTGATGATGGAAAAGTTTTCTGGCATTATGGCAGCACCGCAAGCAACAACTACTGAGGGGTCCCATACTGGTTTGCAAGGGTACCCGGTTGTCCAGCGTTCCGCACGGGCTGCAGTACAAAAGGCTTTACAAAAAATGACGGCGACCGACGACGTGGAGGCGTATCTCACTGTGTTCGAGCGAGTAGCTGAGCGAGAGGAGTTACCAGCTGAGCAGTGGGCAGATGTCCTGGCACCGTTCCTGACAGGCGAGTCGCAGAAGGCTTACTACGACCTGAGTGAAACAGAGGCCCGTGAGTACCCCCAGCTAAAGGCAGAGATTCTGGCTCGTCTTGGGGTCACCATTCAAGTTCATTCCAGCCGGGTCCATCAGTGGGCATACTCAGAAAAACTACCCCCACGCTCCCAAATGCATGACCTGATCCATCTTGTCCGGAAGTGGCTACAACCAGAGGACTGCACCCCAGCACAGATGGTGGAGAGAGTGGTTCTTGACAAGTTCATCCGTTCTCTGCCCTCTCGGCTCCAGCGATGGGTTGGACAGCCGGTCCCACAAATGCTGAGGAACTTGTGTCCGTAGTAGAGAGATATCGGGCTACGGAGGATCTTCTACTTCCTTCTCCCACACGAAGCAGTGCCAGTGACAAGGTCACCAAACCATCTGGTAAGACTGCTACTGCAGAAAAGGGGAGACAGGTCAGGTTGGGAGGGGGTTCATTGGGGGGCTCGGATACACAGAAACCCAACGAGGCTCGTGACAGAGGTCATAGCCGTATCCAGTGCTGGCGGTGCCATGAAATGGGCCATATTGCTGCCAACTGTCCCCTGTCAGTGGAGCCAATGGACTGCAACCAGACCCGGCGAATGTCCCTGTTTGCCCGGCCGGTTCTGGCAGCCGAGTCGGTCACGGATGCAGAACCCCAAGTGTGTATGGTCACAATCGGTGGTCACACGGTGGAAGCCTTGCTAGACTCAGGGAGTCTGGTCACCCTGGTGCGGGGAACTTTGGTTGATCCTGGACTGTACAGTGGGAGTGTTATGTATACATGGGGACACTCGCGAATATCCCACTGCCGTCATCAACCTACATACACCTTGTGGTACTATCACCCATGAAGTGGGGGTGGTGGGGACCCTGTTTCATGAGGCTATTATCGGCAGAGACTTACCGGTGTTTTGGGACCTCTGGAGACGAAGACCCACCTCAGGTGCTGTTGCAGATAATGGACATCACGTGTGTCCGGCCTTGGCCCCTGAACCCTTTGAGGCCAATGTACCCACACCAGCAGTAGGGGTGACCCCATGTGATGAATTCTCTCCCCTAGAGGTCCTAGCTGGTGAGGTCGAGGGCCACGAGGAGGTGGCCGACATGCCGGACCTTGAGATTTCCCGTGAAAGTTTTGGGGCTGCACAGCTACAGGACCCTACCTTGTTTAAAGCACGGGAGAATGTTAAGGTGATAAATGGGGTACTCCAAATACCAGGGGCTGACAAAATGTACCCCCGAATGGTGATTGTTGGAGAACTGTTGTACAGGGTCGACCAGATACGGGGTGAGGAGGTTGAGCAACTTGTAGTACCCCAATCTCACCGTAGGCTGGTGCTAGATTTGGCACACAAACATGTGCTGGGAGGGCACTTAGGTGCTGAGAAGACCCGAGAGAGGATCCTGCAGAGATTTTTCTGGCCCGGGGTGTGGGAGGAGGTAAACCGGTATTGTAGCTCCTGCCCTGAGTGTCAACTTACTGGCCCGGTGTCCCACTTCAGGAGTCCTTTGGTCCCGCTACCAATCATAGAGGTGCCATTTGAACGGATTGCAATGGATCTGGTTGGCCCCATAGTCAAATCCTCAAGGGGGCACCAATACATCCTGGTTATCCTGGACTACGCTACGCGGTATCCCGAGGCGATTCCATTAAGGAACACCTCCTCCAAAAATATTGCTAGGGAGCTGTTCCAGGTATTCTCACGCACAGGCCTCCCCAAGGAAATCTTGACTGACCAGGGTACCCCATTCATGTCTAGGGTAATGAAGGAGATGTGTAAGTTACTGCAGGTTAAACAGCTCCGCACCTCTGTGTATCATCCTCAGACAGATGGCCTAGTCGAGAGGTTTAACAAGACCTTGAAGGGGATGCTAAAGAGGGTGGTCAGCAAGGATGGGAAGGACTGGGATTGTTTGTTGCCCTATTTGATGTTTGCCATACGTGAAGTTCCCCAGTCCTCCACAGGGTTTCTCACCCTTTGAGCTGTTATATGGCCGTTCCCCACGTGGGCTTTTGGATATAGCCAAGGAGACCTGGGAACAGGAGAGGACCCCCCACCGTAGTGTGATAGAACACGTCTCCCTTATGCAGGACCGCATAGCGGCGGTAATGCCCCTCGTAAAGGAGCACATGACAAGGGCACAAGAGGCCCAGTCTAGGGTCTACAATAGGTCAGCCAGACTCAGGACCTTTAACCATGGCGACAGAGTGCTAGTTCTGGTGCCCACCGTTGAGAGCAAGTTCTTGGCAAAATGGCAAGGACCATATGAGGTCATGGAGAAAGTGGGGGAGGTAACCTACAAGGTATCTCAGCCGGGGAGGAGGAAACCCGAACAGATATACCACGTGAACCTCCTAAAGCCATGGAGGGAAAGAGAGTCCCTGATAGCCGTGGGAGTAGAAAAAGCGTCTGTCCCCAAGAAGGTGACACCGGAGGTAGGTGTACCCGATGCCAAGGTGCCTGAAGTACGGATCCCGGAGTCCCTCTCCAGGACCCAGATTCAGGAAGCAAAGGAGTTTGTGCTCCGAAATGTGGATGTGTTCTCTAAGTTACCGGGACGTACTTCAGTCATCAAGCATGACATCGTAACCGAACCCCACATCCGGGTACACCAAAAACCCTACCGGGTCCCTGAAGCGCGCCGGAAAGCCATATCCGAAGAAGTCAGGCAGATGTTAGACCTGGGGGTTATCGAGGAGTCTAAAAGTGACTGGTCGAGTCCTATTGTGTTGATTCCCAAACCTGATGGTTCCCTACGGTTCTGCAATGACTTTAGGAAGTTGAACGAGGTATCCAAGTTTGATTCTTATCCCATGCCCAGGGTTGACGAGTTGATAGAACGACTTGGACAGGCTAGGTTCTTCTCCACCCTTGACCTGACGAAAGGGTATTGGCAGGTACCCCTTACTGACAGGGCCAAAGAGAAGACCGCTTTTGCTACCCCTGATGGGCTTTTTCAGTACGTGGTACTCCCCTTTGGGCTACATGGGGCTCCCGCCACATTCCAGAGGTTAATGGATCTTGTGCTAAAACCTCACCGGAGATATGCCTCGGCCTATCTGGATGACATCATAGTTTATAGTAACGATTGGGAGAGTCACCTGGCCAAGGTGCAAGAGGTGGTAGACTCCCTGAGGGCAGCAGGGTTGACAGCGAACCCCCAAAAATGTGCACTGGGTCTGGAAGAGGCCCGTTACCTGGGGTACCGTATTGGGCGAGGTGTCATCAAACCCCAAGTAAATAAAGTTGAGGCGATCCAGCAGTGGCCACGACCTATGAGCAAGAAGCAAGTGAGGGCTTTCCTAGGCATAGTGGGCTATTATCGCCGATTTATCCCCGATTTTGCTACCATAGCGGCACACCTGACTGACCTGACAAAGGGTAGCAGGGCGGTAATGGTAAAGTGGAGTGAAGAGGCTGAGGGGGCGTTTCAGCGACTTAAGACGGTTTTGTGCGAGGGACCGGTACTGATCACCCCTGACTTCACCAAGACCTTTATTGTGCAGACTGACGCTTCTGACGTGAGCTTAGGGGCTGTCCTGTCCCAAGTAGTGGAGGGTGAGGAACATCCCGTGACATTCCTGAGCCGCAAGCTCACACCTCCTGAGAAGAACTATAGCATAGTTGAGAGGGAGTGCTTGGCGATAAAGTGGGCTCTGGAATCCCTGAGATATTACTTGATAGGGCGACAGTTTACACTGGTGACCGATCACTCTCCCCTCACCTGGATGAGTCAGGCTAAAGAGAGGAACGTCAGGGTCACAAGGTGGTTCCTAATGTTGCAGAATTTCAAATTCACGGTAGAACATCGAGCAGGAAAGCTGCATGGGAATGCCAATGCCCTGTCTCGTACCCACTGTCTGATGGCCAAAAGTGTTCGCCCCCACAGGGTCAAACAGAGGGGGAGGGTATGTGAGACACTGAAGGGGTTAACTGTGGATGGGCGGTATGTTTCCCCTAGGTTTTGCTATTATGCAAGGCCTTAGTACTGAGGTTGGGTGTCCAGCACCTTGGACACAGGTGATGGGAGCAGCCCAATCAGTCTTTTTTTTAAACCGCTCAGCAGAGCTGGAAGTGTTGTCTCTCTGGAAGGAGGCTGGAGAGCACACAGCCCTGACCTCTGTGCCTGGAGCAGCAAAGTGTTTTTTTGTTAGTGGTGAGTTAGAGAATCACTGTATAGTTAGCACCCTGACGGGTAGGATATTATTTGTTTTGATGCCTGAATGTGAAGGCTGTTTTATTTTGTTCCTACTGCAATAAACGCAGGCTAGACCTGTTTTGGACTGTACCTTGGTGTCACTGTCTTGAACTGCATCACAGCACCCCGCTACCACGGTCTCTACTGGGCCAAATCTCCCACACACTGTTAAGGTGCTACACCACCTATCATGTTAACTGCCGTGATAAGATATTGGGGCCGATTTACTTACCCGGTCCATTTGCGATTCAGCGGCGCGTTCTCTGAACAGGATTCGGGTCCGGACGGGATTTATGAAGGTAGTTCCTCCGCCGTCCACCACGTGGCGCTGCTGCGCTGAAAAGCATCGGAACGCGCCGGAATACACTGAGCTGGACCAGGTGAAGGTAAGCGACACATTTTCGGTTTTTAAATGCGGCGGTTTTTCCGAATACGTCGGGTTTTCGTTCGGCCACGCCCCCCTATTTCCGTCGCGTGCATGCCGGCGCCGATGCGCCACAATCCGATCGCGTGCGCCAAAATCCCGGGGCAATTCAGGTACAATCGCCGCAAATCGGAAATATTCGGGTAACACGTCGGGAAAACACGAATCGGGCCCTTAGTAAATGACCCCCATAGTGTCAAGGGCGCCCCTGCAATCCATATCTTGGATCGCAGGCACACCCGTGCCCCTCTCTGTGGCGGCGCCCCGGTCCGGCTTTACTAACCTCTCCACGTTCCTGCTCCCATCCCGGCTTGCCAGCACGCTTCCCCGCTCCCTAGGGCGCGCGGGTGCTGGCACTCGCAAATTTAACCCCTTAATGTCAAAGCCACTTTTCACTTTCCTGACACGGCCCATTTTTTAAAAATCTGCACTGTGTCACTATAAGTGGTTATAACTTTGGAACGCTTTAACATATCAAAGTGAATTCGAAATTGTTTTCTCATGACACTTAGTACTTCATGTTAGTTGAAAACTTTTGTTGGTATGTGTTGCCTTTATTTGTGAAATAAAACAGATTTTTAAAATTGAAAATGTTCTACTTTTTCCATACGTATCATAACAACAAAAAAACTTGATAACTAACATTAACCAAATGTCTACTTTATGTCTCCATGTTTTTTTATGCATTCTCTCATTTTTGTACGATGTTATGGGGCTTTGAACTTTAGGTGCGATTTCTCACATTTTCATAAAAAACACTAAATCCTGCTATTGAGGGACCTGCTCAGATTTCAAGTCATTTTAAGAGGCCTAAATAAGGTAAAACCCCATAAATTACCCCATTATAGAAACTACACCCTTTAACGTATGTAAAACAACTTTCATAAAGTTTGTTAAAACAATTGTTTTACAGGGGATAAAACAAAAACAGATTCAAATTGAAATTTACATTTTTTTGGCTAAATGCATGTGTTTTTCAAAAAATATACAAATTCTCAGTTGATAAAATACCAAAACGCTCCACAAAGTTTCATACCCAATTCCTCCTGAGTGTAACAATAACAATGGTAACTTACGTGTTGAGTTGTCCATTACAGTGGTACCATATTGGTGCACATAACTTTTTTGATCACTTTTTAGAACATGTAAAGAGATTTTATGAAAAATGTACATTTTTGGAAACTTTTTTCTGTTTAGTTTTTACGGCGCTCACCGATCGAGTCCAATAATGTTTCTGCGTTATTGTACAGATTGTTACAGACGCGACAATACTAAATATGTGAGGGTTTTTTTTTTTTAATTAGATATGTTTGTGTTTAGGGGACTTTAACTTTCTTTAATTAATTCTTTTTATTAAGTGTTTTTATTAAGTGTTTTTAACTTTTTTTCTTTACTTTTACAGGTTGGCTTGAACAAGTGATGCTCTGATTGCTTGTTCGAGCTCTTCTCCACCTAATACAGTGTAATACAGATGTCTTACGCTGTATTATGTAACACTGCGCATGCTCAGTGTGTTACAGTTGGGTCTTGCTAGGAGGCAGGACCTGGCTCCCGGAAGAAGCTGTGCGGACCTGGGGCACTGGCAGACCAGCTGAAGATCGGACACCCCCGATAAGTGCCATGGGGTGGGGGGGGTCGATTTTGCGCACGGAACCCTTGCATGCCGCGGTAATGCGTGTAAGGGGTGTATGTAAGGGGTGTAAGAGTAAACGCCGATTGTGGGTGCTAGAGACAGGTGCCAGCTGTAACATACAGCTGGCACCCGATGCTTCTGGCACTGGCTCCATTCGGGAGCCGGTGCCAGAAGCATGATGTAATAGTACTGCAAAATGCGGGAACGCACCTCCCGCCATGCAGTACTATTACGTCAAATGTCGGGGAGCGGTTAAAGGGCCAGCACGCCACTGATTGGCACTGGCCACTTCCCGGGTTTACATAAAGGCCGGCTTCTTCCAGCATTCCCCGCCGAATCTTTGAGCTTCTTGCCATTGAGAAAGCTTCCCTCTGCGATAGTTCCCTGCATGATGACCTCCTGTTCTGACTCCGGACCTGCTCTTGACTCTGCTTCTTCGCTATCAGCCCTGACCTCCTGGTCCGTCCCTGACCTGGAACCGTTGCAGCCTGCATTGACCACTACCTGTGCCCGACCACAAGATTGCCTGCCGATTGTGTACCTCGACCTTGGCTGCCACCGTGGACAAGTCGCGTCTGTGGAATGACCTGTTGCACTATGCTGCAGCAAGACCAACCCGCTTTGCGGCGGGCGGTGCCATTTAGAGTCCGGTCTCAGGTGATGGCTTGTGTCATTGCCTGCGGTCGTCCAGGGGGTTCACTACTCCAGAAGCCTGACAGATTACACCAATTGCAGCTGTCAACATCAGGTTTTAAACAGCAAACACCTGTCCGATGCTGGGAGGTCTCAACCCAAGAGTCCTCTCCATACACCCTTCTCAGCATGAGGACGCATACATATATAGGAGTAAAATCCCAATGTGAATCTTTAATGGTAATGAAATCATGAGCTGCAGAGTAACTTTAGTGCTTTTTTAGCTTTAGTAGTCAGGGCACTGCAGACTATGAAACATTATCCATTCATTGTGCAGTTGCATCCAGCAACATTTATGTATTGTCTGCATATAGCCATTCATAAATGAATATTTGCCTCCTAGAATTAGAACAGAACAAACCAAAATGATTCCTAAACAGTAATAACTCTAGTGTTCCTGAATGTCGGGGGAATATTTATCTTTTTATATAAAACCTTCCATGCCAGCAATAGAACAAGTACTATTTTCAATCATAAACAGGGGAGATGTCCCCATAATACTTATGCGGTCCGCTTGCAATAAATTCTGAATAATGAAACACTTATCATTGAAGATACTGTAAGGACAAAACTGTACAATCTGCAAGTTTATCTGAAGCTGAGACTTTTGGCAACAAGGAAAAAATTTCACAAAACTTTTATACTGTATAACATTAAAGTGATGCATAAAAAGGATTGGAATACTTGTAGCTTTACTTCTCAGTGAAAATGATTAAAATACTGGATTATTCTTGCTGCATAGTAATTGAAGATCTTTAATAAGTGGCCTACTGATATTTACCTGAATATAATAAATGACTCTCCTCTCCAGAGCGTGACAAACAGTGGTCCAGCCCACTCCTAAAATCTGTCTTATTAATGGGAGATGGTTGATGAATACAGTCAAAGTGATGAATGGGAATGAAGGAAAGAGGTGTGATAATCTAATTAATGTGTAATTCATCAAGCTAACCCAGATTTGAGCAGTATCACTGCAGATATTACAGTATCTATGCATGAATTGCCCATACAAAATTGTCCTAGTTTCACAGTCTTTAATGCTTAGACTCAAATGTGTTGTGTTGTTGTATAGTTGTTGTTGTATAGTTGTTGTTGTGGCCTATTTTGTATGCAGAATATAGGAAAACATAAAATATACAGATGAATATTATTGATGATTCTCAGTAATAACACATACTGTTATATCAAAATCATTGCCCATCTGAACATTCAGTCGCTGCCAGGTAAATCCTTATAAACCTGAATGTTATTGGCAGTAGTTTGAGGTTCATTTTTGCTACTGAAATATTGAAATAGCATTTTATAATGATTGGCTGAATGTCCAGCTGTAAAAAAAAAGCACAAATAATTTAGCAGCAAAGTGATAGTATTTTTCATTTTATTGTAGGAAATTAAAAAAAAGTTTAATGAAATCAATTACTAAATTGAAAATGTATTAAATTCATGGGCTTGTGGAGGAGTAAAATTGTTGTATAAAGTCAGGGAAATGAAAAGATTAGAACTGAAGTCAAGCTCACTCTCACCTCAGAATCCCCCTACTGTTGTATTTGTATTTATGTCAAGGTCAAACTAACTGACTCTACTGAAGCCTGTTGTGTGATGTCAATCACAGCAAAGGAGGCGTTATGAGTTGGGGAAAGCTTGACTTCACTTCAAAGTTGAAGTTCATAAAAGTTATGAAGTTCATAAAAGAAACATGATATGTAAGGTATTAATCTGCTTCACAAAATACAGGTAATGGTTTATTTATTTACAGGTTCCCTTTTTAATTTTTGTTGCTGCACCTTGCACTCCATAAGTATTTTATGTTGACGCCACAATATAGCTTCTTTTCCGACCCCCACTCTTTGATTTTTGTCACTCAATTAAGGTACAGCTCCTCAATCCAAACACTTTTCCTGCACTTCTAGTTTTTGCTACATAATTAGACCAACAAATATCAAGTCTATCAACTTCTTAAGCCATTCTTGCATGTGGGTTGACATTTCTGACGCTCATTTGATCTTCTTATTGTGCGCCAAATACATTACCGCTGTGTGCCACCTTATAACATCACAGTGTAAAACCATGCTAGAATCAGGTGGCAAAAAACTAGCATCAATAATAATGAATGCCCCAACCTTCAATATTTTGCAGACCCTTTGATGGATTTTGATGAAAAACATTCAAATCCTGTCAATTTTTTTTCATCTGGAATCTACATTTGATTCACTACATCAATGATACAGCTCCTTACAGGACATCAATGATTGGCATAGAAAAAGTTAATAGATTGCTACAATATATACTCACTGGTACGAACTGTGTCATCCACATTCAGATAGCGACTTCTCCCTTTGAGATTACTCTGCAGTACCCTTAAGACACATAAGAGAAGCGTGTCCAATGGATTTAGATGAATACAGGACAACTGTCATGATTTTCAGGGAACTGAGGAGACTGTCAAAAACCATGTAGCTCCAGAATGCACTTAATCTTAGAATATAAATCAAACTCAGAGTAAGACCTTTTTATATGCTCACCGCACAGATCTTTTTTTGTCAACCTAAATTTCTCCTATACATAATAAATTCCCGACTTAACGTGACCTAAAATGTGCCCATTGCAACTTGTGGTAGAGATAGAAGAGGATTAAACAACAAAAAACAGTGATTGTAAAACAGTGGCATTAATGTAACAGAGAACAGAATCTTCACTGCTATTGGCAAGGTTGTATTTACAGCTCACGCTGACCCAGGCACCAAAGATGGACATGCACCCCATTAAAAGCCCATTTCAAAGGAATTGAAATTGCATTTGTTCGATGTTAACAAAGGAGATCAAGTATAAAACAATCTCAGAGTGCTCTGTATTAATTGAAGGACTATTAACTTTTAAGCTTGGAGAGTCGGAGTGCTGGTGCGTGCCCAAGCAGCAGCAGAGGAGCGGACATGCTGGAGTCTGCCGATAACCCATGTTAGCTCCTATTCCTGGTAGACTATGGACACCATAGATAAAAGCTATAAACTCAATTATTCAACTTTATAAATCATGACTTCCCGAGCTGTTCTTCCTATAATTTTACTTCACACTATCAATCTGGTCACAGAGTGGTGAAGGTTTTCTTCTCTTTAGGACACCCCTTGTGAAATTGTGCTGAATGGCAGATACAAACCTGGCAATTGGACCTTGGTATAAAACCGGGTCTGGATCCCCCACTAAAGCGGTACTTAAGTTTCATATCCCTTCTTCCATACATGGCAAATTTGATATCAAAGCATGATGGGTGTCAAGAAATATTCTTTTGACAACAATTTCTGATTTTCTGATGGCTGAAGTTGATTGTCTTGCCTATACCTCTGCCCTCATGCTTTATACTGCAGCAATGTTTACATTAGATACCTTTCCATTACATCAATGGCTGAATTAAAGTATAAATTACAAATAACTAAACTACCATTGGGAAAACAGAATTACCAGGTAACCGTTAAACATTTACTATGAGAATAAAGTCTCAATAAGCCGGAAGCCTGGGGAGGAGATCCTCTTTAAGTATTTATCTAGGAATACAGGCAGTCCCCGGGTTACATACAAGATAGGGTCTGGAGGTTTGTTCTTAAGTTGAATTTGTATGTAAGTCGAAACTGTATATTTTATAATGGAAGTTCTAGACATTTTTTTTTTCTTTTGCCCCGGTGACAATTGGAGTTTCAAAATTTTTGGTGTAATTGGACCAAGAATTATCAATAAAGCTTCATTACAGACACATTACAGCTGATCATTGCAGTCTGGGACTATAGTAAAGCATCCAGAGAGCTTCACCAGAGGTCACAGTGGGCAGAGGGGTCCGTCTGTAACTATGGGTTGTCTGTAAGTCGGGTGTCCTTAAGTAGGGGACCGCCTGTATATATTACACATTCGGGTGCCAGGGGCAGATTAATCTAATCATTGAAATAACTGTACTGAAAGGCTTATGCTGAAAGCTGAAGAGGGAACATACAGGCAACCAACATGTGAAACAATGTTTTCCTACTATAATAAACTCTACTTCAATGTTTATGCTCCACATGAAAATCAGTATAGAGAATAATAGCATCCACTAAGAACCTCATGCTCCGGATAAGGGTGTATTCAATCCTTGTTAGATCTGTAGATTTCTTGCCAAAAAACATGAAAGAATCCCATAAGAGGAATTCAAGAATTCTTTGCTTAAAGGAAATATTTCCTGCCTTACTATGGTATAGAAATTTTCTGATCCAGTTTATAAACTGAAAATATGATCAGGACACTTGAAAAGCTCAGTGGTGAGTATTATTATTCACACATTTATTTCATTCATTGTTTACCATTTCCAGCACAATTAATATATAAAAATGTTTATATACACTTAAATTAAAAAAAAGTAGAAAGCAGTGCAAACTGACCAACTAGTAGCAGAAGATCCTGCCAACAAGGACTTCCAATCTACAGGTCAAAGGCTTCGGATATGACTGTGGTGTTGTGAGATGTCCTAATGAGGTCTGTGTTTATTGTGTTGGAGTAGTATAGATACACAGGAGAAATCTAAGAGATAGTTACGTTTCAAACTGAAACTAATTTGTAATTTGCGTCTAAATTACCTTGCGTCACATTTATTAAATTTTTAGAGACCTTTCTGATGTGAAAGTTAAATATTTCAAAAATGGAGACCTGGGGGAGGAAGTCTGTGCGCCACAAACTATGCAAATGCACCAAAACTTTGGCTCACTCTTCTGAAGGAAACTAGACCAACTATCAAATGGTGCAAAGTACAACTAAACAGTCTTATTACTACAGAATTAACAAAAATGGTAGCACTCCTTTAGGTAGGAAGCCTCTTTTTATTCAGGTGTCATAGCAAACATAACTTGACGTTTTGGCACAGACAGCCTTTGTCAGACGTAGTCGTGGGGGGATTATTGAAGAGCAGTAATCTGGCATTTGTAGGTTTTTTCCGTATATGTATATATATGTATCACTAAACAGAAAAATAAATACATCATTACTTAGTTCTAACAGGTAGTGATGCTGGTTTATCAAGATAAATTATGAAGGTAGCTTTCCTTTAAGAACAAGGGAAAAGATCAAACTGATGACGTCAGTTTGGAGTTCTAAACCCCAATAGCATAAGTACAGGTAGGCTTAGAGACACATTTATCCAAGTACTGCTCCTGCTAATTCAGTGTGATATTTTACCCTGGGTCATGGTTGCCCATACAGTTTGACTTTCATAAAACAGCTCTATTTGACAAAGGTTGAACTTGATGAATAAGTGTCTTTATTCCATCTAGTTCTATGTAAAGTTATCACTGAACAGAGACAAAGGTGTAACTATAGTAACTGCCAAACATGCACCTACAATAACTGCAGCTTCTACAAGTATTATGATTCTCACCTTCTGTTAATGCTACATTGTAGTTGTAATAGGTTTAGCATTCACAGGTTGCTGTAAACCCTGTGGATTTTGTGACTCCCTCACAATGAAACTAATATCAGTAACAAGTATAATTTCCCAGCGTAGTTGTATAATATAAAATGTAATTTATGTCTGTAAAATCATTTAATGTCAGCATTGCATTTTGACTAAAGTATACATTTCCCATCCACAAGTCCTAGGTTTAAGAAAACAGCAAAAAACTATTGCGATAGAAAAATCTGGTATAGGTCATGTGCCGGAGAGGTTTCACTTAATATAAATATTCTATTGGAAATCTGAATTCTGTGCATGCCTCTACCAAATCCTTTGTCTTTTCAGCCCTGATCCCACCTTTTTTATGGCATTTTAGGAATGATATACTTTAATGGTATGTGACCATGTGGACTCAGCTGTACTAGCTTCTATCGCTCACTATCTACACCCTGAATTCCCATTATGCAATGTCTTACATTTTTAGGCACCATATACAAACCTATAAAGTTGAATAAGCTTACATGACTCAGTCGGTGTCCAGCTGTCTTATTTTGCTTAGAATATATACCGGGTGGATTTTATTTTTTACATGTGTTGTTTCTATATTTAGCAATAGATCTGCTATGTACAATTTTAACCACAGGGAACCCTCCCCCTGGTCTTTACTCTGGACTTCATCTATTCAAAGCCTGATATCATGAATGAATACATACATACTGGGCTAAGTATACCGTGATGAAATGGGCACTTGCCGCTAGGCAGTAGGAAAATTACAGAAGAAAGTATACATCAAATGTAGGAGTTTAATTAGAATGTTTTGTGGGAACTGGAAATTGCTTGGACTGCTGCAGTATTTCCACTGCTACGCCCCTCAGTCACACATATAGGACCACAGTACAATGGATAAAATTAACTTTTTCTCCTTTTAGTTTTCAGTTTACATAGCAGACAATGAGGCAGTCCTGTTACTTTTGTTAGTATGAGCCTATGCCAAATTACCACTTATGGTTCATGCTAGATGATAGTTTTGATGCATCTTTAGATCACTTTTGTCTTAGTTTACAGGACCTATCAATTTTTCAGTATTGTCTCTCACCTTCCAAAAGGCAAAGCATTTTTTATTGTTCCATTAACAGAGCCAATGAAGGCTTGCTTTTTTGCTTTAATATTCTGCCTAATGTACTGGAAAGCTGTAAAAAACACAATTACTTTGCTTTCATGGACCTCTCTGTGCTTTCCAAATAACAAATCCCATTTATCTGTCCCATTTATAAGTGCAGCTACAATCCTGGAATATTTTTCTTTATCAAGCACACACAATCTCAAACACCACTACCTAACACCATCTGCACCTGTGTATGGTCAAACCTGCTGGTAGACTGCTATGGGAGATACTGATTGTTCCTTCCTTGATTTGAACCATACCATATCTTTGATCATTCGGCCCTGCCTCCAAAATTATGGCATGCTGATATGACATGGATCAGGACATACTCAAGATTTTCTTTATCAGATCACTGACCACTGACACTTAACTCATTGAAGTCCATGAGCTGATGCTCACCAGAGAAAAACACAATTAGCAACAGTTGCCTAAGTCTTCAGGTTTGGAATTGAGGAGCCTGTAAAAACTGTGTTACAGTCCCTGTAGTAAGTATATTGAGCATTGAGTGTTTTGCTTGTTGCCTCCCAAAAAACATATAATTTTTTTTAATTATCCTATACCATTTTTATAGGCTTCTCAGGAATGTCTGCCTAAGTATTTGATATAACTTTACAGTTAAAATGATCCTGCAAAACTTATGTAGGCGGTCCCTGACCCGACTTACAGATGACTTGTAGTTACAGACGAACCTCTCTGACCACTATGACCTCTGGAGAAGCTTTCTGGATGCTTTACTCTAGTCCCAAGCTGCAATGATCAGCTGTAAGGTGTCTGTAATAAAGCTTTATTGATAATCCTTATTCCCATGACAGCACAACATTTTGAAAAATGTAATTGTCACTGGGACAAAAATTTTTTTTAGTACAAACCTAAAGAACCTATCTTGTACATATCTTGGAGACCACCTCTACTTAGCACTAAACTCCATTCATCTATGCAACATTATATATATATATGTAGCATGCATTTTTATTTTATATACAGTATACAGGAAGCCTCCTTCCTACTAAAATCAACTTTAACAATTATGCAAATGAGACCTGCTCTGCTCATTGTTATAGCTTGTGAAGCTACAGCCCCTGGGAGATCTAGAAACACCCACCAGAGCCCTTCAAGCTAAATTGAATAATTATAAAAGTTTATTTTAGAAGGAAGGAGGCCATTGATAACAAATTTAAGAACATTACCATGGTCACTGTGCTTAAATCTGTAAGTGTCCCTGGTCCCTGATAGAAGATTTCTTTAAGTACAATTTGCTTGTGTTGAGTTTACTGACATCCCCTCGATCTAGGAAAGAATGCCACTGCCCACAGTTCCAAATCCTTCGGGATCTACTAGTATAATGCTTCAACTTCTATACAGATGTCCAGTGTCCAGACTAACTGCCTCAAGCCTAATCAATAGGTCAAACCACCTAAGGGCGCCAGCCCTTAGTAAACTTTAGAAAGGCTATAAAAATCTTTTGTTATGGGTATTAAAGGTAAAATTAAGGAAAATTCTGTCTCATCTATGAGGCCTTCTGTCTAAGCCTTTCTCAGCAAGGTAACTGACTGTAGAATTAGAAGGTAAAATTTCATCTACAGTTGGGTATGATCAAGACACATTTCATGATAGTTGGGGGTATCCGTTAAAATCTCATTGCATCCTGTCATCGGGGAGAGGTCAAAACAGCTTTCTCTGAGTTTGTTTTATCATTGATATATAACATGGTTGCTCTAATGTTCACCTTTCGAGATAGATGCAATGAAATTACCTTTCTTAGATGGAGGAAAATTATCTAGGGGTATACCATAAAGCTATAGAAAAAAGGACTCTCTATTGAGATGGAGGAATTGCCACCCCAAACCTCTTAAACAACGGATCCCTAGAGGCCAGTACCTACTTCTAAGGAGAAATTGTACTGACTTCAAAACATTGGTCAGGCAAGCAGGAAACCAGAGATCTAGGTGTTGGGCCAAAGGATATCCCAAGGAGTCTTAAGAAATGCTTTTTAGGAAACCCACAAAAGAAGCTGATGAGACCTCTTGGGTGTACAGAGAACATTATTAGATTCCTTTATTTTTAAATAGTGCACACAGAACTACATGGAGCTTGCCAAATCAGTCACTGTCCCCATGGGGCTCACAATCTAATCAACCTAACAGAATCTTTGGGAGGAAACCCACATCAGGGGAGGAGGGGGCAATGTTGATTTTTATGTATTTTATGTAGAACCAGAAGGGTTAAATGAGATGCTAAACTTCAGTTGATATCTATGATATGAAGCAACACTTTCTCCCCTGGGCATGAGTCCATTAATCGTATTTTTGGAATCCACTGTAATATGTGTACCACCTATAGGTGACCATGCATGTCCGTTCTGGCAAAACTGTTTATTCAGTGTTTTATAATTGTGCCTCTTTTGTTTGTTTTACTTGCTCATTTGTGATAGCCCTTAGCCAGTTTTCATATAATTTGTTGTGGAAGTGCTGTTATTAATAATTATAATAATCACTCCTTCATTTATATAGTGCACACAGAGCTTGCCAAATCAGTCCCTGTCCCAAGGGGGCTCACAATCTACCAGTATGTCAGTTAAACACAGAAAGAACATACAAACTCATTGCAGATGTTGACCTTGGGACATGAACCCAGGTCCCCAGCGCTGCAAGGCTGCAAGCCACTGTGCCCCCCTAGTTTGTGAACTTAATGGGTACTCAATGTAATCTAAGTTTTTAAAATTGGACATAACTGAGGAACACCATTCACTGCATGAGTGTAACTGCATGTGAACAGAGAGTCTTAGGCTGGTGCCACACGCACCGCTTTGTCTGCACTTTGTCTGCCCGGGACGGGCCGCGGCCCGATCGCGTCAGTGTTTCTTTGGAAACGCCTGCGATCGGGAACGAGGCGCCGGTGTTTTGCATTAAATTAACACAAAACACCGGTGGCTCATTCCCGATCCCAGGCGTTTCCATAGAAACACCGATGCAATCGGGCCGCGGCCCGCCCCGGTGGGTGCAGCTTTCTCTGCGTTTGTGTTTTCAAAACTGAAATGGACAAAGCATCCAAGTACCCATGGAGAAGTAGTATGTATACTATGTCTGCACAGCACACTCCACACCCTCAGGTTTCCCCCACCCATAGTTCCCTCTATAGATAGCTGCTTATACAGTGTTGTGGGGTAATCACAATAATGTAGGATAGTCCCTCAGGTGCAGTCTCATAAGCTGATGAGTGCATCCATATGGGGCAGAAAACATGTAGGGACTGAGATATTTACAGTCATGGCCAAAAGTTTTGAGAATGATACAAATGTTAATTTTTACAAAGTCTACTGCATCAGGTTTTATAATGGCAATTTACATATACTCCAGAATGTTATAAATAGTGATCAGCTTAACAGCAATTAATTGCAATTAATTGCCTAGAAAATGAACTATTTCCCCAAAACACATTTCAACTTCATTGCAGGCCTGCCTTAAAAGGAGCAGCTAATATCGTTTCAGTGATTGCCCCATTAACACAGGTGTGGGTGTTCATGAGGACAGGGCTAAGATCAATCTGTCATGATTAAGTAAGAATCACACCACTGGACATTTTAAAAGGAGGCTGGTGCTTTGCATCATTGTTTCTCTTCTGTTAACCATGGTTATCTCTAAAGAAACACATGCAGTCATCATTGCACTGCACAAAACTGGCCTAACAGGGAAGAGTATCGCAGCTAGAAAGATTGCACCTCAGTCAACAATCTATCGCATCATCAAGGAATTCAAGGAGAGAGGTTCCATTGTTGCCAAAAAGGCTCCAGGGCAAGGACCAGGATAGTCTTTTAAAAGTGTTTCAGCTTAGGAATCTGGCTACCAGCAGTGCAGAGCTTGCTCAGGAATGGCAGCAGGCAGGTGTGAGTGCATCTGTACGCACTGTGAGGCTGAGACTCTTGGAGTTAGGTCTGGTGTCAAGGAGGGCAGCAAAGAAGCCACTTCTCTCCAGAAAAAACATCAAGGACAGACTGATATTCTGCAAAAGGTACAGGGAGTTGACTGCTGAGGACTGGGGTAAAGTCATTTTCTCTGATGAATCCCCTTTCTGATTGTTTGGAACATCTGGAAAACAGCTTGTTGGGAGAAGACAAGGTGAGCGATACCACCAGTCTTGTCTTATGCCAACTGTAAAGCTTCCTGCAGCCATTCATGTGTGGCGTTGCTTCTCAGCCAAGGGAATCACAGTCTTGCCTAAACACACATCCATGAATAAATAATGGTACCAGAATGTCCTCCAAGAGCAACTTCTCCCAACCATCCAAGAGCAGTTTGGTGATCAACAATACCTTTTCAAGCACAATGCCATAAAGCAAAGGTGATAACTAAATGGCTCAGGGAACAAAACATAGAGATTTTGGGTCCATGGCCTGGAAACTCCCCAGATCTTAATCCCATTGAGAACTTGTGGTTAATCATCAAGACAAAATGTGACAAAATGCAAGCATTGATTGTGCAGGAATGGACGGCTATCAGTCAGGATTTGGTCCAGAAGTTGATTGAGAGCTGCCATGGAGAATTGCAGAGGTCCTGAAGAAGGGTCGACACTGCAAATATTGACTTGCTGCAGTAACTCATTCTAACTGTCAGTAAAAGCTTTTGTTACTCATAATATGATTGCACTTGTATTTCTGTATGTGATAAAAACATCTAACAAACACACATAAAAACCAGAGGGCAACAGATCATGTGAAAATATAATATTTGTGTCATTCTCAAAACTTATCGCCCTGACTGTATACTCTACTGGTTTATAGGGTCATGTTAGCACTGCAATAGGGACAGTTGGGGAAGGACAATGTCAGCTAAGTGGTGGTCTGCTTTTCATAAGTCATGAGGGTAGGTCAGGATCTGATGAAGGGTACATGGACCAAAGTCTGGATCAGACATAAGCTGTGAGATCCAACCTTTTTATAATAATAAATCTTTATTTATATAGCACCTTCATATTCTGTGTCGCTTTACACGTCATGGGTACATATATATGGGTATATATATATATACAGGCAGTCCCCAGGTTACGTACAAGATAGGGTCCGGAGTTTTGTTCTTAAGTTGAATTTGTATGCAAGTCGAAACTGTATATTTAATAATTGTAGATCCAGACAAAAAGAATTATGGCCCCAGTGACAATTGGAGTTCAAACATTTTTTGATGTAATGGGACCAAGGATTATCAATAAAGCTTCATTACAGACATCTTACAGCTGATTATTGCAGCCTGGGACTATAGTAAAGCATCCAGAAAGCTTCACCAGAGGTCAAAGTGGTCTGTCTGTAACTATGGGTTGTCTGTAAGTCGGGTGTCCTTAAGTAGGGGACCGCCTGTAAATATGGGTATATATAGAGATCACAGGGTAATAACATGGTCATAGGAAACAATAGGAAGGCTCTGCTCTGAAGAGCTTACAATCTACTCATACCCATGTGTGCGCATTTCTCCAAGTCTATCAGACTTGAGTGGTTTTTAGTGGATTTACATCACCCATTGATAAAGTGCATGGATTGGACCTGGTGTTGGGGATTATGTATTTTGGATGTGGCGGCTTAGGGTGTTGTGTGGTGATGTGTGAGAGAAGTGGTGCCCTCCCGCCTGCAGCATCAGTGACAGGCGGCTGCCTGCAGCTCCAGCCCAGGCTTTCCTCCTCTCCGGCAGCAGCAGCAGCAGCAGTGTCCCTCCTCCTCCTCCTCCTCCTCCTCCTCCTCCCCGGCTGGCATTGTTTATGAGTGGCTCCTGGTCGTGCTTCCCTCATCTGCCGGCACATCTCTCTCCTGCTCCCCGCCACGGGGCGTCAGTCTGCAGCATTTGCACAGCTCTCAGGGGCCGGGACGAGCCACAGCTTCAGGCACGGAGGCCAGGAGGAGGGCACAGCACTGGCACAAAGGTAGGAGTGACAGCAGCATCTCCATAGCGGTGCCCGCTCCAGCTGCCATGTCTCCCAAGCATCACCCTGGCTGGAGAAAGTTTCCCGTGCCGTGTCCAGCGCTCATCTCCTTTGTCTCGTCCCCTATGGCCGGGAGAGTTTGCTATAGTTGGCACTTATGGCAGAGGCGGCTGCCCAGCACGTGTGGGGTACAAGGCTGGCGGCTGGAGAGGTGGGCACCCTGCACCTGGGGGCTGCTGTCCAGCTCACACCCACTTGTATCTCCTACTCAATGGGACAAAGACTCCTGTACTTAGTTGTTTCTCCTGGGATCCCAGAGAGCAGTGTGTATGTATGTATGTGTGTGTGTATATATATATATATATATATATATATATATATATATATATATATATATATATATATAGACAGAAAGTAGTGCTCCTGAAGTGGCTGCTTACAGAGAACAGTAGCTTGACTCCTGTTATGTATTTGAAGTGTCAGTGGTGGCCTGAGGTGCTATTGTCAGGAGGCTTGAGGCACAGCTCTATCCAGTGCTGACAGCTCTGCCAAATGCCTACTCCAGCCTGTAAGAGTGATTGGCATGGCTGGCACTGGCACTGTCTTATCTCTCATCTTACATTGTTTTGTCCTTTACCATGTCTGTTCTTACCAGTGATGTATGTGCTGCTCCAGACCTTTTCCTATTAACCTCTTCATAAGCCTGCGGCTTCTATAGGCCCCCTATGGAATAGCTGACGGATCAAATTAAATGTGTCCTCGGCGTAGTACATCTGGTGCTGGGATGTGCCTTATCAGCGGTCACAAAGTCCCTTGGAATATATAGAGTGATGTGTGCTAATGTGGGAGTTATATAAAAGTTGGTACAAGTTCCTTGCATGGCTATATTTGGTATTCCTGCTATTACTAGATCTATGTTCTGCTCTTCACAATATGCGGGCGCCTTAGTCACTGCCACCACGTATATGCCATAAAATATGCATATCCCTTTTAATGCCGCACATTGAGTAGCACCTAATTGCCTGTGTGTCTCTCTCGGCATTGTTCTCTTTTCACATGCCCCTCTAATAAGGTTAGTAATTCTTTGTACACTTGTTCTCTCTGCTAAAAAGGCATTTGCCATCAGTCAGCCTGTGCAGCCAATGTCATACAGTCACTGACTATTATAATAGTTTATACTGTAATTCACGTTACTGTTATTCACAGACATAGTTGCGCCGAGTTTGTCACTTGGTGCAATTTATTATGATCAATGATGTTGGCAGGTAAACTGCTCTTTCTAGAATTTTGGCTCCAAAAGTCATACAATAGGGTATTTGTGATATTTTGGTCTTGCTAGTATTACAGGACTTTTTGCTTTTAAACAATTTCACTCTGGCAGGGGCTGACATTGGAGTCAACTATAGGTAGAGAATGGATATACCTAACAGTTTTTAGATTTGCACTTCATGTTTTAATGGAGTCTTGCAAGTAATATGATAAATGCCCCCATTGAGTTATCACAAAGAGCTTCCCATATAATAATATAATATACTCAATATAGTTCCTACATTAAGTTTCCACTGAAAAAAATGTATATACAATTTCCAGCCCCATGTTTGAGAATAATCCATAGCTTACTTATCCTTGGATGCTCTGCTGCTCAGTTCCTGAACATGTCCAGATATTCTGCTTTTCCTTCTTCAGCAGTGACATCCCCACACAGGTTGGTGAGTGAGGTGAGGGATATCCATCAACATTGGCAAAATATTGCACTTACATAGTACCGAACCCTCAGAAACAGTCAGAGGCAAAGGAAAGGCAGCAGTATACAGACAGGACCCCCAAATGCAGTCAGAGGCACAAGCCAATCAGCATCCAATTATAGACATTGAGAGGCAAGAGACAGTCAGCAAGCTATTGACAGGACCCCAGAACCGAAACCGAAGAAAGGGATATGTGGACCTCTTAGTAACCTGCAGCCTAACGGTAACAGTCAGAGGCAAGACTCCGCAGGCTACTGACAGAAACTGAGATCAGAGCCAGTGAGAAGGATACTGACCAGGACCTCATACCAGAGCAATAAAAGGCATGGAATAGGCAGCAGGATACAAACAGGACCACCAAATGAAGTCAGAAGCACATGCCAGTTAGGGTCCCATAATAGACAGTCAGAGGCAAGAGACGGCCAGCAGGCTTCTAATAAGACCCCTAGAACCAAACTCATGGAAAGTAATAGGCTGCAGGATACTAAGGGGTCTGAATAACAGAAATATTCGGAGGCAAGGATCAGCATGCTACTGACAGGACCCCTTAGAACACAAACAGACAGGTAAGGGCTAGGTAGCAGGCTACCGAATGGACCCCCAAATGCAGTCAAAGGCAAAGGCCAATCAGGGTCCCAAAGTAGGTAGAGACAAGAGATAGCCAGCAGACATCTGCCTGGACCTACAGAACAGAAACGGTCAGAGGTACCAATTTGACATGCTTTGTGCAGGGCTGTGTAATCTGTGTGCGCTATATAAATGAAGAATTATTATTATTATTAGAGGTAAGAGCTAGTCAGCAGGGTACTGACAGGGACCGAACAACAGAAACAGTCAGAGGCAAGAGCCAGTCAGCAGAGTACTGACAGCGACCAACAACAGAAACGGTCAGAGGCAAGAGCCAGTCAGCAGAGTACTGACAGCGACCGAACAACAGAAACGGTCAGAGGCAAGAGCCAGTCAGCAGAGTACTGACAGCGACCGAACAACAGAAACGGTCAGAGGCAAGAGCCAGTCAGCAGAGTACTGACAGCGACCGAACAACAGAAATGGTCAGAGGCAAGAGCTAGATAGAGCTAGATGTCTGTAGGCACAGTTTCTGGAATTCTTGAACTGGAATTGGTTATATAGCTTTACAATGGGCCCCCAGAATGAACTTTGCTGGTGGGTCCTAAGCACCCAAGTCTGACAAAGTTGTTAGTCTTGATTGCAGTAATGGTATCACTGATACCCCCATGTGAGATGTGAGCCTATAAGGTTACATCACAAGTGCATATTCACATGTCAACGCGCTGTTCCTGAATTATGTAGTGTAGACATCTGCATATGCCCAGTTCCTCCATATACTTTACATATGATTGGTCAAACCCTGGTAACACTTGCATTGAAATTGGGTGTAATATCCCCCATGGACTGGTTACATGCTATAACGTAAGCATCCTTTCCAGATAGGATCATTATATGCCTTATTGTACAATCCTGATCATGTGTGATATTGTCATGTGATTTTGATTTGGTATAAAAAGACTTGTGTTTATTGGATGTCATTCTCTGTTAAGACATTGTACTGTAAAATCACTTGTGGTGCTCGATCACTTTGCACGCAATAAGTTGCCATGGAGCATTACCCTTAGAGTTGTCATGGTGTACAAACAGTGCAGCCCTAAACAGTTAACTCAAGAACATCATCTGCACTACATCTGTATATAGTCTTCTTATATGCAGCACTTTCTGTGTTGTACAACAATAGGCTTTTTTTACATTTTTCCTTTTTTTACAGCAATTTTAAAAATAGCAAGTCTTCTTTCAGAAACTAAAACCAGCTAAGATATCATAGTATATAAGGCTGGAAAAAGACGCAAGTCCTTCAAGTCCAACCAAGAATTGAATAAATGTTTTATTCCCATACCCTGTGATATTTTTTCTCTCCAAAAAGGCATCCAGGCCTCTCTTGAACATGTACATAGAGTCGGCCATAACAACCTCCTGCGGCAGAGATTTCCATAGTCTCACTGCCACAGGCCCCGGTATAAAAAGATCCCTGTACTGCTCATTCAGGTATTTGTACATTGTAATGAGGTCTTTTTTTCTAAATTGAATAATCCCAAATTTTGTAATCTGTCATTGTATTCCAGTCCTCCCATTCCTCTAATAATCTTGTTAAATGGTATATGGTAAGAGATAGAAATGTGCCACAAGAGCTTGCAATCTATAATAGGTGCATCGTAGAAAGAAAAGCAAGATAGAAATAATGAACTGGTGTAGTATTTGGAGCCATCCATGTAAGGCTGGGTTCACATCACGTTTTTTGCATACTGCTGATGGACACTTTCCCCACTGAAAAAATATGTATCTAAACGTCTTGTGCGTCTGTATACTTTTTTTTACTTTATTTCCTTTAGGAAAACGTATATAACAGTGATATCTCAGTTATATGTACAGTAATATCCCAGGGCTGTGTACAGTGATAATCCAGTGTTGTATACAGTGATATTCCAGTTATTTATACAGTGATGTGCCAGTAATGTATATAGTATTACTCCTCTCCTGTGTATATTGATATCCCATTTATATGTACAGTGGTATATCAGTACTGTATATAGTATTACTCCTTTCCTGTGTATATTATCTCAGTTATATGTACAGTGATATACCAGTACTGTATATACTATTACCCGTTCTCTGTGTACAGTGATATGCCAGTTATATGTACAGTGATATGCGAGTAGTGTATATAGTATTACTCCTCTCCTGTGTATATTGATATCCCAGTTATATGTACAGTGATATACCAGTACTGTATATAGTATTACTCCTCTCCTGTGTATATTGATATCCCATTTATATGTACAGTGATATACCAGTACTGTATATAGTATTACTCCTCTCCTGTGTATATTGTTATCTCAGTTATATGTACAGTGATATGCCAGTACTGTATATACTATTACCCCTCTCTGTGTACAGTGATATGCGAGTACTGTATATAGTATTACTCCTCTCCTGTGTATATTGATATCCCATTTATATGTACAGTGATATACCAGTACTGTATATAGTATTACTCCTCTCCTGTGTACAGTGATTTTCTTAGAACTGTGTGTAATATACCAATTCCGTATACAGTGATATTCTAGTGTTGTGAAGAATAATAAACCATTGTTATGTACAGTGAAATTCTTAAGCAATGCAAGATGCTATTCTAGAGCCATGTACAGTAATATTCCAGTGCTCTGTATATTGTTGTACCTCTCCTGTGTACAGTCATATTCCAGCTCTACATACAGTCATATCCCAGCACTGTATCCATTGTTATTTCTCTAATATGTACTGTAATATCCCTACAGGAGGTCAGGGAGGTCAGGACAGGAGGTCCCCTACTTTAGGACACCTGACGTAAAGACGACCCCTAGTCACAGACGGACCCCTCTGCCCCCTGTGACCTCTGGTGAAGCTCTCTGAATGCTTTACTTTAGGTGTCTGTAATGAAGCTTTATTGATAATCCTTGGTCCAATTACAGCAAAAAAAATTTGAAAATCCAATTGTCACTGGGACAAAGTATGTTTTTGTCTGGATATAAAGTTCCGACTTACATACAAATTTAACTTGAGTAAAAGCCGAAGGAACCTATCTAGTATGTAACCCGGGGACTGCCTGTACTGTATATTATGTTATTGCTCTCCTGTGTTCAATGATATTTCCGTGCTGTGTACGGTGATATTTCAGTGAGGTGTGCAACAGTATAGTAAAGCTATATACTGTTATATCCCCGTGCTATGTACAGTGATATTCCAGTGCTGTTTATAACAATATACACAGTGATATACTTTTGCTGTGTACAGTGACATTCCTGTGCTCTAAATATTATTATTCCTGTACCTTGTACAGTGATATCCCAGTTCTACGTATAATATTATTCCTTACCTGTGTACATTGATATTCCTCTCCAATGCACAGTGATATTTCAGTGCTGTATACAGTGATCACTAGAGTCCAGTGGGCCCAAGGGGATAATTCCAAATGGAGCTCCCTTCACCTAACCAAGACCACCAATATCACCTGGGTATTAAAAAGAAATAGGGGAATCCGCGTTCATTAGTTTGTGCCTTTACTTAAGATATATTGTCCACTATTTCCCTGATCTCTCATGGCAGGTGGTGGTTGGCTTTTGTTCGTGCAGTTCGTTTTTTTTTTTTTGTGACTATAAGGCGCACCATCAATAAATGCCTGCTAAAACGTCTAGGTTCAAATATAAGGCGCACCTGATTATAAGGATGAATGACCAGCATGTGGCAGACCTGTGCACAGCTCAAGGCAGCTGTTGTCTGTAAGTACGGTTCATATATAAGTCGCACCTTTGATTTCTGAGAAAATCAAAGGATTTTTTTGTGCTCCTTATAGTCCAAAAAATACGGTAAAGAAGCAGTAGCACCATTGCGCTGCCAGCCCCGGGAATACACCCACAACGGCGCTGTGCATAGTACATAGTTCTTGTTCAGCTGGGACTGACGCTAGACAGGAGTACACTACTCGTATTGCATCTGGCTTGTGCGCTGTGTCAGGGGTCTGCAGGTAGAAAAGGGCAGGTACTGAACGGTGACAGCCGCAGGCCCCCCTCTCCCTGCGACCACAATCGTTATGCCCCTGGTGATATTCCTCTTCTGTGTACAGGGATATTCCTCTTCTGTGTATAGTGATATTCCAGTGCTATTTATAGTATTATTCCCCTCCTACATACTGTGATATCCCCTTCTTATTTTATAGAAGATTTTGTACCTAGTACTTTTGTCTTACAATTTCAGAAGGTCTGTTGTTACTAAGCCTCTCTATATATACTGTAAATGTTTCACAGTTTTCTTGGGGAAATTAATATTTTTATTTTGTGCTTGTCAGTTTCTCAGCCGCTTTGTCATCCTGAAGCATCAAATAAATCAGATATGACGAAGTTGCTTCTGTATTTAATCCAGTGCAAACCTTTGCTTAAAACCCAAAGGGCTCACATACCAGTCTGTGCCAAGGAATGTGATGGGCACAGGGCTCTTGAAATGTACTACAGATTTTTAATGGAAAGTGGCAGCTTTCTCCTATTACATATTGTTGAAACCAGTCAGGTTGAGGAGAACTTATAATATTTGTATCAGAATGGGGGCTACTTATCATTAAACAGGCTTCTTGCGACAATTCTAGGTCTATTTTTGGAGCTCCACTGCCCATCGGATTCATTACAGTGGGTTTGGCCCTTTAATAAATGTTCTTTTTAAAAAAAGGCTCAAAATACATAAAATGTCCCAGCAGAGGGCTGGAGTAACTATGAAACTTTTTATCGGACTTTTTGCAAAAGGCCCATGTCATTGATCTGGCTCTGCACTGTGTTGCACTGGTAGCAGTTCTATGTTTATGCCAGATTAATGAAGTGGTGGAAATAGCCCTATGAGACTTTTTAGCAGTGATGAGTACCATGAAACCTAAATGCCACTATTTTAAGATTTTTTTTTTTTTTTTTTTTAATACAAAAAAAGGCCAGGAAAACCAATGATAAATAACCCCCAACTTGTATATCTACTATGCATTGAATGGCAATAAAGTAAGTCACTTCTTTAAAGGGCTTCTATTTAACCCAGTGGGGGTAATTTATCATATGTTTCTCTTACAGTATTGCAGAGTAATATCATGAACAAGCAATCAGATGATTGCTTTTTCATTTCCCATGGTGGAAATAATAAAGAATAATATTGTTGTTCAATAGAAAAGAAATTAATAAATCAATAAAAATGGCCATAACCCCCAGACATATAAAGAGACATATAATGCTCAAAAAAGTCTAAATCATAACACAAACCCTACAAATATAGCATCGCCTCATCCATAACAACCTGTAAAATAAAAGTAAATAATTATTGAACCCGCACGATGAGCGCTGTAAAAAAAAAATTTAAAACCCGTCAAATTATGATTTTTACTATCTAATCCCATAAAAAGTGATAAAAAAAACCCATATGTACAGGTGGTCCCCTACTTAAGAACACTCGACTTACATACGACCCTTAGTTACAAACGGACCACTGGATATTGGTAATTTATTGTACTTTAGTCCTAGGCTACAATAATCAGCTGTAACTGTTATCACAGGTGTCTGTAATGAAGCTTTATTATTAATCTTGATTCTTATAACAAACCAGCATTTTTAAAATCCAATTGTCACAGAGACCAAAAAAGTTCTGGCTGGGATTACAATGATAAAATATATAGTTCCGACTTGCATACAAATTCAACTTAAGAACAAACCTACAGACCCTATCACATGTTACGTAAAAAAACAAGCCATCAACCAGCTCTGTAGCCAAAAAATTAAAAATGTTATGCGATGAATAACGATACCAACCCCAAAATCACTGGAAAAAGCATCTCATCCCGCAAACAAAAAAGTTGTCACATGACCCCAATATTGAAAAAGCGAAAAATTTTATAGCCTACAAAAGGGGCCAATGAGGAAACTTAAATCCTGGCAGCTGCAGGGTGCTCCTTCCCTTCTGCGCCTCGCCGTGCGCCCATAATACAAGTAACAGCCACGTGTGGGGGGTCTTTGCACTCGGGAGAAATTGCATAACAAATTGTCAGGTGGGTTTTCTCTTTTTATCTTTTGCAAATGTGTACATTTTAGGGCTAAATGAACGTATAACCGACAAAATCGGTCCATTATAAGTTTCACTTCTATTTAGCAAATTTAGGTGGTAAATCGATCTGCCTGAAAACATGATGATTTAGAATTTTGAAAATGCCAAATTTTTCAAAATAATTTTTTTCTCTCTAAATAAACGCAAAACTTATCAGCCAACATTTACCACAATGAAGTATAACATGTGAGGAAAAAACAATATCGGAATCCTTTTGATAAGCAACAGTGTTCCAAAGTTATAACCATATAAAGCGACGCAAGTCAGAATCCAAAAAATGGGGCTGAGCCTTAACCTGTAAACTGGCTGCGTCCTTAAGGGGTTAAAATGTAAATGTCATGCGTGAAACTTTGGTTTCCTTACAGTGACAGTAAAGATTCACTCCCATCACTTCCTGTCTCTGTTGATATACCGAGGCTTGGCAATGACATCTTAGCAATCCAATGTTAGGGTGAGGTAATTGCTGAGGACAAGTAAACCAAGACATTTAAAGGGGTTTTTCCACAAAAGAAAATTTTCACATCTCAATCCCCTAGTGACATTAACACAATACAGATCATTTAACTCCTTACTTTCAAATTTTACTCAGTTTTATTGCTGTTTTAGCTCTTATCACTCCCTAGGTTCAAAATTCCAGGGTGTGGGCGGGGACTCTCTAAGCAGACACATTATGATCCCTCTAGCTCTGTGGGGTGACAGTGTGGTTAGATTATAAGGGTACAGGTGTCTGAGAGATATTTCTCTACAGACTCCATTTTTGTCCAACCGGATGCCATCTTTTCTTAGCCGGTGGGGTCATGTTGTCCACTCAGCCATATTGTGAAATGTCTATTCATGTCATGATTCAGCCATCTTGTGTAATCTGTTTGCCTGCTTCTTCTTGACTCTTGTCAGAGATGGTTTCCCTTCAGCCCGTTTTCTTCTCATTGGGGCAGATTTATCAAGCAGTCTGAAAGTCACAATATTTCCAATTGCCCATGGCAACCAATCACAGCTCCCCTTTAAAATATTCATGAGCACTGGTGAAATGAAAGCTGAGCTGTGATTGGTTGCCATGGGCAACTGGAAATATTTTGACTTTCAGACTGCTTGATAAATCTGCCCCATTATCTTATTTTGGTTAGCAAGAAGTCTTTGGAGCCATTCTCTGTACATTTTGTAGCTGGGATAATATAAACCTACTGTTTATATGAGAACAAGGCCTCTGGACGAAACGGTGCATAGTTCATGAACATTTTGGGAGAATGGCTTAAAGGGGATGTTCTTTTATATTCAGCTGGCCTATAGCATTGCAGTATTTTATCACCTTTTCACGCCCCCTATGCAGATCATTTTCTATGTTTTATATATGTGGCGGTGCGTTAATAAACAGTGTGAGTTTGCATTTTCTAAGAGACTGGAGTGTTTGTCTTGAGTTCTGCTCTCATCCTGGTACCGGTAGCCATTTTGGCTATAACAGTTAATCTGAAAGTCACTTTACAACTGATAAGGGCTGTTTGAGCCCTAGATAAAGATCTTTAGCAGTGTATATACACTTTGATCTGGCTTCTAACATTGTACTAAAACACTGACACATAGAAAGAGGGCTGAGACAGATGATGAGATGCCTATCACACAGAGGCATGACAGACAGAGGCTGACAGACTTTTACATTGTTACACTTATAGCTCTTCTACATCTGTGTTCTCAAAGATATGTGTCTGCCTCCCCCTTCCCCAGGCTCACTTATTTCCTTGTAGTTTGCAGCTTCTCTTTGCTCATGATGTGCTAGTAGGAAGTGAATCAGTGTGAACTATGTGCAGGGGGCGGGGCTACAGGCTCAGAGTAGAAAGACACAAACTCGGCAAGCACGGCCATCACACAGAAATCCAAGATGGCGGCCCTGACCCTAAGTCAAAAGTTACAGGGTCGTATCTAGGGCAACTCAATTTGTGTACAGCAGGACTGATAGAGACAGGTTGGACTTATATCTGTGAAATGCTGTATTTTTGTTATCCTGAGTACATATAAAGGAAATCTACCACCACGCATCTACCTATTAAGGTAGATCCGGTGGCAGGTTCCTCTAATGTAGAGTAGTATAGCCCTTTTAGGGCTAATTCATTTGTGGATCAGAACTGTTATACATTTTAATTCCCCTAATATGTATATTTTCTACGCTGGCTGTATACTACTGGGGGCTGGCTGGCTGTATACTATAGGAGGCTTGCTGGCTACATACTGGGAGGCTGTGACCAATGCATTTCGAGTAATAGGTTTTCCCAGGTTTTGATGGTAAAAGTAGGGGCCTCGGCTTATACTTGAGTATATACGTTTTTTTTTTACTGGAAAACGGTTGCATTCTGTGATCACACAGCTTTGCCCTTGTTCCTATATACCACAAAGCTTTGCTTGGCATAAAGTATCACAGAGACACAATATAGAAAAGTGACAAGTGAAGGTGCTTTAACTACACACAGAAAGACTTCTATTAGAATTCTACATTTTTCTGCACTCTGAAACCAGTAACACACTGACATGAGATGATTTAGGAGTATATCTGCCCTTTTAGAAGGAGATGATCTGTATAAAACTATGACATGCAGAAAGTTATTGCCACCAAATAATCATTCACAACAATTCATCATTCACGACACAAAATAATCTGGACTGGCAGTGTATTTTACCTTAGGTAAGATCGAAGATGAATGAGCTGGAAAAAGATATTGAGATGTTATGATAACTTTATAAGAATACAGACTGGCCAGGTTGTGGTATTTTCTATGACACTATGAATATAGAAGCTGGAAATGGAGGGATTTCAGACTTTAAAGAAATTGTGTGGTTTCATACATTGTTATGCTTTGGGCTCCAGGTGGTCTAAAATAGGAAATAATTACTGGGGTTTGTGCCTCCTATCATTAAAGGGTTATTCCAACAAATACAAGTTTCTTAAAGGAAACCTACCACTGTAATGTAGAGTAGTATAGTATAGCCCTTTTAGGGCTAATTCATTCGTGGCCAAGAAGTTTTATACATTTTAATTCCCCTAATATGCAAATTTTCAAAAGAGGCTACTGGGGCGCGGCTACTCCACACTCCAGTAGCCACTTGCGTTTGGCCTAACAATACATCATAGTGTGCGCCGGCCGGCAGAAACGCATGGTCACGTCTCTGCCGGCTACTACAGCACAGAGAAGATAGAAGAGGAGCCGTTCCAAGGATCAGGAGCCGCGTGGAGCATCTGGGAGCCGGAGGGTGAGTATGTAAGTTGTTTTTTTTTTTAAGTGCAGGGCGGGCTGGCCGGCTGTGCGCTGCGTGGGGGCTGGCCGGCTGTGCGCTGCGTGGGGGCTGGCCGGCTGTGCGCTGCGTGGGGGCTGGCCGGCTGTGCGCTGCGTGGGGGCTGGCCGGCTGTCAATGCGTGGGGGCTAGCCGGCTGTCAATGCGTGGGGGCTGGCCGGCTGTATACTGGAGGTTTTGACCATCGCATTCCCCACCCTCGGCTTATACTCGATTCAATAGGTTTTCACAGTTTCTCGAGTATATACAGTATGTTATACAGATAATGCATCTATTGCTACATAAATATTTTTAGATGTATACTTTTTTTTTTTTTCTATAACCCTTCCAATCAACCCTATATTAATACTGATTACACTACAGGACTACCATGCAGCTAGCATTTTCATTGTAAACTTATCATTGAAAAAGGCCAGCATATTGTCATTATATTGTGGCATATTTATCAAGTTGAGTAGCCTCTGGCTATTTTTGTGACACATGTAAATATGTCTACATAAATTTCAGACAACTAGAGAATTGTCAGGTCCAATGGTCTGCAAGCTACACTAGGAAAGAATCATGTACAATCTTGTGTGTGAATCAGAGATCATGATCGTATCATAACAACATTTCTCATTCCATATGTTCCCAGCCATGGTGGAAATTATACACATGCAAAATAAATGTGTAATAAAGTTTTTTAATTCTCTTTTGCCATTTTCATGCGCTTTCAGGACGCATTCACACTTTATGCTTTTGAATGCATTTTGACTGCATTGCAAAAGGTAACGGGGAGAGGCTTTGCCGAAATGGAAAAATGGGTTTCCACTAAAACGTATGCATTCTGGAATGAGCTCCATGTGTTTTGCTTGTAAATAGTGCAAAACTTGCAATGTTCATTCCAGAAAACATGCATTTCAGTGGAAACACATATGCGTTCTGGCAACATCTCACCACATTGCGTTTTCCATTGCAGTCAAAACACATTCCAAAATACTCAATATCGATACAACCTAATGGGAGTCTATGAGCACCTGTTTCCCTAGGCAAGTAAATGCACTATGCTGCAGCTGATAATACACTGCCTACACCGAAATAAGGCCCCCTGCATATAGCAGTTGTTTTGGACATGTGCTAGCCACTATTTCAATGGCTAGAACATGTTTCCATGGATTTCTATGGGCTCACACAAATAGCCTTGATTTAAATGCTACAAAACTCCAAGCAGGTCCTATTCCTTATCTACACGCATGTGTTAACATTGCGTTAATAAACGTAAACGGTAATGTAATTAGGCAATTTACCTCTCATCAGCTGTTGTAATGCGTTTCAAACACAATGAAAACGCAATGTGTGAACGCGCCCTAAGCTGGAGAAGTCATGCAGTCATCCTTGTCTGAACATTCCTGTCCCTCTGTAACCTGCCGATGTCATTTCCTGCACTTCCTGCTTTCAATCTGCCATAGTACAACACTGACTCCCTGCTTTCGAGAGATGCCCCTGGGTAGGATTCAAAAGGGCGTTTCACCCGACCTGGTTGTATGCATATTGTGAAACTGCAAAAAAAAAAAAAATTACATTCAGTTTGAAAGGCATTTATTTAGGATGTCTTCCCTTTAAAAAAGCATCAAATGTCAAACAGTGATGCAATTTGAACATTGACAGCACTCTGATCAGTATTTTGCATCTATATTTGTAAACCAAAACCAGGGGTGGATCCTACAGAGAAAATGAAAATATATATATATTTTTTTTTTAGTATCCATTTATATTTCTAGCTACTAACTGGAAATAACGCAACATAGTGTAGACACTGCAGCATAACACAGTAGTAGCTTAGCAAGTGTGATATATAATACCAGCAAGTGTGTGATTTCCACTGGTTTCTGCAAAATCTGGACTAATTCCTCAAGTGTATGTAGCTAGCCTGAGGGCTTATTCACACATGTCCTCTTTAAATTTGTCTGTTTTGCATCTGTGTTTTTTTTTTTTTTTTATTCATGTCCATAAAAAAAACTGCTGGTTTACATTCATTAGAAGGTTCCCCATCATTGACAAATGGCATCAGTTTTTTATGTACCCATAGTCTATTAATCTCCATGATCTGCAAAAGTGGAAAAATAGGACGGGCACAATTTTTTTTTTCAATGGACAACTGATCAGTTGAAAATAAATATGAGCAGACACACAGCAATGAATGTTTCAGTAAGGCATCAGTGAAACTCATGGATGTGTGAATAAGCCCTAATGCTGTGGTTTTTCACTGCATTTTTTAAGCTTTGCTTAGGAATTGTAGTAGTGTGGTTTTTGCAAAAGCAGCATTTTTATTATTCCAAGCAGAAACATCACACAGTATGTTACCAAAACCTTCATTTTCCATTGCAACTGTAACCAATGCGGTGTTAATGGGGAAACCCAGACTTAATACATAGCAATTACTGAGTAGATGCTGGTGATGACAGGGCTGTAGATCAGTGTACCCAGGCCTCCTTCTGCCATCCCTGTAATGAATACACCTGGAGAGATAATTAAACCCTCTGTTGTGGAGTATGGTACAGCAACAGATCTATACTGGGACCAGCGGAATATATTTAGCAGGCACTTCTTGGAAGCTGTGATGGGAGGTCTCCGGTGCTTTCATAAAACATATTTATTACTGGTAAGGATTTACTACCAGAGCACCTTATCTAAAAAATGTGTCTTTTACAGTTTCATGTGAATAGCAGCACTGTACACAATATCCCCATTGTACGCAGCCACTTCTGGTTCTTGAGATTGTGACTGTACCTACAGATGTCAATAAAATGATGACATCCATTTATGAACGTTTATGAGGTTCCATATGCATCTTATATTATAGAAATCCTTTCCAGTGGCTGGTCGTGGTAACAAATTTAACATTTACATAAAATCACAGGGCTATTGTACAAACACCGGTATTTCATTGGCCAGTTTTAGGCACATGATTGTTGTGGGTGCATGAAAAAATCGGATTGTGCAGTGGGCAGATTTCCCAGACCCACCACAGTGCAGAAGACAGGACTTGCAGTAAAATATGATACATAGAATTCCCTCTGTGGCACCGAACTGTAAACATGATTTCATCTTGGAGATGCTGTTCTGCGGTGATTATTTCCATGCATCATATTTCACTATGATGTACAAAGTCCTGTCCTCTGCACATGATCCATTTTTGAAGGACCGACCACGGTTGTGTGCATTGTCTAAGAAATGTCGGAGTCCTGTCTTCTGCACTGCACTCCTATTTTCTGTGACTATTTTATTCTGCCAAACAAATCGGGTTACAGGCTTAATGGCCAATAAACTGAGGTTAATACAACAATGAGTGAATTAATTAAATGTCATTTACTTACTTTGCATGTCAATAATCTTAATTTACATACTTAGGGGAGATTTATCACATAGAATATCAAAAGTCAGTTTGGTGGAGTCTGCTTTGCTGTAATTTTCTCCAAATGTATCCAGTGTTGCATGATATTGGATCACTTTGGTGTAACTGTACTTTTAAAGCCAGGACTCTGGAGCGCAGGATGTGATAAATCCCCCCCATATGTCGCTGATCATCACTTCACTTACAGTACATACCTTGTGTGAAGCATCTCTAGGAATAATCTGGCTGTGATGTTAAAAACATGTGAACACATGAAATAGCTTGGCCTGAATTTCCAGGAATATATATTTGACTACATTACACAGTTTATGTGAACATACCATAGCTGTCAAACAACATACACATGAAAAGCAAGGTCTATTTGAAGTATTAGGGTATCTACACATGTAATGTATTATGTTATATGTTGCATAGCATTGTAGTGAATGGGATTTATGTCACGTATTGCTGCAGATCATGATGTGGTAATCTTCTCCCTGCCAGTTGAGTAGATTAGAAACCAGCTGATTTTTTTTTTTTTTTTTTTTTTTTTTTTTTTTTGGAATGGCTATGGGGTTACCACTGGGGTAAATCCCACTGCCAGTCTTTAAAGGGGTATTCTCGTCTGGGCATTCACATTCAGTTTGATAAATCTGCCATATATAAAAATTTCTTCAATTAGATGTTATTTAAAAAAAATGTTCCTGTGTGAAGATAGTTTCTCAGAAATGTAGTCATGTTGTCCCTTAGAAACGAGATGGCTTCCTCGGATATGGCTGGAGGGATTGCACAAAGAAACAAAAGGTTTTTGTATATGAAATGTCCGGGAGTTACTGTATGACCCACAGCCGTCCTGTGGTAATGATCGCTGAATCCAAGAGGTCAGACAGGACTCAATAGCTCATGTCTGGCCACCGCTGGCAGAGTGTGACGTGGTCGTAACTGAGGAAGCTGATCTCGTTTCTAAGGGACAGAATGACTACATTTATGAGAAATTATCTTCACACAGGAACATTTTTTTAATAACATCCAATTGAAGAAATGTTTATAAATGGAAGATTAGTGAAACTGAATGTGAATGTCCAGACGAGAATACCACTTTAAGGCCGGTTTCCCACATACCGTTTTCATCGCCTTTTGAAACGCATCCAAAATGCAGTTGGGAGGGGGTTTCGCCAAAATGCATGTGCCTAACATGTGCAGAAACCCTGAGGCCATATTCACATGAGGTGTTTGCATTTTGAAATCCAGTTCAGACTTAGAAGGGCCTGGCCTGGTTGTATATGTGTTTCCACTGAAATGCATGAGATTGGGAATGAGCACCACGTGGTTTGCATGAAGATGTGACATGTGATGGGGCCAAGTCCCTCCCTGTTGCACTTGAATTGCGTTTCATGTGTACTACGTTCATATGTAATGCAAACTTTATGTTTAATGCTGTATAGTTGCATCTTCATACTGTACCGCTACATGATAGTGGGAATCAGGCTAATAGTAATCACTACCGCTCAGAAAAAGCCGCTGTCCCTCCACCTTCTCTCACTTACTGACAGCTCCCGTACGTCTGCTGACGTCTCTTGTTCCTTTCGTGAGTGTCCTGTCGTGCAATAACTTCATTGTATGCAAATAAGAAAAGTAATTGCATGCGGAAGGTAATGACTAGCAGGGTAATCACATGGCCTGTCTGCTCTCTGTGCCCTGGAAATAATTTACTGCTGAGTGACGTGCACATACTGGCCAGCTCCCTGTCACATCATTAAGACTACTTTATACTTGGATGATAAATCTCCAGTCTACTGTTATGCGACTTGTCCCAAGATGCAGCCTTTCTACCCAGAAACCCGTCAAAACTGAAGGAGAGAGACGGTTATAGTCAAATGTTTTCAGAACCGACCTACCGAGGTCACCAGATAGAGATGATCTGAGCCTCCAGTAATCACTACAAGTTTGCGGTTGACATAAGATAGGGGAATAAGAGGTTTCTCTTCACGTTACTAATGGTAGCAGCTGCTGCACACTTGATGATTGCTGTAAGTAGCCGAGGTATGAAAGACACCTGCAGTATTGCGTTACTCTGCCTTATCTGAATAGAAACATGCTTTAAAAGGAAAGAAAGTGGATTAATAATATGCAGCACAGATGTACAGAACACCATCCACTTCAGTGTCATCTACTGCCATGGCTCAGAATGAGCTTCACCCTGTTGCAAGTGAATAGAGTCCGGCCCCGGCTGAGGTCATCCAGTGTCAGGGGCATTCTCCAGTGATTTCAAGGCTTTCAGGCAGCTAAAGTGACAATTTAGCTGCACTTTATCCCTTGATGAGAAAATTTCAGACCAGGGAAACCGATTTTTATCAGAAAGAAATGACAGATTTGTTACCATCGATACACAGATTACAGGCACTTGTTAATCATCTGTAGAATCGCTACATTAATTTTGGAGAGCCCTCTGTAACCTGTGTTTATTTGTTCTAGTAGTGGTATAAAGACATTTTCCAGAACTTCTTTCTAAAGGGAAACTGTCACCAGTTTCTCTTTTTTTATATTATATTATATTGCACATTACCTAAAAAAATTAACTCCAAAATCATGTGAAAATGAGCAGAAAACTGTCATCTTTTGACAACAGAAAAGAGTCCGGTGAAGAGGTTGGAGGGGGAGCATCTGTTTAGATGCCTATATCCCGGGTTCTATCGCAGCTAGAGCTGTGGTCCTGGTATCAGGAAATGCACATGTTTTTTTTTTCTCTCTCCTATTGTCATTGGTGGATAACAGTGGGGGCCACCAAACTGCAAACTTAGAAAAATATTCTCTTCTTTAGACTTCCTGCTTACTTGGAATACCCTATCTTGCACATCAGATTAATACACAACTTTAATTTAAAGAGGACCTGTCACCTGTAAAAATGGCACTAGGAGCTGCTTACTAAAATAACAGACTTAGCAGTGTTACACTGCTAGGGTTATCGGACACCTCCGATAATGCTAGCAGACATTGGCGCGATGTACACTAGAAACGCCGAACCACTCTCAAAGCGGTCCGGCATATTCATGAGGTGGGGGGGATCCCACCTCCTGCCTATTCGACCATAGGCCGGTGGTGACTGCTGAGGGTCATGCGGTAACACTGCTGTGTTTAGTAAGTAGCTCCAAGTTCCGTTTTTACAGGTGACAAGTCTTCTTTAAGTTTTTCAAAAGATCATCTCTTTAGGAGAGGCTTATCACACTCACTAATCAGATGTCTCTTTCACTTTACTATAACCCTCCCTGCTACTTATTCCCCTTTACAGGTTTTTCGCATGTCCAAGACACCTGTATAGGTAGAGACTGGTTATGGCTCATGCAGAATTTATTTCTTCTGACACCTCATAAATAATAGCTGTGCCATTATACAATCACTTATACATCCTGTATCATCCCTTCCTCATAGATTGTAAGCTCCTGTGATCAGAGCCTTTGTTCCTATAGTTTCATCTTTTGTTGCTCTCTGTCTTATTTGAATTGTAAATCTCCCATGATCAGTAAAGTTCTGCGTGATACAATTAAATATTTATTATAATAAGTATTAATATTATTACGAAGACAACATGTGAATTGAAAAAATAAAGAAAGGATTTATACTACTCATTCATGCCATATCCACTCTCGGACAACTAATTTGATGGCAATTAAAAAAATGTTATCACAAAGTCTTTGTCTGTTTGTTTTTTTATATCCTCAGAAATGTTGTTGGTTGATGGGAGCTACATAAATGATCATGTGTACTAACCAGAATAATAGATAAAACAATTCACTACAACGTATGTCCTTTTTCCTCAAGTAATGATCATCTTTCAAAGAGTCCTGACCCGTTCTGTTAAGATTCTACAAAACATCATCAATATAAAGTTTACTCTGATAAATTCCGGAATGTGAAAATAAAAAACAGGCTATCAATCAGCAGAGCGTCATTTCCGTAGATTGGTCAGTATTAAAGATCAGCTCTGAACCCTCTGCCTCCAGTATTATCTGTCTAGTCCTTGACATTGAGAGCAGCTCTGGTTGCTATGGTTTCAGTGCAGATTTGCACCTTGAATAATGTGAGTAAATAAATCTCCCTGAATTATAAAATTTATGACATTCCCACATAAGTCGTCAGCTACAGTGAGGATATAACAGTGATATTGTGGATTAGTATTTATTGTTAATTATAATTTATTTTGTACAGAACTGGAAAAAAAACGCATACCTTTTTTCTTTTGGAAACTGCACCACAATGTTAATACCCTGTATTGCACTTAATGGGACTGAGATACAATACGTAACCACAGGAGGTGGACTGGTTTTGCAAGAAAACAGTTATATATTTTTTAATCATGTAATAAATTGTAGCCTGGATAAAAATATGCCTTGCTGTCTACAGCACCTTTAAAGGAATCTACAATGAAAATCAATCATGATAAATCAGGGGCACTTACTGGTAGATCCTACCATACACTGCTATACTAGAGTCACAGTGCCAGGATCTATCAGACAACCTAGGGTTAAAGTACCTTGGGGTCTGAAAATGGTAAAAAAAAAAATCAAACCTAAAAGTTCAAATCGCCCTCTTTTCCTAGAATGGGTATAAAAATAAACATGCATCCCAAAATATCCATTCTATCAAAATATAATAATGGTTATTCGCTCTGTTGAACCCCATTACGGGTCTTACAGTCCCCAAAATGGTAGAAATGTAAATAGTAAACATCAGCTTATCTTCCAAAAGATGGCAACTTATACAGCTCTGTACACCAAGGTATGCAACATTTTATTAAGAAGATGGTGAAGTGAGAAAAAAAAAATGTGTACACCAAGGTTTTCATTTTTTAAAATGTAATAAAACACAATAAAAACTGTATGAGTGTAGTATCCTTGGATTTTTTTCCAGCTTTCCAGTGCACGGCATGGAATAATAAATACCATCACAAAGGAGTAAAATTTGTTACGCAGAATAAGCCCTCTATAACTTTTCATTTTTTCGTGTAAAGCTTTTTAAAGGTGGGGAAGCGAAAAAATGTAGGAAGAAGGGCTGCGTCCTCAAGTGGTTTAAAGGAACCTAAGATTTAATAGTGTGTTGTTAACATTCATATATACATATTCATTAGCAGTCAGCAGGACACTTCTAATA
Organism: Engystomops pustulosus; assembly: GCF_040894005.1. Taxonomy (NCBI): domain Eukaryota; kingdom Metazoa; phylum Chordata; class Amphibia; order Anura; family Leptodactylidae; genus Engystomops; species Engystomops pustulosus. The sequence continues at coordinate 71,109,981 of NC_092412.1, forward strand.
ACACATTTCATTTTATAGGACCTGTCAGGCTACCCTTGGAAGGCTACATATTTGTTTTGTGCTCCACATTTTCGTACCAATGCCTAGTGGTAGTCACCACCAAACCTGGCATGTGGTGTGAAGTGTGAGTCCGAGATCCTTGGTCATGTAGGCTTATTGGGATGGAGGGTTTAGGCGAGTGGTGCCATTTGCAATGTGACAGAGGAGGTTCAGACTGACATAGCTTAGCCTATACAAACCTTAAATACTCCTTTATTTTCTCCCTTCTTTTCTCTACTCACTGATCAGCCTCTATTTCTTTTTTGTGCATTTCTCTAGCCTTTTTTATGAAGAATAGACCATTATATAGAGTGTTGTGTGCATATTAGTGCTATGTTGTCAAGACCATATCCAGTAATATAGTTACATTCATATAATTTAGAATATACATTGCATTTCCTCCATAACCTGATCTGTGTGGTGAGACCGATATATTGGGTCTGACTGCCAAACCCCTTCCCGTCTGAAGTGACAGATCACAGTGGTCCTAAACCGCTTGAGCGAGGAATTTACTGGCAGATGTGTCTATTCTTCAGAGATAATTACCTCATTCACCACGGACATATGTAACTAAAAATACATACAATACAATGCTCATCCTGAGCCTTATCACCAGGCCTTACTTATGTGCTCTGCTCACTGGCTTATACAGAAAATTAAAATTTTCGCTTTGATGTGGTGGCATATGATTAGTAGTGTATTATAATAATAAAATCCATCTCACACATAAGTTATAGAAGTGTTTCCATTTAATAGGATTAAATTACAATCCTGCAGAAAACACCACCTAATGTGTGTGAAAATTAAAAATATATCATTTCTCCTAGGAGCATTTATATAGAGTGGATATTATATTCTTAAGAATTTGCCAAGAATTTAGAAAGATGGTGCTGAGATGGATCCTCCATGGATGTGTAATTCAATTTGTTGTTTCCGTGTATATCATGTTTGACTCCGACACAATTGGATTCTCTAGCCATCATTCCCTATTTCTGAAATATTACACCATAATATTCTTAGAAATTAGTAAAGCATTTCTAATGAATGCGAATGGAACTACCTGAAACTAGTTGGAAAGAATCATCGTGTTACCATAGCCACACACATTATCTGAGCACTTGTTATTAGCCACATACGGTAACCCAATTATGGTCCGCTTCACATTGTACTGATCCTATATATTTCCAGGGTCTGCCTGAACACACCCTAAACAATTACATAGAACGGTGTTAAAAGAAGCTATTTTACTTGGATACATATAATCAATCAATTCTTAGCTGTATATATTACATTTTAGCGTATTTGTTCTAAGTAACAAGAATAAATATGATTGCAGAATACTTCACCCAGTCCATATTTCCCTTGAGATTTCTCTTTCCGCCCCATCCTCCCATGTTAACATCTGACATATGGTATCCTCTTATCAGAAGATCAAAGAAGGCTACTGAGCATTGAATAGGCAGAGGACAGAAGGCTGGGAGAAATGTCTTAATTGTATGCAGCCCTATGGGGAACTATATTTGGATAATGGCTGCCTCAGACTCAGCTTCTAGGGATATTTGGATCTCCTGTAGCTAAATCTGGTCTCTGCAACATACATAAAGGACATGTTGTTCTATCTATCTATCTATCTATCCGTCAGCTGATGTGTGGGAGGATCCCGAGGAAAAAGGAAAACATACAAATTCCTTACAGTTACCCTTGTTTGTATTTTAGAACCCTATTCAGCAGATATTAAAGGGATTTTCAGGGAGTTATAATACATTCTAATTCCTGAGTATAATGGGCTATTATTTGGAGATCAGTGGCTGACACCAAGGCTTCCACTGATTTAGCTGATATCATAGCTAGTAACCTGAAGTCTTCCTCTGATATTGTGTCTCGGCTTACATTCAATTGAATATGAACGGTGCTGCAAAAGAGCCAGGAAATGATTTTAAAAGAAATCTAAATCAAAATCGAGCATGATAAACCAAGGGTACTTACTCATAGATCCAGTCCATCACGACACCGGTAATCATATTATATTTGTTATCCATGGCCTCTTTCCACAGAGAATCAACTTTTTAGAATATGATAATGAGCCTGAGGGCCATCCTAGCCCCTCTATAATCTGGCTTTGCTGGTTGTTACACTGTCTCGCCTCCCCCTGATCCCATAGCACTTGTGCAGTGAACACTTCCAGATGTAATTTCAGTGCTGAAGAGTACCTGGATCTATGAGTAAGCTTTATCATGCTTGACTGTTGTCCCTATGGAGATTTCCTTTGCAGGTGTACATACACTGAGAATGTATAGAAAATAACTTGGCACTGCATTGATGTGTATTCCCTATTGATACAAGCAGTAAAGTCACTTAAAGTTCATCCATAAGGCTAGGCCATTATTTGGTAGTGTCAGAGATTCAATAAAAAAATAAAATTAAAAAAACCTCTTTTTGTAAGAGATTTTATAAGCTTTCCAGACATTGTATGAGTTTTCCAGTGACTTGCCATTTTACACAAAATGTTGTTCATAGCTTTTTGTAAATACATTTTTTGGTGCACAAGGGGAGTGCCCCATCTTCACCTCTCTATGTTTTATTGCACCTTTGAAAAATATTTGTCTTTCTCCACGTGAACAAGTGCTTTTTACAGACTGCAAACAATGGTTCCTGGGACCTTTTGTTTGTGGCTCGCCATAGGAAAGTGCCTGGGTCACAAACTTTGTGTGCAGGTAGCCCTAGACATTGGGGCTTGTGGGACCTTGCTAGAGGGTGTAGCATCTCTATTTTGAAGGAGAATTACCTTATTGAGGCATATAATCCATAATTGACATGTTATAAAAGTTAATCTTTTAGACGACCTCCTTTTATGATGTGTCATAACCATAAGGCATCCAGTGCTAGGAAATACACAATTTATGTTGTAAATGTATAAATTAATCTTCTGTTATTGTCCTCAATGTGCTGTCTTCATTATCCTCGATTACTTGGATTTTCTCATTTTGTCCTTTCACGTTTTTCCTCAGATTGAATCTATTTGTTCTTCTAGAATAGAAAATCCTGAGAGACCAGGATTAACTAGCTTGATGGGAACCAATCTATGTAGCTGTCATTATGTACTTGGTGGACGAGAAGAGGCTTTTTTGAGGCGGTCAGAGTTATCACCGAAAAGCAAATGTATGAACCATTCACTTCTGAAGTGGAATTTTGATCTTTAAAACCTATCATGGGTAAAAAAAAGATCCCAGATCTCTATATTCTCTAGGTACTTGGTTTGTCCCAAAACTGACATATATCTGGATACCACCATAGAAGTCCAAACGGTACATGATGATGTGTAGGATATGGTTCTGTATTGTAATTGATCTCATAGTGCACTGTCAGGCAGATTATCTTGCAAATACCGCCATCATACACAGTTATATAACAAGAGGGTCTCTATTCAATGTTATAGATATAACATTCATGAACATTCAAATAAACAGTGATCCTGTGTGTGCCGCAGTTCCATCTCCAGTTCTCTGTATAATTCTTTCTTTATGCTGTAGTGCACAATTCCTAGATAGAAAATACTCGCATGTTTGACTTTTTAGATGGAATCCAAGGTCTGTGTTCACACTTGAATTGAGTAACAACATGTATTTTGCCTTTCTTAACTGGCAAAACGCGTGTTGTTCCTTACCGAACAGTAGCATAAAGATATAAACACATATGTGTTTATATGTGTTGGGAAGGAGTAACTCTTAAAGCACTTGCATTTCAAGTGGTACATGTGAATTAATTCTAACAGAACCCATGATTGTCAATAGAATCTTTAAGGTTCAGTGATTGCCCACTATTCTAATCACAAGCACAGCTCCAAACCTAAGCTTTCTTATTTAGGACCTGTTGTTAGGCTGCATTCACACGAATGTGTGAATATTCCAATCCCGTATTTCCGTGCCGTATGAGACCGTAATTACGTGGCGTTTATTATCATCTGCACGTATTTAACATATCTATACGTCCCCATAGACTTCTAAGGGTAAACGGAACTGAAATACAGGACAAAATAGAACATGCTCTATATTTTTATACGGCTAGTATATAGTACAGTGTTAACAACGGCAGTGTAAATGGTTGGATGCATTGTCCATTGAAATGAATGTGGCCGTATGCTACCCATATCGTACCGTTTTTTTTTTTTACGGGTTACATACTACCACATTCAATTCAATGGACAATACATGCAACTATTGATACTGCCGTTGTTAACACCGTATCATATTTTCATACGGTTGTGTGGATGCAGCCTAGGCTACAATCACACAACTTGTGCCCGCCGTACCGTAGTAAGGCGGGCACTCATTGGCACCGGGGAGAGGAGGAGGGGGTGAGCGCTGCTCACTCCACCCCTCTCCATAGTGATCTATGATGTACGGCGTGGCATTCTGGAGAAAGATAGGACATGTTGCATGTGTGCGGCAACGTAGGGGGACGTGCACCCATTCCCATATATACGCCGTATATACGTCCCCCATATGGCAATGTGAATGTAGCCTTGGGGGGGGGGGCAATGTGAATGTTGCAGGATTTTTTTTCCTTGAATTTTATATAAAGTAGCAAATATCTTGAAAACTGTAAGGCACCTGCCTTATCTATAAGACTTCTCCTAAGGTTCATCTACTGTAATATAAAGTGTTAACTATTAAAGGTTTGCTTACAGGAGGCAATTTTCCAGTCCAGCAATAAGCAATCATTGGATAACATATCAGCTGGACATTTCCATCATAAACCGTCACTGGGGAGACCCTGTGAGACTGTCATCCTTGTCAAGCAAGGCTTGTATACTGTAAATGTGTATGTTGCGACCTTCTATGTTTTTTTTATGTATTTTTATGTACATTTGAGTTACCCAGTAAAGGTGGTAAAACTTTGAAATAGGATTCTTTAGGACCCAAAGTTGTCTCATAACCAACTGTGCATTCACAAATCTCATGGTCCACATACATGGTTCACACCGCATCTCACTTTATTTCTACTTTAGGTATAGTTCAGTGCTGGCTCATGGAGCAACCTTTGTATTCCCACCTAATGTTGTAAATACATTTGCCTTCGAGTCCAGGGAAGAGAAGAAAAATCGGCACCCATCATCTTGTGTAGCATACTTGCGTTTCTTTGACAGGTGTTTCTTTACTGTAATAACACGATACTGTAAGCAGGAATGTTCCTATAAAGTAAGACAAATTCAAGTACTGCTAAAAAGATTGTGAAGTATTTGACCTCTTAAATAACAATATAAATAAGGCCACGTGATAATTGTTAGAGTCACTATTTAATTTAGTGGGACTATGAAGTTTACATAACTTTGTGCTCGGCACTCATCATAGCCTCTTTGAGCAGCTGTCGTCCTTCGACAAGTAGATGAAATAACAGGAAGGAGGTGAAGCGGTCATGAGAGACACATTACAGCAGACCTGTTGTGGTCTTATACTAGTTGAAGGATGTTCTAATGACTCAGAAAGCCATTATTATCTAGCACAATAGCAGCTAAAGGTTCCATGTGATAGCACACACAATGGGATCATGCACTGCCATTTTACAGATCTATAGACACCACATGGTGCCCTTGTGATGGACCATATTTTTACCTTGATGTATAAATAATACTTAAAGGCAATAATATTTCTGAACGACAAGACTTTATAGAGGGTGCTGTTCAGTTTCTGCATGTATCAGTAACACTAACATTGGGGCACATTTACTTACCCATCCGGAGGAGTTCACAGAAACTGCATTGTCAAACGAGTATGCACTCTACCGCTATTCAATAAGATTGTGTGCCTGATATCCTGCATGTGTTGCTTCCCCGCTCAGGTACACCAGAGTTCACCTTCTTCTTCCTGGTGCAGGTAAGTGCTTGATCTTTTGACACAATTCGAAAGTTAAATCCCGTGCTCAGTCCAAATCTGTCAGTACCCCCCCCCCATTTCTGTTGCATGAAACTCGGCAGAGCTGCGCTACAATCCGATCGCATGTGACACAATCCCCCTGTTAAATACCTGTCACAGCCGTGCAAAACCCGAAAACGTCAAAGTTCGACAAAAGTGTGTCCGCGGTCCCTTAGTAAATATGGTCATCATATAAAGACACTACGGTTATCTATTCAATCACAAGACATCCACATGGGTTCCACAACGGAACCCAGTAAAGTGGTTGGCATTCTTCAGTTTGGATCTCATGGAAAATGGATCCTTCATGGCATGATTGGCTTTAGTTCGAAATTAAAGCTATGAAACAAACCATGCCCCTGCTGCAGTATGTGAAAGAGCTAAATGGTACACAATCTGCATTGTTACATCTCTACATTTTACAGCTGTAATTTCGTTATATTACACTTTAAAGATGTTTGACTTTGTTACTGGCAAACATAGTGATTGCTATGGGTTGTAACTCTGGGGTTATAAAATCTGATAACGTAGTGGATAACCTTATCTGCTTTTATATTTATTACATACTTGACGAATCCCAGGAGCATCAGGGCTAATTTGACTTAAAAAAGACTTCTCTTAGTCCACTTGTTTATTGTTGCTTATGTCCCCAGCTTCTTAAAATACAGTTCCCTGTTGCTTCATAGATCTCGGTGTCTAGTCCTTGAGTTGCCCATTATTTTGTCTGTGCCCAGTTTATTATAACAAATGAATTACAGTACAGAACCAAAGTTGTCAAATGATTGCAGAGAGAGGTCCCTATTCATAACACCTGAAAGAAAGAGTTGCTATAACCATGTAATATGCAGCAGTGCATCACATTGGTGACAATTGATACATATGTGGTACAGCTCCTAAATCTATGGATGAACTCTTCTGGTCAGTAAGATGATAGCAATAAATTGTAATAGGGAATAATAAAAAATAAAGCAAGCAGGCTGCACATGAGCTGAGCAGCGGTTATCTCTGGAGCTCTTGGACCTGTGCCAGCTCTGAGAGAGTTAGAATGTCATTATATTATCTCCCTTTAAGTGAGATGTTGATTACAATGTAGCCAGTGAAAGTAGCATTAAGAAGGGGAGCTGAGAGCCAGGATATGATTACTATTGCTGCTTGTATCAGTAAAAGGAAAGCGAAAGTGTCCTGATAAAAAAGGCAGAATGCAAAAAGCGAAAAATAATGAAATATGTTCTGGCTTAAGGCCCGTTTTGCAGGTTACCCAAGGACGGAGAGGTTATGTGGGTCACTAATCATGCTGGGGTGTGTGATTGCTTGTTATATGCTACCTGTATAATATTAATTGAAAGATGCATTGTGACTTCATCTAGTGGGCATAGTCTCCGTGTCACTCACAGTTTGGGTATGTGTTATTACAAAAGAATTTATTTTATTAGGGATTATAGTGAATCGCTGTAGATTATCTGTGAAGAAAAAAAACAAACAAAAAACATTTGCATAGAAACTTCAGTCCCCACTATGTGTAAGCCAAAGTTCAATTCCAACTGACCGGACAGACAGTAGCCGATGCAACAGAAAATTCAGTCGAACCAACCAAGACCAACTAATAGGAGGTGCAAAGTATGACTCACCTGTTTTATGCTGCACCAGATTAATAATCCAGCATCAACCACAATAATTAAACCGTCTCATCCCACTCTGTACTGGTCTAAAGACCCACTTCATTAATACATCTCTTCCATTGTATCTGATGCTGGATGACTATTCTGGTGCACAAGCCGTTTACTATATGGCCATACACTGTAGTTACCAAGAACAGGTAACCAGGCAGGTCAGAAAATTGCCTAAAAATGATCTAAAAGCTTCAAATAACGTGGTGCATGGGTGCCAGTATTGTGGTGTAGACAGATTGATACATCTCCCCCAATGTTCACGATAAGACTGGGGAGTCGTACTTTATGTCTCCCATTTGCTGGTCTAGTTTACTGCACCACAAAATTGGATTTTCTGGGCTGCATGGGCTATTTTTTGGCAGGCCATGCCCCCTTTTTATGACCCCTTTTCAGACAAATTGGAAAACTGCCTAAAAATGGTTTTAAAGTAGAGCACAGAATTTCGGGTGCAATTTGATACATTAATAGGGTGCAGCAATGAATTGTCTAGTTCTAATCCTCACTGGTCTAAAGACCAACACATTAATACATCTCCCCAAATAACAAGCAGCGACTATCAATGACTTCATGCATCCTGCTCTCACTTAAAACAACTTCTCATCAGCACAATGGAAGGATTCTTCAGTTAGGGAATATGTTACATAAAAGGGGATACTTATCTGAAAACATGTTTTTTTTAAAGGGGCATTCCCACGAAGACAAGTTTCTTAAACATACTCACAAACCACCCATTCTCTACTTCATTGTTATTCACAAAAATACAGCATTTCACAGATATAAGTCAAACCAGTCTCTATCAGTCCTAGTGTACACAATTTAAGTTGCCCGTGGTTTCCAACCCTGTATCTTATGACTTTAGGGTCTGCAGACATCTTGTCAGACGCTGCTGAGCTCTTATCTGATCTCTGCCTCTGGACCCTACCCTTGCATTCCAGGATGGAAGGTAAATGAAAGTGTATATAAACCTTGTACCCTGATAATCAAACCCCATTTTCAGCACACTGTATCACACAGCACTAGAGGGATCATGATGTCTGCTTAAAAAGTGGCACTCTGACCAGCCTAGGGAGTGATAGGAGCTACAACAACAATAAAAATGAGTAAAATTGTCAAGTGAAGGGGTTGAAAATGATTATTGTGTAAACATCACCAGGGGATTGAAAGCCCTTTCAGTTTTGGGCTTGTTTGATTTATTTTAGTGGTTGATGTGAGCCTGTTGGTTTTGAGAATTTTGTCACAGAGCCTATTCTGCTCGGTAGTAAATTTGAGCACAAATTTAGACTTTTTCAGATGTCCGCATGTGGTTTCGGAGAGATTAATAAGGTGCAATACTGAAAAACTCTTCAATCAGGAGACCAGAAGTTACAAAATGTGACGCAATTGCCGTAAACATACGGAAATAATGTAATTTAAGCAGTAAGAGATTTATCTTTAGGCAGGATTTTGCGCACGTTTCCACCAGTCTTATTTATAGTCCGGTGTATGTGCAGTATGTGCAGTGAAGACTGGATTTCTAAAGCAGAGCCTGTCAAAACATCTCACTGTAGAAAAAAACTGTACTTTTGAAAAACTGACACTCACGCCGATAGAACAAATCCCTGAAAACTGTAACAATAGGGTAAAAACCCTTAACAGGCGTGAATCCTATTGGATTTTTAAGCTAGGGACTTTGCATCCGAACGGCCTCAATGCCGTTTTGGAATCTATCTAATTCCACTTACACACACTCTCTCCCCCCTTATTATGTATCCATTAATATCCTAATATCTCCTTACACTTAATATACAGCACCCAATGTTACTCACAAAACAGTTGTTCTCATAACCCAGACTCCTGTAGTAATCAATACATCGCAAGCAGCTTTGCCATAAATGTGTCCCTTCCAGGCTGCCGTAGTCCAACAAGCGTCATTCCATCTCCTAGCAACCTTACACTGACTATGCTGTTATGCAAACACCAAAAGCCCGCTAGCTAAGCAGCTTTGCCTTAAATGTGTCCCTTCCAGGCTTCCGTAGTCTAACAAGCATCATTCCATCTCCTAGCAACCTTACACCTACTATGCTGTTATGCAAACACCGAAAGCCAGCCCCCGCCAGCCATTCACAAAAATCCTCCCGTTATGAAACATCTATTCACTTCCGGGTCCCCCAGGTCCCGGCTTCCACATCCTCTATTTACTAATTCTGCTCATATATCTATTAACCAGGTTGCCAATATTTAGAATGTTGTATTTACTATGTACTAAGATTATTATAATTAATTTTTATGTTTTAGTGAAAAATACTCTTTTTAACAATGAATGGAATCCTTTAGCTTCCTGGGTCACACCAGGCATGCCTGCAAAGATACCACTATATAAAGAAGCTCTCCACTGGTACAGGCCATGCCTGACGAAGGCTCCGGTACGGGGCAGAAACGCGTAGCATTTTTATTTTATTGTTTTAACAATCTTTTAAAAGAAATTTCTTTTATTTTGTAAAATAAAAAAGTACTCTTTTTGAGCCATTTATACTTACCTATCGAGGATTTTCTAAGCGCCAACACTCCTGCCTCCATCCGTGTTTTTCTTCAAAGAAGTACATAGGACTTATGATGAATCTCCCTCTTATTCCCTATTCTGTGTCGAAGTATTATAAAAAAAAAAAATCTTTTAAGTGGAAGTCTGTATGTTGTGAGCTTTCCATATTTCATTTTTGTTGCTACAATTTCCCTCATACCTTTGAGAAGGTAGCACCCTTTACCTTTAATGACAGAGTACATCAATTCAATCCATGACCTTTCCACAAGGCTTCTTGATTTCTTCAGAACCAAGCAATTGGAAATTAGATGAATTGTTAGCACGCCAATACCCCGCCGTGCTCTCCCAGCTATGCCAATGACCTGTGCGGTGATTTGAAACATAATTGAATTGCTGTGAAAAATTTAGTAAACATTTCTTTTCCTGTGTCGAGTGCTGTTCTGCAGTGAGTGGATGTAGAAAATATAAGTGCTCGTCTCCACAACACAAAGCTTCAATGTGGCCTCATGTTGTGTCGCTGACACTTGGTACATGAACACAATCCAAGATACTTAAAAGCAACAGCCATTCTGCATCTTCTTTACATGTGTGAGAGGAGTAGCTACAGGGCAGGGGAATACAGAATGTTAGATTTTTTTGCCTTACTTTAGATGTGTAACAGATGACTTGTGGTCAGCACTGTCTGTGGGCACAGATGGGAGGAGATCATAGGGCAGTGATGGCGAACCTTTTAGAGACCGAGTGCCCGAACTACAACCACAATCCACTTATTTACTGCGAAGTGCCAACATGGCATTTTAAGCAGTAACTTATTGCTATCTGTTCTTCCACATCGTATTAGCACCTGAGGCCACAAATACAGTTGAAAGAAGGAGGGCAAATTCAGATTCTCATTGTAGCTTCTCTCTAGGGTTTCTCTGTAGAGGAAGAATGAAGGGTCCAGCAGGATGAGCTTCAAAGATACTGCAGCCCTGTCCACATCTTCTAAATTTTCCCACAGTTCCAAACAGCCAATGAAGTGTTTCTTTAAAATAGCGCTGAGAGCAGAGTCTCTTAAGTTGCCTGGGACTGCGGGAAGATTTGGTGGATTTGTTCCTTTCTGTTGAGTGCCCACAGAAATGGTTCCGAGTGCCACCTCTGGCACCCGTGCCATAGGTTCGCCACCACTGTCATAGGGGATATTACTAGTCTGCTCTGCAAGGAATAGATGCTAACAAAGTCCATTCTGCAGTTGTCTTACAATATTCATATCAATTTGGCTAATAGATTAAAGGGGTTGTCCGAGTTTTAAAAAAAAATTATATGTGGCCGGGAGCGGGCTGACTAAAACAATAAAGATGTACTTACCTCCCGGTGCCCTCCCGTATCCAGCTCAGTTCCAGCCGGACCCGACAACCTTCCGGCCCCCATACACAATGCTGTGTATAGGGACGGATAGGCGTACCCGGCCACGGCCGGCCGGAAGCTGAGTCCAGCGCTGCTCCGGCGGCCATGTTTGTTTACATGGCGCCCGAACCGGAGTGACAGCAGCGCTGGATACCGGAGGGCACCGGAGGTAAGTACAGCTTTATTGTTTTAGTCACCCCCCTCCCGGCCACATATATTTTATTTTTTTTTTAAACTCGGACAACCCCTTTAAAAAAAAGTCTTCTTTTTTTCGTGCTAACTAAATGATAATATCTATAGACAAAAACATAACAATATGGTCCATTCCGCTGTGTCTAACCCTCTTGCAATTGTACAGTATGTGTCCCCTGCCTGAAAGGTGTTTTCTGCTTTACTAATAGAAATAACCAATTTGTGATGCTTTGTGCAGCGCTACGTAATCTGTGTGCTCTATATATAATAAAGACTTATTATTATTATTATAACCTATCCTCAGGACAGGCCTTTTAACAGATTGGCAGGGTCCCTCTTTTTTGCTAAATGCAGTGCAGAAACTAGCCAAATCACTATGGGTTAGCTGCAGCGGAATCAGCAGCAGCTAATCTGCAGCGATTTACATTTAGGTGCATAGTGAACGGGTCACGTGTGGAGCAATGTTTACAATAATTCAGTATTATTTCTATAGAGTTAGTGATCGTATAACACTTGGCAAGGTTTGAGCAAGGTCATACAGTGGGTGTATAGAGAGATCACATGAGCTGATATCACTTTAGAAAGGGAGATCATACTATATTACCTTGATATGAAAATGCAGATTTGTGGCTCTTTACCAGTCAATAGTTACTATAGTTGTTTTAACTGCTTAGTTACATTTTAGTGTTTCTTTGCAGCCGTACTGTATGTGATATTTTTTTTAGCTGATTACACATTGATTATATTTCTATTAAATTATAATTAAGCATCTTGGGGGAAAAGAATACTGTGTGATTCATGAAGGAGTTTACCAGCGCTATTGTACAGACTAAGCTCTTTTCTATATAATGTTATGTACTGTTCGTTCCTTATCTGACTATGGGTTGTATTACATGGCAGATACAGGGAGATGTACGGCAGATAATTCTGCATGGCCATGCAGTTTCTTGCTTGGCGGCTGATGGAAAGCATAATACAACATGGGCTAGTTTAAGAACTGGTGTGATAGACTCATGAAGAACATGTGTCCCCTCTCCTGACAGATCTGTATTAGTCTATACTTGTCTTCTTCATACTATAACAACTCTGGACCATCTTTTTCTTTAACGCCATTGTGTTGTTCCCTTGATGGGATATATTAACTATTCGACATTATCTATGTGTCGGTCTTCAATGGACAAGTTGCTTGTGTTTGGCAACCATTTATTTTAATTTTATTCTTTTTTTTGGTCCATGAATTTCAAGAGTGCATCCTAGCAACAGAGACACTGGGATGCCATCCTAGTACCATCCATTTACTTTTTGATGACTTATTGACTTCTATTGTACATATGGGTCAGTGAAAACAGTTCGGACTCTTCTTTTTAACTGTACAGACAGATGGTCCATGAATTTATTGGTTAAAAAATATTGAATCTAGTGCAGCCGACTGTTAACGATTACGCAAGAAGATGTTGCCTTTTGGGGGCTACCCTGTATAGTCTAGTTTTGCTCTGAAAAGATGTTCCTGTATTGTTATTTAGAGGGGAATGCAATTATTTTCTTAAACAGACCTGTCAAGAGAGGTACCTGATACCGACCGCCTACTGACTGGTGTGGGGCTCGAGTCTACAACAATGTCTTCTGACATTGCTGCAGTTTTTCCAGCTCCCACTATTATAGATGGCAAGAGACCCTATTACCACCTCTGTCTTCTCCTTTCTTCGCTGTCTAACACTGAAGTAGTGCTATGTGAATACAGGTGCCGACAGCTTTATAGACCCGGTGTTTATGTGATCGCTGGGTTTGCAGGGTTAATCAGGGTTGTTTCGCCTTTTAACTGGCGCTCTTACCGATCCCCTGGTTACAGGGGAAAACTTGAAAAACAAAAATTTTAAAAAATTGAAAATGTCTTCCAGGGGTCTTTTATAACCTTATGGGGGACATATAAAGTAAAACAAACCACACACACTTATATGTATAAATAAATGTATATCAATACCCAATTCCCGATAAAAATGTGAAAAATCTCCACTTACAAAATCCATTTTTTTTAGATTTTTCACCCTCTGACTTTAGATATTGTTATATATCAAAATGACTGTCCCACACTAGGGAATTCATTTATAATGGTCATTTAAAAAAAAAAACTAAAAACCTAAAAACTAAAACCTTTTAGATTTGACAACTTTTAACAAGCACTATATGTCACAAGTAAAACATAGCAAAAATATTTAAGTTGACACGCAAAATAAGAAGTTATGGCCATTAAACCACTATATACAAGAATTTACCAAAAATGCTGGGTCGTTATATCGTTTTCAGGTCTACTCATTAAAGGGGTTGTCCGAGATTTATAAAAAAAAATCAAAAGGTGGCCGGGAGGGGCTGCTTAAAAAATAAAGATGTACTTGCCTTCCAGCACACTCCGGGTGTCCTGCAGTGCTATTGCTTCGGTCCACGCGCTATGTAAACAAACACGGCCGACAGCCAGACCCGACAACCGTCCGTCCCGCATATACAAAGCTTTAAAAAGGGACGGGTGGGAGTGACAACGGCGCGGGACACCTGGAGGGCGCCGGAAGGTAAGGTAAATGCACAAAAACTGCTGCTTGTATTTGTACCCTTACAGGGGTAGAAATAGAAAGTTCAGCTATACTACAGATTGAGGAGTAAGCAAGGGTAGTAAACCACGACACAGCAGGACAGATATTGTCATTAACCCTTTTGTGCCTTAGAACATCAGTACTGTTATCATCAACCCCATTGGAACAATAAGGAACTAACTCGTTTTATAAACTGTTTCGTTGTCATATACTTCAAGAAGATGCCCTTTGTATATTGTGACATCACAGTAAGGAAATAAAAAAAAAACTTAAAATAAAAGACATTACAATGATATTGCAACGCTGCAAAGAAGGCATGATGCACACGGTGCAGGTAACCAGGGGTTGCTATAGTAAAGCCTTCCACTCTGCTTCCATCCATGGTAATTACTATTTGTACAGTGTCTTGGGTCCCCTGGTTGTTTGGCCCCATAGCAGCTGCTGCTATCCTGGCAGTTCTATACATGGGTTGATGTAACTAGTCATTATAGTAATATGATAGTGGTTATCCGAAGACACATAAAATCCATGATGTGGATATATTTTGTTTTCCTTTCACCGTCATTATACAGAAACCTTTTTACATTCTACTTTTTGCTGTCCCACGTCATTTAAAGTGGGCAGAAAATAAGAACAAAAAACTAGTGATCCTTCCCTTCTAAATGATGTAACCTTTTCTGGGAGCACCGCTGTAAACCTCAGCGTCTTGATGTTACAGCCTTTCATCTGCACACTGCAAATTATCCTCCAATCTCTTTTCCTATAAAGCAATAAATGACATACACGCTCTTCTTTCATCTTCAAAGCCAGATCCACTTATATGTGCTTTCCTACACATCAGCTATGATATTTTTCTACAAGCCTGTGTATTATGACCTCTTCACATCTCTGCCTGCTTACCAAATCACTGCTGCTGATCCAGCCTAGCAGATAGTACTCTTGTATGGCTGACCTTGGTAGATTCCTTAATGTATAACTTGGGGCTTATTCACATGGCCATCTGCATGTATGTCCCCATAGACGGCAATAGCGGCCTGGCACCGATGTGTGGCACCGATCCGGGCTGCACACCGCAAAAAGATAGAGCATGCTCTATCTTTCGGCGTGTGTGCGGCCGTGAGCCGCTGTTTTCTATGGAGGGAGGAGGGGTATGTACCCTTAATGTGAGCTGTCACTACAAGATAGCATGTTATAGAGCAGCTAAAGCTGAGCAGATTATACATAGTGTCCAATCTGTAGGCAGCATGTTATAGAACAAGAGGAGCTGAGCAGATTATACATACTGTCCTATCCGCAGGCAGAATGTCATAGAGCAGGAGGAGCTGAGCAGATTGTACATACTGTTCTATCAGCAGGCAGCATGTTATAGAGCAGCTAATGCTGAGCAGATTATTCATAGTGTATATACATACATTTTAATGTGTTTAATAGATCACTTATTGTGTGCAATGTATAACGTTCTGTGCAAAAAAAGGAAAAAAGCAGATTTTAGATGAGATTTATGTCTACAGTGTATATTATTACAAGTTTTTGCCATGTACATACAGAAGCTGCTGAAGAGGTACTAGAGTTTATACTATAGTATAAAGTGCAACAGCCTGAAAATAGACCAAACCGTGCCCCAACATAGTACCTAGCTAGTTGCTTACCCCTTTTTCTGTGCTATCAAGCCATCCTCCTACAGCTGCTTATATGTAACTTCAAATTAAATGTGTTACTGCTATACTGCTGCATAGTACTCTATAAAACAAAGAAACCCAACCTGACCACAGTGTATGAAACATCCTTAAATCTATCATCAATATCAAAAATGATAAACCGGGGGCACTTACTGATACATCCAGGCTATCCCTGTGAGTGTGGTAATCTTCTTCTTATATTTGTTATCCATGGCCTTTTCCCTCTAAAATCAACTTTTAAAATGATGCTAATGAGCCTGTAAAACTCCTGGGGATTTACCTGAGCCCCTGCATACTTTGGACTGGCTTTTAAAGTGTGCAGGAGCACTCCCCCCTCCCCACTGTTTGCGTTTACAACAGGCAGAGGGAAGGGGAATTGCTGAGGGAGCAGGGGGAGAGGGAAATGTGCTCCTGTACAGTGCAACAGCCTGTGAAGCTGCAGCACAGAGGGGATCTGGTAGCACCACCAGGTGACCTTTGGGCTCATTAACATGCTGTTTAAAAGTAAATGTCCCTTTGATGGTAGATGTCCTTTAAAGAGAACCCGTCATGCCAAATAACCCCCCTAAACTAAATATATTTTCATAAACTGCCATTAGAGAGCTTTGCCTCTACCCATTCATTGTCCCTCTACATGCCTGTAAACCTAAGCAATGAGGTCCTAAAGCTGTATGCAAATGACCTGTGAAATGTCCAATGAAGCATTAGCATATTCAAGCTGTCCACTCTATTCATGAGTGGGAGGCACAGCCACACCCCCAGTGCATGACTGACAGCCTGTATAATGATGTGAGGCTGTATAATGATGTGCTTTCTGGTGCTGGTGGCCACACCCCCTGCAGCCTGTGTCTGCATGTGTGTGTGTGTACAGGAGAGATACAGCAGCTCCAGGCAGCCATGTTACAGCAGAACATGTCAGATTCATGTGTAGCTGATGTCTGTCTCTCACCTGTATATTAGGAGGATGCAGCATGTCAGCAGGTACAGCACTCACACTAGCAATGCTTTACTATACATTACACACAGACATGAGCAGGGGGAGGAGAGGGGAGGGGCAACGGGGGTGACATCACTGCCTCTGACCATGTGACCAGCCTCATTTACATGATAAAATAGATGATTTTACAATGAATAATGTATGAAATAACTAGATAAAGGCTGGGATGGGATCCTTGTGAGCTGCTCCAACAGGTAGAGGTGACAGGACTAGTGACACAGACCTGATGACAGGTGTCCTTTAAGTGTCTTGGATGATTTCAGCTGTGTTATGCTGAAGGGGTAATGTGATATATAAATAATATTAGTATGAGAGAGAAAGAGGTCAGATGATGATAATGTAGTAGACTTGTCTATGACACTAGCATCCGCTTTATATACTCTACAGTGATCATGAATGCTTCCTGGTGAGTATTTTCTAATGTTTGGCAAGCAATGATTCTGTCCAATAGGGACCATCATATTTATAGCTGGAAACAGGATTAGTAGACATTCAAAGGTATGACGCTACAGTACTTTTTATCTTGGAAGGCTGCATGTATTTATTATTAATACCGTCATTTGGTGCTCCAGTTACTCTAAAAGTCCAGAATATACATGCAGCCTAATAACTCTTAGTTCTAAAGAAGGAGGCTAAATGTAGCAGCAGTGATGGTAGAATTGAGGTTGTGTGTAAACAGTGCATGTCTGCAACAACAGGTGCAATAGGAAATATAATATTATAGTTTATATTAACAAACATCTCAAACTACCATAAGGAATTTCTATTAAGAAAACAGCTGTCTACCTCCCTGAAAGATTTTGCACCATCCATGACCTTTGTACTGTTGATTGGGAAACTATGTAGCATGTTATTAGTTTATGTCTCCTCCAATGATCAGCTAATATGTATATTCCAAAGTCCCAAAAATGCAGATTTGTTGCAGATTTTCACATGTCCATAGACTACAATGTAAAAACAAAATGCATGTAAAAATCTGTGATGATGCACAAGTATATTGTGACATGATTGTTACTTTATTTTCTACATTGAGGAACGTTTTCAGCACAGAAAAAAAACACAGCGTCTACACTTATTTTTACCAAATCACATCCATTGTAATGCTACAGTATTAGAATGCAGATTTCCCACAACAAAATCTGCATGTGTAATCGGCAATGTGTGCAGATAAACTCCAATGATTTTGAGGACATAATAATAAATAATAATAATTCCTTTATTTATATAGCACACACAGATTAAGCATCGCTAAACAGAGCTTGCCAAATCAGTCCCTGTCATTAATAAGGCTCACAATCTAATAAACCTTCCATTATGTTTTGGAGTGTAGGAGGAAACCAGAGGACCCGGAGGAAACCCACGTAAACACGGAGCTAACATACAAACTCTTTACAGATGTTGACCCTGAGACTAGAACCCAGGTCGCCAGCACTGCAAGGCTGTAATCTGCAGGAATAACACATCAAAGCTCTTTCGGTGAAAAGTTTATGGTTCCAAAGGGAAATTAGTTCCACATCAACCACAGAGGTTATTCATTGTGGATTGAACACCATATACACTGGACCATCACCATGCGATGATTTCCTTTCCTCTCCAAATCAGATCTCCTACGTCCTCCAGCTTTTCTGCAGGAGGCAATGAAGTACTCCTCATTTATTCATTTTACTTTCAAAGATGGCCAACATTGATAGCCTATGGAGCTTTGCACATGTCAGATGTTTGTCACAGTCCGTTGATCCAATCCTATCAGAGAAAAACTCCGAATTCACTACTCTGATCTGCGTCCAGCGTGAAACTCGCCCATTGAACCCAATAGGTTGTGAAAAAACTGACTGCACTTGGAGGCCATCCTAGTGTGTCAATTTTTTACGCACATATTTCGGGGAAGTAGCTGATACAATCTGACACGGGTGAAAGGTGATCAGAGCTACCAAAAAACACGCATGGTTTGATAACTCTTATGATATTTACTTGAAAAAATTGTGCAATTTGACACTTGGTTCGTGTGCAACTGGCCTTTCAGGAACATATTTCAGAACAGTTGCATGTAGTAGGTAATTCTGTGAGTGACGCGCAGCTGCTGTATATCTCCGGCTTGTCTTTTACCAGCTCTATATATTGAGGTTGGAGTGGCAGCTCTTATTGAAGGAATTGCATGATTCAGCAGGGCCCTGACGTGAACGACAGCATATCACTGGCTCAGGATCAATGTATACTACTAGCCCTACTACTTGGTTCAGCTGGGACTGTCTGTACAGAGAAATTTATGTGTAAGTCATATCCAACTCTAACGTTCCGTTACATTTATCTATTACCCATTTTTATGTTTTAAAGAATTGTAATAGTTAATTGCTATTAAAAGTATAGGAATACATAAAATATAATAAAGTACATATGCACATAGTAAAATTCACATATTTATGTTCAATAATTTTATTAAATTTTGAAGACATACTATAACAATAAACATTCCAATACATATAACAAAGTGTATAGAGCATGTATGATAAAAGAAGTATAAAGAGGATAGTTCTAGTCCCATATGGCCACTTGCTGTTAGGCGGGCAGACGGTTCGCTTGGAAGGCTGTTCAGATTGTTCTAACTATAAGCTTCTATGAGCAGATCGGTCTCCAGAAATCTTGTCATTCTTAGAGGGACCTGACGACTTTATAGCATGTGAAGCATACGCGTACTTGCTCTCTTCTTCAATAGTTTCACATTAATTGGATCCGGAGTTTGCCACCTGGAGATTATCATTTGACCCTGTTTTTTATCTATGGTATTCAGACCGCCAACGTATTCTGTTCCCCTGAGACTGTGATCCAAATTTTTTGTGGAAACGCACATGGGACTACCTACCATTCAAATACATACATACGAAATGCACATATTTAAATAGTTTATTTCTGTAAATGGATAAAAGGGTAATTCAAAACAAGATTTTATAGCCCTTTTGGGGCATGTTCACCTGGAACTAACAAAGGAGGAGCAAATCTAAGCAACTGAACTAAGGGAAGATGCATATGGCCAAGTCAATACTTTTTAATAGGTCAGTGTCCACAGTGGTTATTTTAACTGATCGTGCGATCAGTCCTTTAAAAAGTAGCGCCGTTTCTTATTAATCAACCATAGACTATAGTTTATGAGAAAGTGTGGCAAATCTTTCATGACAAAAACACTCATTACGTCTGTTTTTCCTGGCGGATTTTTGCCGTGCTTACATTCAGCTAGCCCAATCCTTAGGTTGGGTTCACATATTGGGGCAGATTTATCAAGCAGTCTGAAAGTCAGAATATTTCCAGTTGCCCATGGCAACCAATCACAGCTCCCCTTTAAAATATTCATGAGCACTGGTGAAATGAAAGCTGAGCTGTGATTGGTTGCCATGGGCAACTGGAAATATTCTGACTTTCAGACTGCTTGATAAATCTGCCCCATTGTCTTTAGTATTCACTCGGTGAATACGTCGGGAAAGCTCCTGATGTATACGCTTAGCGTACCCATTGACCTATACTGGCAGACTGATGCATAGTTATTGCCTCCTTCTGACCAGTATACAATGTATACTACATCTTCCCATCCAGCTCCCTCCTGCTCAACGGAGGCAACTGAAGCCTATGGGGAGTGGATGCCAGCCTCTGCTGAGTGGATATGCCTCACAGCAGAAGGGAGGATGCTGGTTATGTCACTGTCCATATAAGGAGAGTGACCTTACTGGGGTAACACCCCGTACATTGGTAGCAGCCAATCATCGGCTTCTGCCGTTGTTCACTCCTCCTGCATTCAGGTGACATCCCACTGTGTAAGCTTACAGTGAGATATGTCTGTGCCATATGTTGTAAGGACAGAATCCCCCTGATGTGTCTAACGTATGGAAAATGCCATGTAGTGTATGAAGCCAGCCTTCGGTTGACAAGGAATCCAGCTTCTGACCTATGAACCATTAAATCAATATTCACAGGAGTGTGAGACAGGAGAGTCTGCCTCTGGCATTACATACTTCAGTACTTATGGCTGTGGTTTTGGAGCATGTTGCACAGTGTATTTTTATGACCCCTTTTTGCAATAACTTTAATGGAAAAAACAGGATACTAAAAATACAGCTTTTAAAATCCATGCTGAACATAAGCCATTATAGGAACATTTCCTTAAAGTATTTTAAAATCCAACAAAGGTTTTGTTCACACCCACAAATTCATTTCATCTCTCTAAGTGAGGCTTAACTTTTTACCGTCATCCTCCTTTCTCTATTCTATATACAGAAACAATCACATATAATAATAACGTTTCTTCTTTGCTGCAATCTTTTTGACAGCAGCCAAAAGCATAGCCTATTGCATAGTGAATTACAACACATGCTATTACCTAAACTTGACATTAATAGTGTGCAGCAAATGACCAAGCTGTGTTCAGTTCAACAGCAGGTGCTATTCCATTCTCATGGATGAAAGGGTAAGTATTTTTTATTAAGGGAAAACTAATGAAATGCTGATAAAATGCATAGAGGCCACTTTTCCCCAAAGCTTCAATTAGTGCCCTTTACTCTGGGATCACTAAATATACAGTATACATATGAAAACTATTCTGAAATTTTCATCTTGGTCCTCTACAACCCAACATATTTTTTTAACTTACTAACTTCCTGTTCATTCCATACAGTCTGTTAAACAATGGTCTATCAATCTGGATAGTCTAAAATCATTTCACACTGATATTAATATAAATCTATGCTGGACACACTAAACATATATCAAATATGTGGTGTGAACTGTGCCTTTAATTAGTAGTAATTGTCACTTTCCTGACATTAATAGCGCTAAGGAACCTGCACTCCAAGTATGAACCTCTGCTTCCAAGCTCCAATGGCAATAAGCTCACAGGGTGATTCATTGCTAACTTCCGTCATTTCCCGAAAGTTCCAACAAATTTATCTTGAAGACACTGGACTGTGACAGCTTATATATCAAGCAACCACAGTTGGTTTGATAAATAACTCACAAATAGAAATTGTGTTGTTTAAGAAGGGAGTTACATAGGTGTTTTGAAGAAAATGGACTTCTTAGCCAAATGTTTTTAGGTTAAAGAATTCTTCCTGAAAATATATCTTGGGGATTGACTGACAATTGTGTTTGCAGTGTAATTTGAGCATGGTGGCATCTGTTCATATCAGTTTTAGGCAACTCAAAATGAGGTGAAGAATCATTTTTCTTTGAATTGCATTGTTCTCGGTATTAGTTTACCACACACATAGAAATACAATTGCAGTAATTGCTTTCAGTGGAGACTGATTGGAGGATGATAAAAATTGGTCTCCTGGGCGGACTTCTGGACACCTGCTTTACATCCATCTAATTGCCATAGGAAGCAATACCAGACTCAGTCTATGGTTGTGGACATGCTCTGTGCATGGAGGGAGTAGATAAGCTATGATATCATGGTCAGTAGCGATCGGCCAATGGTGCTCCTTATATAGAGGTTGCTGACCAGGGAGGGGAATAGAGAATCTATGACATCATCTATTGTCAGTAGTCATGTAATGATGGGTAATTGTGGAGGATGGAGGGGTAAATAAACCGTGACATCATCTATTGCAGTGTCAGACTTGGGTGTAATGGCCCACTAGATACAGTCAGCCTCCAGGAAGTCACCAGTAGGAGCGGATGAAATTGATTCGTCCAGCAAAAAATACGCTTTACACAGCTTACACTGAAGTATGAGGAAGTTATGGGTATCAGGCTATGGCCATACAGTGAAACTTTTTATTTAAACATATTAAAAACTATATAAGTTTGGTATCTGCTTGATTGTTCTAACCCAAAATATGAAGGAGAGGTATCATTTGGACCTCATAGTGAAATCCATAATTACAAAGCCGATAAGAAAATTGCACAATGGTGTTTTGTCAATTCTACTGCGTTTTGGATGGTTTTCCGGCTTTCCATTACATTGCATGGAATATTAAATACTGGCACTCTGATAACAAGCCCTCATACAGCTATGTAGATAGAAAAATAAAAAGAAGTTTTGGCTTTTGGAAGGAGGAAAACAATTAAATTATCCGTCTTTGGTGTTTCAGCTCCCCTTCCCTTTTAGTACTGTACTTAATACTGCTTTTACAATAGATATATATGGATGCTACTTCCTGGGAAGAAATATGTCCTGTAAATCTATCCCTAGTGGATTTTCTGAGTGCTCATAAGCTGCTTACATTGTACTTGGTTGCTCTTTTTTTTATTTTTATTCCATGGACAGAGGATTTCTTTCCCATCTAGGATGAAGGCGGGGCAGGAATTCATGACTGGTGCAATGTCTAGTGGGCAAACCTTTTATCGAGATATGGCGTGTATGGTAAAGGAAGACGAGCGGAATAACAAAAGCCATAATTATTTTTCCTAAGTAAAAGAGCCCTGGAGAAGAGTTGGTGGCTTAGTAGAAAGATGTCTTTCTTTCTCGCATATAAAATCATTGCTTGGAATTTCAATTGCTATTTTAAGAAACCTACATTACAAAGTACCGTAGGTTGATTTCTATCTGTCTGTCTGTGAGGTTATCTGTAATTTTCTGCATCTGTGTGCATGAGCAAATCGCTGAGCAGCAGCCGCATTTGTATTGGGAGATATTTCTAATAATGGGGGATGAGTTCCTGTGAAAGATTTTCATAACACTGCGGGGTCACTGGATGAAAAGTTTACTCTCGCTGTGTAATCTTCTGCTTGAGTAGTGATACCCGTCACTGCTCTGCAGCCTCCAACATCTCTGCGAGAATCAGACGTCTTTTAATACAGCCACAAGCCAAGAAGTATGTTTTCAATTTCTTCCTATTTCCCCTAGAAGTGGACAATAACAAGCATTTCCCAACGTAACAAACCTATGAAATGTGTTACAAGTCCAGCATTTTACAATTGGAAACATAAAAAGTAAGTAGAAGCAATTTTGCAGGGACATTTGTTTTGCCTCATTGAAAGGGCATAAGTGCATTGTGCTTTGACTTGCAGGCCTTTTATTAATGCAATAATGTGGCGTTCCTTCTGCCATCAGTCAACAAAGGGTTGTTTTGCAATTTTCAACTTTACCCGATTGGTGGCTAAGTTTACACTAGTAAAATATTCCAAAACTTGTATCTATGGCATAAGTTATGCACCACTTTGGACACATCTCTTTTAACACAGCCTCACCCCTTTAATGCATAGGGTGACCAGTGTCCTTACTCTCAAGGCATGTAAGAGAGTAGACTTGACAAAAATCCCCTTTATTCTTCAATACAGACTCGGAGACATAAAATGTATATGTTAAAATATCAATAAGTTCCATTTTAATACTAATACCGTTAAAAAAAACAGTTGCACTGTATCGAGAAATGCTTATGTGCCTTATAGGGAAAGCGATATAATTGGGTCATTCAAATGACTTTCGTCCCTTAATTGGGTGTTAACATTAGTGACGTAAACTCAGCTGTGCCCTCTTTTCAAGCTTTTGTTTCACTTTGCAATTGTCGTATGACTTGCCGTCTGCTGGCCATAGTAGTGAACTTTATACCCACAGTATACCACTAATTGGACTTGGGAACAAAGTACTATGTGTGTACAGATTAACAGTGAGGCTAGCGATGCACCCCTTAACTCTCTGCCGTATGGTAAGAACTGAACAGAAACCTAAGAAGTTGGCATAGGGATGCCCACACTAGAATATAGTGACCTGGTAACTTTTTATTTCCATTTTTAAAGGAAATGTTTAAGAATTCTTTTTAATATATCTTATTGTTTCCTACTAGAAGGAGCTCCAGCTGTATGCTGTGTAAATGAATACATTTATGATTTGTAAAGCGCTACGGAATTTGATGGCGCTATATAAATAAAGATTATTATTATTATATTATTATAATACAGAACACAGCTCATAGGGAGTATGGCTAGTCTATCTCCCATGCTGAATCACTCACCAGTGACTTCAAAATGAATGGGAGAAGAGCCAGAGACCTGCTCAGACCTGATACCATGATCCATGCACAGGGCTGTCAACTGTATCTGTTCTAGTCTGCAGCAATTAGATCAGTACTTTGCAATGTACCCACTACTTTTTATCACCCCTCTCCAATCATGCCAACATCAAATGGAATTTTCCTAATTCAAATTATCTGTTGTTATGTGCCCTGCATTGATAGACTACATATATGATATTCATCTACCAGACAACAATGATCAATAGGAATAAATATATATATTAAATATAAATATTCTAGTATTTTTCATATGTCCTGAAATTAAGAATAAAAGATAAAAAATACTATAATTGTGATTTTTAAAATGAACAATAAAAACATTATATTTGGTGACACGTTCACTTTGAATGTGTACTAAATTTTCTCTAGGTCAAAGAAAATTCTGCACACTCTTGAAGTGAAATATACGTGTTTATTGATCTTGGTGCGGCCAATAAAGTTTGACAAAGGCAATAAATCTGCCAAAATGTCCTCTTTTATAAGAAAAGAGGAGGTCAGGTTCACCTTTGGATGAAGCGCTATATGAAATCCACATTCGTGCCTTATGAATCGGGGCTGCTGCATACGTGATTCATATGGCACCAACATGTATTTCATGTAGCACTTCATCCAAAGGTGAACCTGACCTCCTCTTTTCCTATAAGTGGCACCTATTTGACAAATGTAATAAATCTGCCGAAATGTTACACGAGCTTTATTGGCCGCATAAAGGTCAATAAACCTGTATATTTCGCTTCAAGAGTGCATATGGGGTAGGAACCCTACTGATTTGGAGTGCATGTACAGGACTAATATTAATACCTAAATTTTCTCTGTTTAAGACTGTCAAAATATACAAAATTTTCTAAAGGATATGCATTTTCTAAAATTGATATCATTTTACTCCAGTGCCCTTACATGTAACACTATACAGGCAATCCCTGGGTTACATACAAGATAGGGTCCGTTTGTTCTTAAGTTGAATTTGTATGTAAGTCAAAACTGTATATTTTATAATTTTAGGTCCAGACGAAAAAAAATTTTGGCCCCAGTGACAATCATTTTTTGCTGTAATGGGACCAAGGATTATCAATAAAGCTTCATTACAGACACTTTACAGCTCATTATTTCAGCCTGGGACTATAGTAAAGCATCCAGAGAACTTCACCAGAGGTCACAGTGGGCAGAGGGGTCCGTCTGTATCTAGGGGTTGTCTGTAAGTCAGGTGTCCTTAAGTAGGGGACCGCCTGTGCTCCATATCCTGGATTGGTCAAAGCTTCAAACTACAATCAGGGAATTGTGCAACAATTTTACTTTGGTTTTGCCAATATATAATATAGTTAAAGTTCAAAATATTTGACAATATGTCAGCAGTTTTCACAATAGTGAATGTTAAATAATAGCACACACAGAATTCACTGTCATGTTTTATATGTCACTAGCGCCAGGCAACATTTATATATACTACAAGCCTTTGGGAAATACAAATCTTGCCTAATAAACATATGTAATGTGTGTGTGGGTGTAATATATATATTAGTATAGTATCAGGTCAAAAATCATATTACACTATATCCCTTAACTAGATATAATCTTAATCAGTTTTTTTTTCAAATTTTTTTTATTATGGGCTAAATTTGTATCCCCTTTTTTGTACAGATTTTTGGGAAACCATATTTGTCAGCTGCAGTCATCAACAAATGAAGATATGCTTTGCAGTACCTATTGGTCAACAGTAGCCCGGAGAATGACCAATTGACATATGTCCTCAGGTTTCCATACATGATGAAAATCTGCCAATTTTGACAGATTTGGAGGATCGTTTCCTGTGTGTGTGTGTGGGGAGGGGGCTTTTTGGGATTTTGATGAAATTAAATATTATGTAAAATATTGAAAATGGGTTGTCTGGCCCCATACACATTTTTATACTGAAATATTAAATGTACTATAGGTCATCAGTATTGAGTTGATGGGGGATCGACATCATGACCTTCAACATTTGCTCTATCCTGTATATATGCACATAAATTATTTTTCCCTATAAGAGGTTTTCCCACAATCCAAAGGTGTCTGATTTCTCAGTGTTAGACCAGGGCCCACGCCAGCACTGGGCATACCAGGGCAAGTCCACATAAGGCTGTACATAAGGAATCCATGGGGGTGATGGGATCTTTTTATAAAATAACAATGATGGGCTGATGGATAAACTAGGGAATATTTTGGGGAACAGGAGACTGTTTTTGAGTATCTGAATGTTTAATGCAGCCACGTGAGATCACTGCAAAGGGGCCTACTGAAGCTGTGTCCCCCGGGGGCCTGCTGAAACCTGGAGCCGACCCTGTATTAGACCATTGGAATCCCTTCCAATGACAAGCAGAGCAAAGCTGTATTCCATGAGTGAAGCACCATCTACATTCTTACTATCAGTGGGGGTCCCAGCAAGATACCTTAAAGCTTAGTAAGCTGAAACTTGTAGCTCATTAGCACCCATGTGTATGTTGTAATTTTATTATTTAGTTTTCCCTCGTTGTTCCAGATGGCAATTGACAAGCGCTAATACCAGTCTGACCAATTGGGACCCTCCTATACTTATCACCTGTTTTGTCGATTGTGGATCTTTAAGGATTGTCACCCAATGTTTTACAGACAATGAATAAAGAAATGGTATACAATAGGTGTGCAGGACATAAAATGTAATATAAATCATTCAGATTAATCCATTTTTACAAATAAAAAATATCATGATAACTTCAGTCAATGGCGCCAGAGCAGCACTTTTACTGCTCTGTATCTGGGGATTTACCACGACACAGAAAAAGATAGTCCAGGACGTGACAATGTGATATATTTTATCTGGGGCTCCTGTTTACAGCAGATCAGACAGATTCTGTCACAGTGGTGTCTAAAATATAGGATAGACAACATAAAATGATATATTTGTATTAGGCGACTTGAGGTTTTGAGGTCTGTGGCACGTGATTCATTGACCTGGCACATCCAAGCCCTGACAAATTACATCCCATGTGCGTAAATTGTGCCTTGACCACAGGAGTTTTACTACTCATATTTCCCATTGAACAGAATTTTCCTTGAAGCTTATATATGGGCTTTGCTTATCACAAAAAGTCACTTCTAACTCCATAATGGGATCAGTAGGCTAAACTTAGTAACCATTTTTATGAAGATTAGGAATTCCATTACATATTTGGGGCCATTATAGTACAAATGCCATGCAGCTGCATCTTCTAGTTTTGCAGCTGGGGATTTGAGACAGTCATATCTTCAGAATACAGTATTACACCACATCTCCTGACTAATAGTCATAATAGTGAATTAAACATAGAATATAAAATGTTTTAAAGATAAGGTCTTTTAATAGATTTAATACAAAACACCATGACATACATACATGGGTATCTAGACCCTCATCATATTATTAGACACTTTCTATATAAATACATGTTCCTATACCGTCTTACAGTTTCTACTATTTAACACTTACATTCCTGTGAAAATTCTAAAGATAGTAGAATAAGTGCAATTTGTCTTAGTCATCCAACATTTTTATTGGCTGTATTGACTTGCTGTGTAATTGGACTATCTATCTAGATTTGACGCACTTTCCTATCTAAAGCAACAACCAGGGAACCAAGTGAGAGCAGTGTATTAAAACAATCCATACAAGTGAAAGTACAAATGCTGGGAAATAAGTTTTCTCATGAGATGAAGTGCACAGGTAGAAGTAATAATGGTGAAAGCATTGAGCTTGTAAATTTGTATTGGTCCCAGAACCTTGGCATCAGTTAATTGTTAGAGAGAAATAGTATTTCCTTATGGGGCTGAAGCAGCAAAATCAAGAGTCTGATGGTACGAGGCATATTCCCAGATGGATAGTACAACTGTATAAATCTCATCTGCAGGCTGTCCCCAATTATCTATAGCTGTCACTAGAGATCACTGGTCAGCTTTTTCGGAGTCTACAGCCATTTTATGCCATGCTATTCATGTGGGACCTGAACCTAGAAGCTACAGGACAATGTATGTTTCCAATGGTTCTTTTACTCAAATTGATTTGTCTTGAAATAAGAGAGTCAGAAAATCAGGATGGGTATGGGATGCTTTTGGGCAAATGCTGCATTCAGATGTTGGAATTTTCTCCAGGGATTATTGTTGTCATTCTAAGAAATCTAGGGCAAAATGTATCCAGTACTGGCACATTGTCCACCAGCCCTTGATGTACCCAACCCTTTTGTCCCACTGGATATATCAAGAGGCTCCAGCCTCTTAGTATATCTGGCGCTTGACCATGCAGCCAGGTAATTGCGCTATAATCTGCACCAGGAGCAGGCTCAGGGTGGGGACACTGACTTACTTTGCAACCTAGCACAGCCCTCTCTAAACCCACTTGGCATATGGGTGACCTAAGGGAGCAAATAGTTGCAATTCCTTTCTATTTGCCAGGAAATACGACTTTTGTACTGAAGCCTTGATAAATCCTCCCCCCCCTTCCCAATAGGGTTTTAGTATTTTTTTGCATGACTTACATGAGCAGCAGTAAATTGAAGTTAATTAGTAGTAAATTGAATTTAATTGATAGTTAAATGCTATATTTTAAGTCCTAGTAGTATTTTTTTTCATATTTATTATTTTAAATACTACAGTGTCAATACAAACATACAAAACTGTTCTGGTTTCCGACAACAATGGAGCATTGGGTTCTTATGAGACATATGGCATTATACAGTTTAATTAAGTTGTTATTGAATTTGTACAGGAGTTTGTTCTGCAATAATGCAGATTGTAAAATTCTTTCAGAATCCATCTTCTAATTATTTGGAAGCTACAGTCCACTACACAGTTAAACTTTTAAATGGCTTAATAGGAATTTACAATTGAGGGTCTATACTTGGCCATAAATATCAGATTGTTGGGGGCCTGGCACTCGACATCTCCATTGACCATCTGGTGAAATGTGACCAATCTTCATATAACCAGGCACAGCAATATACATTTTAAAGTAACTGTTCCTGATAAATTCAAGTGAGTGGGGTTGTGCTGAGTGCATAAGTGAACTAAAGTAAGCTGAACTGCCAGATTCAGCCACTACAAGGTGGAATATGATGTTCTTTTAAATAATAATTTGGGCACAGTTCATCTGGCACTGCAGCCCCTTCTTACAGTGTTGCTGATGCAGAAACCAAACACTGGAGAATTACAGTGATGCTCTGTGTAGGATTCTAAGTCCAGTTCACAATATATACAAAGCATTATATACAAAGCATTTTTCAAAAGAAAACTTTTTTGTGTTTTAACCTTCACCACAAACAGAGTCCCATGTAACTTACTTGGTGTAGTTGTAAGATAAAATAAAGCTTTAATAAAACCTTTATCAAGCTAGATCTGTATGAGTAATAGATGAAACTTGAGTGTGGTGAGGCATGTGGTTTTCTGAAGTTTGATGCCCACCAATCTAAAATAAGGATAGACTTGGTTGTAAAATCCTGGAATACCCTTTACTTAAGAGTTGTAAAAGTTGTCTTGCAACAGGGCCTCCTTTCGCTTCGACTTTCGTTAGGGAAGATATTGAAGTTTACAGGAAATTTTATTAGCTCATTCAATTTGAAGCTGGAAATTCCGCAGGATGATCCATGCATCTGATGTCAGATTCTGTTTTTCACATTTGATTTCCATGGATTAGTAGCAGAAAACCTTTTGCTGCTGTGTATTTTTAATATGATAAAATCTTCAGAAAGATATTAGTGTTAGAAGCATCATGGAGAAGTGCCTGACAGCCTCTTAGGCTTCTGTTCTTATTTTCCAGCATCTATTACAAAAATAAAAGCTTGGTTTTGATTGGTTGCTGTGGAAACAAATCATCATCTTTGATTCAATTTTGACGCACGAAGTTGAATGTGTGTTCCGTTTCAGTGGCCTAAAATAGACCACCATGCTAAAGAAAGAAGGCAAGCCTAAAGAGACCACCTGGAGTGAGATTATACAAATACCACCAAATATTCACCAAATATGCAGTGCTTATCCCGTCTCTAAATGCCTTGGGCTTGGGTTTCACTGCAGAACCACGTTCTGCATTAGCAGCCGAAGATCAGAAATTTAGGACGTCACACGTATTAAATGCCAAGCACTACAAACAACCTTGAGATGCCTCACTTAGTGAAAGCCCATGGGGTGTGAGGATGAGCGCAGATTAATATTCAGATACAGTGTGCATTTTTATTTTGTGCCAGATTGGCCCGCGGCACGGTGATGACAAATGTGTTTGCCAGCACTGATTATATTCAAATTAGAAACAATGTTTATTTGGACCGTTGTCTGCATATTCCACACTTATAAAAGGGTGAGAGTAGAGGAGAACTCTCCTGGCATGTAGTATTACGCTACCTGTCACATGATTTACTAATCTGCCTGGAATGAAACAATGCGATGTCTTCAGGAAATGTCAACAAAACTAGAAGTGTTAGAAAACTGTACACCGACTGTGGTATGTGTACTGGAGATTACGGGTCTAAACTACTAAAAGAAAAAATAATGGCAACCTGAGAATAGACCTATTATAGGTATATTCACAGAATAGTCAATTCACAAGAATGGGGGTCATTTGTAACTTATTTTGGCTTGTAGTGGCAATCCTTCATTGAAGCTGCTGCTTTATTTACCTCTATAGAACTGCTCCGTGGTGTATAATAGCCAGAGCTGGGAGGAGCTCTGGAGGCGCCCCCGGAGCACTTGCAATTGATTTAAATAAATATATGTCAATTTTTACAAAAATTACTGGAGCACAGCTTCTAATAAACGTATAGGTATTTAATAACCCTGCTGGGAGCTGCCTAGCAGTGTTAATGGTAAATATAGCCCTATGGCTGTTGTAAATTCCCTTTAATGGGGGGGATTTATCAAATGCTTTGGCACCATGCACCTGCCTAATCTCCGCCTCTGTGCCGCACCAGATACATCAGGAGGTGCCAGCCTAACAACATATACGGTGGGTGGCTGCACTGCAAGACAATTCTACGCTAGCTACAACCAATGTCTGAACAGATCCACGCCATCCACCTAGCACCGCCCCCTTCATGTCCACATGGTGTGGAGGTGGCGTAAGGGGGGGAAATTATCTCAATTTCTGGCAGTTTGCATGAAAATGTCATTATTTCAAGGTTTACACAACAGAAAACTGGCTTTTAAGTCTAGATACATCTCCCCCAATGAATGTTACGATAGTTGTGTAGAATGAGTGTTGCCTGGCTGTTATTTATAGGGTCTAGAAGGATAACCCTATAGACTATATCAAGAAGATTCTGTTTCCTAAAGTTTGTTGATTGTTTACTGTAAATAAAAATGCATAGCTTTGTCACTTTCTCACCTTAAACATGTTTTGAATGTTAGTACAAGGGTTCTTTTGTGGGCTTCTGTTTGTAAAGCAAGGCATCAGTATGCTGTTAAGACGTGTAGTTACACTTAGTGTGGAGAGATGCCCTTTCTTTTCTCCTTCCACAATATTGGTTTAGGCTATCTGGCAAGTTGGGTTTTCTAAATCACCATCTCAGCTCTAATTGCATACCTTAAATTACAACTGTAAAGTATAAAAGCTTTTGCCTAACTCTGCACTAAGCAAAAATAAGCAATTCTCTAATTTACTTTAATTAGCCATCTTCATGTGTTTACAATATAATACAACTTCATTGATCCATTGTGAGAAATTGCTTAATTGTTTTGGCAACTAACTGAGGTTTTACCTTGCCCCCCAGGCTAATCTCCATTTGCCATGCTTCCTGGTAACCATGGGAACAATATAGAAAAGCTAGAGTTGACAGGAGGCTGGTTAGGAGGGGCTGTAGGACCTTTAGTGACCTGCTTCAGGTCCTCCAATTACAAACCTGCTGTCCTGCATCATTTGAAAGTCCTTAGTGTCTTAGTGTCACAAGCACCTGACTCCTCACATGCTTCAGATTGGACAATTACAAACATGCTGTCCTATTTTGGTTTCAATGACGTGAGCTGATGTCACAACCTGGAAGTGCCCACCCACATCAGAAATGGCTGAATCTGATTTATAAGAAATAATGTTAAATATACCATATATATCTGAGGCTAGGAAGAAGTCAGCAGCCTGATACAGGTATTGTTGTCAAAGTCTCTCTCCAGCTATGCTAAAACTATTTTTTGTCAGTAACTTTACAGTTCATATAGATCAAAAGATCAATAAGAAGAGCCTGTATGTGTACATACCAGGTAAAAACACCAATTTTCCACAATGATGCTTTTCACTATTGTCAATCTGTGAAATAATTAATAGTTGGGCCATTGTTGTGTGCTACTAGCCTTAGACTTTATTAATTCAAATGATCCCCTTTATCTGTTCTATAGTGGGTCAGTCTGCTTGAATTCAAAAATTCTTTTCTGGCCTGAGTTTTGATCTTCTTTTTCCTGGTGATTTTTTTTTAAATCTGCTTTTGCTTCATTACCTTATTCTTTATTTTTCTTTAGTTCCTATACTATTATTTTAAGATGTATTCATTGTTACTTTTATGCATTTTCCCTCATTTTGCTCATTGATGGATTTGTGTTGTTCCATTGACAACGGCTTTAGGTACCAGGTAGCTCAATCAGATCTACCCAATTACTTTTTTGTGGAGATGGTGATGGCTTCTGTTGCCAAGTGATCTTTTCTCTGTAAGCTCTTTCCTGCAACATAGCTGAAACATGTATATACGAAGTCGGAGAATTGGGTATCACGGATATCACGTCTCTCGTGGCCAATGTATATTTTTATAAACTGCTTTAAAAAAAAAAAGCCACCAACAAATGCAAACATAAGTATCCATTGATCTAAAATAAAAACATACTGAAAAGTACAACAAAATGAACAGGACTCTTCTCTTCTACTGGGCTCTTGGGAAAGAAGTTTCATTCTTTTATCAATATTCTCATTTCATCCTCATAGCTGTTGTATGGAAGTACCATAAAATACATGGTGCAGAAAAAAGCAACAAAGATGACGAATATTGTCCCCTCTCAATGGAAGTGAATGTATCTAACAAGTTAATATCCATTTAGACAAATTATTTTTATTAATATTTTAAAGATCTAAATGAATGTAGGATTTTGTCTTTGTACATTCCGACCTTGGGTATTTGTAT
Source organism: Engystomops pustulosus (assembly GCF_040894005.1). Lineage (NCBI taxonomy): Eukaryota > Metazoa > Chordata > Amphibia > Anura > Leptodactylidae > Engystomops > Engystomops pustulosus. Next base: position 71,144,093 of record NC_092412.1, read on the forward strand.
TGTAGACATTTCTTCACATTCTTCCATCATGCCCGGAACATTTTGCTTTGTAATACATTGTATTCAGTCTAAACACATTCACGTAAGTATTTGCTTTATTTAATTGAAAAAAGTGCACAAATTTGCGCCTCCGAAAACTGGATGTCTTAATGACGACAGGAAGACGATAGGCCTTTTGGCATGTTGCTGATGACTGTGGAGATGATTTTGTTAACTAATGCTTATTTTTATATGGGTTTAAAGAAAAGGCCCACGCTTTATGTACCGCCTGAGGATACAGCTCTGCCCTTATACGCGAGTTCATGTAAGATAATAGGAGATGAACAAATGTGTGCTGTTTAGCAAGATGCTAGAACATTGAGCCAATTGAAGTATTTTTATTTATTTCACAGATTTGCTTCCTTTTTGGTACTAATGATGGATGCCGAGTACATTTTATTTTTTGTTTCCTTTCTTACTGTTCCTAGCAGTTGATTTTTCTTATACCTTTGCTCTAACAGGTTAGTATACTACCACAATCACATGGAGAGCCTTTAATCTATTAGGTACTCACATTTTATATAGTGTTGCAAGGCATGCTGTTTCTTCTTTTAGGCTGAACATAACAAGGCTTTTAGTAAAAGGTCTGACAGCTACACTACTCAACTACAAAAATACCAATTGTGTCTCCAGCTATCCAGTTCTAATGAATATGTCCTGTACCACAGGAGAACAGAACTACCAGTACATTGTGAAATGATAGGTTGGTAGGTAGCTATGATTTAGTAGCAAGGGCTTAAATAGGAAAGCCAGGACCCCATAGCAGACTTCTGAATGGGGGTCCCTCTACCCCCTCATAAAATAAACATATTTGTACACACATTTATACATATGTACACACACTCACTTACATAGATCTGTCCCAGTAGCTGCAACCACATGCGGGAAGTACATGGCATGAATAAGAGAAGAGAGATCCCTAGTCCTGTTAATATGTGTCAGGTCAGATGTTTTGGGCCCCCTGACACTGTGGGCCCCATAGAAGCTGCAAGGCTGCTACCGCATAAGGCATTAATTAGGACATGCATGTTCTAGTTTCATAACCTAAGCTGGCAATCAGGTGGCCCTTGAATCAGTCCGTTAATTTTGGCCCTGTGGAAGGAGACACAGGATAGAAGATGACCGCTGGTCACATGTCCACATCACATGTCCTGCACCTGCCTGGGCAGGTCATGTGATTACCACTACATTTGGCTGTAGTCGGTTGGTTGTAGTGCATCCAGTATGGCCAGAAGTGTTGTGGTGAGACGTTATCTCAGTGAGGTAATGTGCAGTGATGGCAGTTACACATATCATTACTATGGTAACAGAGCAGGACAGTCTGTTACATCATCACTGAGAGCAGAGGGAGGAGGAGCTACTGAGAACTGAAGGATCATTTCCAGTGTCGGCCATCTTGGTGATAACTCTGTCTACATTAGAAAACACATGTAATTTTGTGAATAATAAAAGTAAACTATTTAAGCAAACTAAATAAAGTGTTAAAGTGCAAAGGCTATGTTCTGACCCTTGGTCAGCAGCAGATGCTTATAAAGCTCCTATTTGGCAGTTCTTAGGAGCGTGCATACTGTGAATGCATTCTTCCTTCAATTTTTCGCTTAAAAGTTGACTACCATTAAAGTTTATCTTACAGCGGCTTCTACGCGATGCAAGCAATTACAGAGTGCAGCCTTTTCACTCTCAGCAACCCTTCATGTCAAGTGATTGCGCAGTCATTTTCCAACAGAAGGCAGCAGCTCTTTTTCCATGTTTATATCAAGGTATTCATTATATACAGTCAACTTTTTACCTTCTCAGGAAATGTAAGGGTAAATGGAGTAATTCAGCCTCTACTTTAGAATGTCTTTTATTTGCCTGCGGCCCATACTTTTCTCTCAGTCTGTGCAGAGTTCTGTATTTTCCAGTGTTCTAGCTGAGATATTAATAAAAGCTGCCTGCACCGCATTTATATTGATTGATTCACACGTTGTACTTGTATTCTGAAACACATTACATGCGTATGGGGTGAAACTCCTCCCCCAACGGATATGCATGTTGACCAAAATGCTTGTGCTTGGTAAATAGCAACATGAATAAAAGGCAACACATGTGTTGTTACTTACTGAACATTAAGTGTTTTGGTCAAAATGCAAATGCATTCTGGAGTCCATGAGTTCCAACTCTGGCAATGTGTTTCTTCCATATGCATTCCAAGCACGACACGGGAGCCTGGCCTAAGGCAGTGGGGGAGAACCTTTAGCACAGGTTGAAAAAGTGGCAGTCAGCACTCCTGTTGGGCACACTGGCCGTTGCTCCAGGAGAGAGACCACCAGACAGGAATCAAGGATGTGCCACGCTCAGTGGTATTTTAAAGCGAGACATCCTGAGCTGCCTGGGACTGCAGGAAGAGGAGTAATAAGATGCGGACTGAGTTGGATTGTTATTAGGGCTATTGGAGCACCTGCTCTGGGACCCACATGGGTTCATTGGAGGGAAGCTTGATTGATGATCAGATTTTTCCCCTCTTTCTTTCAGTGAGATATTTCCTCATAGTGAACATCTCTTAGTGAAATTAATCTATTGTGATTTATAGACACAATCTTCTAGACTATTACTGTGTTAAAGGAAACCTACCACTTGAAGTGGCAGGTTTCAGATGGCAGGGTGAGCTGGTGCCGGAGCTTATTTTTGTTAGTGTTTTAAACCACGGTATCGCGGTTTAAAACACTTTTTAAACTTTATAGCCAGCGCACGGTCGCGGGCATGGTAAGCGCTGAGCGCGTACCTCCCTGCGCCGGCTATAAAGTTTAAAAAGTGTTTTAAACCGCGATACCGCGGTTTAAAACACTAACAAAAATAAGCTCTGGCACCAGCTCACCCTGAGCTGGTGCTCGGTATTTCCATCTGAAACCACAAGTGGTAGGTTTCCTTTACTCCTATAGACTTTAATTTTTTTACACTCTTGTACCAATCTACATTATATTATAAATCCCTGTTCCTCCACATTTAGAAACCACATCTCTTTATAATGACTTTCCCTGTCCTCAGTCCTATAAATTATTAATCTCTATGGTAACAGCCCTTCATAAAAAGACTTCCCTTTGCCCCCACAAATAAACCCCACTAAACTATGTTTTCCCACACCTATATAGCATAAACCCCATTCCTCCACCACTGGCACCCTTGGCTACCTCCCATGATTTATGATAAACTTTCTGTCTGCTGCAGCAATTTTTGCACACATTAAGAACATTGCACATATATGGACCATTATGTTGATCGGGAGATGCACCTTCCCCAGCTTTCAGGGGGGAGAAATCAAACAGGGAGGACGTGTCCCACTGCATGAGCATACATTGGGATACATTGTTATCCTATGTTGTAAGGACATTTTGGGAATCCTCCTGATGTTTCCTTACAACGGAGGGCTGAAAACATGATGTAACTAGACGCCCTTTAACCCTATTGACCCTTAAGTGCTCAATGGCAAATACAGCCCTGTGTACATTGTATATACTGCAATCCATAACGATAGTTTTCATTGCATTAAGCAAAACCACTAATGCATATGATCATTTTAAGCAAACAGTACATTATATAAAACCGCACTTAACTTGCCTCCACTTGATAGTTTTCCACAACACTTCTAAAACATTTTCCTTAGGTCCTTCGAATACAGTGTCCATGTTTTTCCTATCCCTTATGTGACAATCCCAGCATATTACCAGTCTGTAATTAGCTGGATATCTCCTACAGCTTCCATGCTTGATCTTCCTTAATAAATTAGTTCTTGTGAAATTCCTGCTATTCTTTAATCACTGACACAGGTTCCAGCTTTGTCAGCTCTGTTTGCTGCAGAACATAGTAATGTTGGGTAATGGGTTTGTGGGTAGATTAGACAGTGGCAGCTGGCTTGGAAGTATTGTGAGGGCTAACATGGGGAAGAATATCTATGTATGAATCTGTAATTCTAATTAAATCATAATATATTAGATTTCTCCTGCTGAGATTTATGACAATCATGACAAGACTGAGATGAAAATAGAAGGCACTCAAATAAAGCACAAGTACTACTCCAACCCTTATCTATCAAAATCTGAATATCTACAGCATGTACTTGCTAACATGTAAGTGGCTGGTACATAATGTCCTCATACGCTGTGTGTAACATATTCTTTCTCAGGATGATTCTTTCCATTTCCGTGCTTCAGTTTTCCATAATCAAAATGATGGTTACCTCTGCAATACGAGGCACTAGGAATCATGTGCTAAGATTGAATTACTTTTATTGACATAACTGATATTTATGAGATCCCTGCAGCCTTCAGAGAAATCCTTCTGATGTAAGGAATCCAAAGCCTGTGCCGGGCAGAACGATTTCCATTTTTATAGTAAAATCATCTGGTAGTTATCCATTTCTGATATCAGTTGGTAGAGAATAACTGGCAATTGGCAGATGCATTTGGTAAATCCTACTTTTTGTGAAATGATCTGAGGTTTCAATATCACGGTATTGAGTAGATTTAGATTTATTATACTTGTATTACACCCAGGCTTAAAAACCTTTTTTTATTACTGTATCTATGGATAATGTAGTAAGCCTATAATGGACTATCATGTTTATTTATTCATGTTATTAGAAAACAAGTCACATGGGCCCACATTAGTAGTGAAAACTGTACTATATGCAGAGTGCGGCAGATTATGGAATAGTCTTCATTAATCTGGCACACCTTTAACATAGAGTGTGCGATAAAGTTCTGTCGAGTAGCAGTAATAAATGGAGTGCACGGTGCACGGTCTGACTGCACAGGAATGCCCCTTTGGCTGTATCATGCACTGTACATGGGGAAGGAGTGGGTGTGGCAGGCAACCTCGGCCAGCCGGAAGTGGAACTTCGCACCACTTCCGTGCCCCTCCTTGCATGGCTGGAAGTGATGGTGACGTGGCACACCAGGAGGGACCACAGAGGTAAGTAAATGTTTATTTTCTTAAACGGTCCCCTCCCGGTCACATATAATTTTTTTCAGGTTTCATACAACTCCTTTAATAAATGTGGGCCATTCTGAGGCTCCATGGACATGTCCGCTTGAGCAGACATGTGCCACGAGCTGCAAGTTGGCTGGAGAAGCAGTGGGTGAACTGCCATTTTTGCGGCAAGCTCACGGATGTGAGGATGTGTGCATGAATCCTAAGAAAGGAATTCATGATCCTGCTGCCTCTTGTGGCCCGAAACCATTATGGTGCATTCAGGGCGAGGCTCCTTTTCCAGTAAAACGCATGCAATTGGTAAACAGAAGCAAGTACCCCTAGTACACAATGAAAATGCCAGCTGTTTGTTGCCGGGCATCATTTTGAAACACAAAGTCAAGTACCACATGTGAGCACACCCTCAGATGCGCTTTGTCCATGGATTTGCCACACCGCATGTTTGGGAAGTCTGAAGCATAATACTATAATAGTGTAGTCTTTGGAATTTATACACACATCACAGATTTATCATCTGCAGCAAGTCAGAATCTGGACAAGTAAATATAATTTCAAAAATTAGATTTTTATTAAAAGAACATTCTGAAGGATATTCAATATTCATTTTATCAACATCAATGTTATTGTCTTGGAGTAAAGATAAGCTTTGCAATGATTTATCTCTATTCCTTTTATTAGGGGCTCAGCTGCTTCCTTTACCACACTTTACCCTGCAATTCTACATTTTCAGACTAGTTATATCTTCAATTTTACCTCAGTCTGGCTCAGAGGGAAGAAATATAAAATGGTCAGATACTTCACCAGGAAGAATAAAAATATAATGATTAAAAAAGCATACTGAGAAGGAGTAGAAGGCACCATGATGTCCACTTTGAATACTTTGTCAGAATATTTTTATGTGCACTTGTGGTGCACTCGAACCCCCCCCCCCCCCCCGCCCCTCTCCATAGGAATATACAGAGCACGGCGCAATATTCCTTAGAAAGATAGGACATGTACTGTACCACTCCCGTTGGGCGCCATGAGTCCATAGCAATGTATGGGGGGGGGGGGGGGGGATTGGCCGTTTATATCCGTCCACCATATATATGTCCCCCATACTTTCGAGTGCAAAAGCCCAAGGGTGAAATTATGTGTGCTATTTTTCTTCGTTCAAACCAAAATGGTGTCAAATGTAAGGGGAATAAATACTATTCTCATTCTTTTGTATTCACTTTGGTTTGAAAATAAATAAATAATATAAAATTACTATTAAGATGATGAGTTATTGATTACACAAGGGCTGTATAAATTGCCCCCTTTGCTTATTTTGCTCAGTGAGGAGAGTAAAGCTACAAATTTGATAAGGTCTTTATCCAGGGAAGAGGGTGGAAGGTATATAGTAGAGCTGATAGTATGTAATGGCTGTGATACCAGAGGGTAGAATGTAATGTGTAAAATGCATCTTATGAATCTCATCATCTCTGATATGTCTCATCTCTTTCTATGTGTCAGATACTAGTAGAATGTTCAGAAGCTAAATGAAAGTATATAAACCCTCTACCCTGATAATCTAACCACATTGTCAGCACACAGCATCTCATAGCACCGGGTCACTGGAGTTCACAGAAAGTGTATTGTCCGACTATAATGCACTGTGTCGCGATTCACTAAGATTGTATGTCAGATTTACTGAATGTGTTGCTTCCCCACTCAGGTCCGACAGAGTTCACCATCTTTTTAGTAGTGCATCTAAGTGCATGGGCATGCGACACAATTTGAAAGTTCAATCCCGTGCTCGGTCCGAATCAGTCGGAGCGTCCGAAGGCACGTCCTCTAATAGTTGCATGGAAGCCAGCACAGCTGCACCACAAAAAGGGTTGAGTGTGACACAATCGCGTTGCCCTCACTACTTGAATACCTGTGCAAACCATTTTAACATTGGAGAACGGGCAGAGTCCGACTAAAGTGCGTCACAAAGAGGCTCAGAGCCCTTAGTAAATGTGCCCCAAAGGTTCTGCTTAGAGAGGCCCCGCCCACACTCTGGAATCTTACACTGACCATCATTGAGTGATCGGAGCTAAAATAGCAATAAAACTGAGTAAAATTGTAAATAAAGGGTTAAAAATTAACTTTATTGTGTAAACATCACGGGGGTTGAAATTTGAGAATTTTCTTTCATGGGCAAATCCACAGTATTGTTGTTGTGTTTTATAAAATAGTTATAACTTTTAAAAACCTCTTCAATGGCAGAATAGATTTATCTATTTATCTATCATAAAAAAATTCCAGTGTGTTGTTATATAGTGTTTTATCACAAGAAGGACAAACATGAAAGAAAGCTTTTTTTGTAATCTCTTTTCCTAAGCACTGATCTGTTTGACAAATCTACCACTTTCCCTCTTAGCACCTCTTCACACAATGTACCTAAAATACCTTCCTGATACATACGCACTTTGTCTCTCAGTATTCCCTCGCTATACAATGTTTTATAAGCCAGGTAGGATATCCCACTCCTGCTGTTTCTATGTCCCAGCTCTGGTATTTATGCTGTGTGTCACAATAATGTACTATAAAATAGTGCACACAGATTATAAAACTACTATGATTACAGCGCAGCAAAGGTACAGAAAAGCTCCAAGCTGACAAGATGAGAGGAAAGTTTCTTATAATAATGCATTATCACTCAATACATTTTATTTTGAGAAGTGAAAATAACCGGAAAAGACACACGTCTATGACAGTAAAGATTCTCTGCAAAAACATATTTATTTTGGACCGATTATCTTTTTACTGATGACAAATATTTGTTCAAATCCGGTTTTGATAAAAACAGTAGCTTTCCAAGCAATTTTCTTTCACCACTAAACCATACTGGAAACCATTGGCTGCCTTATAATTTACTGGTACTAATTCCTTTTATCCTTGTTTTTTCCTTGTTTTTATGTTTTTACTTCTGCTGTATATTTATAATCAGCTAAAGGGGAATTGATGAGAAGTTTTGACCAATTTTTAAACCCGTAGACAGTATATGGTAGAAGCCAAAGTTGTGTAACCTTTTGAAGGTTTTAGTGGCAGCTTGACTGAGAAAAATGTATTTATATTCCAAGACTGTAGCTGGACTTGAAGCATGCCTTCAGTAAGAACTATACACATAAGATGATGGCTCATTAGCCTGTATTGTTGTCTCAACAGATTATGGTCTTGAGTTTGGATCTGACAAAAGGCAAAATCGGAATGTTTGTTACTTAAGAAATTTTCATCCCGCATTTCCATTTGACCTTCTCCCAAAGAGGAAGCTCCCATTTCCGCTTCGTCCCCCATGACGGCCCAACCTGGAGGATGCCCCTTGACCTCTGCAGGGACAGGAAGAAGAGAGGTTAAATGCTCCCCCCCTTGCATCCTCCCGCCAGTGTTCTTCCTGTCCCTGCCGAGGCAGGACAAGAGAGGTGCCCTCTCTCCTCCAGGGGGGGGGGGGGACGAAGTAAACTTACGGGTAGTCCTGGCTGGCTAAATCCCGGCGGGCTGGGGCGTTCGGTCGGCCTTGTGTCCTCCCTTTCGCCGCCCTTCCAGTCCGTTCGTCCTGGCCGCCGCTCCGCGATCCGTGTGTGAGCGCGCGGCGGCCGAAAAAACTACATTTCCCGGCGTCCCCCGAGGTCCGATGACGACTTCCGGTCGCGACCGGAAGTGGCGGCTCACAGGACCGCAATGCATCCCTGGGAACGGGAGCGCGGCGCAGACGAACTCTACAGGGGGATGGGCTCCCCATTAAGGTATTTAACGTCACCTGGAGCAGGTAGTCACGCTGATCTCAGGTCTAAGATCTGTGCGTGACGCTGCGGTGCTGGTCTCCTGTGCTGTGTATTTCTGAAATTTTCCTGTGCGCTTCCACGGCTCTTATGATGGCTGACGAGGCAGACCCTACCCTCCTGCATCCTCCGGTTTCTGTAAGTGGGACTTTTGTGCAGGTTTGGGTTTTTTACTGTGTGTAAAAATAGTGGGTCATTTATTATCCTCCGCTTGCCCTTTCAGGAGAAAGACCAAGGGTCTAAAGCGAAAGGCAAGGAGGATAAAGGGGATAAGACGAGCAGGTCGGAAAAACCCGAGAAAAGCCGGCTTAGAAAGTGTAACATGTGTGCCCACTCTATGTCCGACTCATACAAAAGGCCGATTTGCAAGTCTTGCATCGACAATTTTATGAGAGAGGAAAAGACATCCTTCTTAGATGAATTAAAGGGGTTTATCGAGGAGAAAATAAGCTCTTCAGTGGCCGCTGCTACGTCCAGGCCTCCACCGAGTAAGAAACCTAGAGTGGAGCCGGACTCTTCTATATCTGAGGGGGGGGATGATTCTGAAGCTCCCTCTTGCTCATACGTAGAAGATGATGATCCTACGGATTCACAAAAAACAGAAGATTCACGTCATCTGTTTCAGTTTGAGGAACTCGATGGTCTCTTAAAAGCAATTAGACAGACCTTGGAAATCGAGGAGATTCTTCCCCCTAGATCTAAAGAGGAGGAACTTTTTGGGGGACTGAAGGCAAAACGCCAGAGGGTGTTTCCCCTGAATGACACGTTAAAGGAGCTGGTTTCTGAGGAGTGGCAAGAGCCAGAAAAAAGGGTTATCGTGTCCAAAAACTTTAAAAAGAGACTTGTTTTCGAGCCCGAGGAGTCTAAAGTATGGGACACTTGTCCAAAGATGGATGTGCAAGTTACCAAAATAGTAAAGAAGACTGACCTTCCTTTTGAGGACGCGGCCCAATTAAAGGACCCTATGGACAGGAAGTCTGACTCCCTGTTGAGAAAGGCCTGGGAGACCTCCATGCTCAGTCTGAAAACTAACTTGGCTTCCACCTCAGTCGCAAGGAACTTGCTGTACTGGCTGAATGAGTTGGAATCCCACATCAAGGAGGGGACTCCGAGATCAACTATCTTGGAGAACTTTCCTTTGCTGAAATCTGCAACAGCCTTCCTCGCAGATTCTGCTGCCGAGGGAATTCGTTTCGCTTCAAAGGAGGGAGCACTTACTAACTCTACCCGACGGGCGCTGTGGCTAAAACAGTGGAACGGGGACATTAGATCCAAGGCAAAGCTGTGCAGTCTTCCCTTCTCAGGGGAGTTTGTGTTTGGCCCAGAGTTGGATGCTATACTTGAGAGAGCATCAGATAAGAAAAAGGGCTTCCCTGAGAGATCGATACCCAAGAAGCAGCCCTTTCGGGACTTCAAAAAGGATTCCTACAAGGATAAAGGGAAAAGGGGACGCTGGAGCTACCCGAAAGGAGGTAAAGGGAGAGGGTTTCTGTTCTCCACCCCAACAGACCCTAATAGAAACAAAAAACAATGATGCCATAGTAGGGGGAAGGTTGCTAAGATTCAGAGGAGAATGGACAAAGGTCACTTCAAATCCCTGGGTCTTAGATATATTACTGCATGGTTACAACATCGAATTCCTCAGACTTCCCCCTACGAAATATATGCCACCTTCACCTTCCATGTCACTTACATCCCACAGCTTAATATGGCAAGAAGTAGCTTCTCTTTTGTCTTCTGGAGTGATTATACCTGTTCCACAGGATCAAGAGAAATCCGGTTTTTACTCTTCTCTTTTTTTGGTAAAGAAACCGAATGGCACAAACCGACTAATCATCAACCTGAGAGGTCTCAACGAGTTTATCGTCTACCGGAAATTCAGGATGGAGTCGGTAAGATCAGCCACACACATTATTCACCAAGATGCATTAATGTGCACTATAGACTTAAAGGATGCATATTATCACATCCCTATACACCATTTCTCACAAAGGTTTTTAAGGTTTTCTGTCTTGTCTCCAGAGGGTGCTACACTACACTTTCAATTCTGTGCACTCCCCTTCGGAATATCTTCTGCACCAAGGACCTTTACAAAGGTGATGGCAGAGGTGGTGGCGTCTCTCAGACTACAGGACGTACTGATCGTCCCGTACCTAGACGACCTGCTTATTGTTGGCCAAGACAGGGGGAGCTTACTCTTCTCCAGAGATCTCACCCTAGAAACCTTAAAAAGACTGGGATGGATAGTAAACTACCAGAAGTCAGAACTTTCCCCAGCTACTGTGAGGAAATTCCTGGGTGTAAACCTGAACTCAGTTTACCAAATGTCGTTCCTTCCACAGGACAAAGGAGACCACATCAAGGATCTGATAACAAGGTTCAGGAGAAAGTCAGTGATCTCTATCAGAGAAGCTATGAAGATTCTGGGCTCCCTAACAGCCTGCATCTCCTCGGTAGCCTGGTGTCAGGCCCATTCCAGAATACTCCAGGGATGGATCTTAAGATCCTGGAACAGAAAACAGGAGGATCTGGACAGGAAAATCCCAATCCCACCTGCCGTCAAGGAGGACCTGCTATGGTGGTTGGAAGACGGAAATCTGAGGAAAGGGATCTTCTGGTCAAACAGCCCTTACATCCCAATCCAGACAGACGCGAGCCAGAGGGGCTGGGGGGCAGTGATGCCTCAGCAATTTTCCCAGGGTACCTGGACAGAGGAGATTACAAGAAGATCCTCAAATTTCCGAGAGCTGCAAGCAGTATGGGAAGCACTCAGCGCGAACACTCCTCTTCTTGCCCACCAACACCTCCTAATTCTATCAGACAATACAACTACGGTCTCCTACATAAAAAGACAAGGAGGAACCAGGTCTCCTCTCCTGAGTACCCTAGCTCGGAAAATATTTTTGTGGGCAGAACAACACACTCTGTCAATTTCTGCCACTCATCTAAAGGGCACGGAGAATTCAAGGGCAGACTTTCTAAGCAGAAGAAAGATCCTACCAAACGAGTGGAGCCTCAAGGAGGAGATCTTCCAGGGGCTAACATCTTTGTGGGGTTATCCTCTAGTGGACTTGTTCGCAACAAGGGAGAATACCAAATGCCTGCATTATTTTTCTCTGGAAAAAGGGGAGAACAGGGAACGGCTGGACGCCTTCTCTCACTCCTGGGACATTCCACTAGTCTACGCCTTCCCCCCAATTCCCCTGATCGCCAGGGTCCTGAGGAAAATATTTCAGGAAAATACCAGAGCCATCTTCATCTGCCCGAACTGGCCGAAGAAAAGCTGGTACCCACTCTTGAAGAAGATGTCACCAGAGAATCCAGTCATTCTTCCGCTATCAGAGGACCTTCTACATCAGGGTCCAATCCATCATCCAAACCCAGGGAAATTACAGCTGTCTGCCTGGATCCTGAATCCAGCTTCTTAAGCTCTCAGGGACTCTCATCTGAAGTCATCAAGACCCTGAAGGCAAGTAGAAAACCAGTCACCTTTGCCATCTATCATAAGATATGGAAGAGGTTCTGTTCCTTCTGTAAGGACAGTCCACCTTCCCAAGCTAACCTTAATATTTTGCAGGTGCTTGAATTTCTTCAGAAGGGTTTGGAGTTGGGTTTGTCTACCAGCACCCTGAAGGTCCAGGTGTCGGCGCTTAGTGTCTTCTTCGACCAGCCTCTCATCGAGCACAGGTGGGTCAAGAGATTTATTAAAGCTGCCTCTAGGTTAAAGCCTCAGACTGTCAAAAAATCATCAGCATGGGACTTAACTCTAGTTTTGAATGCCTTAATGAAGGAACCATTTGAACCTATTGATTCCTCCAGTGTTAAAAACCTGACACTTAAGACAGTTTTCCTGATAGCCATCACTTCTGCTAGAAGGTTAGGTGAACTTCAGGCTATATCAATTAGGGAACCCTACATGAAAATTCTAGATGATAGAATTGTTTTGATGTTGGATCCAAATTTTGTTCCCAAGGTGGTTTCTGACTTTCATAGGAATCAGGAGATTATCCTACCCTCCTTCTGTGAGAACCCTTCTTCGGCAAGAGAACGCGAATGGAGTTCTTTGGATGTAAGACGTTCTGTCCTAAAATACCTACAGATTACAGAGGCCTGGCGTATTGACTCTAACCTTTTCATCCAATTTCAGGGGAAAAATAAGGGGAGGAAGGCGTCGAAGGCGACTATTGCAAGATGGCTGAGACTGGCAATTGCCTCATGTTACGACCTACAGAAAAGCCCGATACCAGCAGGAATTCGAGCTCACTCGACCAGGGCTATGTCCACTTCTTGGGCGGAAAGAAGAGGAGCGTCACTAGATCAGATTTGCAGAGCTGCAACGTGGTCTTCATCCACGACATTCTCCAAGCATTATAGGCTGGACTTGCACTTGTCAAAAGACCTATCATTTGGACGCAAGGTGTTACAGGCTGTAATCCCTCCCTAAAAAAAGCTTACTAATTTTGTAAGTCTCCAGGTTGGGCCGTCATGGGGGACGAAGCGGAAATTGTGAATTAGATTACTCACCGGTAATTCTATTTCCGTTAGTCCACCATGACGGCCTATATATTTTCCCTCCCAGCTGGATTTATTCCTTTCTTTGTGTTGTTATTTCCAGATAATTTTCCTTTGTATGTGGAGCAAACATACTAAATAAATCTGGTTGTATCTTCCTCAGCATGGTTATTTTGTAATCACTGGCGGGAGGATGCAAGGGGGGGAGCATTTAACCTCTCTTCTTCCTGTCCCTGCAGAGGTCAAGGGGCATCCTCCAGGTTGGGCCGTCATGGTGGACTAACGGAAATAGAATTACCGGTGAGTAATCTAATTCACAATTTCCTTCTTCTTTCCCTGGATGTCTTTAGTGCCATTGCTCTTTTTTTCTTGTGTGTGTTTTTTTTTTTTTTTTTTTTTTTACTTTTTGTACTGTTGGGTGAAAAATGTCCAATGGATAGTAAATAATCATAATAGTTTGCTTATCTGAGAAGGTCCATAAGGCTAAAAGTGATCTAACACTAATCAAAAAAAAAATGTTGCTCTGGAAATATCAGAGAATTCGGTATTAAAGAGGTGTGGAATGACAATTCACTTATTAAAGGTTATTCAATAAATTGAGAATAGTGGTACCCAGGGGTAACTGAGAATTCTATGTCTCATGGGTCACTTAGCTAGGAATATTCTTAAAGCAAATCTGTCACCTGGAATGTCAGGTTCCAATAGCCTAAGCTAAGAGATTTTAAAAATGCCTTCGTCAACATTCAGAATCATTTCAGTACTTTATAAAAGTTTATTTCACATTACCCGACTCCCTGCCGGCAGCGTGGATTCCTGCTGTAATGCCACCTGTAAATTCATGCCACTGAAATTTATTTGGGGGCAACTCTTACAAAAAAAATAACCCTATGTTGAACCTTAGTGATCTAAGCAATGCTCCTAAGAGCTAAAGCACAGGAATCTGGATGGTGTGGTGTCGGCAGTTCACAGATTAAACAATGCTGCCTGGAAGATGGTCCAAGAATCATAGCTATATATGATGCAAAAAGTCCTTGCATCCCTGCAAGACATCAGTGAAATCTGACCACCACCGACTCCATGTTTGACCGAGAGCCCGTTCAATTGTTGTAACACTAGAGGTGCTATAAATTAGAACTGCAGTTCTTTACACCATTGTTTGAATTGGCTGTATGTGGATATATGTAAGCTACAATATTTGAGGACTTGTATCTCCACTTTAGATTTAGCTGAGGCCCTACTGTCCATAGATGGGCATCAAGTGGCAAAGATGGCAATAACTTGTGGTGTAGCCCTCTAACGGAAACCTGTCAAAGGGGCATATTAGAAATCTATATTATATTTATCCCTGGATGCGTGTGTACTTTGCTTACAAATGCCTAATTATACAATATATTGATCCTGCATCTAATCTTATAGGATGATGTATCTCACATCTGGATCACAAGAGTGCAGTTTTAATCCATAATGGAAAGCAAAGCGAGAAATCATTTGGAAGTGTAATTAATGGAGCTTGATTCATTGATGCAAAGGGATGTATTTTGCAGAAAGAAATCTTAAGCGCCCGTTTACTGTCTGAAGGCAATTTTTCTGCTTAATGCAGAACCATGAACATTTTGATGTTAGGCTGAACAAACAGTACATTTTTAATCAACCTTGGTGTTTTTCATTAAATTACTAATTTTTAGACATCTACCATTCCTCTTGTATCCCTTAGGCACAGTCATTCTTAGCACAAATAACACAATGGAAACGGAGCTGACTTGCAGTTCATCTATACAGTAGGTCAGATAAAACAGCTCATATATCTTTGTAGAAGAAATAGTGTTCAAACAGGTACATTACGGTTGATGCTCTTTTTCAATTGTATTTTCATTGCTTTACTACTTTTATTTAATGGTCTGTGTGTTTCTTTTTGGAAACGTTACTCTTCCTTTTTCTTTCCACATTGCACTTTAGATTTACAGGTCAAAAAAATGTTGTTGTCCAAGTGAGAGAGATGCTTGTAATTAGCGGCCCTCGCCTGACAGCAATCGGGATATCAGGCCTGCAGTGCAGTGTTTACAATTTGGAAAAGCTGACGCAGCTTGAATGAAGATCGATATGTTGTTTGCAACGCAAGGTCAATATTTCTTGCAGCATTTATTTGTGTGCGAGTGTGACAGCAAAGGAAGAGAACCAATCTATTTACTTTATTTACAAGTATATAGAAGAGCTCCATACAATGGAAGCCTCAAATGGTAATGGGCAAGCAGCTGGTATTACAAATAAAGTTTACAAAAAGGAACAATTTTATGTT
This sequence comes from Engystomops pustulosus, assembly GCF_040894005.1. Classification (NCBI taxonomy): domain Eukaryota; kingdom Metazoa; phylum Chordata; class Amphibia; order Anura; family Leptodactylidae; genus Engystomops; species Engystomops pustulosus. The sequence goes on from NC_092412.1 coordinate 71,159,696, forward strand.
CCTGAAGTAGTCAATTCAAGAAGCACTCAGGATATTGACTGGCCCACAGTTTCTAAGTTCTTATGGTTCAGAGGCTGTTTCTTACACATCCACGGTAGAGGCAGTGTGGTCTAAACAGTCCTGTAGAGCGGCTTGGTTAGGCACATAGATTTCAGTGAGATCCAGTGAACGATTGGTAACCTTTTATTTATTTATTGGTTGATTGATTTAACATATTCTGAGTCTATTTGGAAATGTATTTCCCATCTTTATAATTCTTTTAAAATCTGTAATAGCCTAACTATCTGGAATAAGCCCTGAAAACCTCGACATTGATTAGGAATTCCACTGCGGAATACATGTTGGATGTATAGTTGGCTATAGCAAAATCGATAAAAAGATGAAACATGCATGTTTATGCCAATGGAAAGAGAACATCTAACATGGGGATGCAAACTAGGCATGTGAATCTTCTAGATGCTATTTTATATCCCCTACATCTTTTTTTGGGGTTCCAGTGAGCAGCTCCTATACAGGCAATCCGCGGGTTACGTACAAGATGGGTTCTGTAGGTTTGTTCTTAAGTAAATATTTTTTTTGTCTCTGTGACAATTGGATTTTAAAAATGTTGGGTTGTCATAAGAACCAGGATTAACAATAAATTGTAATTGCAGACGCCTGTGGTAACTGTTATAACTGTTTATTTTATCCGGGGACCAAAATACAGTAAATTACAAAAATCCAGAGGTCCGTTTGTAACTAGGGGTTGTCTGTAAGTCAGGTGTTCTTAAGTAGGGGACCGCCTGTACTCTGTATACATTGAGAAATGTTGCAAACTTCATCATATTTGGTTGAGTTTCTTTTGATGGTCACTTTCGTTATCCATTAGGTTGAGTGGGAACACAAGTCTACATAAGCACAGCAAAAGTTTATAAAGTGTTATGAACATTTCAGTGTAGATCCTGATCATCAAGGTAGGTGACAAAAATGGCTTCCATACATAGCAGCACCTTCTAATATGTACGCTCCCTATAAATGATAAGAAAATAAAATTTAAAGGAATCTTACTAAAGAACCAGTTGTGCGGTATAAAAATAGAATAATACACATGGTAGAGCCTTACTTTGATGGTTTTATTTTGTGTCCCCAGTGTTTCTAAACTTGACTTCAGTTCAATGTCTTTTTAATGCCTTTTCATGTTCAGAGATGCAGCAAAATCAATTAACTATTTCTCAGCGGACATTCTTTTGCATAGTTTTTGGTATTCACCTACTTACATATTGCTGTCCATTTATTTATGAATATGTTAATTACATAATTGAATAATTTTCACACCAGGTAATACTCCTGGGCAAAACTGAAACTTAACACAAGCAGCAAATTAAGGAATTATCATCTGCAATGTTCCAAAATATAGTCAAGAACTAATGTGTCTCTAAAAGCACATTGTACATATTCTGTTTAATACCTCTCATCATTTCAGAGAGTGTTTTTTGTGTGTCCTTTTATCATAGCAGCCTTCCTTCTTATCTTGTGTCTGACCTTTACTTCATCTCTAAATCATTGTCCTCTCCATTTTATCAATCTTATCCACCTGCCTTAATCCAGGACTTATTCATCTCATCAATTTGTCTTTACTCTGTTCTTTTCACCTTCATTGCAGTGCGTGATGACCATAGGGATGAAACTAATTTTCACACCATCTATCTGTATTTACTATGTAAGGCTCATCATACACTTCAACAAAAATATCTTGTCTAATCTAATAAGTGACATATACTTTATTGCAGCCATTTGTAAGTTCTTGGTCTGGACACATTGGTGAAGCAAAGAATAAAATGGACAATGTGTTTCATAGACTATAGATTTATAGATGTCTTGCTTGGACTATTGCTGTCATGTAGTCAGGGCCGATTTTAGACAAAGTGGGGCCTTTAAAATAAAAGTATTTTATAAACCGTGATGTTCAGTAAGGGGCTCCCTTTATTCCTGCACAATAATAACACTTTGTAGTACAACACTAGTATGGTGAGGCAATGTGTAATATGGGACTGTAGGAGAATTTTATCGGAGATAAGCAGATGCTAGAAGAGAAATTTAAAAGATGATCTAGATAAATAGATATATAGATTATAGAATATATATAAATGGTTAGAGATATAAATAGGAAATAGACAAATTATGAGCATCTTCTACTGGGCATTCAACCAAGGGGTATTAAAGGTGCAATACATCCTCTACTCACAAAAGTTTACATGCAGGGGGCCCCTTTAGGACAGGGGACCCTGGGCAAATTCTCAGTTTGCCGCCCCCTAATGCTGACCTCTAGTCAGGGCCGGTTCTAGACAAAGTGGGGCCCTGGGCAAAACTAAAAGTGGGGCCCCAAAATAAAACTATTTTATGACCAGTCACAGTCAGCAAGAGGCTCCTTTAGTATGGTAAAACAAACTGTAATATGGGAGAATTTTATAGGAGATAGATAGATGATAGGGAGATTTATGGGCAGCATGGTGGCTCCGTGATTAGCACTACAGCCTTGCAGCGCTGGTCAACATCTGCAAAGATTTTGTATGTTCTCTCTGTGTCTGCGTGGGTTTCCTCCGGGTCCTCCGGTTTCCTCCCACACTCCAAAAAATTTGGGGAGGGGGACTGATATTTTCTGAAAGCAGACACTTGCCCCATTTTCAAAATTGCATCAAAGATTTTATAGACATAGGCGCCTTCATGCAATTTTGATTCAAATTGAAACATTTTATTAAAAATACTTAAAATTTGACTTTGATGGCAAAAAATTTGATCCAAACAGAAAATATTTACCTTCACATCTCCTAAATGTAATACATGGACATTTGTAGAGTTCACAAATGTGCCCTATTGATATGTTCACATGAATAAATCCACATAATATCACTAAAACTGTAATAACTAGATATCTGCTTTTCAGCTAGACATTTTTAGACAGTCACAACCTGCAAAATATATCAATAAAACAGAATAAAAAGTAAAGGCGACATAAAACCTATAGAATTTTGAAAGCAGACAACTAGGCGATGCATTTGGCAATTAACATTCAAAATTTCCTCTAAAATATGTACAAATCCAGAATACTTATATAAAGAAAATCTACTTTCCTAAAAAAGTAAGATGTGAGGAGATCAGACAGACCCCACATGTGTATATTCACCAAAACATGCAGCAAAGGGAACTGCAGAAAATTCACACAGATGTATCATTGTCTGTTCCTTAGACAATGGTAACCCAAATAAATAACTATATATCCATAAACCCCTCTAATGAGATAATAAAAGTCACGTTTAGATGTGCGCCATTGTATTAGCTGCACAATAACAGAACCCTCCGTGCTTCATAAGAATGAGAGTGAGAACGTCATAACATGGGTGTAAATAATGGAGGATGATGGGAAATAAAAACTTTATTCCAGGACATGTGTGTGTTTTGGGTGTTACATATAACTTTATGGACATGCTCTGGTCGCGGTGTAGTCACATTAGGCGAAGAGGATTGAATGTTCATCGTATCAGTCAATTTTCCCAACAAAAAATAACTATCACAAAATAAAAGGGAATAAGAGAGAATGGGCCACATTTATCACTTTTGTGCGCATAGGTGTAGTAGTTGCGCCTAAATTCTGGTGCACTGTTTTCCAGAATTATCACAAGCTTTTACAGAATTAGCACAACCATCTGTGATAAGTTAATTTCCTGCCTCTTATTAATCACTTTACTTTAACACAGTTTAGGCGCAATTTTGGCGCAGTTTCGGCGTAATGTTAGATTCAGGCAGTTACATGTGATCCTGCTACAAGCTCCTCTCTGCTTCTCCCACAGCCCAGAATGAAGATAACACTCACAGCAGCACCCAGGTGTGTGACACCCTGCACCCAGTGACCTCCTCAGCAGGGGATTCTCCTGGAGGGGATCCCCCAGTGCTGATCTCCTGCTGCACCCCTGTAATTCTGCACAGTATCCCCCTCAGACACACTGGTGATACTGTGCAGAATTACATGGGGGACACCTGTCTATGTGCAACATTCTGTAACGTTCTCTTCTCTCTTGCTTTGAGCTCAGGATTCTGCAGAATGTTTTGTAAATAGAAGGTGATGAAGTGTAAATAGAGTCTGCAGCTCCTGTCTGCAGAGTATCTAATGACTGTATTATCTGTACTAGTGTCTGCAGAGTATCTCATGTCTGTATGATCTGTTCTAGTGTCTGCAGGGTCTGGATGAGCTTTTCTGCTAGAAATGAGCTGTTCTGCAAAGGGGCTCAGTGCTTTCTTCTCAGTTAACGCCAGCTCCGGGCTGGAGTGTTTTTGCTCCCGTTTTTGCGCCTAAATGAAATGTCGCAAGTGATGAATATCATTAGGCGCATCAAAACATCTGGATTGCTAGGATAAATGAGGGAAATCTGGTTATTTTTTGCTGCACAGCTAGCATTTAGTCACATTTAGTCGCAAAAATGGCACAAAAAACGGTGCGCCTGAATGAAAAGGCGCAAAAACAACAGAAAAAAACGATTGATACATGTGGCCCAAAGTGTGTTCTTAGATTTGCATAGAGAAGGGTTAAAAACATGAGTATTAGTTGATATTATCCCTTCTCAAAATGTAGTACTAGTAACATATAAAGTGAATATTTCCATTATCTGTGAGGTGCAGCAGCTCCTGTGTGCAGCTAATACTCCCTGCAGCCTGATGGCTAAGAATCTGGAGATGGGGGAGATACTTCAGGGGGCTGTATCTCTGGTTCTGTGACTCATAGAACCTCACTTCTTTTTTCCTATGAAAGAAGAGAGTCTCCTCTTTTATATGAATCTAATTTGTGTTTCTAAAATGCAGAAAAACGGAGATATTAACTGCCGTCGGAAGTGATATTTATATATAAAAATGGCACCTGATATTCTCACTTTAAACCTGAATATCTCTGGATCCATAGCACCTAGAAACAAAATTCAAGATTCATTTGAAAGAAGAGATTCTCCCCTTTCTCCCTGGGGGCCCTGGGCAATTGCCACCTTTGCCTACCCATAGCGCCGGCCCTGCCTCTAGTACATGCATGCAGTTATCCTACCCCCTCTATGTCCCTCCATTATTCTAAACCTTGGAACTAAATAACAATATATCAAGAGCTTTATATAGAAAATAGAAAAACTGTAGACTGTTCTTATGCCAAGGAAAATGTTTGCATTAGTAATAATTATAGTTTTCAAGGCTTGGCAAATAATAGCTTTCACAGTACTTGGAGTCATATTAATATTGCCAAATGAAAGAAAATCATTAGTATTTTTGAGGTTTCCCCTTCAGAAGCTTGTGATTACCATTACACTTGTTCGAGGTATTGCTCATCTACGAGGGATGCCAGCAGGTACAATAGTACATGTTTGCCGCTTCAGTTCATTCCCATCTGCTGCCACCGTATGTACAGACAATCGTGACATAAGGTCTGTGAGAGTCGTCTTATGATCTTAAATGTTAGTGCACATGAAAAACACATATCAAGTAGCTTTATCATGTTTGCTATTATTAGAGAAATATTTATGACTCTATGACTTATATCATGTCACTACATAGTTCATAGAGTAAACTGCGGAGCAAATGGCATGTACATGGAGTGCATCTGCTGCTGAATTTCTGTTACAGGGAATTTATGTTGTTTCAAGTATTGCCCAAAATGGTGTGGTTTTTGTAGGTGATATTAAAGAGAGCCTAACACCTCCACCAAGCATTAAGGTATGCTGGCAACATGTTCTAGAGAAATGTGCTGTGATTTCCAATGGACCATTATTATTTTTGTCTATCATGCCATTTCCATAATATTCACTGTTTTATCCATATGCTTAGTTGGGGCACCCAGTGCATGTCCTCAGCATCGGGAGCACTGCTATTACTGCCTATATCGCTTTCCTTTCAGTGTCATGTGAGTGGTCCAGGTAGGAATAGCAGTTCCCCAGGTTCTGAGGACACAACCTCAGTTTACCAATTTCCTCCATGGCATACAGAAATAATAAAAGTATTTTTGAAATTGTGCTGCATTTCTTTACAACATGCTGCCAACAGATTATAATGCTTGGTGGAGGTGGTAGACTCCCTTTAAATAGTACTTGACAGGCTACAGTGTTAAAATGAGCACTGCATATCAATCAATGTTGCAGTTTTTTGTACCACAAATGGATTAGATTTAAGGATTATCCACTTTGCTACTACAGTTCATTGAGGTGGATTATCTGTCAGCAAGTCTGTGGTGGTTATTCTGCTATGAGTTTGTGCTTTGTGGACAAACACTCAGAGAATTCTAAGAGGACTCTCTACTTTCAACAGGGTAGGTTCGGTGTCTTCATCCTGGTTGATAGGAAAGGGTGCTGTAAGCAAAAAGAGATTGTCCAAACAAGACAACCTCATTAGTTAAAAGCCCAAGACTACAAGCAAAGAAAAAAACTGATCTATTCTTTTCCCACAGCCGCACTCTCTTTAAAAACATTTTCCATTGAATTCACTTGAATACTGATGGGTTTCAGTACAATGTATGTAAAGGTTGATCTAGTGGATGTTTTGGTTATTGCAGTTTAGCGTTTATTCACTTGTAGTTACGTTTTCTTTCCTTGAGAATTGAACATTTCCCATTCTGTTGTGTAATTTTAATTGTCTCCTCAAGGCCACATTTATAACAGATTGCAACAAGTTGTTTTATTCTGTTATATATTTTATATTTTTTAGATCTAAAGTAAGTTTATTACTCTTTTTGTTCACTTTTTTCATTCTTTTATATAAAGGAATGTCCATGTTGTTTGAAGCTATACATTCCTTTGGGTTCTGAATTCTTCCAATACCCATTGTGCTGTGATCTGTGAGACCTAGTTGCATTAATCTAGAGGTGAGCCTGAATTAAGAAGAAACCAGAAGATGCTTTTAAATTGGAACCTTTGATTTAGGATTGTTACAACTTGAAAAACTTGCATTGTATTTGTCTGCGGGCTGAAACTGGATACATCTCACATATTCTCCGTAAACCTTGCTAATACTGTTAGCAAGTTCAATAAAAAAGTACAATAAAATAACAGAGGACCCTGACATTGATTAATTAGAATTTACAATGTTTTTAAGTGTATAATTTATAACACATAGTGATTATGGTCAAACCAATTAGACATAGAACTTAAGGAAATACAAGTTATATTAGGATTACCACCCTGATGTTTTAGCTGCTATGTGTGTGACATTTATTTCTCATACATTTTAAAACATCTGGAGTAAATAGAAAAAAAAATAATCATATAATTGGTATAGCTCCTTCTATTGTGGGCCAGCTAGATTTGTTTTTCTAGCTTCCAAGTTCCTTGAGCAATTAATGTCATTAGTTTCAGCACCCAATATTCTAAATAAACCTTACATGGTCAGGTGGGTTGGCCTAGGATGGAGCAGTCAGTATGACTGCCATACTTGGCATATTAGTGCAAAATGTCTTGGCAGTGAAAAGATTGAGGAAATGAAAGAACTTCTTTTAAAGGAAATCTATCGCCAGGATCAAGGATTGTAAACCAAGCACATCTATATGCTGGTGTGAGCCTCTTCTGGTGCTTTCTATGTTCTCGTTTTTACAAAGAAGGCTTTCAAAATGATGCAAATTAACTTCAGGGGCTCCAGGTTCCATAGCTGTTAATTGAGCCTGAAGCCCCTCAGGCTCATTTGCATAATTTTCTAAAGCCTTTAAAAAAAAAAAAATAGGAGTCGATTCTCCCAAAGGGGGCACGCACCTGCAATGCAAGTGTGACTGGTGTAAATCCTTGATCCTGGTGGTAGATTTCCTTTAAGAGATATTCCCACTTTGGGCATTTATCATACATGTTGGATAGATGCAGGTCCCAACTCTATGCAGATACACATTAATCTCAAAATCAGGGGTTATTAGACCTCGGTCTCCCAACTGCTGTGACCTCCATATCTAGGAATAAAGGCACTTTATACCACATGAAAATTTAGGGATTTTTAAAAAAAAATTTCCACTTCCTCTATTTTACCTCAATTTCTATTGCAACATGTGTACAAGGCAGTTAACTATGATAATAAAGCATTGGTGAAAGGGATGGTAGGAGGTCAGCGACTATCAGGTTGATAAATACCGTACAGTAATCTTCTTAGCCCTCTTACATATAAGCAAGTTTGTGCCCAACTTGCATCAAATTTGCAGAGTTTGGGCTTGGAACGTCTGTCATGAACACTGAGCAACCGCAACTGAACTCAGCATGTCAATTCTGTTCCGGATGCTCAGCTTCCGGGCCGGATGTTCCAGCCACAACACGCCACGAATTAGACGCATCAAACTTTTTCACGACTAAGTGGCCTAACTGTTATGTTTTCCAAGTAGCTGATTTTTTTCGTATTGTAACTTACAAGACCTTTCTTGATAACCTGCTTCACTCAAAAAGGCCAAATACAGTCACTCGGATGTGAATAAAATGTAGCTGGATAATGGTGTAACAATGAAGGTTATAGAATCAGTGCACTTTTTAATGACATTTTTCTTCACCTCTCATTTTGAACCAATGCTTCTAAGAAATACAAAATGTGCAAAGACTTTTCTAAGTAAAATTCAAACCAGGCTATTTGTTAATTGAAAGAAAGTATGGATTTGCCGATCTCAAGCACAAAGGTCACAGAAAAAAGCTTTGCTTGGAGGCATTTTTTATTTTAACAAGTAGTGGGTTTTCTAAGGCAAATAATAAAACAATTCCCCTTACCTGACTATGACACCAGGTCTGGTAAAGTGATGACAGGATGAAGCCATGCTTTATTAAGCAGGGGGGAAAAGCTAATTCTAGAAAGCCGTATTTCACACCAGGAGCTGGAAGTGTTAGGCGCAGCTTAGCAGAATCAATTGTTACAGCGGTGATTGCATTTGAATTATGGTCGACTGATTTTCTTTTCTGTTTGTAATGAAAGAACATAAATAAATGTGCATTTAAAGGACAGGTTATAATCATAAAAGGATGGGAATATAAATAGCGTTCTGCACATTTATAGTATGATGTCTGATGCCCTATGACAAAATACACATTTGAATGGTATAATGAGATTTAGCTAAAAGCATAGGACTTCTGGGATATTTAATGGTCCACATCTCTCTCCCGGCCGGCTGTCGCCCTCAATGATGTCGTTCATGTACCTGTAGAAAAAGTGCAGGCACAACAATAGAATGCTGAATTGTGATCCACCATTCTGCTTATTACATGGGACCCCATGATATTTATCCACAGGATAGGGTAATAGATAATTAATGACACAACCCCTTTAAAGCAGAACTTTTTTTTCTCCAAAGCAGTAGCTCTTGAAATGTAGAACAACTTTGCCTATTATCTTCATTACCTATGTGCAGTAGTTCCTTTGTTATTAACTTCAGATTAGCTTGGCTCTGCCCTAGCCTTGTCTCCTGGCTGTGAGAGAAGCCATTAAGCCTATACACTTCATGTTCACTGCTGGTTTCTACTACTATTACATGCTGCATGCTCCTCCGTGTGATGAAAGCTGCCAGGCTAGCCACTATATCTTCTATGCATATTATGCAGTGTTCAGTGTATTTATTTATAGGAATCGCACCGAATTTATGGCTAAGTTTATTCAATGGGAGAAGATATGGTATCATGGACGTGAGGGCAATCTCAATCTCGCTCTGCTTCAGGGAAGGTACAGGAAGAGGTTAGTCTAACAGGCAGCTTGAGAATAGAAAATGGCATAGCTCTGGTAAGGATACAACAAAAAAAAACACAATATGGGGATTGTTCTTTTTGTTTTTAAAGGCAGAATCGCATATGACAATTTGGTAAAAATCATTATAACATTGTAGTTATGGGGATAAAGGGGTTTTCCCACAAACAAAATTGAGACCCCCAAAGTGCACAAAATCGCTCCATCAGACTAATGGAGCAGACGGCCGCGCATGACCGTTTATCTCTGCTCCATTAATCTCTATGGAGCTGATGGAAATTGGCGAGAGCTGCGTTTTAGTGATCTGTGGGGGTCTCAGCACTGATACCCCCACTGATCAGCAAGTTAGGCCCTTTCCTGTGAATAGGGCCTAACTTTTGTTCATGGGAAAACCTCTTTAAGTGATTTGTACTTTCCTTGCGCATGGGCTGGAAACTGCTGGTGAGTAGTCTTGATGGTTGATTCTTACCAGGGAGGACTTGCAGTACTGCTGACTTACCTGAACCTTTTATGTTACCCAGTAGCCACATGATGTGAAACTTGTAAAGGAATTGTCTCATTCTGTGGATAGGTAAACATCAGATTGGCGGGGGTTTAATTGGGACTGGTGGATCCTCGGTAAGAGCTAAGTAGGCACTGAGCTGCAGCTCCCAGGTGCACTAATTCATGAGACAAAGCCTTCTGCTTCCACTTTCATCCTAAGCTGCAGATTCGTCATCATTATCTAAAATGGATAAGAGTCTGACAACCCCTTTAACATTTTCAGTGCAAATCTTGATTCCCCTGGACTATTACAGAACAGTCTAAGGCCGTCGGCACACGAACATGTTGGACAGATTCCTCTGAGCAAGCACAGTGCAGTGGAGGGGAGTCCTTGCATCAAAGTGAATTATTATGCAGGGACTCCTTGCATTATATTTCTATCTCAAGACTATGGGATCTGATTAGCACACATATCCTTACTATGGACCGAAAATGCTGGTGTGCAGGGGTTCTTAGACAGGAGTTTGGAGAGAATATAGGAGCTGAACCCTCTCCACACACTTTTAGTATAGACTATCATAGCTATCATAGTTTTCCTTGCTAACAGTTACAGCAATTTTTAAAACAACTATGGAGCAGATTTATCAGATGTGTCTGAGAAGAGAATGGTTCAGCAGTCAGCTTTCATTTTCCCACAGCTGTTCATAAAATGAAAGCGGAGACTTCTGATAGATCTTCATATACAGGCAGTGCCCGGGTTATGTACAAGATAGGTTCTGTAGGTTTGTTCTTAACCCCTTAACGCTCTGCGCCGTAGCTCTACGGTGCAGAGGTATAAGGGATGTATGAAGAGGGCTCACGGGCTGAGTCCTCTTCATACAGAGGTGGGGGTTGTTGCATATTGCAGCAAACCCCCTCTGCTAATAACCGGCGCCGCCATCTTTATTACGATCGCCGCACCCCCGAACGTCATCGGGGGGCGGCGATCGGTTGCCATGGTAGCCTCGGGTCTTCGTTTGACCTGAGACTATCTGGCATCTGCAGATTTGTTACAATGAGCCAGTGTCTCATTGTAATGAATGTGCTGCAAAAATGCCATATATTGCAATACAGAAGTATTGCAGTATATGGTAGGAGCGATCTGACTATCTAGGGTTAATGTACCCTAGATGGTCTAAAAAATAGTGAAAAAAAAAAAGAAAAAAAAAAGTTTAAAAAATAAAAAAAATTAATAAAATATTATTCAAATCACCCCCCTTTCCCTAGAACGGATATAAAACATAATAAACAGTAAAAATCACAAACATATTAGGTATCACCGCGTCCCAAAATGCCCGATCTATCAAAATATAAAACCGGTTACGGGCGGCGGTGACCTCCGAGGCGGGAAATGGCGCCCAAATGTCCGAAATGCAACTTTTACACCTTTTTACATAACATAAAAAATGAAATAAAAAATGATCAAAATGTCGCACAGACCTCAAAATGGTAGCAATGAAAACGTTGCATCATTTCACAAAAAATGACCCCTCACACATCTCCGTGCGCCAAAGTATGAAAAAGTTATTAGCGTCAGAAGATGGCAAAATTTTTTTTTTCTTTTTTGTACACATTCGTTTAATTTTTGAAAATGTATTAAAACACAATAAAACCTGTATAAATTTGGTATCACCACGATCGCACCGAACCAAAGAATAAAGTAGGCATGTTATTTGGAGCGAAGATTGAAAGTCGTAAAAACTGAGCCCACAAGAACGTGACGGTTTTTTTTAAAATTTTTCCACATTTGGAATTTTTTTTCAGCTTCGCAGTACACGGCATGTTAAAATAAATAACATCACGGGAAAGTAAAATGTGTTATGCACAAAATAAGCCCTCACACAGGTCTGTACACGTAAAAATGAAAAAGTTATGGATTTTTGAAGTTGGAGAGCGAGAAATAAGCCGAAATACCCTGCGTCCTTAAGGGGTTAAGGGTGATGTCAAACGTGCCACTTTGTCTGCGTTTGCAAACGCAGACCAAGCCACACCAACCGGGGCGGGTCGCAGGTGTTTTGCGTCAATTTTAATGCAAAACACGATTGGGCCGCGGCCCGCCCCAGTGGGTGCGGCTTGGTTTGCGTTTGCAAACGCAGACAAAGCGAGACGTCTGACATCACCCTAACTTGACTTTGTATGTAAGTTGGAACTGTATATTTTATCATTGTAACCACAGACAAATGTTTTTTGGTCTCTGTGACTATTGGATTTTAAAAATGTTGGGTTGTCATAAGAACCAGGATTAGCAATAAAGGTTAATTGCAGACACCTTTTGATTAGTGTTACAGCTGGTTATTGTAACCTAGGGCTAAAGTACAGTAAATTACCAACATCCAGAGGTCCGTTTGTAAGTCGGGTGTTCTTAAGTAGGGGACCGCCTCTATTTATTTTATATAACATGACAAAAATTACAGGGTTAGTATTTAGAATTGTATAAACAAAATGAAAATGTTGTAAAACTTTTTTTTCCAATTTGGTCTCTCCACATTGTGTTATATATAGAGGGTGAAAAATATTGTAGGGACTCTAATAAGAATCCTAAAGGTAGATACTGGCTCATTGTTACCCTAAGCATAACAGTGAATGCGTTTTTATTGTGTCCATTACTTTTCGGTATCTTTATTAGTACCTCATCTTTATTCTCTCTAGATCTTAGTACTGATAACTGTCCACCATACTGTAACGTTTTATAGGCAGATATCAAACTCTTTCTGTTACTGTACTGTACTGTACTGTACACCTCTGCCAGGAGCTGCTGCTTCCTGATAAGAAGAGTCCTATGAACAACAACGCTCGCTACAACCAGCCATTTTTATGGAGACCCCATTTCTGTCTATGCGATAAGCAACACAAAAATGGCGCCGTACCAGGACTTGCACTGTAGGTGAAAGGGTATAATGCTGTCGCTCTAGTGATTGCACGTGTGGCTGAGCTGTACTGCTTGTGCTGTTATTCATTTTCAGCCTGTAGTTTCCGGGTGTAAAGTTGGTTGTTGGCAGCTGTCTGCGGGCAGGAAGAGGGGTATGTAATGAGGAGAAGGCATCACGCTCCATTAGGTTTATGTGACAGCTGGAGCCGGAGCACAAAGTTCCCGGGACTGTGCAGGGCATGCTTCCTGCCCGAGTGCTGGGCTGCACTCTATTGTGTATGTGCTGGGCTGTGAGGACACATGTATAAGTGTTGTCATGTAAGGCTGCTTTATTTTGTGACCTCAAAATATATATCAAATTATCTGATCTGAGATTTGGTACAATTTATTATGTACAAACACAAATCCTAAACATGACAACCTAAAACCAGACAAAATAATGCACAATTATGCTGGATGCAAATGACAGTGATACTCATCTGTTTCCTCTGGCACATGGCTAGACTATATACCTTATAATGAATCATTGCCCACGGATGCTATATTACCTAACCGATCCGTTAAAAGTAGAGCAAAAGTAGTGATGTCACTGTCCTATGGCCTCCGCTCAGCAGGATGGAAGGATGTAGCTTGTTTCTTTCCATCCTATGATTTCAGCTGGATGCAATATATACAGGGCGGGTGGTGGCAAAAAGGATATCTCCGTTTAATAGTATATGTCAATGGATAAGCTCAGTGTATACACCGGGAACTTACCTGCCATATTCTCCTATTCTGCGCTCGGAGAGGTTCCGGCCGGCCATTCCCATCCGTCCCTATCTCTATAGGTGCAGGGATATAGTGACAAATGGGACTTGAGCGCAGCAGCTTCCGTGTCCTGTTAACAAACAGGGGTACGGATCAGATGGACTGCGGCGCAAGACATCAGCAGTGACAGAGGAGGTGAGTACATGTTTATTTTTTTTTTAAAGTCCATCCCTAATTTATTGCTAATCTCGGATAACCCATTTAATTCTGCTCCAGGTACGTCCCAATGCCTGTCAAAAACAAAAAAGGAGCAATAGGGCCCATGGCCAGGAAATAGCGAAATTTTTTATGGGTTGTCTAAAATTTTGGCCTACAAGCCTTTAGAAGGTCCTCCAAATGTGACTATTACACAACATTGTGTGAGGGTGTCCTGCATGTCACATGATTCTGTCTTTTTTATTTCTTTTTTTTTTTTAAAGAAAACTTGAGGTCACTTGTCTTGTATGTGAACAGATCTGTGAGGAGCGGTTGTATCATAGATGGTGCACTATGGAATCCTATTGTCCATTTCATGTATTCACGGTAGATCTTTGTTTGATGTGGAAAATTAAGGTCGTTTAGTGGAGGGTGTTTTCCTTTTCCTTTCCTACAGGCGCTTTGAGAGAATAATAAGGTTGGAAGGGCAGTGTCTTGGTTTATAGCTGTAAGGAAAGTTAAACAGAAATGGCAGTAGAGGTTACTCTATAAGGTAAACCATATTTTAAAGGGAAAATGTCAGAATTCATGCATGTCAATTACAATAGGCCGGATTGTTCAACCCTGAAAATGTCAAGCTTTGCTTCTTTATCATCTTGTAGTGTGTTACCTGACAGATGCAGTGAGCTACCTGCTTCAATACTTCAATTCCGGCATCTGTTGTGGGGTATGTAAATATACAGGCGGTTACATACAAGATAGGGTCCGAAGGTTTGTTCTTAAGTTGAATTTGTATGTCGAAGTCGAAACTGTATATTTTATAATTGTAGATCCAGAGAAAAAAAAATTTGGCCCCAGTGACAATTGGAGTTTAAACATTTTTTGCTGTAATGGGACCAAGGATTATCAATAAAGCTTCATTACAGACACCTTACAGCTGATTATTTCAATCTGGGACTATAGTAACATCCAGAGAGCTTCACCAGAGGTCAGAGGGGGTCTGTCTGTAACTATGGGTTGTCTGTAAGTCGGGTGTCCTTAAGTAGGGGACCGCCTGTATAGGCAACTAATCTGGCAAAGGTCATTAATCAATCTGGATATGGGTTATTATTCAGCAGATTAAATAATTAAAAGCCAAAATCTGGTTGATTGATAAGGACAAGGACTCTTAGGGCTCATTCAGAAGGGCACTTTCGACATTGGTAAGCTATCCGGATATTCTATGGGTCCAGATGCAGTCCAAATGTTGCCGAGCATTTGAACTGATACAAAAATCAATGAACATTGATACATAAGGCGAACATTTATTAACAGTTGGGCATCTTCTCTAAGGCAGGTTGCACTTGAGTGAGTTTGATGCATCAAACTTGCAGCGTGTGCTGATTGGAACGTCCATCATGAACGCTGAGCAACCAGAACTGAACTCTGCATGTCCGTTCAGTTCTGGTTGCTCAGCTTTTGTCCCGAATGACAATGTGTTCCACATTGCATTTGGAAAGGTGATATATATCATGCACACCTTTACTGAACTGACGCCTTTTTGATTTAATGTCCCTTTTTGTGCCACCTCTTCTCAGTACAGTAGCGGACATGCAATTCTCCGGACATTTTTTATGGGATGTTCTGTACAAAACAGTAACATGGCTGAGTACATAAGTCCTAACATATGGTTTTTACTGTACATTTTCTTCCGTTTCCGCCACAATTATATTTGTTTCGGGCTGCAATGCATGTCTTCACTATAGTTTATCAAGCGATAATATCATCAGATTCTTGGTGTTCTTTTTACACTCTTGTTCCGTACGGATTTCTTGCCCCTTCTTCCTCTAGACAGGGAAACTTAATGTAGACTGCAGTAATGTGATAGGGGGAAACATATGGTTAATTCTGCATAATGTTCTTTTATGTTTTAAACCTTAATAGAATAAATTCTAATATCTTTATAAATTATACTTTGATGTTCATGTGCAGCCACATAGAATATATAGAAAAATGTTTCAACTCCCCGCAGCAGATGTGAATCTTGATGTAATGCCACAGATATTTAATGAAGTCATGCATAAGCCTCATAAAATCCTTGTCCTCGAATATAAGGATTTTTTTTTTTTTTTGCTATACAGATTTTAGAAATGTATTGCATGTTGTGCTTTGGTTCCCCTGGTAGACCTTGGATTAGCAGAGCACAGATAATCTGGTAATCTAACATTACAACCCAGTCACTTCTGATGTTTCATGTTTCACTTTTTGTTGTGTGTATCGAAATCTATGAAAGCAGTGGGAGCAGCACAAGAATGACCAGCGCTGATTAGATGAGCCCTCAGAACCAAGTTTCTATAGCGCGTGTTCCTGCTTTTTTTTTTTTTTTTTTTTTTATCTGTATATAATAACACCGATGCATTATTCCTTCCAGCAAATAGAAATGGATCAATGCAACGTTAAGATTGGCAATTGTTCTTACATCAGTGAACAGCACTGAGACCCATTGGTCCCTTGTTCATTACAGATACTCCTTTGGCACCTTTGCCTGGTGGTGTTTCCAGATCCCTCTTGCAAACAATACTCATGTAACGTGCCTTACATGGTCTGACATGACACTAGGATGCCTCCTTCCTCCCTGAAACATGCTTGTAGTTGTGGGGATTCATTATTTGGTTCTGAAAGGCATTTTTTACATTGAAGTGGTCATCAGTCTGTGATGCGGCCAGAGGACGGCCACTTCTTTGCCTTTCTCCTTTCTCTTCTTTGCCTTGTGCTGAGATAAACAAAAAATAAAAAACAATTTAAAAAAAAATCCTTTCAGTATCTCAGGAATACTGTACAATCTTACAGATACTGAAGCTAATGTTTTGGAGAATAGGTTGTGTGCAGATCCCTACTACTGCTGGGAAATTCTATTTTCTACTTTTTGATAGAGCCCAGAAGTAACATATAGGCCCCTGTTTATTGTGGCTTTCATTTGTTTATGGAGTACAGGCTAGGCACTGGTGTCACTATAAAATATGTCAGCAGCATGTAGCCATGTTCTCAGAGCTGCTCCAGCTACCAACGGCTCCTCGTTTGACTTGAAGTAATTCGCTTGTGAGGTTTTAGAAGGATTTTTCAGGATTTCTGAAATCCTTTTTTTCCTGATTAAAGATAAAGCATTTACTCACATGCAGTGTTTGTAAAAGTCCATTCATATAACCTAAAATTACCGGCCACTGAGACGTTGTCGTTTTTCTTGTATGCCGATTAGTAGAAGTGAGACGACATCTGAAGAGAGTCAAGTTTTCTCCCAAGCTGCTAGGAAACCATGCTGGCAGCTCATTGTCTCTTCAAATCTGGGGCTGAGCAGACAGGAAGTCTCCCTGTCCACTTCCTGTCCTTTGCATAATGCTGTCCCCTCAATGCATGGTGTATTTATGAGTGAGCACTGTGTGGGCAGCTGCAAATCTTCTCACCATTTCATGCACCTTGTGCTGAGCGCAGCCAGTATAGACAGAGGCAGATATATAGACAGTCGGAAAATGTTTGGGGAACAGTTTTCTGTTGCGAGGAGGCGGGTTAAAGGTGGGCTGCTGACATAGGGAGGGGAAGGGAGGCTGCATTTGAATGTTGAGGATGATAGGGGTGGAGGGGACTCCGCTCCTTGGATCACACGCCACTGGGACGCAAACCTGAAAGCTGGCAGGTAGATCAATCATTACCCATAAGAGACAGATTTGTAAAAGCCGTTTTACATTATGCTTTACTGTGTCTGTGTCCATCTTATCCTCTTTCTTTTACAATTAATCTGGAGATCACCTTACTGCTGAGAAGGGTTGTTGGAGCCCTGGATAAAAATCTCTAACACTGGGCACCGCTAAAAATGCCCCTCTGGTGAAAGGTTTCCTTAAAGTGCAAGGAAAGACTTGGACACCTATTAGATGATATGAATTTTGGATGGGAAGCCACTTGTCTAAACCAAGACGAACCATCAAATCTATTGTGACTTTGTTCACATCCATGTCAGAAGATTTGACACAGATTACCTTGGAGTAAATATGACAATTACCTCAGTGGATCCTGATGGGACCCATTATGGTCAGTAGGTTCCGTTTGGTGAGTCCAGCTACTTGACTGAATGTTTTCTTCCAGAAAGCGTTCACCTAACATAACTGTGACTGTGCCTGACATTTCATAACCATGTGCCATAGAGAGGAATTTTCAAAATGTTTATGTTCCCAGATGAGTTCCTTCTGATATTTTGTTGAAAAATGATAGAATCTAGTGTATTCTATTAGGAGAGATTTTGTGAGTTATGTAAACCTGGCAATTTCACTGATAAGGTTAACAGCCGACTGACCTTGAAGAATCTCTGTGCATGGATGTTCATTTATGTAAATTGCTTTGCCGTCATATGGATGAAAGCGGCTGACATTATTATTGATGTTCTACTTATTGTACATAAGAAGTGAGGCGACCAGAACACCTTCCTACCCTCTGGATGGTGATAAAAGGTAGATCTAGACAGGGCTGTCCATGAGAAATGCTAGAGGGGGTCACCTTGCAAATACATCTGCTGCCTGGTGTGCTATTAAAATGCATTGATTTTCCCATTGACTGCCTTTCTCATAATAATTATCGCTTTTGGTATTGCTTCTGTCACAGAAGTGATTTGTTTTACACAATATGTGCTATATATCTGTTTTAAACTCCAGTAAATGATGCAGCCCTGTTATACATTACATTCATTAATGGCTTGATAAGACAAATTCCCATACAACTGTAGGATTAGGAAATATGCAACATAATGCTTCAACTCTCAAATGTAACATTTACAAACTGCAGAATCTAGTTCTATTCAGTACTGCTCTCCGAAATCAGATTTAGCATGTACAGGAAGATGGGATCTAGGATCAATAGTTTTCTTTTAACTGTGCATTTAGTTTGGTTCTAAAGGTACAAAAAAATGATCTATCCACTACGTATTTTTAATAAGATAACTTATGTTTCTTAACTAACTTTACATCATTGTGTTTAATATTTGTCGTCTGACAACACAAGGCGCCATGGGAATGCATGCTGCAATTCACATAAACATTTGGGTGGGAAGCCACCTTCTAGACTCCAAATCCAGAACGCTTGTCTTTTCTTTGTAGTTATGATTTTTCAAACAACCAGAACTTTCTCTAGATGTGTCTTATTTGTGGAAATTTTCCTTAAAGGAAACCTACCACCACAGATCTACCTATTGAGGTAGATCCAGTGGCAGTTTCCTCTAATTCACAGCTGAGGTACATAGCAAAAATATATAGAGCTAATGAACAATGGGGTTACCCAGGGATGCAAACCAAGTCCTAGGCACTCAAGTAAAGGTCAAAAAATGAACCATGGAAAGAGTGGATATTTGTGCTTCTCGTGGCTTTATTTATTTCCCTAATATGTAAATTTTCTAAGGAGGCTACTTGGGCGTGGAGTAGCCAGAGCTGAGGCTACACGGTGCAGCTACTCCACGCCCCAGTAGCCTCTTCCGCCTACCAATGCATCTTCACTGCCCAGCTACAAGGATCTGCGCGCACTCATCTGCGAAGCCGAGTCTCGGCTCTGAAGAGGTAGCTTTTGCTGCGTGCTGAAAATGCATTGGTAGGTGGAATGCAAGAGGCGAGGAGTAGCCGTGCCGTGTAGCCTCCGCTTCAGCTACTCCACCCCGCAGTAGCCTCTTTAAAAAAAATTGCAAATTAGGGGAATTGTATAAAAGTTCTGGGCCACAGATGAATTAGCCATAAAAAGGGCTATACTACTCTACATTAGAGGAACCTACCACTGGATCTACCTTAATATGTAGATCCATGGTGGTAGGTTTCCTTTATCCCTTTTCTACAGCTTTACTCCGCTTTACTTTACTTACATCTTCTGGTTAAAATGTAGGTAACTTTGGGCGTCCTCCATCTAAAATCCACTAATCTTCATGTTCTGGCTCATAGAGAGCGTTCTGAGAAATGGAGGGGATTGTAATAGGGATTGTCCTTGAGACAACCTCTTGAACACACGCAGTCCAGGGTAACTAACCTTTCAACATGCGGTAAACTTTGTAATATACTTTAGTAAAGAAGTATGTTTATGTGCCCTTCTTTTTCTTCCTTTAATATTTAACCAGTTTGTGTAATTTTGCTTTTTGCGTTCTCAGGGGAAAAGATAACGTTTTTCACTTAAGTTTCTCCTTTAATTCTTGTCTGATATTGAAAAAGACTTTTTATTTTTTAAAGAATGATGTATTTCTTGTGTTTACTAATAGACCAACACTTAGGGACATATTATCTCTTCATAAATAAATAATATTATCTTGTTATTTTACCAGGTTTTATGCCGGATCCCAGAGCTGCATGGAAGGAGCCTTGGCTGTGGAAAACAATACATCACAAGGTAATGACTCTGCTTAATAACCATGCATATTAATATATATCCCCTGTGCATTATTAGAGAAAAAGAGCAAATGTGCATTAAGAAAGATTTACAATTGATCACATGAGGCCTCTTCATGACTGCTGCAGGGTTACAAAGTTTCACAATGTAAAAAAAAAGCACACAGAGATGAGTTCCCTTGATACTCCTGTCATGCAATGATCCCTTTGTTTATCTATGGTGACTGCAAATTTATCTACAACAAAACTTGTAGCACACAATGTTTATAAAAGTTACTTAAACTTGCATCGAACACCAAGTGGTAACAATAAAATGTAATATACTTCCTTGTTTTAAGCCATCATTTAACTTGGATTTGACTGAGCATTTGCAGTATTTTTGTTTCATTTTATTTTAAATTGAATGAATAGACCAGGTTAAAGGGAACCTGTCATCAGCAATTGAATTAATAAACATACTGTCAAACTGCGTAACACCTTCGAGTTTATGTTTCTTTCATGGCCCAGTGTGGTGGCATCATCCCGAAAATCAACTTTGAAGTGAGATGTAATTTGATTGTATGAAGTCAAGGAGAGTTTAACACTGAAGATGGGGAGCTCTGTTTGCCTCCTCTGTGGAGACATCAGACATTGGACTTCAGGAGCACTGGTTAGTGATGTCTCTGGATGGAGGACCATCAATTACAGTGATTAGGGCTTTCTGAGGAAGAGAAAGTCTGACCTTAATGTTAAAATCTCGTGCCTTCTTCAAAGATGATTTTCTGAATGATGTCACCGCACTGGGCCATGAAAAAAACACGATCTGTAAAGTGTTAAGCTGCTTAGCAAAATACCGGTAGTGGTTTATTAGGTCAATTTCTGCTGACAGATTCCCTTTAATAATTAAGTAATTTTAATATCTTATCTGAGGAAAATGCCTATGTACCCTGTGTATCAACCCTCATTCTGCCTCTTTAGTCAACTGGGAAGCAGATGAGATAGGAACATAGAAATAGAGGAATTAGGAACATGCAGACTCTTGGTGACGTTTATAATATCCTGGTGGATGTAGGTTGAGGGTCATGCTTGCAAATGGTGTTCATTCATGTTACTTTGACTCCTACCACCTACCTTAGCATGCTTTGGACTTGCTGGCAGTGGCCTCCTTCAGCAGGATGACGCATGTTACCACAGTGCCAATTGCTCAGGAACATTTTGCAAATCTTGACATAGAGTTCAACATTTTCGATTATACATCTGAGGGATGTGCTGAAAGAAAGAAAAATTAAGTCCATGTAGTCTCAATATATCTCATGATCCACTGCTGTCTTGGTTGCAGATGCCACAGGGCACCTTCAGAGGTATTGTGCAGTCCATTCCCGGAAGAAACAAATCCCCTATTAACTATAGGGACACATTTGGGCAATCATTCTGCAGAAATATATTCCATAAAGATGTATGGAGGAGGATTGTGTTTCTGTATTTAAAGTGTAACCACCATTCTGAGGAAAAAAAAAATAAAAAACATAATTCTGCTCCAAGTGTCCCTGGGAATCATTCCTCAAAGTATTTTGCCTCTTGGTCCTCATTTAGTACCTCCTTTGGCCCATAGCAACCAGGGTTTTCAGCTTTCAAAAAAACTACAATCTGAAAGATGGAGGAGTGAGACCTGCCTCCTGTCACCTCATCACAAGCTGCGCTGCTGACCAATGACACCATAGCTATCTATCTAATATCTTTCTATCTATATCATATCTATATAATATCTACTCATATCTGTAATTTATCTATCTAATATCTTTCTATCTCCTATGTCATATCATATATCAGATATCATATCTATCTACGTATATATTCTATGTATATTCTATCTATCTAAGTAAAACTCAAGCACAGCACATGAGGGGACAGCATGAAGACTTGGAGAGTCTCTCCTGCCATTTTCTGCTGTGGAGTGTGAGGTGATGGTGGAAGGGGGGTTGTGATCAATGTGCAGTTTGTCTGTGTGGATTATTTGTTTATATACAAGTGTAGGGAAAGCTGAGGGAGAGATAAGTGTAGTTGTTTGGTTACTATATTAGTGAGGGCTTCTCTCTGCAAATGACTGACTGCTGGAGCGGTTAGACATGAGTTAAATCAGCTGTGGACAGAGAGGACAGGTGGCCGTCTCTCCCTCCATATTCAGCTCCTCTGTGAAGATGAAATGTGCCTAGCAACAGCCATATGAGAGATCACTGACAACAGGGGGAGATCTGCAGAATACGCAAGGAAGGAGTAAAATTGGGGTAACCAATCCAATTACAAAAGGGCTCAAAATTACCTGCCCTACAACATATGAAAATATGGTCTCATCATATCATCTTATCACAGAATTTTATTACCGCTACTTTGATTATCAGTAGATTACATTTATAGTGTTTAGCTCCTGTGACACATACTTGAATATATTTTATCTAGCTATAATTTTTAAAGCAAATTGGTTTCTACGGAAACAAATTTTTATAATGATTTATATGAAAACATTTTTAGGCCTGGAATACAAGTAAAGGTCATGTAGAAATGGCTACTGAAAGCTCAGTTAGTCGTGGAAAATATTGGAATACCTTTTGAATCGGAACTAGTTCTATCATGTAACTTGAAAAATGCAAAGTAATGTTCTTTACTAGATCTGACTGTTATTCACTTATTCTATTCATGAAATCTAGATACTGAAACATACGGTATATTCCTTTCAAGCCCATCTGTTTTGAATTTCTATAAATTGCAGGACATTGTTCAGGAAAGGAGGGTGGAGGGATCTATAACCATGTTATATCCTCTATTACTGTATCTCCTCTAGAATTATAATACAGATGTTAAGCTGTCTTTACACGGCAAATAGCAGTTGGAAGAAATGGACCTTTTAAGTCGACATGAATGATTACTTGCGATGAATGGCCAAATCTATGTGTATGACACGATTGGCCAATCATTTACTACAAATGATCATATGGTTGACTTGTCGGGATCATTATCTTAAGTGTTTGACTTTCCTTACATTTTAATATAATCCTGCCTGATGGAAGGAGCTGTCAGACTATTGTGCTCACTGGTCAGAGAGGAAACTGCTTGATTTTATTTTCTAAATCTAGAAGAAAAAAACCAAAAAATCTTAAAATATGTTTTTTAAGATTTGATTTTAACTTGATTTTAACAATTATGTGATTTTGTAATGACACATTAGCACACTTCCATAAAATCGTATAAACCAGACCTTTCTTTTTTAGCAGCATACGCTCTGTTCTCTCTGGATTTTATAGATCCATTATTATTTCTATAAGGTAAGAAACCTCCAAGCACTGCACATGTGAAGACGAGGGAGAATAATATGTAATGGATGTCGTTTTTCCTTCACGTACTGATCTTGTAGGCACAAAATGCCTCGTTCATCGGGCAGGGCAATCGCGAAAAAAACATTTAATCTGAAATGAAATGTTAGCCCTATATCTGCAATATATGTTTAAACTATTTAATGTAGATCCATCTGAGCAGTACATTTACGTGTGAGGCTTAAGAATTGGTGATCATACGGAAGTCTCATCTGAGCAGACAGTTACGGGTGGGGATTTGGCAAGGATTACATGAGGATTCTGCACTGTTTTATTGTACCAATCAAGTTCAATTGTTTTTTCATCTGATAACAATTGGATTTAGGTCTGACTGCAGGGACCCCCACCAATCACAAGAATGGGGGCCCCATTCTCAGTAATTGATAGAGCGGCAGACTGAGCTGTGCTCAGCAATTTTCATCATTACTGTAGCGTTGAGTTATTTGGACGGATTCAAGCTAATCCTGCTGTTTCGCCAGTTTGTGTGTGTACCACCTTTCTTGTGACCTTTCTCCGACCGGTGCACCCCAAAGGATCACGTTGTTATCCCTTATCCTTTGGATGGGGATAACAACGGAACTTGGTACAATCTCTAAAACTTATGAGATGACAAAAACCAAGAAGAATTTATGTGATTGAGAAATGCACTTGAACTACTGGCTTTGGCTTTAAAAAAAAATCTGCACAAAAAGACCCTGCCAAAATTTCACGCAAGCCTCAATCTTCAACTTTATTTCATGTGAATACTGATTCATAATACTTGCTCAACATTCTACTAAGTCACACATGTTTAATCCACCCATGTGCCACTATTATGTCATTTGTCCTATCTGTGGCAATGTCAGTTTGTGTTGTTCTGTTGTTCAGCATCCGTTGTGGAGATGCAGTGCTAGAGCTGACTAGTGTGATGTCTCCAGTATTGATGTGTGTTACAGATAGATTCAGCCCACTCTAGAGAATGTGTGTCATTTCTGTTTTGTTCCTTTTTGTTGTGCCTGTATGTTTTTTTTTTTTCCAAACGTGGATAATGTTTGAGGTTTGAGTTTTTTATCAACATTGCCTTTCTTTGGGCTTTCCTCAACTAGTCTTCATAAAGCTGAGGCAATTATAATATGACTGGTTGTCTTGTAGGTACACAAGTCGTATTTTTCTTTTGTTTCTTACTACAATTCTGGAGTTTACAGATTTACATTTTAGTAACGTAGACCAGCAGTACCACCTTCTTTTCCTGTAAATATTCTGTTTCTTGCATTCCCTATTCATAATTTGCATTGTTACGCACAGGAAGCTAAGCTGTTATTTGGATTCTCTATCATGACAATGTTTTGTTAGATAATTCTCTCCAGAAAAGGGATGCGTAGCTAAAGAATTACTTTTATCTGTAAATTTAAATGCACTATATTTGTTCCTTGTCACTCACCAAAATTACAGAAATGTCTATTTCAGCTCCTATATGTTTTCTGATTGAACATCAAGCTGAGATGTAGGGAGATTCCCCATTGTTAGAACATAGAAATCCTTCGCATTGGCGATGGGATGTTGCTATGGCATCACTGCGATTCTCACTGATATTTAGAGTGAAAGGAAGGAAGAAGAAGTAGTAGGGGACTTAGCTGAGATAATTGTGTGATCCCATATTGGCACTATGTAGAAAAAAGGCAGTGGCCTCCTTACTTCAGCAGGAAGGTTACATTCACAGGACCATATTTTTGGGCCTTGTTTAACCCCATAACTACCAGGCCCTTTTTTGTTTGTGCGTTTCCATTTTTTCACAACCCACCTTCAAAAATCTATAGCTAACTTTTTTATTATTCAATCTAAAGAGCTGTGTGAGGGCTTGTTTTCTGCATAACAAACAGTACTCCACAGTGTCAGTATTTTAATATTCCACCTGTGCAAAAAAAGAAAAAAAAAATCATTTTGAGATGATGTAAATGACCATATATTTCTATGGCTTCTCAGAGTAACAGAGGAACAGCACTGCAGAAATGTAGAATAAAGATGGCGCCACGTTGTTCTGTTATGGGGATTGGCCATATTTATGGAAACCTCCACATTAGGAGGGGTAACTGTTCCCCTTTTTCAGTGGAGTAATAGTGACTTGTGTGTAGTGGAGTAATACTATACTGCTTTCTGGGGATGTCTGTTCGGCAAGCTGTGACTGTGTTGATTATACTTCTATATTGTTTTTTATTACCTTTATGGATTGCATTTACTCCTACAAAGAAAGGTTTATCTCCTAAAAAGATAAGTGACAGACATCCAGAGGTTTTCCTTCTTGATTATTATTTTGTGGTATTAAACAAAAAAGTTCACCAGAGAATTGAGGAGAAATAGATCAAGGAAAAAAATGATATATCCTTTTTGCAATGGTTCATTAGACAAGCTCGGAGCTCTGCACAGAATCTATAATGGTAGCTGTGCTACAGTGAGACTGTTCTGTGGTTTGTCATCTCTTTATCATCTCTGTGGTATTTGAGAGCACGGTTGCCAATCTTTGCTTCAAGACACGTTCCCTTACTGCAAAGAAAACGTTTTGTAGGGAAACCACTATGACAGCACATATTTACCATCTCACAGTAAAATACAACAGTGGGAATAATGCTGTTTGTTTAGGAACAGCCTGGCCTATGGGAGGTGTGTAAAATACAATCCCATTTCCCATAGGCTATGTCATAGCAGACTACATGAAGCCATGCTGAAAGTATAACACTACAAAAAGATTCCAAATTTTTTTAAAATTAAACTTAAGGATTTAGTACAACAAGGTAGAAAAACTGAACGCTTTAATGACCAGGTGTCTCATTCAAATTTGGCATTTCTGAGAAAGTATCTGGTGCTTGCTATGAGGTCCTCAGTGGTGACATGGTTCCAACAATCCAGAAAAATATTCTTGCGTTATAAATGATACAGCCAACAATTGGCAAACTGCATGTGCCCCCGTAAACTCTGGCAGGAGACTGGTGAGTTGCATTTGGACTTGAGTTAATTGTGTGCACAGGTAATCCTATGATTTGGGTTTAGGTAGAGCCCAATGCAATGGGTTAGGGTAAGCAGACATTGTTGCAGGTGATTTTTCTGTGAAGGTAGCTCTTTAATTAAAGGCAACCTTTTGCCACATTTTTCACAAATGCAGCTAGTGGAAGGTTCCCATAGAGCCCTAGTAACTAACTGACACCCTTCATTAAGCTAAAAATGGTTTCCTTCAGATCCCCTTACAATGACCTTTATAATTTTACCTGGTGTCCAGGTGGGCGTGGTCTCCATCACAGGCTCTTTAGCCTCCTTGAATTGATTCCATTGTCATGTGACCAGGGTGTGAGTGTGTGTGTGTGTGTGTGTGTGTGTGTATATAATAAGAATGTGTGTGTGTGTATACATATCTCATGCCTCCATGCAGACTGCTGTGATTTCATTGATCAGATATATATGCATAGGGTACAGTTTGCTAATTTTAAGAGGTCAAAGGACCTGTGATGTTGTCACCCCGGGAGGCCACACTTCCCCTTGACTTGCTATAGATATCACTGGATACCAGGTAAAATTAGAAAGTTTATTATATGGGGATCTAAGAGAAACAATTTTTAGCGAAAAGAAGGGTGTCAGTTAGTTAAAAAGGCCCCTATGGGAATCTTCCCCTAGATCTCCACAATCCACCGTTCTGCTCATATGATCTGTGGTGAAGCTTTATGGATGATCAACTGTAAGAGTTATCAAAGGTGTATTTAATGAAGATGTATTAGTATAGGTGTTGGCCACCCTTTGACATAAGTTGCTCATGTGCCTTTACTGCCTGAATAATCCCTGACTATTCATAGTGTTCAGCAGTCCTGCTACTTTAGTGCTGTCTGCAAACTTGGTGGATCTTTATGGACATGTCGGTGCTCTGATGAATAGGAGGAGCTGCAGTAGGAGATTGACTCATCCTTATTCCTCCCCTCTTTGTCTGTAGTTACACTTACCAAATACAAATTCAACTTAAAAACAAACCTACAGAATCGATCTTCTATATAACCTGGGGAATGGCCGTTTATTGAAAAAAAAAAAAAAAAAACAGCCTTATTTACATTTACTTTACGATCACTAGTTGTTTTTCTCTGTAAGGCGCCACGGAAGGGCTGACTGATGTGATGGTCAATATGAGCATCGATTGCTCATATCTTTAGGGTTGAAAGCCTTTATGCACCTTGAGCAGCGCTTTTTACAAGATGAGCTGCTGGCTTTCGGTTTAGAGAACAAAAGTAAAAGTAAAGTGATGTTTGTTGGGAGTCCTGCTGCTAAATGTCCTAGATGAGCAACTGGCTGTTGAATAGGACTCTGAATGGCTCATTCTGTTCAGGGAACATCCATTTTAGTGAATAAGTTCTTGGAAGGTAAGGGTTAATGTTCTAATCCCTTAGATTCTTGTTTTCTGATGGAATAATACATAATCCTGATTCCTGAATAATCCCTTTAGAATAGAGAGATTTTTTAACTTGCTATCTGCAGTAATTTATTATGATAACTTGTATGCAGATTGTTTTTATGGAGCGGGGCGACTAAGCCTTCCTGCACATTAACATGTTCTGCTCTCAGGCCGCAAGCTAAGGTCCATGTGTACTATGTTACATAGCTGTATATCCATAAAAAGGTATGAATAATTTGACAACTAGTTGTTAGCAGTTGGGGGAAGGTTGTTGTCTGTAGATACTTTGATACTGAACAAAATGGTCAAACACCACATGGACGAGTTGTAATAATAATAATAATTCCTTTATTTACATAGCGTACACAGATTACACAGCGCTACACAGAACTTGCCAAATCAGTCCCTGTCCCCATGGGGCTCACAATCTAATCAACCTACCAGTATTTTTTTGGAGTGTGGGAGGAAACCCACAAAAACATGCAGAGAAATACAAACTTGACCCCAGTGCTGCAAGGCTGTAATGTTAACCACTAAGCCTCTGTGCTGCCCTTTGTAAATATGTGACTACAAAATTTCTAAGACAAGATGACTGAGCAAACATGGAGTGGGCAGACACACACAACAGGGGCAAATCTTTCTATTTTACCTTTGCACTTTGTAGTCTATGCTCTCTGTTTTGGCTCCTAAGATCTGAGCTAACATTTATGTGTGCATAAGGCCTTATGTAGTACATTTAATTTACTTAGCAAATTGCGATTCTGTAGGTTTGTAGTCTATGTGCTTTGCAAACTGCAGGATAGAGAGTTTGAGTGCTGAATGACCAAAGAACTACAGTATCAATCTCTGATCTCTTGGATCATAGTTTGGTTTACATAGTCGTGGATTGTAGGTCTTGCATGGGAGCATACACTACGTACTGTAGATTTGTATGCGATCTACTGTACCTTAGCAGGAATAATGTTGTGCTAATAAACTATGGCTATTCTTTTTATTAAGTGTAACTATAATCTTCAGTAGAATAAAGCTGACATTCAGTAAGTGTAAAACCAATAGACAATAATCTTGTACTTGCTAATAAGCCTTGAGTATGAAAGAGACTCTCACATTTAGGGCTCATTATTTTGTAGTGTTTATTGGCTTTTAACGTTACCACGTGTGTATGAATCCAGGCTTATTGAAGTATTGTATTTTTTTTTAACGGTTGTCTTTGTTCTCTAAAATTATTTCATTCCATCAGTAGAAAATGCCAATGGGGCTTATTATGCCTGTCTAATTAGCTTTTTTCCCTTAAAGAATCTTGCAGGAGCAGCTTTGCTTGCAGCCTTCTTGCTTTGTAGTGCCGCCGATTCATGTTACTCCCTGAAGACCATTCATCTGAGATGAAACATTTTCTTCTAAAATGTTGCCACTTTGTAGCAAGCCGGACTTTGAGTGGTAGAAAGGGGAAATGAATGAACCTGTCACGAAAAATAGTCAGTTGGACTAGAGCCATCTTGTTCTCATTGTTCACAATAGAACAATTCTGGGTAGAAGTGAATCTATAAGTCATAGTAATCTGAATTTGTGCTGCCTGAGTCTGTATGGGATGCCTTCTTTAATATTACAATGCATCAATAACAGGGAGACATAAAAAGCGGTTTTCGCCATCATCAAGTGCATTATATTAATCCTAAATGATGGGCATATTACATGCCAGGCTCCAAGTGATCCACTAGCACAATATGTGGTGTGGGCTTTGTTTCTCCCATAGGGTACATTTGTACAAGCAGATTCTGGTAATAAGCTACAGATAATGTCTATATATATATATATATATATATTATCCCAACCTAGTACATGTCACCCCTCCCACATATACAGTGTGTGCACCCGTGCATAGCAGTCTTGCTAAACAGATAAATCCAATACAATAAAAGCCAAATCAGGAATAAAATAAGACATCACTATGGCGAGCTCCCTTACAGAATGCATTAAATATATGTACTGGCTCAAATTGAATGACACAAAATAGACAACCCAGTTAAATATTTTTTTTTTTTTTTTCATTTTGTACACTTTAATCTAAATGAAATGCACCAATAAGGTCTGTGGCATTAAGAGGTTAGTGCACAGCACAGCGCAAGATTTTATATCTTCTGTATCTCCATGTATTCACCATTGGATTACAGGTTGCATTGAATTTTGATGGATAGAAGTATTCACAGTTGGAGCTGAGGATATGCAAGTCCATAGTCTTCCTTTTTAATGAGCAGACGCATTTTAATGTGTTATACTCAGAATCTGCTCTCAGCTAAATGTTTGCACTGGGATCCTCTTAGCACGGCCGTAATTCATTCCGTTTATTGGCATTCTTATACATACTTCCAGATGTGTTTGCGGAGGTTTTTATGGAAGACATACTGAGACATTTTATGCAACCGCAGAATAGGATCGGCAGATGTGACGCCATGGTTAATGAGTACACATGTCTCTTCTCATGTACTTCTAAATATGTGGACTTCATAAACATAGATTGTTACAAGCCACTTACATGTAGTGTGGGATGATTTGTCTCTATCAATGTTCAGTGGAGACGAGACCTACAGTGGAGACTAGTCCTCTTCCTTCCTTAACACAAGGGACACAGCAGTAAGTGGGAGAGGCAGGTAGGCAGCCGTGACTTGCCTTGGGTCAGGGGTGAACTACTACCCTTGTGGTCTAGTCTAGGTTCACATTGCTAATGCTGTTCAAGCAGGAAACATGGGCTGTGTATTGGGTGTATAACCTAGCCCAGTGACTTTCAACCTGTATGCCGCGGCACACTAGTGCTGGGGCTTTTTATTAGTTAAGGGGGGCCTCTAGGGCCTTTTAATTAGTAAAGGGGGGCCTCTAGGGCCTTTTAATTAGTAAAGGGGGGCCTCTAGGGCCTTTTAATTAGTAAAGGGGGGCCTCTAGGGCCTTTTAATTAGTAAAGGGGGGCCGCTAGGGGCTCTTGATTAGTAAAGGGAGGCCGCTAGAGGTTTTTATTAGTAAAGGGAGGCCTTTTATGACTGTTTTAGTGTCATTTTGTGCTATTTTAGTTGGTTGTGTGCCCCAGGATTTTCTAAGTATAAAAAGTGTGCCGCGGCTCAATAAAGGTTGAAAATCACTGACCTAGCCTGACTATGTCTTTATGTAACAGAATGGACATGTGTTCACTGGGCACCCATCCCTGGACATCATGATCTACAGGCTTTTCTACCAGGCCTGTGCAGTAAGCCTCCTCCCTTTTTGATGTGAATGAGAAGAAGTAACATGATATTACATTCAATTGTACATCAGATGGAGAAGCAACTGATTTCCTATTTCTAGTCCCTTTAAATAAACCCTGTCCGCTTCTCTCTAAAAATAGATCATGGAAACTTACAATAGACAAAATAATTAGATTTAATTTAATGAAATTTCCTCTGCAGCGACTCTGGATGTTAATAATACTGCAGGCTTTGTGTGAGATTCATGTGATGTTGGGCATCTACGTTTCCTGAGAGGGTTTAATTATGATGGATACCTGTATTAATTATTAACAACACATCACAGAACAATATTACTGCGATGTCTAGAATTGATAGCATGGTTAATGGAGTCATTTTGGCATCAAAGGGCAGATTGTTTTCTTCAGAGCCAAGTAAAAGTGAAAAGATTTCTTTATTTCTCTCATCTATGAAGCATAATATTCTCCTTTTATGATGCGTGTTGGTTACTTCCATTAGCGCATGGTCAGTTCTGTCTGTGGAAGCTTCTGTTCTGGTCCTTGTATAACCCTGAAGATTGAGTGCTGACATTTCCGTGTATTTCGGATTCTGTGTATAAAGTGGTTTTCCAGGACTTATGTAAATACATCTATTTACCTTAGTGGAGGATGTGCTCAGACTCTGTAATATAAACTGTGCTGGATCTGTGGTTTCTGAGACTGCTGTACTGTATACATTCACTGTATCCATAGGGATTGCTATACATTTATCTCATCAAGGGACGTGATAGTTTTCACACAAACAAACTTAAGTTTCCCAATAAAATATGGCAAAATGATAAACATAGTGTAAAGAAAAGTTAGACCTAGTCGCCCTTCATTGTTCCCTTTTCCTTAGGAACGAGGAGCTACCTAGAATCTATCTTCAGATGTAAACAGGGTTGTCAAAATATAAAAAGAACATCACTGGTTTCTTTCAGGAACACAAGCCCTGTTCATAGGTTGCAGCAGGTATTTCAGATGCTGTGCATTGACAGGGATGGGGGTTTTTGTTGTTTAAAAAAACAAAACAATTTTTCTTCTTTAGGGGCACCACAAAGTAGTCAAATAAACACTGATTTCTTTCACACAGCCTCCAGCTACTTATCGATAGGCTCCTTAGTAAGAAAATAAGGCCTTGTGGACAAAATCTGTGCAAAAAATGTCCCCAAAGCCTGGCCCATTTTCGGGTGGGTAGAGATGGGAGCTTCTCCATAGGGAGATTAGTGGCCATGCCGCAAAAGCAGGAAAAGATATTATTTTTGTGGTTGCATTAGTCTACACCCAAATTACATTGTGCAATAGAATTGACGAACGGCAAAGCAACAGTCATGAGCACAAGTTTTGAGAATGACACAAATATTATATTTTCACATGTTCTGTTGTCCTCTGGTTTTTATGTTTGTTTGTTAGATGTTTTTATCACATACAGAAATACAAGTGCAATCATATTATGAGTAACAAAGCTTTTATTGACAGAATGAGTTCATGCAGCAAGTCAATATTTGCAGTGTTGACCCTTCTTCTTCAGGACCTCTGCAATTCTCCCTGGCAGCTCTCAATCAACTTCTGGACCTGGATTCTTGCACAATCAATGCTTGCATTTTGTCACAATTTGTTGGTTTTTGATTGTACACCTGTCTCTTGATGATCCCAGTTCTCAATGGAATTAAGATCTGGGGAGTTTCCAGGCCATGAACACAAAATCTCTATGTTTTGTTCCCTGAGCCATTTAGTTATCACCTTTGCTTTATGGCAAGGTGCTCCATCATGCTGGAAAAGGAATTGTTGGTCACCAAATTGCTCTTGGACAGTTGATAGAAGTTGCTCTAGGAGGACATTCTGGTACCATTCTTTATTCATGGATGTGTTTTTAGGCAATACTGTGAGAGAGCTGATTCCCTTGGCTGAGAAGAAACCACACAGGTTGCAGGATGCTTTACAGTTGGCATAAGACAAGACTGGTGGTATCGCTCAACTTGTCTTCTCCAAACTTGCTGTTTTCCAGATGTTCCAAACAATCGGAAAGGGGATTCCTCAGAGAAAATGACTTTACCCCAGTCCTCAGCAGTCCATTCCCTGTACCTTTTGCAGAATATCAGTCTGTCCCTGATTTTTTTTTTTTCTGGAGACAAGTGGCTTCTTTGCTGTCCTCCTTGACACCAGGCCTTGCTCCAAGAGTCTCCGCCTCACAGTGTGTACAGATGCACTCACACCTGCCTGCTGCCATTCCTGAGCAAGCTCCGCACTGCTGGTAGGCCGATCCAGAAGCTGAAACACTTTTAAGAGATGGTCCTGGTGCTTACTGGTCCGTCCTGGGGGCCCTGGAGCTTTATGGCAACAATGAAAACTCTCTCCTTGAATTCCTTGATGATGCGATAGATTGTTGACTGAGGTGCAATCTTTCTAGCTGTGATACTCTTCCCTGTTAGTCCAGTTTAGAGCAGTGCAATGATGACTGCATGCGTTTCTTCAGAGAGAACCATGGTTAACAAAAGAGAAACAGTGATGCCGAGCACCAGCCTCCTTTTAAAGTGTCCAGTGGTCTGATTCTTACTTAATCATGACAGAGTGATCTCCAGCCCTGTCCTCATCAACACCCACACCTGTGTTTAAGGAGCAATCACTGAAACAATGTTAACTGCTCCTTTTAAGGCAGGCCTGCAATTAAATTGAAATGTGTTTGGGGGGAAAAAGTTCATTTTCTAGGCAAATATTGACTTTGCAATTAATTGCTGTTAAGCTGATCACTCTTTATAACATTCTGGAGTATATGCAAATTGCCATTATAAAACCTGATGCAGTAGACTTTGTAAAAATTAACATTTGTATCATTCTCAAAACTTATGGCCACGACTGTAATATCGTTGGACGCCTTGCTGGTAACACTGTACAAAGTATAGCATGTACTGCAAGTTTCCAGTTGGTCAGAGAGCCTACATTTTATGCTACTCTGAGAAATTGCCATATTGAAAGCATCTCTTTAAATCAAAATGAATACATGTTAACCAAGTGTTCCAGATTTTAGGAGGATTAGTACCCAATAATGTCCGTTTCACTGCAGTGATACCAGGGGAGTCATGGTTTGTTAATTATGCCATTTCTACTCCTAGAGATATTGGCATTATTCTGTTCAGTATCTGACACCACCTGTCATGTTCATAGGATGTTCTGTCAGCAACAGGGGAACAGTTGGTCTGCGGGTGCAGTGAAGCTATTTTTGAAGGGACGCCAAATATGGTTTCAGATTGTGTTGAAAAAAAAAATCATCAGATTTTGTTTTGCAAAAATGGCAGCTGCAACAGAATAGACAAATTATTATATCTATACGTGTACAAATGTTGGTTCTTATGATCTAATGGAGGGTAATGTTTTGACATCACAAACAAATTTTTTTTTTCATATTTGCGTTTATTAGTTTGTACTGTAACTCTACCTGTTATAATTAAAAACAGTCACGGGAAGAAACAAAAGTTTTACTGCAAAGTCTACAATGAGCTTGTGCTTGTACTTTGGTCAGAAAAGAGGTATAAACCTCATATTCGACACGATTTTACTCTTGAAGCAGGGTCATAGCTTTGCTTAATAATGTAGTAGTCTCAACAAAACGTCATCCTAATTATTGTCCTACAACTTGTGACGATCTAGGGAGAAACGGTCACAACAAACTGCGTAAAATTTAAAGGAGTTTTTCCCTACCATAAAAGAAAATTAATAAATTTTTTTAGCACCATTATTTGCAATTCCCACTGTTTTTAAGCAACAGCTAGTGATGTAAAGAGAAGAATACCAGCAGAGACTGAAACGTGAAATACCGTATGAACACATTTCCACCTTTTATGTGTTCAGTGTTGATGAGAGATGAAGAGGCTTCTAGCTCTTCTGCCATCACCAACCAGTCTCTGGTGGATCCTTCCAGTATGAATTTGTATGCAAGTCAGAACTGGTATACTTTATAACTGTAACTCCAGGGAATTTTTTTTCGCCCTGTGACAAATGGATTTTCTAAATTTTTTTGCTGTCAACAAAGATTATCAATAAAGCTTCATTACAGACACCTAATAGATAGATTTGGAAGGCATGACCTAATAAGCAAATACCACGTGTGCTGATGTTTGTACCAGGGTATCTACTGGTTGAAAATTTAAATGGTGTATATAAAGGTAACACAGCACCACTTATGGAGTCATGGCAAAAACAACCTTTTTATTATACAGAAATTCTTAAAAATTACCAAATAAAATACATTATTTAAAAAAGACAGTTTAAAAAAAAATTATGTATTTTATTACAATTTTTTTTATTTTTAAACTTTTTTTTTAAATAATGTATTTTATTGAGTAATTTTTAAGAATTTTCTGTATAATAAAATGTAGTTTTTTCCATGACTCCATAAGTGGTGCTGTGTTATCTGTATACCTTAGAGATGATCATTGCAGCCTGGGGCTACAGAAAAGCATCCACAGAGCTTCACCAGAGGTCACAATGGGCAGAGATGTCCTGGCATCTAAATTATTAAAATAATAACTTCTTAAAACAGCCGGAGGCGTCCAAGCGCCTCTTGGCTTCCCCGGCTTTTAATTTGTGCATGCCCCTCCTGGGAATTACAATCCGGCCACTGACAGCAGAGCCAGGGCGTGGAGAGAGGTTGCTCTCCCCTAGCCACGAGGAGGCTTGCAGCGGGGGCGTGCATAAATTAAAAGCCGGGGAAACCGAGAAGCTCTCCGACGCCATCAGCCGGAGCGTCTCAGGTTTTCTGCCATCTTTATTAATGAAATAATAACTTTGTAAAACAGCCCCTAGACTGACCGAGCAGCCTAATTGGGACACTCTACTACCATTAAACTGATGGTAGATGTCCTTTAAGTTGGGGTTTGCAATCTCTATAAACTGTAGTATCTGTATCTATACCATTTTCTAAATTATTTCACTTGAAAACTCCTTATTTATCTCCCGATCTAACAGAACAGAAATAACATTTACTGAGATTATGTGAGACTGTTTTGAGCCACGCTGTTCATAAAGCGGGAGAAGGCACAGGTGCTAATATCTTCTGTGTGTCAGGGAGTGTGACACGATAGTGGGGAAATGCTATGAACACGTTCTCCATATCACATCACTGCTTCTTATTACAGTATGACTTGGGGCATCTTGGCAGGGATCAAAGCACACTTTGTGCATGAAACATGGATTTTGTGATGCTAGCAATTGAAGCCAATGACAGGAAAGCTACTATCTAAGGTATTGTGCTTTGATGATACCATGCTTTTATCTCCCTGAGCCTTAAACACAAGGAATGTAGCCAGAGTCTTACTTTTGCTGCCACTGAATGGTATTTGAGAAATAAAATATATATGTGTATACTACGCACAAAAACTTGTGGTTAAGCGTCTTGTGGGTGATATTTCAGGATGAACCTAAAATAAACTTTGTGATCTTCTCTAAACTTTTGAATGCACATGTCCTACTGTTCAGTGTTTCATTACTTTTTGTGCAACTTGCTGTTCTCTAACACAGAGCTAAATGGCAAAAGGTGTTTGATCCATGTCTTTTAGAATTGGTATTTCAACACCCCTCCTCATCGTACTGCTCATAGCGAACCATAGGACTATTTTCAGGCTATGCACCTGTTGCAAAGACTTGGGGTTTTTAAGGAAAATTCATTAACTTGTCTTTGAACATGCAAGATTTCTATAAGGAAGTAAGACTGTACAGGCGGTCCCCTACTTAAGAACACCCGATTTACAGATGACCACTAGTTACAAACGGACCTCTGGATACTGGTAATTTTGTGTACTTAAGCCCCAGGCTACAGTAGTCAGCTATAACAGTTATTACAAGTCTGCAATTAAGCTTTATTGGTCATTCTGGTTCTATAGCATTCAAGACTCGTGTGGACATATCAATTGATCTGTCCATGTTCCTTATCCATATTCCTTATACAACAGTCAGCTCTTTGTATAAGGTTATTGGCAAAAAATGAGCTCAGCACAAATAATGAACACACGAGCAAATGTAAACAGAGCTTACTAAGAAACAGAGATCGCGATAACGCCTCTACAAGCCTCTATGACGCATGCCGAGGCTGATTTACTCTCCAAAAAAACCACCAAACGTATAAATACGCTTGGTGAATTTCTTGTAAAAGCGCTGGCTCTCGGCAGTAGTGATGTGCAGCTGCCGCCTGCTAGTTTGTAAGGAGCAGAGCGGACAGCGGAGCGCACAGAGCAGTCACGTGTATGCCCACCCACTACACTGCAGAGAGGTCTCTGCTTCTGCCAGCAGAAGGGAAGCTGAAGACACGCCCCCTGAGCACTCTCTGCTGCCTGTCACGGTCTTCTCCCAGCTGCTCTCTGTCCCGTGTCCCTTCACATATAGGGAGCAGCAGGGGAATCACATTACACTAAAAAGGGGCGGGGCAAGCACAACCACGAGGACAGGACATGCGACCTTTACTGGGGTCTCTGCTCCTCCTCCCCTCCTGACCCATCTCTCTATTTCTAATATATACAGCTGCACATGCGCACTAGCAGACTTGGCAAAGTCTGAGAGAAAGGAGAGTGGAGGAGCCTTTGATTCCAAAGGTGTTTGTTGCCATCTGCTATGGTGGTCCTGTGTCTGGTGTGGTGGTACTTGGGCCTGCTGTGGCGGTCCTATGTCTGCTGTGGCGGTCCTGTGTCTGCTGTGGTGGTCTCACGGGTTTGTGTGATTGACCTATTCTTAGGGAGTTCAATTGATTTATAGTGGTTACCTGAGCCTGACACAAGATGTATTTAATAAAGGACAAAATAGTTATGTTTGAGATTCTATGCATGGGTGGACTGCATGGGACACAGGACGTGACAGTGATCTTACAATGGTCACAAGAGCTTACAATCTATGAGGAGGGTGGGCACAGGAGGTGACAGTGCTTGTACAATGGTCACAAAAGTTTACAATCTAAGGAAGAGGGGACACAGGAGATGACAGTGCTTGTGCAATGGTCACAAGAGCTTACAATCTATGAGGAGGAGAGGACACAGACGGAGACAGCTTGTACAATTATCCAGGCATTTCAAGTAAGGGATAAAATAAATAAATACCCCAAAGACCCCAATGTTTTCACATTGTATTGAAACTCATTCTATTGAAAAAAAGCCCTCCCTGAACCAAAACACTGGTGCTCAGTAAGTAGCAACTTTAACATCTTGCTAGTTATTGTTATTGTTATTATGTTTTGGGAAGGACTATCTAGTAAAAAAAAAAAAGTGTTATGCCCTCAACCCCCCAAAAATAAATGAAATAAATTTAGAGGCGGCAGCCCCAGCCTGCTCAGTGTGGGGAGGTAGGGGGTTTGGGGCTGGCTATTAACTATTAACATTTTATATTTGTATTACTGAAAATTCCATACTCTTCCTCGGCTAAAAATACTCCTCAAAAATGGTGAGAGGAGTATTATTACCCTTCTGGAAAAATGTTAGTGCGACCTCTGCTAAGAAATATACTGTCTGCTTACTGTGATGTCATCTTTGGCTTTCTTCCCTTGCTATGCTGCCCATCTCCGAGCAGGTTGTTCTATCTAAGGCTCTTCCAGTAATTGTCTTGTTAACCACACGGTGCACTCCGACGTAGATATGTACCTCTTAATCACAACTAAAAGAATTGGATTAATTTGATAGGACTTTGGTTTCTTGTTTAGACAAGCGTTGAATTCTACTGAGCACTAAATTAGATTACATTACATTTGTAATTTAATATGAGAATTGTAATGTTTAGATGGATCTTAAGCCAGTGCAGAATGTAGTGTTATTTCAGCATCTACAAAGATATGGTGGAGAATATTCCTGGCATTCGTGCTCACCATTCCTGGACTGCAGTGGACTTTATCAGGTCAAGATGCCAGAGAAACCCTAATCTTACGCATGTCTGACTCTGAACAGCTGTTGAAACCTGGAAGCACACGCTAATCTACAATTACTATAAGTATGTGGTGGGTTGCTGTGTGTGATTACATACAGGCCAGCTCCATTCCTTCATCTTCTGGAATAGTCCTTAATGTATTAAGACTCAAGATTCACTGGAAATTGGTATTTTATGTGTCAGATATATATTTATACCTAATGAATTCATAGATCTCTCAATATCAATATCGAGGCTCTATTAATACTGACCTGTAAAACCGTATAATCTGTAATGTAGACTTGAGTGAGCTGGATTCTGCTATTTGGATTCCCCCCCCCCCTCCTCAAAGACTGTGAGTTATTGAGATAGATCCTAAATCTGCTCTAAAATCTTCATAAGATTTCAGATATTATTAAATTGGCATAATGTGTCACCTGCTCTACGTCAGATGGGAATGTGGTAATGATCTGTGAAAGAAAAGGACTGGCAAAGGGCACAGGGTTTACAGGTTTACACACAATAGAAATATTTAGGTATTAGGTTCAAAGAGCAGAAACAAATGTGCACTAGATAGTAAAAGACATCCAATACTATTGAATGTTAATATATAAAATCACAGTGCACATCAGGTGCACACAATAGTTATTGCCTATTGTTTTACTCATAGTCTTATAAATTTTGTTCCCAGTGTACTGAACTGTACTTTTTTGGGTATATGTACTTCTCTATTTCGCCATTGACGAAGATGTACATTTGCGTATTTGCAAAAATTGAAACTTTTTACTACTGTAATTCACACTACATTACTATTGTTTTTTCTTTTGTACAGTCATGGCCATAAGTTTTGAGAATGACACAAATATTATATTTTCACCTGATCCGTTGCCCTCTGGTTTTTATGTGTGTTTGTCAGATGTTTTTGTCATAAATAGAAATACAAGTGCAATCATATTTTGAGTAACAAAAGCTTTTATTGACAGAATGAGTTACTGCAGCAAGTCAATATTTGCAGTGTTGACCCTTCTTCTTCAGGACCTCTGCAATTCTCCCTGGCAGCTCTCAATCAACTTCTGGACCAAATCCTGACTGATAGCAGTCCATTCCTGCACAATCAATGCTTGCATTTTGTCACAATTTGTTGGGGTTTTTTTGTCCACCCGGTTCTTAATGATTGACCACAAGTTTTCAATGGGATTAAGATCTGGGGAGTTTCCAGGCCATGGACCCAACATCTCTATTTTATTCCCTGAGCCATTTAGTTATCACCTTTGCTTTATGGCAAGGTGCTCCATCATGCTGGAAAAGGAATTGTTGATCACCAAACTGCTGTTGGACGGTTGGGAGAAGTTGCTCTTGGAGGACATTTTGGTACTATTCTTTATTCATGGATGTGTTTTTAGGCAATACTGTGAGAGAGCCGATTCCCTTGGCTGAGAAGCCGCCCCACACATGAATGGTTGCAGACTGGTGGTATTGCTCACCTTGTCTTCTCCGAACAAGCTGTTTTCCAGTTGTTCCAAACAATTGGAAAGGGGATTCATCAGGGAAAATGACTTTACCCCAGTCCTCAGCAGTCCACTCCCTGTACCTTTTGCAGAATATCAGTCTGTCCTTGATGTTTTTTTCTGGAGAGAAGTGGCTTCTTTGCTGCCCTCCTTGACACCAGGCCTTGCTCCAAGAGTCTCCGCCTCACAGTCCGTGCAGATGTACTCACACCTGCCTGCTGCCATTCCTGAGCAAGCTCGGCACTGCAGGTAGCCCGATCCTGATGCGGAAACACTTTTAAGAGACGGTCCCCAATAGTATTGAGCACGTGGACACTCTGATAAGCTGAGCGTGCACTAAGAGAGGGGAACAAGCCACTGCCTGAACCTTTTTTAGGTGCACATTTTTTTTTCAGAAAAAAAGCTTTGACACTCCTAAATGAATAATATGGTCAACTGGGGCTGATGAAATGGAAAGGTTCAGCCAACGTGCTGTACGTGTTATTTGTATGGTCACTGTAAACCGCCTTACTGACGGCATGAAAGATATCCATTAACTCCTGAGACTGACATCTGAAACGATATACAGTATGACCCTGCTTTTGACTATGATTAAATCCAAGTGTGCAGCCAGTCAGCATGTGGTCGTGTAAACTCATAACTCATAAGATTTCAGCAGTCTGCTGTGTAGGATTTCTTGGGCAGTCCCATAGCTGCTGCGGTAGATGGAATAATCCTTACATAGGGAAAAGACTGTATAACAGTCAGGCTCAGAAAGTCTCAGTGCACCCTCTATAAATGCTACACAACCTTTCTTCCTGAATGGGTTTTATACCTACAGTGAATGCATTGTCTGAGGAAATCTTTTCTTCTGTCTGCTATTGTTTGGATAGGATTTGTGAGAAATAGGTCAGTCATGTGAAGGCAATAAAGTTAGCAGCAAGATGTCTTCCCCATATCCCATCTGGAAAAGGTTCTTCCAATCCCTTCACTGACATCTGCTTAGCGCCAGTAAATGAAATCTCCCATGTGAGTAATTAGGCTATATAGTGCCTGGAAGAGCGCTCTGCCCCCCCTCATTGGTTGTGTTATAAAATCCTTTATGGAGAAAATCCATGACAGACAAAAGGATGATCCCAAAAGAGAGGGAAACGTGTTTCCTGCATGAAGAATTTGAGCCATTGCACCTGCTTTGGATTTTACAATAATCAAATACACCATCTCTCTCTCATCTTTTTCCTGCATTTACTATCCCAAATGATCATATACATAATTGTACAATGTGATAGAGGCCTCATGTAGTTATAGAAATCACTCTGCCTAAATGCCTTCTCATGCTGAGCACTAATGCTAATGGCCATTGGAAAGCATTTCTTGGCTCAATTACCTGCAGTGCAGAGGCTTCAATGAATCACAGATGGTCAAACAAGTGTATGGACTTTGTCAGGATGAGGTTTTATATATGTATTCCCAACTGGAAATGCAGATTCGATACGGGCATCAAATGAGAAGAATACATTTTTCTTTCCTTCTCCATTCATCTTATACACGGACCAGTATAGACACCCATAGAACATCTATGTAAGAAACGTGACCTGCACTCATCAGATCCTTCCAATAAAAAAGGCGATACTTATAAGTTATTTAACGCAGAAAATTGTAATATCACGGTTTTTGCGACTTCTTGCTATCTAAAAGATGCATTGGGCTTTTTATACGCCACTCAAATATAAGAGCACATTGCGACATATTTCTGAATTGTGGGTGTGAACAAGCCACTGACTTTAAAAAAAAAAAAAAAAAAGTTGCCTAAAACGTCCTAATCCAGGTCCCCCTCTGGCACATGTGAACTGTTAAAAAAACTGAATGCGCCCAAAACAGTAACTCTTTATGCAATATTTTTGTTTACCACAAGCAGACTGCTCACCAATATAACATTGAAGCCAGATTTCTGAAGCAAAAAAACACACATTAATAAATCTGACTTACAGCAGGGGACCAAAGACTGTCTCCTCTTAAGAAGGTCTAAATGTTACTAGGAGGTATAATTTCTTACAATAGGTAAATTTCATTGGTGGGAAGGAAGGGTATTGCCTATTGTTTGCTTCTTATTTGCGAACCTAAGAACCTAATAATTTTTATTATTTTTGCATTTTAGGTTTCCTTTTCATAGAATCTATCATTGTCCCATTAACATGGCCTGAAAGTGATATAAATTTTTATACGAAATGTATTTCTTTTTTTTTTGCTTAATTTATGTACATTTCTAATGCTCATTGGGTTGGTCTTATTGGTGATTGATGATCTGGTATGTGGAGGCTTGATGATAACGGATAGGAATGCCCCAATGACTAGATGATATCTGTATGATAGATACATACAGATATAGCTGCTGTTCTTTAAAGGAAATCTACCATTTTGTTTTTATGCATTGTGAACCACACATACCTTGAGAATGCTGTAGCGACACTGATGCAGAAACTTATCTTGTTTAATCCCTGATTAAGTGATTTTGCTGAAAAAAACAATTATAAAATTCAGGACCTTGGGAAAGCTGGGTGCTGGCTGGCTGCCATACATAAAGATATTACCTCCACATACACAGGAGCTGCCTGAATTGTCCAGACAGGACTAATGAACTTGAGCTGAGGGATGGTGCAGCAGTTGATTACTTCTGTCTGTTAGGGACATGACACAGTGATGACATATTCTCGGCTTATGCTGGGCATTGTTATAATTTTATCATTGTTTTCAGCAAAACCACTCAGTTTAGGGATTAAGCAAGATATGTTTCTGCGTCAGTGTCACTACAGCATTCTCAAGGTATGTTTGGCTCTTAATGCATATAAGAAAATAATCATAATTATTTATATAGCGCCTACAGATGACGCAGCGCTGCACAAATGGTAGATTTTCTTTAATACAAAGATCCTACCATTTCCCAAAGACTAGATGAAAGCTTCTATAGATAGAAAAAGCAAACATATTATTGAATAAGCATCTTTTCCACAAATGTATTTATTGATTTTTCTCTTCTCCTCCTGCTCTGTAACATGTATCCTCCATATTACATTGCATGTTCTAGATGACATGTCTGAATTAAATGGGAATTCTTGTATTGGAAAATAGACCTTTATAACTGGAGCTATTGTGGAACGGAGGTACATTGATGTACTTATTATGCCGTTTTATTCCCTCAAAAATGAATAGGATTCATAATCCAATACATCTTGGGATCTTCTTAATACTGTACAATAATTTGAAACACAAATTGCCTGCTGAGCCTTTGGACAGCTCCATAAGGACTCCTGGCGCACCCATGTAACAGCTTGTACACCGCTGTGCTATATGCAGAATAGTAGGTGAAATGTAATATGTCATATGAATGTTCTTTAGACTGATTTTCTCTCTTACATTTGTACAGTGCTGGATACAGTCTCTTGTTACAGGGCTGCTGGGTAATT
This sequence comes from Engystomops pustulosus, assembly GCF_040894005.1. Taxonomy (NCBI): domain Eukaryota; kingdom Metazoa; phylum Chordata; class Amphibia; order Anura; family Leptodactylidae; genus Engystomops; species Engystomops pustulosus. The sequence goes on from NC_092412.1 coordinate 71,203,936, forward strand.
CGTGACCAGTCCTGTTGAGTATAGACAATTGATAACCCATTCAGTCTCTGTAAGATATGTAGCACAGGTGCCTGAGTGCACTTGTGCTTCTTTCAGCTTCTCCGGTTTCAGCAAAACATTTAGCTGCTTTTCCCTTTTCCAGACTCTTTATGTATTGGAGCAGAGTTTGCTAACAGCATGTTCATGAAAGTGGATGTAATCATTGCCTTTGGCTCCTTTGCTTTTTACTGCTGTAATTTTAGCAGAATGACCGTGAGGGACAGATCTTGGGCTTGTAAGTCCCCTTTCTTGGTTTCTTCTTGTTGAAATACAAACAATGGGTAATGTACAGTGCTTAAAAACCGCATTATGAACGATCTGTAGGTTTATTGTACAGCACATAGATGAGAAATGTTTCACATTAAGGTGGCCGTGTCCTACAGTTACAATCCTCTGTATAAATCACGTTCGTTTTGGACATCTCTGCTATGGCAACCAAAATCCGGTGTTCAGAAGCGATCAAAGGAAAATGTAAGAGTTGGTCATGTGTTTTAGTACAGCATTCATGTCTTCCACATAGCCGTAATGGTTATATTTTGCTAATTGGGCATTTTCACGTCCTCATAAGTCATTGCATCTCATTATTCTGAAACCTAAAGATGTCATGGTAAGTCAGACTCGTACAGAAATTTCCTACAGAGCGGCTACTTTGCGCTGCAGGAATATATTCTCAGATTTTGGAGAGTTGTGTGACTAGTTGAAGCTTCTAATTAAATAACAATAGATGTTGTGACCATAGAAGATGGATTTATGTTTGGAGTTAAAACTGCTCCTTTGATAGTTTTCTTTTTTTCTTGGCTTCCTATTGTACAGGAGTTGTTATTGATATAATACATCCTGACAGATACATATGACTTGCGATGAATTGGTATAATGGCACAGCATGTTTTTATTGTGTCCATACAGAAGAAATGTATAATTGTTGAAAAAAAAATGCAAATTGTAAAGATTGAAATCAAAACATCAGGCCGAATGAAATCCTGGAGAAGTACCGGTATATGAACCAGAAGAGGGATATAGGAATCTTGACTCCCTAGTTGAGTTTACACAGCATTTTTACTTTTGGGGGTAGTTAATATATTTGAGAACTTGCCTAACAATGTCATTGGCTAAACTCCTCCGACACTTAGCCAGCAGCGCTATTATATTCCACAGGAAAGTACAGTACAGAGCATGCAAATGTAGCTTCACACAGCACAGAAGTACAATGGACACTGCCTAAATATTAATACTATCCAGATGTGTCTGGCAAGGAGTCACACTTTGGCTCACATTAATAATAAGTTTTGGACTTGGCAAAATTGTGCCGAAATGCAACTTTTGTGCCAAATTCAGTTTTTTTTTATTACTTACCAAATGTGAGGAGCGTTAAGAAAAATCGGTGTGATTTCCTAGTGGATGTAGATTAAGCTGATTTTATGAATACAAACTAGAAGATCTTATTTGGGTTCAGATTAACATAACTGAAAACTACTGGATTGTATCATGTTATCTTCATGAAATATTCCATATATAATTAAAGGAAACCTCTCCATGAATTCGAGAAACTTGTTAGGGGCAATATCTGATGGTTCGTTCCCTATAAGAGGGCTAGATTAAATGGGTCTATTGACAATTCCACAATTTTTTTCCCTGTATATTTTTTTTTCTCCCACAGTCCTACTTAAAGATGATGGATTATCAGTTTTATCTGGTAATGCATTGAGATAACCTAGAGTTGAAAGTCTTTAGGACAACCAATTAGTAAGACATTTTCCTTGTGTGTTCTGTTTGGGGAGTTAACACAACCAGATATGTTTTAAGATCTGTGCAGTGTAAAATGAGGTTTACTGGTCTGTGTCTTTTTTCATTATTATTCCCAGGCTTGTAGTTCCGATGCAGACAGAATATGCTAAAGTAAATGGGAATCTTTACATTTTATTAAAAGATGCATTGCTCAGAGTTGCTTACAGTGATAATAATTCCTTTATTTATATAGCTCACAAAGGTTACGCCGCGCTACACAGAGCTTACCAAATCAGTCCCTGTCCCCAATGGGGCGCACAATCTAATCAACCTACCTGTATGTTTTGGAGTGTGGGAGGAAACCGGCAGACCTGGAGGAAACCCACGCAAACGGTGATCTCTGCACACCCTTATAGTAGTGTTCTTTAGTGTTTGATGCTTTTATAATTTATCTTAATAGATAAAGATACATATTATGTAAATTGATAATATTACTAATTTTAGTTTAAATAGTTATTGTTCCCATTATAGCTTTTGCTTGCACCCTCTGGACTGTAATTTTTGTGCAACTGCTTCAGGGAAATTCACGGATGTTATATTTTAGTTTTGGTAAAACCTTTAACAGATATGGTACAGGTAAAAAGAAAATTAGAGTAATTCTGTTGTGCGAGTGATCTGCTGCTGTTCCTGTTGTAGTAGCGCAGGTGGGTCACTGCCGCTGCAGGCAATTCTGGCTTAGCCATTGGGTCTGTGTCCATATGGGAATGAGAGGAATCAAGGCGATATTGGAGCAGTTGTGTCACGGGATTAGGAGGATAGTATTAATCCTTTTAGAACTTTAAATATGGTATTTGCATCAGATAAATACCCGTTTTTTGTTATTTCGGAAATGGTATAAAATAAGCCATTTCTAATGTACCATGCATTCATTCCACAGTCCTGCAGCAGTAACATCATGTAGACCTGCAGGAATAATGTTTTTTTTTCTACATTTTATTTTATACCATTTGTAAGCAAATTTTATGGAACTCCCAAAAGCGATATGTATCAGAAACATGCCAGTTGTGTTATCTTTATGACAACAAGACCACAACCATTCTGCAATTGTATGCAGTTAACGTTTAACCTATATATATATCCTAATTGCAGATGCCATGTGTATAAACCTCATGTAAGGGGAATACCATGTTTGGGTTTCTATGGAAATATCCACTGCTAAAGTTACAGACGGGAGTGCAATTTTTATATACAACTCCCATTCCCAACTGTAAATTTAACTATGGATATCTTCTGTTATGTGGCAAAATCCTGTTGCGATATCAATATGGATATTCTCTTAGTAATAATAATTCCTTTATATACCGCACACAGATAACACGGCGCTAAAAGGAGGTTTGGCAAGCTCTTTGTAAAGTTACACCAGTATAGTGTTTCTAGATGCCATGGTACTAAAAGTTATAGGTGTTTGAAATGTGCCTCATCCACCACCGGCCTGTCAGCTGAAGGCAGCATGGAGATGTAAGAGAAGGAGCTGCAGGCAGCCAGAGCTCACAGTTTGCAGAAGTACATGGACTCTCTGCACCTGTAGCAGATCCTGGGGAAGCGAAACCGATTGATAATGTACAAACTCACTTTGGTAAAGGTTTATTTACTTTACTGCAGATTAAAAAAACTAAAATGGGAAAAATGACCAAAGGCTTATTTTTTTCATTTGTCATTACAAACGCAAACTTTATTTATTACACACATGTAATTAATAAAAGTGTTCTATTAATGTAAACGGTTTGTCCACGTTGAAACAAAAATATTTAACCAGCCAGGGAGCTTAGAAAACAAAAAAGAACTTATACTTGTCTTTGTCGGCGCTCCCATTGTCCCGCGCCATCTCCCTTGTGTGCCATGCTTCTGTTTGTATACAGAGCTGGGTCACGCCCTCCCACCCAATGCTGTGTGCCGGACACACCATTAGATTCAATGCTGTAGCCGGCGACCGGAAGTTGTCAGAACAAAGCACCTGTTTCTGTAAACAAAAACAGGGATGGTCCAGGACATCGGGAGCGCAGGTGAAGGTAAGTACAAGTTCTTTACCCAGGCCTGTTATATATTTTTGTTTTAAGGGGTTCTCCAGAGTTTGAAAAACATGGATGTTTCCTTCCAAAAACAGTGCCACACCTGACCATGGGTTGTGTGTAGTTTTGCAACTAAGCTCCATTCATTTCTAGAAAGCTGAGCTTCAATACCTGCACAAACCATGGTCAGTTGTGGCGCTGTTTTGGTAAGAAAGCAGCCTTGTTTTTCAACCTCAGGAGAACCCCTTCAAAACTTGGACAACTCCTTTAAAGTCTTACATGTCCTGAAAAAATGACCGTAGATTATCAAAGAAATTAGCATTTAAAGAATAGCAAAACAGAACTGAAAAAAATTAACTGTATATTCAGACACCTGGTCATGGAAGGCTTAAAATGGCAGGAAGTTCACAAGTAATAAAATAATAATAATTCCTTATTTATATAGTGCACACAGATTACGCAGCGCTACACAGAGCTTGCCAAATCGGTACCTGTCTCTAATTGGGCTCACAATCTAAGCAACCTACCAGTATGTTTTGGATGTCCATTTCCAACCCTCAGAAGATGGAAGAAGGCAAACTTTGGAATCTTCTGGGTGGGTGTTGGGGAAAGATGCCACAGTTGTGCTCTATTATGTCAAATTCCAATTCTTTTTTGTCTAAATTGTTAGTGCATGATGTGTGTCTGGCATTATATCTTAATACTGTAAGTCTTGAATGATTGCAGGCAGATTTGTATTCAGTAGAGAGGACATGAGACATGAAGTCACAGTGCTATTTTTAGTCTGAATACATGATCTCATCTGTATCACAATGACATAAGATGGGCTACAGGTCTGTGCACAAAGGCGGGAGCAGCAGCACACTTCTCTTCCACAATGATCAGTATCCGGTAATCATCACATCATACCGGCTTCAGGAGAAAGGGAGCTCTCAGCCTGCGATCTCTTCTTGTTACGCTGATTATCAATCCACTCATCGACCGACTGAAGGGAGAACATAACTTTCCTGTCACCGCGATTTGCTGACAGGGGATTTTGCCTTTGCAGAGGTTTCACTTCTCTTTGTTTCTGGAATATGCATGAGAAGACAAGATGAAGTAAGCGCCTTCATTTCCTCAGTGCATTCTTTAAGAATTTTTAATTTTCTTTTCCTCGTGTTGCTCTTCACTGTTATCTAACATTATAATTTGCAGTCATACTCTGCAACATCTAAAGCTGTCAGAAAGTGTCTGGGATTTCTATGTTATCAGTGGGAATGCTCCGATACAAAGCCTGAGTTTCCCTCTCCCAGTCTTTTGAATGTAAATTTCTGTCACACAATTTAATAAATAGCAATTTTTGAAAGCTCCTGTTGTAAACAATAGATATTATTATTCCGCAGAATACAATTGATTTACTGATCAGTTGTAGATCAATAGGAACAAAATGCTGTGCTGTGACTCCCACCATTTACCAAGTGGGGGTACCTTGTCCCTCGTCCAAATAACCACAGCCCCTTTAACTTTTGTGGGATTGAGAATTAAAACCGTACAATGTACAGGATAGGCAGGATAAGATCTCTAGCATTGCTCTCAAAGGAAATCTACTGTCTGGAAACTACTTGCCTCATTAGATCCAGAGGTAGATTCCTCATGTCTTCTTCCTGTTTTTTTTTAAATTTCTTTCCTGGAATGCAGCTTTTTGGTTTTTGATTTTATTAATATAGTACCTACAGAGGCTAATCTGGGCATTGTGTAGCCTCTGTGCGCGAAGGGTACTCCACACCTGAGTAGCCTGTGCACAGCCACTGGTGAACCGCATCAGTGAAGTCGGCTGGGGATCAGGAGTTGCTGAGCATGTGCAGAGGTTCCCTAAAGCCTTTGCCGTGCCAGGAGCTACAACATCTGCATGGGATAGTGCACTTCTTGGGACATGGAGTAGCCTTTGCGCTGGGAGTTTACAGAGGCTGCTCCAAGTCCTGAGTAGCCTCTGCAGGTAATTTTATATATGAATAATATACATTTTTAAAGAGAACCCATCATGTAAAATAACCCCCCTAATCTAAATAGATTTTCATAAACTGCCATTAGAAAGCATTGCCTCTATCTCTTCATTGTCCCTCTACATGCCTGTAAACCTAAGCAATGAGGTCCTAAAGCTGTATGCAAATGACCTGTGAAATGTCCAATGAGTCATTAGCTGTCCATTGTCCAATAAGCTGTCCAGCTTATTCATGAGTGGGAGGCACAGCCACACCCCCAGTGCTTGACTGACTGCTGCTCTATGTAACGGCTGCTCCATGTGCTTGCTGGTGGCCACGCCCCCTGCAGCCTGTGTGTGTATAGGAGAGATACAACAGCTCCAGGCAGCCATGTTATAGCACAACATGTCAGGTACTTGTGCAGCTGATGTCTGTGTCTCTGTGTATTAGGAGGATTCCGCATGTCAGCCGATACATTAACTATGCTTTACTATAGACATGAGCAGGGAGAGGGGAGGGGGAACAGGAGTGACATCACTGCCTCTGACCGTGTGACCAGCCTCATTTACATAATAAATAGATGATTTTATAATGATTAATGTATGAAATAACTAGATAAACGCTGGGATGGGATCCTTGTGAGCTGCTCCTACAGGTAGAGGTGACAGGACTAGTGACACAGACCTGATGACAGGTGTCCTTTAAAACCAAACGGCTACATTCCAGGACATAACAAAATAATACAGGGAAGAGGCAGACCTGGGGAATTCACCTCTGGATCTGATATCTTGTAAATAGATTCCAGATATTAGATTTCCTTTTAAGTTGAACATGTAAATGTGAAGTGGTATATTTTGCAAGTGTAATTCCATAAATTCCCTCCTTAATCCAAAATCACAATTTATCGCCAGTCCGCAGGATAGGTAAAAAGTATCTTATCTCTGTAAATTCCACCTACAAAAAAACCCCTACAGATTATAACACGTATGTCAAACACAAAGCCAAGTTTAGGCCGCCACCTCATTTTATGTGGGTCCATTACTTAGTGCGGGTACTATTAGGTGGAGGGCTTCTTTAAGTGGATTGCAGTTGATGATCAATAGTCCATAAAAACAGAATACAACTGTGAACATAACCGAAATTGGTGCAAAACAATTTAACTAAGAAAGAGAAGAGACAAAAAGGGGAGAGAGTTCAAAGAGACATAGAAATAACCCTTGGCTTTTACTTGGCTGTAAGCCATAATCATCAACATGAATATACACTTGAAAAAGTTCGCTCTATATGTAATGACTCTATGTAATATAAGTTTCATCTTTTGAATTGAATTAATAAAAGAAATATTAACTTTTTGCTTATATTCCAATCTATTGAATAGCATTGTAGGCCTGCAGAGGAGAACAGACCAGCAGACCAGAAGGGGTAAAAACAGGAGGTTACATGCAATGCCCCAACAACAGCATTTTAGGAGTGTATACAGAGGAAAACCATTAAAGATGGAGCTGCTGGGGTTATGACCAAAAAGGAATTGGTTTAAGCCTGAAGAGCATGGCATGTTTGATAGGACATGATGGATAATCAGGGGGCACAGGTTGACGTATACTAGGCTACTTCTTAAGGAATTTTGGGAAATCCATTTATCCAAACTCTGCATGAATGCAATTTTCTTGGATAGCGCCACCATTGCCGAACTGTACTTGCTTCCATTTATTCCTTTTTAGAATAAATGTTTTTTCAGCTTGTAAGAGGTGACTTGTCAAGGATTCCTTGTAGGAGGATTGGAACATATGAAACTTGTATAATGGCGCCACCTCAGGGTTAGATGGAAAGGGCACAATTGTGACATTGTGAATTATGTGTAATAACCTAAACTAATAAACTAAAAGAGCCCTGAGGACATGTCTGATTTAAGGGCACATTCAGACGGGAGTGTGTGTTGCGTGTCCATGTGTAGTTCGTATTGTATCCACACCAGTTTTTTTCACATTCGTATGTCATCTGTTTTTTTTAACATCCTCAAAAAAAGATGGATGGTTTTTTAATGTATTTTCTGCCCTGCTCATTTGGTTGCCTAGAAATATTTCACAAAAAACTGACCCCATACAGATGTCTTCTGTGTGTTTCTTCTTTGTGGATCCATTGATTTCTATGGAGGACTGTGGTCTGCATGTGAGAAAAAAATGCTCCATTCTACAATTTTTTTTTCTGTCTGCACATCACTGATAAAATGGACATATGAACAGACCCATAGAAATCCATAAGTTAGTATGTTGTCGTCTGCTAGGGGTGCAAAGCTGTCTGCAATGGGGGAGGGGATCTTTGGACATGTTTTAAGAAGAACCTGATTGCTCTCCTGACATGTATGAAATAAGAACTGTGAAATGTCTTTTCTCTAGAATAGTTTCTATTTCTATAAATAAATTGAAACCAGGATTTTACCATTAAAGAGAACCCGTCATGCAAAATAACCCCCCTAAACTAAATACATTTTCATAAACTGCCATTAGAGAGCATTGCCTCTATCCCTTCATTGTCCCTCTACATGCCTGTAAACCTAAGCAATGAGGTCCTAAAGCTGTATGCAAATGACCTGTGAAATGTCCAATGAAGCATTAGCATATTCAAGCTGTCCACTCTATTCATGAGTGGGAGGCACAGCCACACCCCCAGTGCATGACTGACAGCCTGTATAATGATGTGAGGCTGTATAATGATGTGCTTCCTGGTGCTGGTGGCCACGCCCCCTGCAGCCTGTGTGTATGTGTATAGGAGAGATACAACAGCTCCAGGCAGCCATGTTACAGCAGAACATGTCAGATTCATGTGTAGCTCATGTCTGTGTCTCTCACCTGTATATTAGGAGGATGCAGCATGTCAGCAGATGCAGTACACACACTAGCCATGCTTTACTATACATTACACACAGACATGAGCAGGAGGAGGAGAGGGGAGGGGTAACAGGGGTGACATCACTGCCTCTGACCATGTGACCAGCCTCATTTACATGATAAAAAATATGTGATTTTACAATGAATAATGTATGAAATGACTAGATAAAGGCTGGGATGGGATCCTTGTGATCTGCTCCAACAGGAAGAGGTGACAGGACTAGTGGCAGAGACCTGATGACAGGTGTCCTTTAATGACCAGTGATCAATTTATTTATCCATTTCCAAAACAAATAATAGAACTACAGCATAAAACAGACTTGTAAGAATCAATACGGAACACAAATGTTTAGTAAAATGGGATTTCTGTCAGCTGCTGTTTGGAGCCCACTGAGTGTGACTTATATAAATCATGTAACCTACAACATTGTGGAGTGTGAGACATTTTGATAGATTTACAATATTGTTTTATTACACAGTAGTCAAACATAAGACTTGATGTTTCTGCATTCTTAGGCTCTGGCAACAGAAAGTGAATGAAAGGTACTAGTGAGTGTGAATGACAACCACGCTGACAGCTATCCTGTACATGTGGGGGAAGCCGTGAAATGTAACCTTGTTTCAGTGGGACATAAAAGCAATGTCCATTGTATGTTGTAATTGTAGCAGTAACTGCTTATGAATGTTATGACTGTGATATAGTGAACATTACAATGCTTGGAGCCTGTGTCCTTCCTGCTCAGGCTGGTTTGGTATTAATGAAAGTGGCCCACGCCCGATGCTTTATGGAGCCGCTCTTCTCTAGAAAGGTAATCTTTTACTATGCTTAAAGTGGCATTTCATCTGCTCCGGCAGAATTGTAACCAGGTGGCCTTCCAGGTGGCAATGGCCCTTAAGCAGAGATGCTAATTCCGATATTTTTCATGAGTTACATGAAGGGAGAGGTCACAGAGATAAGAAAGTGAACAGTATGAAGTGGTGACATTCAGCAAGTCCTTGTCACTTGCAGCTATTAGCATGCTCTGCCTGCTGCTATGTTTTATTGCCTGGTGTGCTTGCCTTGACCAGTCTGGGAGGCTCGGAAGCAGGGAAGCAGTTAATGCCACACAAGTTATTGTTTCTTGCTCAAATGCTTTATGTTTTTACACTGCTGAAATTCTCCTCTCTCCCAGTGTGCACCTAAAAATTTAGAGACATGCATAATGCATGTTTGCCAGTTCTAAAGGTGTGACTCAGTGGGATGAGATTGAAAATTGTAACAGATTGTTCGAAAAAAAAATGTAGACATCTTTATGCAGAAAGAGCTATTTTACATGGGGTTTGAAATAGATTCTCAAAAATAACTTTATAATTACCTCCTTAAAAGGCAAGATATAGTTCACTGGGGAATCTAGAAGCATATGTATATAGTAGCACTGGATAAATCTCTTCCTGTAGGAACTATATTACCTGCTTCTTAGAAACGTATTAATGTGGAAATGTGTTCAAGTAATAAACTATAGTGTCCAGATGTTTCCCATGAAAACAGCAAAGGCTTCAACATCATACTAGATATCTATTTACCTGGAAGTTACACGCATCATTTAGGCCTTGGGGGGGGAGATTAATCATACATCGGTGGTCGTGTGTCGGCGTATGCTAAAGGCACGCCACCCTCACAGCCACGGTGGAGTCTTAGACCTCGTGATTTATCACTGGTGAATGTTCACTTATTTTTAAAAATTGCGGAGGCACAGAGAAGAAAGACCCTGTGCCCACTCACTCCGCCGCTGGTGTGATGGTACACAGAAAACTGGCGTAAATCCCTATCAACTTCAACTGTACCATGAGATGTGCGTTTTGAAGGCATCAATTGCCTAGGGATGTGTGATCTTTGGAGTATAACATAATTTACCTAATGCAATAATCTTCTAAATTCTAACATGGCAATTAATATTTTTTTTTATTTTACAGCTAAGTAAGTAACTTGCACTACACCTAAGGCTCATTGCACGCAGCCGAGAATGGTCTGACAAACTCTATTTTTGTGTATTGGCCATCTTCACCATCTCCTAGGACGGAGCTAAACTGAACACAGAATGGAATTTCCATTCAGCTGATTTGTGTTCGGATCAGGAATTCATCCAGCACATGGACTGATGTTTTAGACCAAGCTTGGCCATATGCAATGGCCTTTAGACTAACTTTGACTTCTTGATATCATTGCCCTGGATTAAAATTATGTTTCTGTTATACCTTTACCAAGGAACATGAACGTTGGGAGGTTTTCTCTTGCAGGAAATAATGTGGATTAACTACTCAGTTGCTCTTGTTTCTGAGTCCCCATTTAAAGTTAATTCTGATTAATGCAGTTTCTTGTCAGAAAGGCAACAACACCATTTTCCCCTTTATATATTTACTGCTAATGTACCCAATAATGTATCAACAAATTAAGGTTACCCTTACAATGGCAAGTTTTTTGCAATGCAGAATGCATCCTTTTCTTAGATGTGGCAGAATATTCTATTCTAATATAATTCAAAAATGTAAGTTGCATTTTAAGTTCCCACACATGCTCCCAGAGATTTTTCTAGTATTGTCACAGGCTCTTTCACAGATTAGTATCCACATGCGTAACCAAAGGTGTTGGTTCACTGCTACCCCTTCGATTACCCAACACAGTTTCTCCTATGGTTGCCATAAAACAACTCCCCTAACCACTGTTTTCCCCTTAATACTAACCTCACCATATGATTGTCATCAAAGTTTTCCATAAAATTACCTTCCACTAATTACTTCCAATTATTATTGCCAGTTACAGACCCACCATGATTATTCTAAGGCCCTCTCACCCTGCAAGGAATACATAAATATAACAGTACTTGCTGTAAAGTGGTGTAGGCCACTTTGATTCTCTCTATTGTGTCTTCATTTTGGTTTTATTACTTTTTCATCTTTTTATTATTACTGTGTTTACATTTATAGATGTTATCTTGAAGTTGATCACACCAAGACTTAAGGAAAGTTTCTCGGCTAGTAAGTCTACTGCAAATCTAGGTTAAGTATTCTGAACTTCCAGTAAGAAAGATGATCAAGGATGTCTGTGACATTTGCAGAAATACTCATTCTTTCATTGCCGTTGTGTGGTGGTTTGCATTTCGAGAGCCTCATTTTACTACCATGTAAATCCCAGGTGCATTTTCTGGATGACAAATCGGACAATTTAGTAGGCCTGTCTATACATTTTAATAAATCCTCCCACTTTTCCTTCAGTGTAAAAGCCTGCAATGAATCTGTTCAATCTTTTAGTATCACTATTACAACGTATAATGGAACATGGACAATGCTGCCGAGAAAATTTCTTCATTAGAATATTAGTTAAGTGGCTCTTGGCAGAGTGATAGAAACATTACATGAATTTATAAAGCCATCTAAAAATTAGCTTACAGTCCCTGGCAGCGATTACCTTTGTCAATATAACAAATAACATGAAAGGTAGACAAGAGGTATTTAGAATGAATAAATATTACCGCCATGAAAGAATAGATATAATGAGTGGCTCTGGAGGGGCTTTTTTTGTTTGTTTTTTTACAAAAAGCTACTTGTAGGAGCAATTCAGAAATGGAAAGCACTGCTAGAGCCACGTACATGGCTAGGAACATGAAAATAAGTTTTCTAGAATGGTAAAATGATAAATACCTCGAGTAGCTCTAAATGCCTCTAGTTTTTGCGGAATAGAAGAAAAACTATCCCTGTCCTTAAAGGGGTATTCTCCTCTGGACATTTACATTTACTTTAACTCATCTGCCTTAACATCCAATTAAAGAAATGTATGTATATTAAAAATAATTAGCTGTGTGAAGTTAATTTTCCAATGTAGCTATTTTGCCCTTGGATACGACCACTGCTGCTGGAGTGACAAAGAAGAAATTCTAGAACAGATCTTTGTCTTAGTTTAGTGGTATAAAAACTGTTGAAGTAGTGCCTTATCCCCTTCCTTACTGAGGGTCATTGGTGCCTGAATGTCCAGTTCGGTTTTGCTTTTCTTTAAAGAATATTGCATATCTTACAATAACAATTGTTATTTTGTTTTTGTATTTTTCATGACCTGTGAGACTTTAGCTTGATAGAATCCTAAGGGCTGACCGGCTGGAGGGGGAGATCTTTTTAACCTAGAAAAACATTCCTGATCTTATATTATAGTTCAGATTCTCTTTTTTAATTGTGCGTCTATGGGTCAGGATTGACTTGTATGTATGTGCTATCGACATGGGCGTGTGCATATAGGATCTTTGATAGCTGTAGCACAGTCATGAAGGGGTTAAATAATCACATTAAAATTGTACCCATTACAAATGCTTCTAAATACGTAGATTTTCTTTGCACCTGTAAAAGTGGCTTTTCTAATCTTGAAGACTCTAAATGTTCTATTGTATGATTCAGTTATAAACAGTAAAGTAAATATATTGAAAAGTATGGCTGTATTCACATCTGTATCAAAGATCTGTTCATAGATTCTTTGGGGGGGAGATAGAAGCCCTGCCCCACTAGCGCTTTTACTAGGTAAAGGTAGTTTGTAGCCGCTGGTTGCGCTCCCTTGTGTTTTGCGCATAATTGCGATTATTTCAGGGCTTCTATGTCACGGTGGTTCAGAGGCCACTGATATCCATCGGGCTGTGGACTAGCCATCTACTTCGCAGAACTCAAACACTTTAACTAGTTACTTAAATGTACGTAAGAGAAATGAGCCGGGGCCACCAGGTGAGACAAGCGATGAAACCGGTGAGCAAATGGGGGCGTTAGAGGTGATGGAATGTAAATTAGTTATTTTCTGCATTAGAAGTAAAATTACCAACTAGAACCAGTTTCTACAATAGATGTAGGAAGCCAAATATAAACAATCCCACTCTTCCCATGTTTTTTGTTTTTATTCTTTTCTTTTCACACCTGACCTTGCTATTGGAGATGAAGTATGATATCCCTAAATGCTGAAAAGAGGTATTGATATTTTTCTGGTTAAAATGTGCCCCTGAAATTCCCCAAAGAAAATAACCCTAGTGAATAAGTCGCTTTACAAAGTAATAGCACTGTCGTTGTGGCCTCCATGTGCTGTGTACTATGTTTTGTAAGACTCTTTCGCATTGTAGGTCTTGCCTTTTGTCATTTCCCAGACATCTATAATAGACAGTGTGGAGATAATGTGTAATGTACTGCATTATTTTCCTTTTACAGAATGATGTCTAAGGTCAGCCTTTACAAAATCTTCTACATATGCATTGAATCATGCTATCTCAATTTATTTAAGATTTTTATAAAGGTGAAGGATTATAATGTAGCACAGTTGTGAGATATAATTCATTGTACTCTAAGACATATGTCTGTAATACAAGGTCCCAGCCATGTAAAAAATAACTAAACCTTTGAAGGATTTTTTTAAAATTTTATTTAATAAACGAATAGTGCAGTTGATAATAACAAAGTTGATAATATACTTCATAAAGTAAAACCATGGTGCCTTGTTTCCGTTCTTTCTCCTGTAGTGTGCATTGTATCTGAAAGTCTTCCGAGGCCCCTCCCACCTCAGGTGGATAAGGAGGCTAATTTACTCTTTATATAACCATAGAATGTTTTGCTTAGTGATTCAGCTTTTTGGGGAGGTAGCCTATACAGAGACTGCCTCTCAGCTGTAAGTGTACGTCAGGACTGAGAGCTGATAAACAAAAACTGCTTAAATAAGGAAGAAAGACGGGGGGGGGGGGGGGGGGTTGAAGGAGGACGCAGGAATATATTTCTTTAACCCCTTTACGTCTGTCGTATGGCTGTACAAGTCTGTGCAGAAAGGACAGATAGACATCAGTGTCCAACTTCAAATGGTTGTATCTTCAGTACCATGGACTTGGAATCATAGCTCCGGTGTCATATATTTAAAAACAAAAATCTCCCCTCGCTAATAGGTGTTTCTATGTGCCACATAATGGGACGTATTCACTGTTTATAGTAAAAAAAAAATTCTTTATTTTTACTATAAATACATACAGCTTGTCATTCCCTGCTTTAACTTCAACAGGGGATATCTCCTGTTCTATGACCTCCAGAAATATAATCTCTATATCTTATTAAAGAGGAGATTCTTCTATTTGATATCAGAACTCTATTCCCCAGTTCCAAACATATAACAGTTAACTATGCCCCCCTATAGCCTGTCAGCTGAGGGCACAATGGAGAAGGTGCTGCAGGGAGACAGAGCTTACGGTTTGAAAAAAGTACACGCACCCTCTGCATCTTTAGTTAAACCTGAGGAAGGGATAGAGATTGTCACTGCACAGATTTTTTTTAAATATTTTGTATAAGGTTTATTGCATTTTACTACTTTAAAAAAAATTTAGTAAGAAAAATGACAGACTTTTTCCCTTTTTTTTTGTCTGCTAATTCCATAACGGAAAAATTTTTTTTATTAATAAAACTATTCAATCAAGTTAAAATCGCACATGTCAAGTAAAAATTGTTATATGTAAAGATTTTCCAAAGATATCGTCATTTAAGAACAGAACAGCAACAATTGAACTGGTACCAAAGTGTTAAAAAAGCATATTACAGAGTTTCCTGTTTTCATCTGCACTATTCATGTGTCTGTTGTCTGATGTTTAGTTACAGATCGACATGGATGCTTTAGAATAAGGCAGCTGTGGCTCAAGACTGTAAATGGTAAAAGGGCAGAAGTGCCTCGTTCCTCTTGTTATTTGCCTGAACCCTTTGTTACTTACAATCTGCCTTATTTTTAATTTTCTGGTGGACACTTATTCCGCTAACAAATGAATATTCACACAAAATGTTCACAGCGACCTTTCTAGTAAACAATGGAGCAGCGAGTTTTCTCGTTTTCGTCATTTACTCTATGAAGCGGAGATTCATTACAGGTCGGTGTACAGGCTCCTATCGATTTCCATCCCGCACTCATTTTGAGAATGAAGGAGAAGCGGGAGAGGCGCTACACACACTCTGCACACAACTTCCAGCCAGGATTACTGGATTTTATGACTTCACATTTCTTCCTGTGCATTTGAAATACTGTTGATCTGGGCATTTCTCAGCTTTAATGTGACAAGCACACACTGCTGTTTTACCAAATGCAATACGCATAGTTCATGGGAAACATTGGAGGCGAAGGGCAAAATGAAAGCGCGTTACTCTGATAGAACATTGATTTATAGAGGGAGCACGAGGAGCGGGAAATATTTACTTTCCCTCTACAGTTCACAAAACAATCACATGCGCATAAATATGCAGTTTCTTAGAAACATAAAAGATGAGGTTTACCAGCTTTCTTCTCTCAGTAACCATCTCATGACTGCGCAGTTTATCTTTTTGGGGACAACCACCTTTAATTCTACACTATATTTTTTTCGACTCTGCCGAATACTATACATACAGGTAGAACATTGGATGTCAGCTCCAGGTCCAAAGTTTTGGATCATTGTGCTGTTCTGTGTATTGGAGGGGTTACATTATAGAGATTTCCTAGTGTACATTATTAGATGTAAATCACACTGCTGTATACATAATAATTGCCTGCAAAAAAGGGAGAAGGTTACAATAAGAAACGTTGTACTTGGGTTGAATTTGTATGTAAGTTGGAATTGTATATTTTCTAATTGTAGCTCAAGACAAAAAATGTTTTTGTCCCAGTGACAATTGAATATTGCAGCCTGGCACTAAAGGAAAGCATTAATAGAGCTTCACCAGAGGTCCCAATGAGGTCCGTCTGTAAGTCAGGTGTCCTTAAGTAGAGGACTGCCTTTAAGCCTTATCACACACACATGCCATCCACCTCAACCCACCCTCTGACACTACTAGGGGGGATTATACTGCTGTGTGAGGCGTCTCAGGCCACCTTGTCCTTATTTTCATATGTATATGAGGACATATAATAAATTGCAGGGACATAATTATTCACAAGAACATGTGCATTCATGAAGGTTTATCCATAACTTTCCAAGTTATCCTAATTTAAAGTGCACAGGATGTAGCTCAGCTTTTTTTCAATTAATAGGTTATACTACACAGAGTGGGCTATAGAAATGTCTAGGATCTCTCCTTCATATTTTGTCATTTTTATAATTGTCTCAAAGAATGTGCAGAACATAATAAAAGGAAATCTACCATCAAAATCCATCATGATAAACCAGGAACACTTTCTCATGGATCCAGGCACTGTGACTGTGGTAATCTTTGTTTTCCATGGTGTCCTTTCTTCTAAAATCAATTTTTAAAATTATGCCTGTAGGTCTCTAGGGGCATTAGCAGAACTGTTGGTTGTTACAATGAGCAGAACATGTCTCTCCCTACTCTCTCTCCCTGTGTAATCTAGCAGCAGCAGGAATGGCCTCACCTGCTCATTGTAACAGCCTGTGAAGCTACATCGGTGAAGGGCTGTGGTAACGTCCGACACAAGCCCTGAATTCTGCTTTTCATGCAGAGCTTCATCTAAGCATTAGAGAAAGAAATCATAACCTTTAGTTATAATATATGGTAACAAAGACAGAGAACAAAGGCCGTATGTGAATAAAGATCCTGTTTGTGCTACTTTACATCCGCGTAGAGTTAGATCCAAATGGAAAAACAAGATGACCCTACTACAGGCTGAGAAAAACAGCTGCAAGTATTGACCAGGCAAATAGATGTAGTAATTAATTTATCCTGGGATTCTTGATTTTGGAATATCTTCCTATAACTGCAAAATTATATATTAAAGCTTTTAATGTATTTTGATTGTCAAAAGTTATACCGTTTCCAGTCAAGTTAATTGGCAATAAACACAATACAGTTGGCTGCAAAAGCTCAAAGTAGTGTCACGTGGATTCATTTATCTGTGATTTCTCTGGTGCTAATTCAGGGATTAGTTTTGTCTTGGTGATATAACACAGAGCAGATTTCTCGCTCTGAAATGTATCTACTGTGTAGCTAAAGATAAGCTTTGACAGAACATGTGTTAAATGGGTTCCACAACCTTCTTCTTAAATTGAAGGAAGTAGATAAGTCCATGACTGACAGACAAAAAACCCCACAAATTACCCATGTTGTCACTTACTGGTAATGGATACCTGAGATCTGAGTCCTGTGATTGGCTGATGGGTCACAAGAACAAAGCTGGTTCTGATTTCTAGTCAGCGGAGTTGAAGCTCCATTGACAAAAGAATCATAACGGATGAGTGATGTATTTTTTCCCTCCCCCCCACCCCAAAAATGAATAAACATTGTAAACCCACAAAATAAGGATGTAGGGTGAAATAAAAATAATTACAGGCAGTCAACCATCTTAAGAACACTGGACTTACAGATGACCCCTAGCTACAGATGTGATGCTCTCTGGGTGCCGAAAATTTGCTGTACTTTAGTCCAAGTCTGCAATGAAGCTTTATTGTTAATCCTTGTTCCCTTGTCAACGCAAAATCGTTAAAATCGAATTGTCACAGGGACTAAAGAAATTTTATCTGGAGTTAAACTTGCAAAATCTATCCATTCTGACTTGAATCCATATTTAACTGAAAAGAAATTTGCTATTTGCTTTTATACATTGTGAACCAAACGTACCTTGAGAATGCTGTATGCTGTTTTGCTCAAAATAACTATTAGAAAATTCAGGACCTTGGGAAAGCTGCCTGCCGTACATAAACATCCTGGACTAATCAACTTGAGCTGGATGACTCATACACAGCAGCTGGGGGATGTTGCAGCGATTGATTACTCCTGCCTGTCAACGACAACACAGTGAATACATCATTCTCTGGTGCATCGTATAATTAGAGGGTAAGAAGAGAAGCCCCAGGAAAGCCACAGAAGTGACAGAGCCTCTTTATCATAATTTTATAACTGTTTTTTTTTTAGCAAAACCACTCAGCTCAGGGATTAACAAAGATATGTGTCTGCATCAGTGTAGCTACAGCATTCTCAAGGTATGTTTGCTTCATAATGCATAAAAGCATATGGTAGATTTCCTTTAAGAACACATCTTGTATGTATCTTGGTGGCTACCTGCATTTTTATAACCATGTTTCAGGTCTTATATTATTCTGATATCATTGTTACTATTATTATTAGTGTTCTTATTTTTTATGAATTCCACAATGTGGTACTTATTATTTATAACTTAAATGAGTGATGTATCTGTATAGAGCAGTAATGGCAAACATTTTAGAGACAGAGTGTCCAAACTACAACAAAAACGCACCTATTTATCGTCATGTGCCAAGGTCCTGGCTCCCTGCTGTGTTAATTGTATCAGCTCACTGAGGCCACCAATACAGTAGATGGAGGAGAAATTTGGATTAAGAAAAATCATGTGACTGGGAACAGGAGCTCCAATGGTAATCCAGCTCTTCCCACACCTTCTCCCTCCTCCTTCAGTCCCAGGCAGCCATGTGGTGCTTTAAAATAGTACTTATCTTGGCACATCGTGGACTTCCTTGGACTGCAGGGGGACTCTGCTGGGGTGATGGCCTGCGTGCCCACAGAGAGGGGTGCCATAGGTGACCCAACTAGTTTAGAGGGAAAGGCCCGGCCTGTGAGGGTGTACACATTGATATCCGACTCATCTGATGGTGATCTTGAACTCATTTTCCTCAACACAAAACAGTTCTATTACCTATTGCAGCATTGTCTTTTCAATATCCTTCGGATGCTGCTTACACAATCATTGTGATTGGCAAACTGGGTCCTTAGGATTATCCTGGGGCCATGACACAAAGAGGAAACTCACGTTTTCAAAATTATAGTGTTGTAGTAGTGCTAGGTATTCATTGTGGTCACTAAGGGGAGTACATAACTCTAATAGTAGACATCAAGGATAGGTGAAAATGGAGAAATAGCTCTTAGCATTGGATTCATGAAATAATTGATGGATTTGAAACCCTGTGTTTTCCTGCAGGGTCCAAATTGTCAGAAAGATTTTTACAATATGTAAAGAAATTAACCTATTTTAATACTTGGCATCTTCATTACAAACTTATAAAGACCTCTGCTTTAATGTATGCAGCATAGGTGAGACATTTGCAGTGCGTAGACAGCCTTGGGAGCATCAATTGTAAGAAGAAAGAGACCTCCTTATGTTAGTGTAGATAGGCTCGCAGCATTGCTGAAAACCACTGTTACACTTGATGTTCCCTGCATCTATAATGTGTATTGTAGCCAAAGTGCACATTAAGAGGTTGATCTCTAGTGTTGTCATTTCCATTTTCTTTTATTTAACATGTCTGATACAGGATTAAAACTTCAACTAACATTCTTGAATGCCGCACGTTACAAAGCGGCAGTACATTTACTATTTTAACCTTTTACAAGACACATCAATATACTGTGTTCAATTATACAAGTTGCTGTATAGCTGTGTTATAGTCTGTGCATATGTGAAAGGTGATATAGGCACCTATTACAAAATTTCACAGAAACAATGGTAGAGAAATGGAAAAAAATACTAAAGTTATATGTCAGACAAGGTGACAGGTTGTCCATAGTGAATAATAAATAAGCAATACTCACCTTTGACAACCCCTGCTTGAGCGCCATCGCTTCATTGCTCCGAGCTGTTCTGTAACAACCTGCCTGCAGCGGTCAATCACTGGCTGTCAATAGGTGGACACTGCCATGGTAATAGGAGGAAAGAGGATTTTGTTCTGTTTTGGTATATATTTTCTATTGACTTGTTTAGTGAACAGGTTTCATTGAATTTGGGATTAATAAATCTTTCCTTATAAGACAGTGGTGTCGAACCTATGTAACGGGTGCCAGAACTGACACTCTGAGCACTCTCTGTGGGCACCCAGGCCATTATCCCAGCATAGTGTTCACAAGACAAGACTTATGGCCTCCTCCTGCAGTCCCATGCCACACAGGTCAGTGCAGTGTAGTCCCATCAGCTCCCTGGGAATCCTGTTCGGGGGACCCTGGAGGGTGACTACAATAATAATCTGAATTTCTTCTCACACTTTCTACTGTATTGGTGTCTTTAGGGTGCCAAAACAATTGAAAGCTGTGACAAATTGAAGTTGTTGCTTGAATTGCCATATTGGCACTCTGCAATAAATAAGTTGTTTTTTGTTGTAGTTTGGGCACTCGCTCTCTAAAAGGTTCGCAATCACTGTTGATCAGATAAATGGCAGTGATGTTCAAACCTTGGGTCATCCTGTTCTATTAGACAAATGCATGTTATAAATGGACAAATGGTGTTCTAATACACATCACATGTTGATAATTTTGTAATTACCCAGTTTACACTAAAAAACAGATATCCTTTTACATAAAGCTGTTGTCCAGTGAATTATTTTTCTCAAGAACTTGGATACAAAACGTCTGACTTCGTATGACCCCATGCTGCATCTGTCCAACTCTCCTTAGATCTCTGCTTTGTGGTTCCTCTTCATCCTGCAGGGGCAGCAGTTACCCTTTTTGTTCAGCTAAATGGTCTTATCATAGGGAAAATGCAGAGACCAGCAGGCATAGAGGTGTCATAACCGGAAACTCTCACAAAGTCATGGGATCATTTATTATCTCATTTCATTTTAAGATAATATTAATGACAAATATTTCAATATATAGATATCAACTTATTTATTAGGCTATTTTTGCGAGACTACAAGACTACATTATATGTTGCTATGTCTTTTTACTATTGTAAAATAAGTCCTAGGATTCTGGAAGCAACACAGTATAGCCCAGTACAGTTTCAGAAACATCTAATCATAGTTGTAGATGGCGTCAGAAACGCATTCCTTTGTTTATTTGCATTGACATTGAGTCAATGTCTGGAGCTGTCGGAAGCTGCCAATAATGCTTGTAGAGAATCACAAGACAAACTTCTGTAAATGCACTGGTCTACAGGTTGTTTTATTGAAGCTTCGTATCATTCACGTCTGTAGAAAGGAGCATCAGGACCTGGAACTCACCATGGGCATTCGTTGTGTTCTGCAGCTTTGCTTATCTTATGGTATGGAATCCTTCTTTCATGGAGTTCCATTTCATATTGTACTTTGCACGTGGTGTGGAATATGTAGTATCATGTACAAATCGTTGGGAACTACATTTTCTTTGGTGAAGTTTTTATGTCTCCCTCTACTGCCTTGTGCAGGAAAGAAGGTTTATGAAACTCTCTTCATGGTTACCTTCTTCAGTTGTACACACCAAATAATTTTCTGTTACACCAAGGAAGTTTATCTACAGCAGAAGCAATTCCTTGACAAACAGTTTTTTTACTAGATGGTTTTTAGTGTCTTCAGTATGAACCATTTCCTGGCACTAATGTATGAAGGTTACTTCTAGAAATGTCAGTGTTCCATATAAAATCATTGTATTGATGTTAGAAGCCAGGCAACATTACTATGTCTTACAAAAGATCGACCTATAAAGTTCAGTGTGAAAAGTATGAGCATTTTGTGGATGATGGAAGTCCATGCAGATTATAGGTTTTCTCAGAGAATGTTGTTAATGGAAAGTAAAATAAGGGAAAGTATGGTATTCTGGAACAACAGGCAGCTTTATTCGGAGTAAACTGCAGAAAGTCTATCATCATGTATACTTTAACTATAAAGAAAGTTACTGTGTAGTTGATTAACTTTTGTTTTCAAATCTGGTTGTAGTACCCTGTTTTAAAGGAAATCGACTTGATGAATAAAACAGGAGGCACTTCCTAAGAGATCCAGGCACTGTGAGTGTGGTAATCCTCTTATATTTATTATGCCTGCCCTCTTTCCTTCTAAAATCCTTCTACTTTTATAATCATGCTAATGAGCCTGAAGGGCTCTAGTGGGTATTTCCAGAGCACTTCACTTCAGCTTACAATGATCAGAGCAGGTCTCTGGGAGGGAGAGAGATGTTCTGCTCTCATTGTAACTGACTGTGAAGCTACAGCACTGAGGGCCTATGGCAAGTCCCCCCACCCCCCAGACTCACTAGCACAATTATAAAAGTTGATTTGAGAAGGAAGGAGGTCAGCGATAACACATGATAACATATAAGAAGATCCCCATAGTCCCCAATGCTGGAATCTAGAGTACGTGCCCCTGCTTTACCATGCTTGATTTTGATTTCCTTTTAAGTTTCTCTATTATTCTTGGAAATCATTAGATCATTGAATGTGTCCTTTTATGGTGCAGTTATCCACTGTTTTTTACTGCCCCATTGCCAGTTATTCAAACATTTCCCTGAGAAATATCTGAGAAATGGTATAACACAACAAACGACAATGGACGGCTGGTAGGTCCATCTTGAATAGTCTTTGGGATTTTATCTGTTTCTTCAGTACCAGGCCATAACAATAGTATGCATAATCTGCTTTGCCAATCCGGGTTCTGGATAGTTAATTGGAGGTAACTGGTGATGATAACGCTTACAATTTATACTCTCCTTGAAATTAACAGCACAATTTTTTCTTTCTATCTGTTGCCGATAAGAAGGCAGGTTCCTCATTTATATTAGGCAGGTAGCAGATCCCACCTGCCTTGTAATATATTAGTTTCTAATCTGAGTGAGAGTACAATATTTCATGGGCTTGAATAAACGGCATTAGTGTCTCCCATTTCCTTGTAAAAGGGTGTATTTTGTGTACGGTTTTATCTGTGCAGACACATGGTGTTTTGTCTCTTTATTCTTGTGTAGGTTGTTGTCAGTGACAAAACTGTTCAGTGCTGTTTTTCATATCTTATCCTTATGCTTACAAATCCCTTATCAAGCGTTTGAGTGATCCATCATAATTTCCTCCATGAATCATGACTCCATCATTGTTTACCAGCAGAAGTGAGATGACTCGCACGATGAATAGTATAATGGCATGTCACAGGAATTGATGGTATTGATGGCGCCGCAAGAAGAAGCGTGAAACACCTTGTTTCCTGTTCATTTTGTGTGTTAATTTTATTGCCTACAGAAGAATAATCCTACTTCAGCCACCCTCCCATTGTAGAGGTATCAATCATCCCATGTACATAGCGATATCTAACACAGACGTCTGTCTAATACTAGGCAAAGTAAAATGGTAGCGATGGCTTGTGGGCAAGAGTCTAGGATTATTTATAATGTATTGGTTATTTATTGTGTGTAAATAAAAGAGAGCACATAAAAGTTCTTCAATAGAGTCTGATTCACTATGGACTTGGGTCAAAATACCCAACAGCTTTTTCCCCCCTTTTTAAGTGGAAGTTCCCTTATGGTTTGGACTCAAATATTAATGTTTGCTTGTATTGGCCATTAATGGTAATCCCATACTATATAGTAGAATAGCTCTTATCCTATAGCTCTGTTTAGGCTTAGTGCCTCTGAACCCAAGCTCAGCAGTAGTAGCAAGGACAAGCAAATATAGATGCAGCACTTGACAAATACAAGCACAGCAATTTGCATCAAGACATCAATATGTGGAAATTGTGTTTCACTGGGGAGACACATCCGGCTGCACAATACGTCTCAGAGCATTTATCCAGGCTTGAAAAGTGAATATATTGAATGTTGTGGAGTGGAATCTCAACCCCAGGATAATCATTTTCATCATGATTAGAGGTGTAACTCTTTGTCTCCTCATGACATGCATAGGGACCGAATAGAAAACGGTTTGATGCATTTTATTATTATTTTTTTTAATCTGCTTAAACCCCTTCCCCTATCCATAGATATTGATTGGAAAGTGTTGCATGTCAAGTAGGGCAGGAACAGTATCTTGCAGCGCCTCTTTGTACAGCAATTAGGCGGCTGTGATTTAAGTGTTGGCTTCTTACTGATATGGAAGCGTTGCTTGGTTAGCCGGGATATTCTCATCCCGCATTAGTGCTGTAATATAATGATTTATTAAGGTGGTGGAAGAAATATTGATCTCACTAATAGCTTCAGCCTTGGCATATAATGCTTTACATTTTACTTAGCTTAAAGGGACACATGCTTTATCTGTGTTCTAGAATGCTGCTGGTCATGAATATTTAGATTTCTGAGACGGATTAGTATTCTCCGTAGTGCCTGGAGGTAGTCAAGTCATGCATTGGTTTATTAGGCAGAGAGCATTCATAATATTACGCCAAAAGAAAGATTGGTGCGATCTGCTGTAATACAATAAAGAAGGTGTTTCAGTTTGTCTCATCTATAGATATTATGGTACATACCTTTTATGTTCTATTTCATAAATTTATTATTTTCAGTTGAGATGCTCCACTTTGTGCTGTGAAAGTGACAACCTTGTGGAAAGGGGGGCAGATTCTTCCCACCTATTTTTTTTATGGCTACTGATTTTCCATTCCCTACCCATAAAAAAAAAAAAAAAAAAAGTAAAGTAGACCTGTCTCCTGGTGTTAGGCCCCTTTCACGCTCACGTTTGTTTCCGCTTGTATGCTTCCCGTACCATACAGTTTCAATACAGGTAGCATACAGTCACATACATTTCAGTGGGCCATAGGTCCATCCATTCGAATGGATGTATTGCCAAGCTTACCGTACCATACACGCAGAGCTCATCCCTCCTCAACGCGGCTGTAGGCTCACCCTCGGACATTAGATTAGATCACTCTAGGACTGTCTCTAACCCTGCTCAACTAGCAGGGTATTAAATGTCCTTTCTAGCATTGCTACTTTATGGGAAATCTGTTTGTTATTCTATCGCAGCTAGAATCATCATAATTCTGGTATAACACTAAAAAAGATATTCTCATTTCTCTGATCTCAATAAACTTGTAGTTTTGTGAGCTGCAGACTTAAAGATCCAAGCCAACTTTTATCTTTATCTGCAGGTTGCATTCCCAACTTTTACTTTATCCTGCTGACACAGAACCACAATCCTGATGTTGTATGAAAATTGTGATTCTCTTTAATATGACACTAGCAGGGAAGATAGGGGCATCAGAAGTGACACTTCCCCTGCAGCCTCTAAACTTGACTCATCTCAAGCACAATATGCCCATTTTCACATGACTTAAGATGAGATTTATTTATGGGTTAAAGGGTCTAGAAAAGAATATCTAGAAAGAATATTTCATACCCCATCTGAGGGTACTGCTAGGTCAGTGGGTTAGAAATAGGTGACCAGTTCTCTTTAATTAAGTCAGAAAGACATAGGAAAAAGGAGGCTGCAGGAACGTATTTCTTTAATAAGGTTATATTACAAAGTTTACAAATATCTACATTAAGTTATAAAACAAAATTTCTAAAGTTTAGTTACTTTAATGCTTTGTTCTTTTTTTCTGCTCTGTTTTCTATAATGCAAGTATTACAATACTACAGTTTCAAATATAAGAAGTAAGGCTGTTTTATAAATATTTGTTATTGGTGCAAATACATTTTGTATTTGGTCACTTGTGCTTGTATTGCTTCTGGGAAAACCTTTCTGAATTTTTTTTTATTTGCAATTTTCAGATTAATCTGACCTTTTGGAGTGTGAAATTGCTGAAGACACATCTATAAGAAACAGGTAAATTTATTTCCAGCTTATTTTTGTTTAGCAGGTATAGAAGGAATATGCTGCGTAGTGAAGTCTCTTTGAGGGAAAATAATAGGCCCTGCATATTTCAGCAAATCTTTTACCCTGCAGATTTGTTAAGCCCTGCTGTGAAGAATTAGGCTGCGCCACTCGATTCACCTTCAAATAGTATTGTATGCTTTTTGTTGTGGAAGAACTAGTATCTCTTAATTTTTTATTTCCGTCTTCTGTTTCACGGTTTTGTTTATTCCATAAAGTAAAAGTCTACAGTTCGCAGCTGTTAGGGTTTCTTACAGAACCATCTCCTATGGGATTAGCAGGCCAAGGGAAGGTCTTGTCAGTTTGTTTTTCTTCCTATAGAAATTGCATTACATAGCCCAAAATTCAATTGTTTTCATCTTCATTTTAAATGTATGCGGTGCTCGCATTGTGATCTATTTTTATTCTTGTAAATTCATTTTCCATGCAAGCAGCTTCTTGAAAAGAAAAAACACCGCTTTTATTTACCTCGAGCTTCTTGTGTTAATGCATTCAGTTCTTGCTCATTTTTATTTTTATCATGCACTATTCTAGTATACAAGGCTGACCTCACTATTTAAATGGTACTGGTTTTAATAGTAGATGTATAATTGGTCTTAAAATATATTTTCAGTATGAACATTATAAATGGTCACAATTGCTTGAAAAATTAGGGACACACTGAAAGGAAGCACATTTTGTAATAATTCCTTTATTTATAAAGCGCACACAGATTATGCAGTGCTGCACAGAGCTTGTCCCCAATGGGGCTCACAATCTAATCAACCTACCAGTATGTTTTGGAGTGGAGGAAACCGGAGGACCCAGAGGAAACCCACGCAAACACGGAGAGAATATACAAACTCTTTGCAGATGTTGACCCTGAAACTTGAAAATTTTCATTTATAAGGAAAACTTTGCCTCTAGGCTGCCTCGTGTGGGATAATAGCCAAACCAGTATATGTATTCCATAAGAAATTGCCTCTCGACATCGTTGTTTGCTCCTTATCCCATCCTTGAAAAGGATTTGCAAACTTAGTTTCCCAGAATCCCCATGAAGCATCTATGACTGTAAATCCTGCAGAGGCAGCCTTTAATGGCAAAGTATCCTAAATAGAAATCTACCATCCAAATCAAGCATATATAAAAAAAGGGACACTTACCCATGGATCCAGGCATTGTGATTGTGGTAATCTTCTTATATTTGTTATCCATGGTCTCCCTCCTTCTAAAATCAACTTTTAGAATTATGCTAATGCGCCCGAGGGGCTACCATAGCCCCTCTGTGATCTGGCTATACAGACTGTTATGCCTTCTCACTGTCCCCTCTTCTCCCTTAGCACTTTGTACAGAGGGGTAGACAGTGTAACAGCCTGTAAAAGCTGGTCAGAGAGAAGCTGGAGTAGCCATTCTGGCTCATTAGTATACATCAGAGTTTTCTAGATTTCTGCCTGCCGTCATTATATATGAAGCTTCACTGTTTACTGTTCTCTAGTTTCTGTTATTCTGTAGTGGATTCATTATTTACTCCAAATGAATAGAAATCTGTTCTTGGTCATGTGATGTCACACAAGTGCACGGCTCGGTTATCACAGAGAGTAATTGGAGCTGCATGATATAAGGAGCCGTGCACCTGTGTAACATCACGTGACCAGGGACAATGAAGCTTCCTACAGAATGACAGCAAGCAAAGATCTAGAAAACTTTAGATCCCTAAAGTTCAACTTATCAATAGAAAAATATTACGGTTTATCTGGTAAAACTGCACAACCCCTATAAATTCCCTACCCATTATCTTAATTGACATTTAAGACTTTTACAGATGACTATAATCTCTGACGAAGTAACACATACAAAAAAAGTTTAGCTACATATATTATAAAATATTAAGATAATTTACCAATTCAAGTCCTGAAGGCTTACAATGCGGATGGCTTAAAAATATTGTATCAAAGTTTTACTGCAAATCAAATAGGTCAAAAAGTAGCTAACAAAGAGGTGGTAGAAAATGAGATAAATCTTTAGATACATCTTTAGATACCGTATTTTCAGACTGTAAGGCGCTCAAAAAAATCCTTTGATTCTCTCAGAAATCAAAGGTGCTCTTTATAGCCAAGTGCGCCTTATATATGAACCGCACCTGCTGGTCATTCATCCTTATAATCAGGTGCGCCTTATATATGAACCTAGCCGTTTTAGCAGGCATTTATTGAAGGTGCGCCTTATAATCCGGTGCGCTTTATAGTCCGAAAAATATGGTAATTTAGGTATCATCTGACATGAGCCACGAGGATAATGTGATGCATCTTTTATATTTGTAAGCTGTCTACATTGAGGACAGTATTACTACCTCTACCCTACATATGTATCTGCTTCAATCTTTTTGTTCAAGGAACATTGTTCCTTTATTGGGTTTTCCCTGAACAGAAGGTAATGGATAGAAAAGTGATCTTGTTATCCGTGACTGAGCCAATTTTTATACATATGAAACTGCTCTATTTTTATTGCTGAATTAAATTAATAAAATGATTTGAGAGAAAAAGGTCTAATGTAAAAAATCCAAATGAAATGAAATGTGCAATCTGTTTTTTCAGGTAGAGCGTGGGACAGTGTGGGTCTCTTACTTAGCTGTTGATTTCCATGGCTGCTGCTTCTATGGCATATGTTACCTTTTAATGAGATTTTCCTTTGTTCATATGTCTTAATTGTAAAAAGCGCCGACTTCTTGAAAAAGTCTATACTTTTCCACTGCACAAGTTGGAATGTCCTTGCTTCAATCCCACTCATTAATCACAAGCTTTAGCTAGAACTAATTTAACCGGTGCAGATCTATTATCCCCAAATAAATAATTCTCTTGTAGTTAGACCCAGATAATATCTTGCACTTACAATTATCTCCCACACGCCATGAGAAAAGCAATGTGTCCTGACAGAGCGGGGCACAGATTGAGCAATAACCACATTCTTCACAGATGATTAAAAATCACATTTCTGAAATAGGATTGCTTCATAAAAGTGTGCGCTTAGAGAATCATTGCAATAAGTCCTGCTGCACAACTGGGTTGCAAAGACTATTCCTGCCGAGAGAGATGACTGTAACCAAACAAGTTGAGTTCCTGTATCTGTTAATTTATTGTCAACCTTTATGCAAATGAAAGTGTAGTTTCTGAATCAGTTTTTTTATTGAACTACAATACACAAATCACTAATCTACTATTATCAGCATTATAAGCATCCCATTATATGTTGCAGCTATTCTTATATCAAGTCTTCTCTGCCATCCTGTGCTTTCCAGGTGGCACATGCATAAGACAACCATTGTGTCTGCCTCCCAATTATCTCTGAACTTTGAGTTATTGCTTGAGAAAAATAATTGTTATGAGGGCACAACAGCAGAGGAGAAACGTTTGTTCTTATTACATATCAGCATATCCAGTTCTTTGTTACCTTGGTAGTTTCCCCAGTCCCAATACTTGATGGAGTTTTCTGACACATTGATGGCCGAGGCTTGGGATTAATGTCTGCTTGGTCCCTTGGCTCCACCACCAATTAGCTGTTTGGGTCAGCATAAACAGAGACCATCGGGTGAAAGCAGCTGACTCCGTGGTCTGTTCAGTGGCTGGATGTCACAACTGCAGCATCAGATCCCATAGATGTGAATGAATATCACAGCTTCTAGCCCCTACAGAGAACCAACAGCGATTGTAGCTGGAGCTGAGTTTTGGTTTCCCATGATCATAAATTGATTTTCCTGAAGATAAGTAATGAATCTTAACTCTTGAATACATTAAATGCAGTGTGATTGGGGGCGGGGGGGTTCTTTATAATTACATTAAAAAAAATATGACAGGTGGTGGCAGCAAGTCTGTCAGCTGACTGCACATCAGGTAATTTCTTCCATTCCATCCGTGTTGGTGTGCTCATATCTATCCCATTTATGTTAGTTACAGTCTACAAGATCAGAAAAACTAGAGTCACAAGCTTATTCAATATGTGACCCAAGCAAGTAGAATTCACATAGCATCTCAGTAGAAATCTCTTAACCTTTCTTTTGAAGCTGTGAAAACAGAATTAACTTTTTATGCTTTTTGGAAAGATCAAAGCCCCTGGGTCGGATACCATTGACCACTTTAGAAGTATAAAGGAGACTTGGCTGTCTGGTACTGCTAATCCGTCCTTGCTGATTGGATGTTAGATGACTCTGTGACCTCTGTTTATATACCCCAAATGTGCTGCATCTCTGGACTTCAAATAGTCCCACGATTAGAAATATCATTCATTAACCTTGAGAACTGCAGGGCAGATGCCACTCTATTGAGATAATCTATTGTATCCACTTATTCTGTCAGCTGTTTTAATGTCATGGTTGCTTTGTTGACGTGATTCCCTTGTGTTTTGTGAATATATAAATTATGCTACTTCCCCAAGTTCAAGAGAACGGTAAAGGGCAGGCAAAAGTATTATATAGTATGCTAAGGAACCACTCTAAATTATTAATTCTAGAACAGTTTATACAATAGGCCCTTAGTGGCTTAATAGATGGATAGAGAGATACAGAAAATTCAGAAAGGTCTTTGTCTTTAACTGGAAGATACGTGCCCCCATTCTTCTGGGTCGTGTACACACTAGTAATGTTATTTAAATGTGGCAATGTCATTTATCGTTTTTCCCCCCCTTTTCTCGTTATATTTAGCATCTGCCAAATGTTAGTTGATTTAATTAGTAATTACATTGTCAAATATGGAAATGCCGCTAATTGCATCCTCACTCTGCCTGTTTTGCATACAAACCTTGGTAATCAGAACTGTGTAGCATACAGAATACTGTCATCGAGAATCTCAAAACCTTCACAAAAGGTGACCCCATCTGACAAAATGTACTGTGCGCTTATGAATGTGTTCTGACAAAAGTGTTTGCAGTAAGATGACATTGGGTTCCTCGGTGACTCTGGGCCGTGTATTGTCTCTGAGGATCGGATTGTGTAGGACACGTTCGCTCCGTGCAGGTGCAGCCACTTAGCTGGGATTCCAGAAGAACTTTAATTATGATCACTTAGCAACAGAAAGCACCTGTTTACACAATTAGGCAATTCACCGCACACCGGCAAATAACTCCGAGGACCCAGGGACATGGAGCACATTTGTGTGACAATCGCGTCATTCTTCTCCCTGCTGACTCTCTGAGCAGGTAGAAAACAAAATTGCCGCTAACTTAATAATTATTGGAACAATTATCATGTTATGTAATCTGCCAGTGATATTATTTCATTAGAAAATGTTACATTAACATAGTGCGTAGAGTTTCTTCTTAAAGCTTTTTATCTCAGTATGTAGTTTATGGGGCCAACACCAAAATAGGTCAGAGCCTTCTTTCTGAGACGGCAAAATATAAAACACAATAAATGTTCACATTCAGTAAAAGTCATTCTGGTCTTTTCATATTTTTTATCTATGATATGAGTGTTTTCCTAGGTTGTGTTCATACTATTCAGTCTTCTTACACCTTTTCATTCCATTCTAGTGAGGATGCATGCACTCTGACGTATGCCCACACAACTACAGCCAGGCAGCCATACATCAGCCATGATGGAGCGGAGGAGGGGTAACCCCTCCCCTCTCCATAGCCATCCACGGCGCACGGCCCGTAACACGCAGAAAGCTAAGACATGTCCTTTCTTTTCCCTGTGGGCGGCACCGTACTGCTCCGTGTGGCCATTGCCGGTCTATTGGGGGGGAGGGGGGCGTATACACGGCCGAAAGCTATGTCTGGTACATGGAAAGGACCTAAGGCTCCATGGGTTAACATACAGCAATAGAAGAAGACTTTGAGCGCTCTGGTCCATCGTTTATGTCTTCAACAATAAATAACAAGGCAAAGAAGATTGACACATTTCGACATTTATGACTTAGTCATGATCTATGGCATGCTGGACTACTGTCAATTTAAAACACTTTCTTCCTTCCCTCCACTGAGAGACAACAACTAAGGCTAAGTTCACACCAGTCTGGTTCGGCGAGTCCTGTAATAAATAAGGTCATTAGAGTCTCCTGGGAATAGGAGGTGAAAGGAGTTTCCGTTGCAATCTCCATAAAAGGGAAAATAAAACGGAATGCCCAGACGCAGGTGTAATCTGGGTCTGAAAGTGTTGGTGGTCTTTCCTTAGGTTTCCCAATCTCTTATAAGGTTTTTTAGGCTCTTCATTACTGGGTATAGATCTATACACTCTGAAGTGGAACTGTATGTATCTTTGTCCCTCAGTTAAATGGCATGGAGCTGGAAAGACAATAATGACCCTTTAAATAGCAGTTTCACCAACCAGAATTTAACAAGTAGGGTGACTATAGTAGCAGTTACTGTACAGCACAACAGGATTACAATAAAAAGAATATTTGATGTTATTTTAGAGCCACAATAGTCCTTCAACTCTGTAACTTTGTCCATTTATTCTTTATATTGCCTTGGTTGAAATATAATCCATTGATCTACCAATAAAGTTTAGGCTATGGGAAGTTTTGTTAGGAATTTTGAAGCCAATTGACTGAGAATAAGTGATGCATCGAGGCGCTGTGTGCGATAGATGTCACCATGATATGTGCTGCTAATAATTCATCCTAAAACTGTTGTGTTTCAAGCTAGCATTCCCGAGTAAAATGGAAAAGAAAATATTATTTTGAAACATGGAAGTATCCTAAAAATGCTGTATAAGCATCCCATGAGCATAAACTTTTTTCATCAGACAAGAATTGTATTTTTGTTGTTGGCATTAAATCTTCTTAGCTCGTATATATCTCAAGCAATTGTGTACACTGCATAGAGGAGTGGAAAACATCAGTGAATCACATTCATACTGTTAGTCATTTTACCACTTGTTTCTAAGCTTATTCTTTGTCCTTTTGTGTTACTTTTGTTTCACTTTACAATCATCTGTAACTTTTTATTTGAACTCTTTCACCTCTTTTAAGGAAATCTACCACCATTGTAAAGGATTGTAAATCAAGGACACTTACATGCCCCCTTTGGCAGGATCTGCTCAACGTTTAACTTTTTATGCCCTAATTTTCTATGAAAAAAAGGATTTAAAAATTATGCAGGCTCCAGGGTCATTTACCATCTATGGTAATTTGCATAATTTATAAAGCCTTTTTTATGTTAAAGCAAGGGCAATAGAAGCTAAAAGAAGAGCAGAATCCTGTCAAAGTGGGCATCTACATTTAAGTGTTCTTGGTTTACACTCCTTTATCTTGGTGGTAGATTTCCTTTAAATGTTATTTTAACCTCTTAACGAACCGTGATGCAATAGGACGTCACGGGTCAGCTGCGGGTGCATGGAGAGGACTCACGGGCTGAGCTCTCTCCCTAGTCGGTAAGTCTTTCCTGCATATCGCAGCAAAGACTTACCAGTAAGGCCACGATCGGTGCTAGCATAGAATAGCGGTCGTAAGAACGGCTGTGCTTTTCCTATGGTGAAGGAAGGGGTCATCAGCGCTCATCTCTCATCCTCTCGAGCACGCTGACTTGTGTTTGCCTCGTCTGAATGCAGCCTTATTGCTATTTTTTTTTTCTAAGAATGAATAAAAGGAAGAATCCTCGTTTCTAAAAACCTCCCCATGTCACCTAAAATGATCTGTTTCTGAGGCACTTCTAGCATAATTACAGCCGTTTCTGATATGCAAATGAGTATACATGAGTCAACTTCTGATAAGAGTCATGTTTTTCTCCAGGCTGCCAGTCAACCACACCTCCTTCTTTTGATTGACAGTTCAGTGTCCTTCAGATCTGGTCCTCCCTTACGAGAATGCTGTCCCTCTTGCTGCACGGGGAATTTAGCAGCGAGTGTGGTAAACCGCAGATCTTGTCAGCATTTCACACACCCCTCAATGAGCAGGACCAAGCGGCGGTTGGTGGAGCCATGCACCATTGGCAGGAGCCAATATAGAAAAAGACAGAAAAAAGTTTGGGAATGGATTTTACTGGTGGGAGGTAGAACATGTAAACTTGGGACTCCTGCACTAAAAGCGCAGAGGGGACTTTATTGTGCCTTCTCTTGATGACAGGTTCCTTTTAAAGGAACACACTAGACAGTCTAATAATGTGACATATTTATTATCTAGGGTCAGACATTGCAATTAATGTGGCACAATAGGCTATACCTATTCATAATGCCCTCCCAGTGCATAAAAATAGGAAAGAAACCTTCATCACATTTAATTCTGGGCATTACAGTAAGTTAATGCCTGTAACAATGGCTAAATATTGTCTGGTCCTTCAGACTCCAATATTTTAGATCTAAAATATTAAAGTTCATTCTGTCAGTAAAGTGCACTTTACAGTTGTGCTAAATTTTTGTTATTATAGTTGACATCATGAGGTGTCACTTCCATTAAGATGTCATTGTTTCACTTTATTTAGCAGTTGGAGATGGACACACATAATGATTCTAAATAATCATTTTAGATTTTGGAAAATGAAATGTTCAATATGATTATGAGAACAATTACTCAGGAAGGCACATTATTTTTCTTCATATCTAATGCAGCATTGTATTCCCCTTTTTCATGTCACATTGATTTAGAAAACGTGTCTGTGCGGCCGACCAATAATCTCTGTTGTTCTTTGTTCTCCCATTCCCTTTAGCTTAACATCCAATTGCAGTTTTCCATGATAATAGCCCAAATAATTTCTGAACTTTCCACTCTGTTCTCAGGGTTAACCTAGCTCTGAAGCTTTAAGTGGTTTTATAATTATCCATTGCTATAACCATGTTCTGTAGCCAGACAATTTTAACGCTCTTGGATACCACCATCTAATTTGTATTTCAATAGAAATGACTTTTAGAAGATGCGTTCTGCTTAAGTGTCTCTAAGCATTTATCTTGATGTGTGACCCTGAGCAGCGTGAACAAACCTACTGATTTCCAGCGCTGAATACTTCTATTTAGACCTGTACAAGACTTAGCTGATTCACATAAAATATTTGGAGCAGGCAGCACGACTGAAATCCATATGGTCTCTCTATGGGAATGCTCATCTGTTGTGTGAATGGGAAGTAGATCAGGATCCACATGGCGATCAGTGTAGTATGGAATCCAAAGCTTAAGTGATGCTTGAAATAGTTGTAACCACTTAACGTTTTAATAAAAGCTGCTGGTGGAAGACAATAAATCACATAGCTCACTGTCTTGCGCTAATCCCATTAGCATGAAAAATAGTATGATCAGCTAATCTGCTTCAGTGATCTGTTCAGAGTATAAGGCCTGCAGTGGTCATTTAGTTTCTGTGAAACGCGGAGACATTTAATACATTTGATCTTTTGTAGATATTCACCTTAAAATCTAAAACGTTTCATTTCAGAATGTTTTGATTTACTACATTAATATGGGGTGATAAGAAATGCTTTGGTTAGAAGGCCGCATTGCTTTATATGTATTCAGGGCACAATAATCATAATAATAATAATAAAGCTTTATTTAGTTCTATTTGTTTTGTACAAATAAAACAAGATATGAGCCTTGGCATTATTATTTAGTAAAATTCTTTTTTACCAAACTTTGCTCGGTTAAAAGCAAACTAATAGCAACCATGTCTATTTTTATGTGTTACTTTCCCAGCATTCTGTTCTCTGCTGCATGGCAATCATTACTCGCTGTAATACTCTTCAAGGTGAACTACATTTTACCCCATTAAACTAACCCCCTTATTTACTCATTAATGTTTTTTTGCTAATTTATTAAACAATAAGAACTGATCACATGATAATCAGTAGAATCACCTTTTGAGCTAGTACAGCCATGAGTTGTCTTGGGAATGATGTAACAAGTTTTTCACACCTTGAATTGGGGATTCTCTGCCACTTTCCTCGCAGATCCTTTCCAGTTCCTCTAGGTTGCAAGTTTAGATCTGGGCTCTGACTGGGCCGGTCAAGAATAGTCCCAGAGTTGTTCTGAAGCCACTGCTTTGCTATTTTAGCTGTGTGCTTAGAGTCATTTGCCCTGTTGTAAGGTGAACCATTGGCCTAGTCTGAGGTTTTCTTCCAGGATATCTCTGTACTTGGCCACATTAATCTTTCATTCAATTGCAACCAGTCATCCTGTCCCTGCAGCTGAAAAACACCCCCATAGCCTAATGCTGCCACCAACATGTGTCACTGTTGGGATTGTATTTTAACACCAAAAAAATTTAATCTTTTTCTCATCATACCACAAAATCTTTTATAGTCTGGGAGTCTTCATTTAATTTTTTACAAACTGTATGCAGGCTTTCATATGTCTTGCACTAAGGAGAGTGTTTTGTATCATTTTAGGAATTTAAATTCATTACAAAATTGTGCAGGTTCTGGTTCTGACCTCACAGCTGTGGAGGATATTGCACTGAAGCATTATTTACCCACTGAAAAAATGGAACTAGCATTAGTTCCATTCAGAGGTCCAATCATTCTTCTTATTGGTGGGGGTCCCAGAAGTTACATCCTTTACAGATCTTAACGTGATGAACTATTCCAGCAATATGCTATTTCTTTATAAAATGGGAATAACCATTTATGAAAAATGCTGTGCACAGAGAAAATCCTGGGGGAGATATTTTGAAGCTGGTATAAGCTTTCACTCCCACAAATTCTCATTAAACTGCCATGTGCTTGATGAATAAAAAAGTGAAACTTTACACCAAGTCTGGAAATGTCATTAATCATTGCTGCTTCTGAGATGTGGCAAGAAAGTCATCTGTGCATCTGATATAAAGTACTTAACTAGCTAAACTAGTTTTGTGACATACATTTCATGAAACCCTACACCTATTCTCAAGTTGGTGTCATTCAGTAATTCCCCACAACCGTTTTCACATGATGGCCCAGCTATGAATATGTAATGACCCTTAATAATAGAGCAACATATTAAGATCCATACCATACAGCATAGTCTCTAGATTAGTAGCTGTCCATGTTTGGTCGGTTTTTCTGCTCCCACACTTCTCTAAAAGTGGGCATGACAGTGAGATAGGTGGGCCTGGCCTCTGGTGGAGAATACAGATGAAATCTCTGCCAGATGGGACCTGGCAGACATTCCATTTTGGTGTCCGGGAGCATACGACGAGTATGGAGTCTCTTAGTAAAACTGGCATGTCGTACAGCAAAGAGGAAAATTTGAACTAGCTCTTATAACTCAATCTTGCCCATTTTGATGTTAATATAGATCACAACAGATTACCGTAATGGTTACCACCAAGTCTTCTGAAGATAATTTGCTGTAAATATGTCCTGTGAGAGCTTCGCCTTTATGGTCTTTTTAAAGTATTTAGATAAAATATATACACTCACCGGCCACTTTATTAGGTACACCATGCTAGTAATGGGTAGGACCCCCTTTTGCCTTCAGAACTGCCTCAATTCTTCGTGGCATAGATTCACCAAGGTGCTGGAAGCATTCCTCAGAGATTTTGGTCCATATTGACATGATGGCATCACACAGTTGCCACAGATTTGTCGGCTGTCAGATCTGGTGACTGTGGAGGCCATTTGAGTACAGTGAACTCATTGTCATGTTCAAGAAACCAGTTTGAGATGATTCCAGCTTTATGACATGGCGCATTATCCTGCTGAATGTAGCCATCAGATGTTGGGTACATTGTGGTCATAAAGGGATGGACATGGTCAGCAACAATACTCAGGTAGGCTGTGGCGTTGCAACGATGCTCAATTGGTACCAAGGGGCCCAAAGAGTGCCAAGAAAATATTCCCCACACCATGACACCACCACCACCAGCCTGAACCGTTGATACAAGGCAGGATGGATCCATGCTTTCATGTTGTTGACGCCAAATTCTGACCCTACCATCCAAATGTCGCAGCAGAAATCGAGACTCATCAGACCAGGCAACGTTTTTCCAATCTTCTACTGTCCAATTTCGATCAGCTTGTGCAA
Organism: Engystomops pustulosus; assembly: GCF_040894005.1. Classification (NCBI taxonomy): domain Eukaryota; kingdom Metazoa; phylum Chordata; class Amphibia; order Anura; family Leptodactylidae; genus Engystomops; species Engystomops pustulosus. The sequence goes on from NC_092412.1 coordinate 71,241,969, forward strand.
ATTGTAGCCTCAGTTTCCTGTTCTTAGCTGAAAGGAGTGGCACCCAGTGTGGTCTTCTGCTGCTGTAGCCCATCTGCCTCAAAGTTCGACGTACTGTGCGTTCAGAGATGCTCTTCTGCCTACCTTGGTTGTAACGGGTGGCGATTTGAGTCACTGTTGCCTTTCTATCAGCTCGAACCAGTCTGCCCATTCTCCTCTGACCTCTGGCATCAACAAAGCATTTCCGCACACAGAACTGCCGCTCACTGGATGTTTTTTCTTTTTCGGACCATTCTCTGTAAACCCTAGAGATGGTTGTGCGTGAAAATCCCAGTAGATCAGCAGTTTCTGAAATACTCAGAGCAGCCCTTCTGGCACCAACAACCATGCCACGTTCAAAGGCACTCAAATCACCTTTCTTCCCCATACTGATGCTCGTTTGAACTGCAGGAGATTGTCTTGACCATGTCTACATGCCTAAATGCACGGAGTTGCCACCATGTGATTGGCTGATTAGAAATTAAGTGTTGATGAGCAGTTGGACAGGTGTACCTAATAAAGTGGCCGGTGAGTGTATATTTTCTAGTATGTAGTTCTTGTTTTGGAAGTTACCATAAATAAGAAATCATAAATAATGAAATAGCATCTTTTATATTTTTGTAGTATGAATTCAGACAACCCCACCTCCTGCATTCAGGAAGCGATCGCGGGTGTTTTCGGGCTGATCACCACTGGCATCGCTGCCGGCGACTTCAAAAAGATGGCGGCACATGGGCGCCGCCATCTTTCCGAGGATAGTCGCTCCCCGTGACGTCATCCATTGCCATCTCACGAAGACCCGAGGATACTTCGGGTTAACCCATGCATTACAATATGCTATCAGCACATTGTAATGTATGCCATATACTGCCATACTGCATGAAATCCATAAAATCCAAGCCCACAAGAATATGGCACAAATGCGTTTTTTTTTACCAATTTAACTGCATTTGGAATTTTTTTTCCCGCATCCCAGTACACGGCATGGAATCTTAAATACCAACATTTTGAAGTGTAATTTGTTGCGCAGAAAATAAGCCGTCACACAGCTCTGTACATAGAAAAATAAAAAAGTTATAGATTTTTGAAGGTGGGTAGTGAAAACTGAAAATGCAAAAACGAAAAAGGGCTGCGGCGCTAAGGGGTTAAAGTCCAGCTGCTCTGTCCACTTCATGCATCTGAATTTCTAGAGATCTAGGAGGAAGGGCTCGTGCAGAGCAGCCTAACTGCAGGAGGCGGGGCTGCCTGACTGCAGGAGGCGGGGCTGCCTGACTGCAGGAGGCGGGGCTGCCTGACTGCAGGAGGCGGGGCTGCCTGACTGCAGGAGGCGGGGCTGCCTGACTGCAGGAGGCGGGGCTTCTTGACTGCTAGACTGCATTCTACAAAAGAATGAAAGATGATTTTTCATTCATTCTGCAATCTAGAAAAAAAACACCTCCAGGGGACATACATATTACAGAAGAAGGTACTGTTTGTAGGCTTGGGGGTTAGTGTTGTGAGCCTAAATATGAGAAACATTGCACCTAAAGTTCTAAGCCTAATAGCATCCTAGAAAAATGAGAGAATGCGGGAAATGATAGTTACCAAGCTATTTATGTGCTCTGACTGTCTGGAAAGCAGAACATTTCGAACTTGAAAATGGAGAATTTTTCTGAATTATCCATTTTCTTTTCAGAAGTAAAAGCTTATCACTAAAATTTTTCAAGTACCATGAAGTACAATGTGTCTCAAGAAAACAGTTTTAAAATCACCTGGATATGTTAAAACGTTCCAAAGTTTGTGACACTTGTGAAATTCTAAAAATGGTGCTGAGTCAGGAAGGTTAAAATTGGCTTTGTCGGCAAAGGGTTAAAATCGGAGTTTATCAGCAGTAAGAAAATTAGATCTGTCATAGACTGCCCAAGGACAAAATGATAAAGGACTAAAGTTCTACTGTTATGGCAGCATTTATTTCAAACCGCTTTTGCTGGCATGGAAATGCTTCCATGAGAAAAATCTGATTGGGGTTGAAATGGAGATTGAAACCTACTAAAACGTTCTTTTTAAGGTCAGAGTAGCCACCTGTGTAAAAAATATATATATTTATACATGTCATAGATTTCTCTTAAAGGGTACCTATAATTTAACAAAATGTTTTTAAATAAGTAGAGAAGGTTATAATGAACATTTTTGTAATCTAATTCTTTAAAGAATTTTGTCTCCTTTTATTGAAAAAAAACATCATTTAAAGCCTCTCCTTAGTAAAGCTTAGACAAAGCACTGCTAAGGAGACGTTTGCCTGCCGCTTAGGCTGGGTTCACATCTCGATTTTTTTGCATCTATTAGGCGTATTCTGCAGTGCATAGGTCTTAATATTGGCAAAAACTGATCTATTTTTGGTCCTTTGTCTGTTTTGTTTTTACTTATACGTCGTATCCATCGCATACGTTTGCATCCAAATTTTTTGTAAAGTATTTTAAGATGTATATTTGGCCTTAAAACGGATGATGATGATCGCCCATGGACACCAATGTCCATGCATTGGTGTTTTTGCATACATTTTTCAAAGGGACATGAAAAGCCCGCAGCCCAAGTTTTTCTCAATCAAAAAAAAAAAAAATGAAACAGATGCACAGGACAACAAATGTACACTGTGTACATGAAGGTATATGCCGTTGCACACGGTTTGATACGTTTATTGCAGAGGACAATGTGTCAGTCAGCAGTAAGCAAAAAAAAAAAGTAAAGCCAGTCTTGGGCTTCATTCAAATTGCTGTATGGGTGACGTATATATGCTGTATATACGTCCCCCATAGATAGCAATGGGTGCACGGCACCATACGGGAGCGGTACGGTGCAGCACACGTGTGGCACCGTACTGTTCCGTAGCCTATCTTCCCCCAGTAAAATGGCGCCGTGCGCCATGTTTTCTATGGAGAAGAACCTCTCTCGGGCGCCGACGTGCCCACCATGGTCTGGTACGGTAGCCACATTGGTGTGTAAATGTAGCCTTAATGATATTACTGATGAGCAGTATACAGATTATATAGAGAGCAGCTGAGTTTTCTACTTATTATGTCTTGATGTAACTGGCTATGTGATGTCTTACAGTGGGAGAGGAATTAATAATAAATTTAGATGTAATCTCCCGTTGACAATTATATACTGAAATATATAATAATAAAAACATGACAAACACCAGGCTATTTATTATTTAGCAACATGCCCTTCTAACCTGGGTAGTCAGGTGTTCTTGTTATCCTTATCAGTCACTCCCCTTGATAAAGCGCTCATAGTGAAACACGTGTCGGGGCATCTCTCTGTGTGTGGCTTGTTTTGGTATGGTATTCATTTTTCATCTCTTTTCAGTCATTTTTCCTATAGGGTTTTTGTTGTATGCCTTTTCAGCCCTACAATTTAATGAATGTAGGCCTAGGGCAACGCTATATGACTGTTTTTACCTACCTGTGTGCTTAGAGTTAGCCATTTATTGTACCACACATGGTTTTTAACCCATTGTAGCTCGTCCATTGTTTGCCTTTACTGCTTATTGTATGTATATAATTAATAAAGATTGTACTTAATATACATTTACTAGTTGTGCATGTTATATCACTGCTGTTCAAATTGTTGGTTTTGCCTTATCAGTGTTAATAGCAATGGGGTACAATAATATTGCATTGTCACCTTATGTCTTAATGGGAACCTGTCAGGTAAACTAACCCACACTAACTAAACATATCTTTGAAAAAAAGCTTTTATTCTACAGTACAACTATACCTAAGTTGTTCCCCCTATGTCTGTAAAGTTCCACAATCTGTTCATAAAGCTTATTTACCATCTCTGCAAATGACCCCATGTGAGTCCGATCATCGTGTTTCCTTTGAGATGACTTATTCATGTTCTACCAGCTCAGCTCTGCCACCAGATTCCTGAAAGACACGGGGCATATTTTCTTTTCAGCCTTATCATCCAGACTCTTCTACCTCATTCTCTCCTCCCTCAGGAATAAGAGAGATGGTGTCTGTGTCTGACATGTCGCAGAGAATTCTGGAAGGAGGGGGGCATGAGGGAGTTGATTTTTCCGTCACGAGTTACACACAGCTGGCCAAGTGAATCAGCTGTAGAAAAAAACAGGCCCTTCATTCATCATGAAGTTAGAGGTGCAGCTGTAAGAACATGAATATGCACAGATGGTGGGGTAACCTTGATTGTAGAACTTTACACGTATGGGATGGAACAATATAGGGATAGTTGCTCTGTTGTAAAATAGCAGTTTTCAAAGATATGTTGAATAAATGTGGTTATTTTAGCTGACAGGTTCTCTTTAAGTAACTTGGTAGTGCTGGTTATTTAACATTGAAGCCAAGGAATGTGCACTCTCCAATCAGCAATTGTAATGGGAATAAGATGTTTTTTGAAGTTTTCCTTTTAATATGGAATCAATTTTGAACGTGATTCACATATGATAATCTGTCTTGCATTTCTATTTTAGCTCACCTCTGAATATAAATGCAAGTGTACCTTCTACAATACCTTGTATATGGTATAATCTTTATTCCCTTTTATATCTGTCTCCTCTGAAAACTTTAACATTTCTTAAACACATTTTTTTCCTAATAGATATTTGAAATTCTTGGCATGGTGTTAGCTCTATCTGCCTGATTCATGGATCCCAATAACTGCAGTATCGAGAGGATACGATAGTTATTAAGTATTCTAAAACTCTGTGTGTTCCTGCCTTTGGGTTTTATAATATTTTTCTATGATGAAATTTTAAATATAATGTAATTGGCTGAACCGAAGTCATAACCTATCTGGCAGTGAGACTAATTTTACCCGAATTTTTGCCATTTCCAGATAGTGACTAATAATTCTGAAATTCTGTTTTGCAATCTCCTTAGAACACTGTTTTTCATATAATAAGATATAAAAATGCCTTGATTTGGCTCTTTGTATCTGTCTAGTTAAATTTCTTAAATTGACATCTAATAGTCTACCGTGCACTAGGTCCTTGGAAACAAAAAGTACTTAAGCTAAAAAAGAAAGTTATTGGATGTATCAAGAGAGGAATAGATTCTCATGATAAATAATATTGTTTTGCCCTTCTACAAATCACTAGCCAGACCACACATGGAATATTGTGTACAGTTTTGGGCACCAGTGTATATAAAGGACATAGTATAACTAAGTACAAATACCTGAAGGGCAGTACAAGGATCTCTCCAAATATCCTTTTGTACCTAGGCCTGTGGAAAGGACAAGAGGATATTCTATACACCTAGAGGAGAGACTGTTCTACCCTTGCCATAGACAAAATAGACATAGGAACTCTACCGCAGGAGGTCGCTATGGCGGACTATTTGTACATGTTCAACAGGAGAGAAAAATTATCACTGGTTATGGGGAAAAAACATTTTGTTTAATTCTTAATGGTCTTTTTCCAAAATTATACACTATGATACTATGAAATGTTTTCACAATCCAGATTTTCACAAGATTGAAAGTTAAAAACATAACTGCTTTGTTCCAAAAAACAGCTCTTCTCCTGAACATGGGTAATATGTGGTAATGTAAATGAGTGGCATTCAGCTGAGCTGTAATAACATCAGAAGTAATTGGTCTGGTGGAGTGCTGTTTTGGGTAGAAAGTAGTCTTTTAAACTACAGACATCCTCTTTAAAGGAGTCCTACCAAAAGTACACATTAAAAGGGGTTCTTCTGAGAAAAACAAATTATACTTGGCGGTGTTGGGTGGTAGCGTTTCAGAAAATCTCATAAAAAACCTCCTTGGGGTCAGACCTGAGGTAGTATACCCTGCTCAAGCAAGCAGTACGGCTGCATTCAACCCCTCCCCTATCCATAGAAAAATGAGCCGCACGGCCGTTATTTTGGCCTAAGGCTCTGTCTTTTTTGCGTCAATATGGTAAACACGCCTTACCCTGCTTACTGTACCAAGCCCGGGCGTCATTAATGACTATGGGGGTCGTATATCCAACCACAAATTTGCGGCCGTATATACGCCCCTCATACCTTCGTGTGAATGCAGCCTTTGAGCTACAAGACTGCTGTTGGTTTACTTGGAAAACTCCAGGAAGTGGTGACAGTCAGTGGCACAGTGTTGTCACCTATAGTTTTAAATTTGAAGTGAATTATAACATAACTATTATAAATAAACCTTTTATTCATGGACATCTGTAATTAAGTAACACTTAGTGCCCAGGAGGTTTTCTGGACCTACATTATCCAGTGACTAGCCTCCTTGGACGCTGGACGTTGGCTCGGTTTTCCTAGGGACTTTTTTTACTCCTTGGTCCGAGAAGGTTACACATGTCCCGCACCCATCTCGTCCCCCTACCCCGAACTTCTGATCAGACATAGGACTATAAAACAGAAGTAGCGGAACAATGAGACAGCCAGAGTTGGGTAGATGTTGTTTTATTTACCCTACCTCGGCCCCAGCCCCCGGGGTTTCATATACATGAAGATCACGATCATCTTTGATAGTCCCCTGATTTATTTATCTTTTTCTTTTTTTTTTTTTCATTTATATTTTGACCATCAAAGTTTGTAGATTGTACTTTGGTAGTTTATAACCATAATCCTTTCTTGGGTCTATAAAGGGATATGGGGAAGATAGACTCATAGCCAATTTCCAGCAATATAGATGGAACTAGTCCTTAGCATTAATAAAAGGTCACCAGGGATTTAAATGACATTGATACATAATTCTATATACTGTACATTATGTATGTTTTTGTGGACATTTTGAATACAATGTTGCTTTAAAGTTTTCTGTCGGAACAAGTTTTTTTTGTTGTTGTTGCATGAATAAATTGTGGGTATACATCCATTTGCTGTTCTCCCTGTTTGAGCATCACAAAGATAAAATTAATGTTGATTTTAGTGCTGTTTTATGACTAATGCTTTGCAACAGGCAGGAAATAATGTTTTTATGTTCAAGTAGAAATCTCTGCGCTGTCTCACCAGCTAAAGTAAATGAACACAATGAGGACTCAGTGCAATACATATTTATTGTACAAGCCTATTCAGAAAGTATCATGGGTATCCTATTGTGCTGTGGTTAGAGAGTTATAGGAAATGTGTACTGTTCTCTGGAGCTCTGGAGTTTATGAAGTAAAAAATTGCTTTTATCTATAATAACCTGAAAATCCTCCAAATGTAACCTCGTTCACATTAGTTGGGACTAATAATGTTACGTTGTACCTTAAAATTCAACTAAATGAAGACTATTTAGAATTTACATGCATTTATTACTTGGGGATGACTCCAGAGTACTTCTTTATAAAGAGATCTTGGAGTAGCTGAGATCATGGTATATTACCAGACAACCCAGATAAACCAGTTAGCTCTTCTTCACTCATGGAAGGATGTTCTTATTTGGTTCTCCCTTGATTTGTCCAATGTGTAGGTTTCTTTTTTTCTCCACCTTCCAAAGCAAAGACCCTTTCAGATTTCTTGCTTAAAGGGGTTGGCGACTTTACCTCATGTTTTTGTAATGTGTGTGTAAATGTGGGGGTCAGAGTATTGGGTAATTTACTAATACAAATCTATTAACATCTTACCGACATGTGACGTACAATTATGTCACATGCTGACTGTGGGTACATGGAGAGGGTTCACAGGCTGAGCCCTCTCCATACAAGGTGGATGTTTGCTGCATATTACAGTAAACAGCCACCGGTAACACGTGCCGCCAGTCACAGATGCTAACTCTGTAAATGCCACCAGAAAATTGTAAAAATCATAAACATGTTGGGTTTTGCCTTTTCCCAAAATGTCCAATCTATCAAAATATATTAACGGTTATTCCCTGTAACGGAAAATAGCACCCAAAGTCGAAAATACCACTTTTTTGCCATTTTGAAAAAAAATAAATTCAATAAAAAGTGATAAGTCCTTAAAATGGTAGCATTGAAAACGTCAGCTTAACGTTGCCAAAAATGACACCACCCACCACCCATGTACACTGAAGTATGAAAATGTTATTATGAATTTTTTTATGTACAGGAGGTTTTAATTTTTTCTATGTATGTAAACATTATAAAACCTATATAAATTTGATATCCCCGTGATCGCATTGAACCAAAGAATAAAGTAGAGATGTCATTTGGGGCGCACAGTGAAAGCTGTAAAATCCAAGCCCAAAAGAATACGGTGCAAATGTGTTTTTGCACCATTTTCACTGTTGTAGTAGTTTTTTTTTATTTTAAATGCTTCATAGATTTACCGTATATACTCGTGTATAAGCCGAGTTTTTCAGCACAAAAAAATGTGCTGAAAAACGTCCCCTCGGCTTATACACGAGTCTATTATAAAAAAAAAAAATTACCCACTTAAAAAAAATAAATACTTATTTATTATTTTATTTATAAAATACTCACCCTCCGATGTCAGCGCAGCTCCCTGATGTCAGCGTGCCGCGGCTCCTCATCTTTCTTCTGTCATCGACGCGGCCATATTTATTTTCTTCGTGGCCGCGCATACTATGACGTCAGCAGCGGCCGCGTCATAGTATGCACATGCTAGAAGAAAACATGGCCGCGTCCATGCCGGAAGAAAGAAAAGAGGAGCCGCGGAGAAGAAAGAAGATGGGATGCGCTGACATCAGAGGGTGATTAAGTTTATTTTTTTAAGGGCCGTGGGGGCAGGCTGGCTGTATACTACTAGGGGCTGCTGTATACTACTAGGGGCTGCTGTATACTACTAGGGGCTGCTGTATACTACTAGGGGTTGCTGTATACTAATAGGGGCTGCTGTATACTACATGGGGGCTGCTGTATACTACATGGGGGCTGCTGTATACTACATGGGGGCTGCTGTATACTACATGGGGGCTGCTGTATACTACATGGGGGCTGCTGTATACTACATGGGGGCTGCTGTATACTACATGGGGGCTGCTGTATACTACATGGGGCTGGCAGGCTGTATACTACATGGGGCTGGCAGGCTGTATACTACATGGGGCTGGCAGGCTATATACTACTGGGGGCTGGCAGGCTGTATACTACTGGGGGCTGGCAGGCTGTATACTACTGGGGGAAGGCAGGCTGTATGCTACTGGGGGCTGGCAGGCTGTAGGCTACTGGGGGCTGGCAGGCTGTAGGCTACTGGGGGCTGGCAGGCGTTATACTACTGGCGGGGATTGACCAATGCATTTCCCACCCTCGGCTTATACTCGAGTCAGTAGTTTTTCCCAGTTTTTGGTGGTAAAATTAGGGGTCTCGGTTTATACTCGGTCAGCTTATACTCGGGTATATACGGTAGTTACAATTTAAGCCGTTAGGGGCAACATTGTCATAGAAAAAAAAATTCTGCTGCAATAAAAGTATGCAGAAATTTACTTTCAGCCTATACATTCAGTCTCCACTATTCCTGCTGGTATCTGTACTCTGTATTATTACTTTTCACATATCTGATCATCACCACGTCTAATTTCCAGTCATTTGGCAGGACTATTAAGTAGTAAGAATCTCCCAGTTATGTGGTATGTTTGATGAGACGTTATTGATAATGCTATGAATAACCTTCAAACAACACATCTTTGCTGTAATAAACTCCAGGTCGGATGTAGAGTAGAGACATCTAAGAACGGCAGGGTGCGATTTAATAAACAGCACTCGGTGGGGCACGTCACAAATTAAGATTCATGCGGCAGAGAAAAAGTGCTGGATTGCGTTTTAGTAGCAGGATGTCGATAACCTGTAACAAGCTTTACAAGACCATTGATTCCGACCTCCCTCAGCCAGCTGTATATCTCAATTAATATGCTAGAGCTGAAAGGGATTGTCACGTTACCTGGTCCATACATGGGTGACAGGCTTGAAGGAAATGGAATACATAAATGGTATTACCTGAACAGCTGTGCTAAAGACATTGTAAAGGATTTCAATCATGCTAACTGTAGTCGTTGACACCATGTTGGAATTCTCCTATGCTTGTAATAAGCACTTGTAAATCACGGGAGAACAATAAATACATGCCTATAATGTTGTCTTGCCTGTCGCAATAAAACCATTTTTTAGGAGATGTAAATAGGAGAACAATAACGGAATTTAAGTATGACAGACAGAAGCCTAGATCGCTGCCAACCACTATTCGTAATCAACACTGCGCTCAGTATTTTGGCTTGAGGCGGACCTCTACGTCCTTTGTCATTCATCATATGGCTTTATGGGGCAGAACTTTAACATGTCAGAAGATACATCACAGCTCAGTCTCCAATTATAGAGCGACCTTGATGTCACTGCGCTTATGAGAAATAGAAACCAATCCAAGCGAGGTGTCATGGCAGGGTATTGAGAGCTTTTACATGCATGTTCAATATCAACCTATAACTTTTGCCAGTTTCTGTTTTACATTAATGTAAATTTGCTGGGCCTCGTGACTCCCTCCAGAAGTCACTACATATTTACCAACGGAATAGAAATACTCCACTTAGCGTTTTTTCGAGAGCAAGCAGGTATGTGAAATGTTTCTGTAATGAAAAAAAATATGGTACGTAGGAAACCGTTTAATTCCCACATTAGTAATTAGAATTCTAAATATTAGTTTGGAATTAGCCAGAATGTACCTTGGGCATGCTGCTGTATGTAATATGGAGTATTACAGTGGTCTCATGCTCTTCTCCATCCATACAGAATAATATGTCAGATAGACTTGGGGCTTAAAGGAAATTTACTACAACGTTAACCAGTGTTTTGTAGAGGTTTTAAAGCTGAACACTGGCATAATGTTATGAAAGATACAAGCCAGGTGTGTCTTTGTACAAAAAAAGAAGAAAAATGTCAATGTTTATGTAAATTAGCTTCAAGGGCTCGGGGTGCATTACCGGAGCTCCTCTGGGGATGACTGCAAGCCGTAGAAAGGGATTCTAACCAACCCCTTGCCCCCCTCTAGCTGTCTGCCTCAACGGGCGGCTTACATAACCAGGAGGAGAGGGCTGGAGGAGGCAGCGGGTGGTTTAGAAGTGCTCTAGTGGGCGTGCATTAGGAGCTCAGAGTTGCTATGGTATCAATAATTTACATAGATATTAAACTCTTTATTGTTTTTTTTTCCCAAATCTTTTTATTGATTTTTGTTTTCCATTAAAACTCTTTCACAAAGAAACACTCGTCTATTATCTTTCATAAAAGCCTTTGCAGTGTTAAGATTTTTAGGCTTTTAAAATTCTGTGGTAGATTTCCTTTTTATGTGGTAGGTTTGCTTTTAATACACACTACTTGGAATATTTACATGGGTTTCCTAAACTTTTTATATTTTGTGCAAAGTCTTTCTGAAGGAACGTTGCAAGTGTGCCAAAAGTAAAAAAGAATTTCGGCAAAAGCTGCAAACCAAAATTTGCAACCACGGCCAGAAGAAAGCCCGATTCTGCCTTAGCTCAACAGCACGAATGGCCAACCGGGAATGTAAAGTGTGTTGGAAAATATATTTTTATATTGTTAGAAATAGTGCATATTATTTCAAAATGGCGATTGGCAAAATAAATGTACTTCCACCAGTCATCTGTTCTCTATGAAGAATATCGTTGCATTGCCCAGTGCTTGTAAGTGTATAATTTTCAGGGAGAAGATGGAGCTTTACTTGTTGCACATGATATATCCCTCACTATCACCAGTAATCTCTTCACCCTAATTTTGTTGTCGAAGAGAACATTAATATTACAGGGTAATGCATCATAATCTCTAAATAGAATCACGTTCTCCGCTACTAGTGACAGCTCCTCTTTAATGTTGTGTTTGGCAGCACATACATTTTATTTTGCTAATGTAATAAAGCTGTGACTGAACACATGTATTGCTGACAGCTATAAAAATGTCTACAAACATTAAACCCAGCGGTTTTCCATCCTTTATCACATCATTTCTCTGTGTAAATACTGACACTCCCTGCTGGGATGTAAAAACAAGTGGAGAATGGATTCCATCCAAATCCCTAGAGCCCACATCCCTGTGCCACTGGTTCTCTCATCTTATTAATATACTAAACATAGAATGGCTGAAGATAAATATAGAAGGTAAGACTTAATTGTATTGCATTTTATAGCACAAAATGTAACACCATAATCTAATCACAAGTTTAGCATGCGCATCATATGCAAGTGAAAGAACTCTCCAAGGGGCAGAAAGCAATGCTTGGTTTTTATCTCCAATAACAAATGCATTGTATATGTTGCATTCTGGCTTCATACAGAATAATCGGGTAAATATTAACCCCTTAGTGAAGAAGCCTGAAAAGTCTTCAATGACTGGGGCATATTGTAGGAAATTTTATCTTAGTTTTTAAACTTTTTATTTTGCGTGATACCTTAAAGTTTTTTGCAGCATTTTTTCAGGATGCATAGGGCTAGTTAAAGCGTAATAAAAGTTTAAAGCTTTTTTTTTTTTCATTTTCAATAATATCAATTTTTTTTAAACTTTCAAATTACCTCTAAATTAACATTAGTAATGAATTTCCTTTTTGGTTTCGGTTGTTTTAATATGTAATATGTATAGTCTCTGGCAAAGGGGTCGACCGTGGCAATGCTTTTTGTAGTGTAGCAGGGGGATTTTTAAAAAAAATATTGGAAATGTAAATGTATTTTATTCATATTTATTCATATTTTTTGTCTGTTTTTACGTTATATGTTCCCCATGAGGTCATAAAAGACCCCTGGCGGGCATTTTCAGTTTTTTTCTTTTACGGGTTATTCCCTGTAACTGGGGCATCTATAAGACGGGGGATATGACTCCCTGTGAGGGCTGATGTTGATCAGAGCTGTACTGTGCTCAGACTCAGCAGCTCTGATTACCCCTTTTGACTAGTCGATCACGTGACCGTTGAGTCTGTAGAGCCGGGGCAGCACTAGTAGTTTTGTGTAACACATGGTGGGGCATTTTTGGTTTTCATATAGCACATACAAAAAGGAAAGCAATCATTATTTGTGTTTTTATTTTTTTTAAATATCTTTTTATTTCTTGTATAATTTTGTCACTATGCCTTGTTGTTAAGAAATTAACACCACATGAAAGGTTTACATTATTTTATACATTTTATTCTAATATTCTGCTAGGATAAATAATACTGTCATTCTTTCATACTGAACTTTGTAAAGTATAAAAGGAAAAAAAGCATTTAGCTTTGTCTGCATATTTAAGATTGCTCAAAGATAAATACCAATTGTCATCAAGTGTGACATGCCTTTTTTTTTGCATTCATCTAGACTTCATCTAGATATATTCTCCTTGTCATGTTCATTATTGCTTAGGTTGTATTATTCCTATCGGCGGTTCATCTGTATTACGTTCCATGCAGAATGCTCCCTGTGAATTCCATAGCACACATCAAACAAGAAGTAGTTTACTTTAATGAATACCTTCTCTCAGCAGCCTCAATTTCTGGAGTGGGTGGACAGCTCTAGTGAAACATAGCCAGTCACACACAAAGGTTTCCATATAATTCTTTTTCAGCCCTCTATGTACCTCTAGCTAGAAATATCAGCAGCTGCAGAATTAAAATAACCTGTTATTTGGATTCTCCAGTGTTGCGGATTAACACCAATGATATTTCTTCTAATACTGGCAACCTGTTAATATTATTCATGGCCATATACAGCAATTTCTTCAGCTTGTTACAACTGATATTGACACTGTTTGATTGGAGCTTATGTATCATTCCTTCTTTGCTGGCTTTTCAGCGTACAAACAAGTAAGAGGTCATCATTTTTGGATCATACCACGGAAAGTGTGATTTGTTTTGAAATGTATAGCTTGTTGTAGAACAAGATGGGTGATGTCTGAGATGCGTTGACCAGTCAAATTTACAACAACCCACACTAAAAAATACAAATTATATCTGAAATCAACTTGGACCTGGTGTTCATTTTGGTTTTGGGAGGCGAATCCTGTGGCAGAATCACGCAGAGGATAAAAACTTTTAGTCTGGTATGAGGCTCATTAATACAGGTTACCAGTCTTGATATATTGGCCCAATTGTACCATCCATGGAATCTTTTACTCATTTGATAGATCCAGTAGTGCTGTCGTTTTTATTTTCCATAGAACAGAACGGAAAAACTCAATTGTACAGATGTGAATGTTTTTGTGGCCAACTCTCAGCATGATGTAAGGGGAAGATTGTCGCTGTCTTTCCACATTGAGGTCTTTGCATCTGAAAACCAGGTTGGATCATAATGAAAGAAAAAGTATAAGTTCTCTTATCAATGCACTCTTATTTTGGCTTCAAAACTACATGATATATATCAACAGCAAGCACACTTCCCCATCCACTTATATGAGCTCATACACACGGCCATGGAAGAGGATACGTCTTGTGCACGTAAGTTAAAACTGAGATGGAAAGGGGACAAGAAAGAGTGAGAGCATAGGAATAGTTTCACACCACATGATTTGTTTACAGGTAGAAGGATGGAATAAAACAGAAGGAAGACCTAGTTGATGGCAGAATAAACTCTCATTACTATTGCCTGTTATGGGGACTGATATTATTTTCGTATGTTCAAGAAAAACTTCATTATTATCTTTATCATCTGTAAACGTCTCCATTATTGTTGCTTGGTCTGTGTACTGCATTATTATTTTCTGGTCTGGGATTCAGATTACGGTACTATTAATTATCCGATCTGGGGTCTGTATTTTTATTGTTTATCCTGGGGTTTGAATAAATATTAATTGACTGGTCTGAGGTCTCTTATTATTCTTTGTTTCTTCTTATTAATTATCTGGTCTGGTACTGTATTACTATTCATTGTTTAGTTTGGGGTTTGGATAATTTCTTGTGTTTTCTGGCACTTGTATTGGTTATTTTCTGAATGCAGTAGTTCTTTTTTGCTAGTTAAATTTAGTGGTATTTATAGTTTTTCGGATGGTATCTTGTTCTGTACGGAGGTAGTTAGCGATTCTGTAGTGGTTGCGCTAATACAGGCCCTTGAAAATGAAGGTGCACTCCTGCTTATATATTTTTACTAATTATCTGTATCCGTAGATTATGGCTAATTAGATTTAAGGATTTCCAAAACACAAGTAATTTTAGTTTGAATCTCATAAATACTCTCCAAACCTTCTTTTACTTCAAATTGGTCCATTATTGAAAAACATGTTTTTAATGTAGTCAACTTTGGCCAATACTTTTCACTCTAATGCATTTTGTGGTTTGCATTTTAACATGAAAGGCAGCTGTAAATACAAAGCAACCTTTTTCTTTTTACTTTCCTGCTCTATCTGCCCAACACATAGCTGAAAATAGTGGTAATACTTCACGATTATATATTTTTTAATAAAAAATAACCTTTCCTTAAAAAAAAAAAAAGACTGATGACTTGGAAGCTTGAAATAAACTATTTTACCTGTCTTCTGAGACTCTCTACCCATCAATAGAGTTTAACATTGATTGTTGTACTAAAGTGAGATTTCAGAATTCATTTATCAATACTCAGGACAACACCTGACTGATGTGATTACCCTTAAAAGCCCTGGACAGCACTGCAGGCAAACAGTAGGGCGATTTGTGAAGCGTAAACAACCGCTTTCTCCCATCGATATTGCGAACCTTGAAAATATACACAATCGCTTCATCATAATTGAGGGATTGCGCAGCCATAGAATGGAATTGTCTATAGAGAGAAAATGGAAACCTCGGTTGATTGAGGCATACAATGGGAAAATGGAGCAAAGAGTACTGAGAAGTTGTATTTCATGTGACATTTGTACTAAAGAGATGTGTTTATTAGTGTTTGATGGTAACCAATACGGGAAATAATGATTTTCTGGCTCTATTTTGCCAGCCATTACCTGGAGACATTTCTAACAGATTAAAGGGGTTGGCCAACTTACTGCTTGTTTTTTTTGTTATGTGTATGTAAGTGCGGAGGGGGGAGGTGGATATTTAGGTAATCAAAAGTTCTTCACTGCTTTATTGATCTGTATATTTATGCCTCATCAGCCAGACATTCCTGACCATGAACAATCTCCCTGCCAGGACCGTATTATTGTATTCATAAATATAAGATCAAGGTCCTGGCAGGGCGATTGTTCATAGACAGATAGAGATCACATATTCCTCCATGAGCAGCCATTTTATGGACAGTAATGTCTGGCTGATGAGGTAATAGACAGGAGGCCTAAATTGGATAGACAAAACGGTTTACAGATTATATTGATCCATATAAATAACCCCCATGTATCCTTTTAACACTTTTATATTTTATATAAATATATATGCATATAAATTTTATAGATGAAACCAAAGATACAACACACACTTTCATAATGGTGGCACAGGGTGTGATTTCTGAGTCCAATTAACAGTTTGTATCAACATGGCACACACCGGATAGATGCTGATAAAGACATAGTATATATGTATATATATATATATATATATATATATATATATATATGTATATATATATATATATATATATATATATAATATATATGAGTCCCTAACTATTCAAAATGTGGAGTAGTGGAAAACGGATCACAGTGAAAAGATGTTTTGAGTATTCCCAGACCTTTTATAGATGATTTGTCAAGATATTTCTCTTTTATGCAGATTTTTCTTGATAAATGTCATGAAATTAGGTAAACGTTCCTGCAGTGTGATCTATTTTTCCATTACTCTGCCTTCTGTATAAATATGGACTGATATGGTAAAAGTTTATCATTGTATACACCATACTTTGTTTACAGTAGACACTCGCTATAAGCATCTATTGCTTGCGTGGTGTGTTGATAAAGCTGTGCAAAGGATGATTATGGTAGTAGGTTGGGTGCTGGTTAATTGATATCAAAAGCTGCATTGTGGAAAGTTCACAAATGTTTATGTAGTTTTGTTTTTCATCGGAGTTGCACATTTTATTAATATGTTAACCACATCACAAATACAGCTAGTGACAGGTTCCCATAGAGCCCTATTAACTAATTGACATCCTTCTTTTTGCTAAGAATTGTTTCCCTTACATCCCCATAAATCGACTTTATGTTATTTTCCCTGGCATCAGAGGGGGCGTGTCCTGCATGGCGGTCCCCACCCATCTACTCCTCCCACCCCCCTCTACTCCCCCGCCATCCCTCCATGTTCCATGCCTTTTCTAAGTATTCAAAAGTGGGCAAAAGAGGACAAGGAGTGATAGTGTAATTTTGTATGATCAAATGGTTTTAGTGGAAGGTGAAATGGTGCTCACCAGCTTGGGTTGTACTAGAAACAGGGATAACATTACTTTGAGCCTCAGATTGGTCATTTGGTGCTGCATTCAGAAAGAAGAGATAATCTATAACCAGTTCTCACTCTGGACAGGATCTTGGGTTTAGAGTTTCAAGGCGGGGTCTATTCCACTGGCGCACTCAGTGGAAATGGAGAAGCATAGTGGAGAGTTGATGTATTTTATTCAGAATGGTTCTTAAAAACACAACACGTCGAGGCGGCTGCGGTTTTGTTTGATCGTATATATACATGGGGTAGACATTACAGATGTAACAGGACCTTAAATGACATCAGCCTGGCCACATGACTTTAAGTGTCCAATGATATAACAGAGATCTCTCTCTCTGAGTGTTGCATACAGCAGTGTATGATAGCAATGAGACCTGTCAGTCAGGAACAAGAAGGCAGGGCAATGCAAGTAAACACTGAATATGTGGGGCCTCTTTGGACTCGGTCAGATGAGTTGCATATAAGGTTACAGTCATTTTTTTTTTTTTTTTTTTTTAACATTGCAGCTTTTGAAAGGAACTATTTAGGGACAAGGACAATGATTTTCAATCGTAGTTTTTAAAGAAGTATTTGTTTTGGGCGGGTTAATTTTAATGGCAGGTTCTCTGAAAAGTTTTTGCTATAGAATACACTTTTTGTGGTGAAACATTATAAAGTTAATATACTTTTTCTTGATGAATCCAGTGTAATCTAGGGTTGATAACGAGTCTTCAGTTCCAAGGCTTTGCCCCCAAAGGTTAAATGAATGACACCTACGAGCCCATTGAGATCTGATGGCTGTTTGAGATACACAGACAACCCTTAAATCAATGTACCTGTGTCTGTACAATAGGAGGGGATGCTAACACAGCTCTGTTTTATGTATTGGTGTATTAGCACAGTAGTTAAATGTGTCTTCATCCAACAACCTCTGTTGGTAATATCAGTCCTACTTGAGGGAGGCCCGGAGCACCCAAGCAGAATGCATCTTTCTGTCACAAACACTATGCAAATTCCAGCAGAGTGCTGCCTGTGTCACTCCCTGTTTTGTGATCGATTTCTTTGACTTTTAGCTTCGCTTACAGATTTCCAAAGGTAAGTGCTGGAACGTGAACCTGTTTACTCTATCGATTGTGCTGCTGCTTCTTAAAGTACAAGCTTGAATTCTGCGCTATACGGATCATTGTGTTGTCCCCTTGGAGAAATTAGATCAGTGATCTGTATCGCTCTGCCTTCCAGGCAGGTGAAGACTGTCACTTGAAGCATCTGCTTGTAGAGTTTAAATGTTACATATCCTCTGCCTAGAATAATCTTCTAGGGTTTGGGAGAATGGCTAAGAAACGGAAGTATAGGTGATCATGGACGTAATCACCGAAATACCTGTAGCGACCTTCATATATTACCAATCATCTGACACCTCTAGTCTCATTACTCTCAAAGAGTGGAAAAAAATTACAGAAAATAGGCACACGTCTAAGCCGGCAAGAGGAGGAGGGGATGAGCCCCTCTCCATTGTAGTATATGGTGTACGGCGCCGCATTCCCGCGAAAGATAGGTCATGTCCAATCTTTCTTCCGGCTACGGTTCTGTGCTGCTATATATTTTTATATTATTATCTGTAATATGTGAGCCATCAATCCCATCATGCAAAGGGAACAGCTGTGTTTATTAAACCTTAATCTTCTGTGGTGTTTTTAGTCTAGTCTTAAAGTCCAACTCTGTTGTACTTGTCTTACCTTCCAAACCTTGAAACATAACCTGAAAACCCATTTGTTTCAGATCGCCTACAACACTCATTGGGGCATAAAAGGTGTGGGCATAAGGTTAGACAGTGCAGAGTTACACTAGACAGTCTTATTCTGCACCAGATTCATAGTGTCTGGTGCCTGGTGATAAATCTGGTGCAGTATAAGACTGTCTAGTCGTACTCGACACCTCCTATTAGATGGCTCACTTTACACCTGGAAATTGTCAGGTCAGCAGTATTTTTGGCGCAGAGACCTCCTTTGGATCGAGGCCACACCCCTTTTTTAACCCCTTGAGGACGCTGCCATTTTGTAGCCATTTTTTGTAATCTGACATGCGTCACTTTTATATGGTTATAAGTTTTGAACACTGTTACTTATCAAAGTGATTCTGAGATTGTTTTTTCCTCATAAGTTGTACTTCATTTTTGTAGTAAATGTTGGCTGCTAAGTTTTATTTACAAAAAAAAGAAAAATGATGAATTTTTTGGAAAATTTGCCTTTTTTGAATTTCAAAATCATTGTGTTTTCAGGCAGGTAGATTTACCACCTAAATAAGTTGCTGAATAACATTTCCCATATGTTTACTTTACATTTTCTTAATTTTTGAAATGTCTGGATAATTTATTTTGATGTCACGTGGCTTACAAATCGAATATCGATTTACTGTATTTTCAGAATTGACCATTTTGGGGATACCGTATATACTTGAGTATAAGCCGACCCGAGTATAAGCCGAGACCCCTAATTTCAACACAAAAAACTGGGAAAACCTATTGACTCGAGGGTGGGAAATGCATTGGTTACAGCCTCCCAGTATATAGTCTGCCAGCCCCTATAGCATACAGCCTGCCCAACCCCTGTAGCATGCAGCCTGCCCAGCCCCTGTAGTAGGAAAAAAAATAACACTGTACTCATCTTTCCGACATCCCCCATAGGTCCTCTTCTGTCTCAGACTGTCTCAGACAGAAGAGGACCTATGGGTGACGTCAGAAATGTGAGTTTTGTCTTTGTTTTTAGTTGACTCGAGTATAAGCCGAGTTAGGTTTTTTGAGCACAAATTTTGTGCTGAAAAACTAGGCTTATACTCGAGTATATAAGGTAAATACCGTTTTGAATGAAATTTTACATATTTGGCATCAAAACCCCTTATATAATCAACCCCTTTTAAAATTTTAAACTATCAGAAACAGCTTTTAGGAAGATTGTTAACCCCTTCAGATCTTCATAGTAATTACATCAAAATGGAGGTGAAATTTAGAATGGTCAAATTTTGTTGTTCATACGTTATACGTTCATTTTCCAAAATATAAAAAGAGAAAACCCACCATACAATTTGTTCTGCAATTTCTCCCGAGTACCCCCCCACATGTGGACGTTACTTGTTTTATGGGCGCACAGCGAGGCGCAGAAGGAAAGGAGCACCCTGCAGCTGCCAGGATTTTAGTTTCCTCATTGGCTCATTTAGTAGGCTATAAAATTTTCGATTTATCATTTTTTTTTTTGTGGGATGAGATGCTTTTTACAGTGTTACTATTTTGGGGTTGGTATTCCCCATTGTTGAAAAACATCAATCCTGTACTGGAATTTTTTACTTTTTTTTTTTTTGTGTTTCTGTGTAGCCTAATAATCCTGTTATCTTTATTTTATGGGTTGATACAATTACGGTGATACCATACCTGAATATTTTTTCTTATGATTTACTAAATTTGCCAAATAAAACCCTAATGTGGGGAAAAATCTATCATTTTTGCATTGCCGTCTTCCAAGAGGCATACCATTTTTACTTTATGTAGCTGGTTGATGGCTTGTCTTTTTGCGGGACATGTTGTACTTTGCAATAGAATCATTTTGGAGTACATATGGTTTTTTTTATCTCTTTTTTTTTCTTTAACTTTTTTTTACTATTTCTACCATGGGACACGAACAAGCAATCATCTGATTGCTGCTTCATGATAATACTCTGCAATACTGATGTATTGCAGGGTATTAACAGCGTCAACCTATGCACATGCATAGGCTGACACTGTGCCTTTAAGATGACGTCAGGCACTGCTGACAAGCAGCTCTGCGGTCCTGATCGAACCTCGGGGCTGCTAGGGAAACGATCAGCGTCCCCCGAAGACGGCACATGAGGGTTGATCATGGGGGGAAAGACCCCCCCCCAAAAGGCAGGTTAAATGCCGCGGTTGCGCTGACCACGCCATTTAACGGGTTAAACACTCGTGATCGGAGACCACTCCGACTGGGGGTGTTACACTGAGGTGTCGGTTGTTAGTTACAGCCAGCACTCCGTGTATCCCGATGCTGGTTCGGCTCAGATCTTTAGCTTAACTAAGGGGTTAAGCTGGTCTTAGGGGAGCCAGGAAACTGCCTTTATCAATGTGGTGCAGACATTTCTTTTTAGTGCAAACTATAACAGAATTCTGTTGTGGACAGATTATTAAATCTTCCCCATTATCCGCACTGCTATGCTCCCTCACCTACTGTCTCCATCAACCTATGCATAAAGAATGTGAGCCCCCACAGGCAGGGTCCATCTTGCACTGTAGTTTTTGTCTTTACTTCTTGCATTTCTAATGTGTGTGAACCCCTTATTGAATGTACAGCTCCATGTAAATATGCTCTATAAATAAGTAAAATTATTGCTTCTGAAGTCTGGCTGCACCCAGACTCTCCAGTGATGATAAATATAGAATAAATGAGAGGCTAAAGGGGCATTAAAGTGGGAGTCCTTTAACAGAGCTTATAAGTGAATAGACTAACTATAAAGATGGAAATATATGTCTTATATTCAACTTAATGGAAATCGAAGATAAAAATCAAGCATGATAAACCATGGACACTTACTCATCCATTAAGGCACTATGACTGTGATAATCTTCTATTTGTTATCCATGGCCTCTTTCCTTCTAAAATCAACTTTTATAATTATGGTAATGAGCCTGAAGGTCTCTAGTGGGTGTTTCCAGAGCACTTCAGTGCTGTAGCTTCACAGGCTGTTACATGGCTATGATTGTGTTACAGAATCCCTCTGGATTTACACACTGTTGTTACCCTGCAGCAGCATGTCTCAGTCTCACCCTTCCCCCTGCTCATCTTGCACAGTGTAAAAGCCTGCGAATCTACAGCAAAGAGAGAGGGTTTAAGAAGGAAGGAGGCCATGGATAACAACTATAAGAAGATGACCACAGTCATTATGCCTGAATGTATGAGTAAGTGCTTGATGTAGATTTTTTCACATCTGACCACTGTATCTGAGGCGTCTGATGTGTAAAATAGCATTAAACCAGATCAACTCTCAAATGGGCACCATTTTTGCTGGAAGTATAGGACGGAAGACGCAAATGAATTTAATCAGGGACAGAAACTACATACAGGTTGGATAAAATAAAGATTTATTCTGCTCACCTTTCTTCATTCTACTAGTGGCTTATAAAATATAAAGTGTAGAATACTTAGTAATTATGCGAGTGTGAATTAGGCCTCATAAATAGGATAGGTTCCTGTTGCTGTCTCCTGTAATACATGTACACGCATTTACAGACTCCTATACTGGCAAATAATTAAAATGTTTATTCTTATCCACTGAAGCTTTTCAATATGTGCAGCTTGTGATTTCTACCATACGTTTTGTATTAAACTTTGTCTTGTAGTCAATGTTTCACATCTGCTGTTTGTGTAGAGATGTGTCCGTGGCGTGTCAGGCCTTGCTTGTTTCTTCAATGTAGGACAATGTTAATTAGTTGTTTCTTACAGCAGATGTAGTTTTACATTTATTTACAAGTTAAGTAACATCCCTTTGCCCATAGTTTGTAAAGTCCCATATATTTTATTTATGCTTTTTTTTGTTGCCTTGAAGGCTGATATATGTTACTATCTGTTTATGTTCTGAGTGTTTTCTTTCCATCATTTTACTTCTAGACATCCAGGTTGTGAGTAGAAAGCAAGATCCTATGTGTGGACCACAATGCAGCAGCTTTTATGTTAAAGGCTGGGGGAGATTTATCAGCAGTGTCTGAGCACAGAACTGTTCTAGTTGCCCATGGAAACCAGTCAGAGCTCAGCTTTCATTTTCCCACAGCTATTTATAAAATTAAAGCTGAGCTCTGATTGGTTTCCATGGGCTACTAGAACAATTTTACCTCAAACTTATCTGATAAATCTTTCCCATTGTGCCAACTCCAGCTCTCTATAGGAAAGGCCTAGGACGATAATGTATACACCTCAAGAGGAGAAAACTCTTGATGGAAGAGAAAGTGTTTGCCGTGAGATAGCAATAATGGGGTTGTTTAGGTAAAATATATATATATAATTAAAAACGAATTCAAAGTAAAGGAAAAACTTCTGTACTGTACATCTAAGTATGCCATGGTTCAAGCATTAGTGTTCCCTCTGTCACTCCTGCCTTTGTGCACTGCCATATTACTTACATCTTAGCTTCTGGTAAGGACATAAGTAGTGGTGGCACTGTATCATATAGGAAATATGAGGGAAACGAAAAAAGAAGTGTGGAGGAGTATGTGCACTAATTTACTCCTTATGGTTCATGGTTGGCTAGTATAGCACTGGTTGCAGCATCTAGCACTGTTGCGGGGACTCGCAGAAAGACTCCACTGGTTAGGCAATGGGTTTAGTTTGGGGGAAAACAGGCGTGTAATAGGGATACGGGTTTCAACACTGCAATGGCTTGTCAGATACTATATATCCTCTGTCGTGAAATTGAAATTGATTGTCAATCAGTGCGGCTGGAATGACAGTTTGATTACACAGAAGTTTGATTTACTTGGAGTAACATTGTGTTGTTTAAATGTTCCCTTTATTTTTTTGAGCAGTGTACAGGCAGTCCCCAGGTTACGTACAAGATAGGGTCTGGAAGTTTGTTCTTAAGTTGAATTTGTATGCAAGTCTAAACTGTATATTTTATAATTGTACATCCAAACACAAAAAGTTTTGGAGTTGAAACATTTTTTGCTGTAATGGGACCAATGATTATCAATAAAGCTTCATTACAGACACCTTACAGCTGATTATTTCAATCTGGGACTATAGTAACATCCAGAGAGATTCACCAGAGGTCAGAGGGGTCTGTCTGTAACTATGGGTTGTCTGTAAGTCGGGTGTGCTTAAGTAGGGGACCGCCTGTATAAGTGTGTGTTGTGTATATATACATATAATATTTGTTTTCTGTTATACCTTGCTGTATAAGTCTTCACTTGATACGACCCACCTTTTTCAATTTCTAACCTAAATACTAAGGTGTTTAAGTTCTAATGGGAAGCAGAAGTTTGTAAACTTTGCAGAAATAAATTAATCATGTTTAGTACTATCATAATGTGTGTAGATGGCATTAATCAATATAAAGCCACCAGAAAGCAAATAAGTAGCAGAATGGCAATGAGTATTGAGAAGCTAAGCAGGATGTCGGGAGCATAAAATATATCTTCACTCTCGAAAATGAGCCTTGACATTGCACTAAGCCTGAAACCTATTAGAGAGGAAAAGAAAAAAGCTATAAGAGAAAGTAGCGCAGGGCTGTTAACCTTCTGCACGGGAAAATACAAGGTAGTATATCACCTTATCTTATGGCTGTTAACCTGTCTGTCATTTCTATTCACACTGATGCAGGCGGATGACCTAGATGATACAACTGCATGTTTTTCTGCACTTATAACATTGCATACATTTAAAATTGCTCCCCCATGTAACCTGGGTCAGTTCAATAAAGCAGAATCTCCTTATTCTTAGCAATATTAAAAGCATATTTTATAACTTAAAAAGGCTCCCACCAATGGCTCATTTCCACTTCCAGGAACAGCAGTTTCAAAAGCTTTTAACAATAGAAATCTGGATTTATTTTCCTTAAATCATTTATGAATCACAAGCACTAAATCCATTACCCTTTGCCCACAATTCCAGTATCACTTTCCAGTAACACATATTTTTTTTTTCTTTTCCAGACTAGATTCAAAACATTTGAAGCCATTTTATGATAATAGAAGCCATTTATCAGAGTGCATTGAGTGATGGCACATTGCTTATTTTTTTGATCTTCAACTGTACGAAATATTACAAAAGCAAATATGAAGTAAAAATTTTTCCAATGAAATTATTTAGATGACATGAAAAATAGTGAACATTTGGGCTCACATGTGGCAGGGTGGTTCATATTGTGAAGAGAGAGAAGGAGGGTTTGGGCAAAGCCCTTTTATCTAATCTAATCATTTCATCCATTCTACAGTTATGTTTTAATTTTCATGGGGGGCCAAGGTAAGAAATAATTTTAAAAAACCCTTAATACTACACCCCCCCCCTTCCCCCGGAGCTCCCGGTTGCCATGTTGCTCTAGTGTTTTGGAATTTCTTTTAAAGGTGTTATTGATGGAGATTAGAGTTTGTATTTGTTTGTATGCTTGTTCTACCAGGATTTTATGGTTACCATAATTCTATGAATTTAAGGAAAAATCTTCAGAAATAAATTACTAACCTCACAATTTTTTTGGTATTGCAATTCACACAGCTCATTATTAGTACAGTGTATGGTTTGTCACAGCGTTATGAATGATGAGAGCTACTATGTATGACATTGATTTAAAATGGATCAGGTTAATTTTATAATAAAATAAGTAAATCATCCAGGAGATTACTGCACTCAAACATCAGATATACCAAAATCACTATGGATCTTGGTTTTCATTACTCATTGTAAGATTTTATATTTTCTCATGTAACATCATTTACTGAATGGCACAGCAATGGTGATGGAGCTTTTCTCTAAAGACCATGGTACAGTGTGTCCTTCCTTGTCTTTGCTCTTGGCTGGTCATTTCCAGATGTAGATGGGCCCAAAATATTCCTCATCAATTTCTAATAGTAGAGCTACTACATATAGTGTATGTGTTTTTTTTTCCACTTTTGAGTGACATGAACTGTTCTATAATATACAGACATTGAAGAAGATAAATAAAAGATACAGCATGGTGCAGAATATAATCAAGTTGCCCTGCTGTAGCTCTGGCTTTAGAACTATGTCTCTGTTTATGACTTAAATTTATAATAAAATTGCATAGATAATATTAGTTAATGAAATGTAAAGTTGCTTAAATAGTGATAGACCATTTAATAAAATCCCGGTGTGCTACAACTTCTATTTACAGAAGGTAAAATTGATACCCCTCCTGTTTCTGCTGTTTGGCCCGAGATGAGTGATTTAGATTTTTTCACTCATTCACGTGGGAAGATTGATTAAGCAGCGGCTGGTTATTGCTTTTGGCAGAGTTACAACTGCACCTCACATTTCATATCCTGTTACTGTGGTCAAAGGTTGCATTTGCTGGTGAAAAGAGACTGTATGCAGTTGTCCTCCAGTCATAGTCCATGGGCTTTGAATTGCTGTGACACATAGGTTTATAGGGGTTGGGTTAGAGGTGATCAGCATAGAGACCTTTCCAGAAGTTGGGCAGTAATCTGAAATCTTTAGCACTCCTCCAGTTATAAATAGGGGGCACCATGTGTTTCTTTTAAACCATTAGATTTACATCTTTGCAAACCAGAAGCCCTGACTAACTCTAAGTTTAATATCTAGAGAAAGGAGTAATCGCTTGATATATTGAATCACAGAGTTTGACATATAATTTCTATACTTTTGGTGTTAGTGTACCAAGATGCCGAAATGGCTACATGCATTGTGCAATGGAAGTGTGTGTATGAAGAATAGAAACATACTGTCTTTAGAAATCGTTGATAAAGCCTATTGTGTAACCGGTGTATTGTCTTTCAACAAGTAATACTAACGCTTGTAAATTTATTGGAATACCAGAGATATAAGGAGCTTAGAGGTTTTTTTTTTTCTGTTTTCCATATACAAAGCGTTTTGTAAGATTTTATTATATTAATTATGTGCTCTTTTCTTCTCTCCTTTTTTTTCAGTCCTTTAATCCCTTAATACATATGACTTCTACTAAAACCATTGCTTAATATATGGAAATAACATAGACATTGTTGTTTTTTTTTCAGCTTCCTTGACTTTACTTCAACTTGAAGAAAGGAATTTCACTTCTACGTACTTGCAGAGGTAAGTCATAAAGTGCGTTATGACTGTAGTTGACTATAATGTGTATACAGGTCATATTTTTATGTGTGACATTGTGAGTAGCTGCAGGATATTCTGCCTATAGTGTTGTGTGTGTGTCTGCATTTTACATGTATAGTGCCATAATTATGAATACTATGTTCCCAGGAGCAAAATTACAAAAGTATATTAATAATTGTTGCTATATTGCTGTTCAGTTTTCACATTACTGCTCTGTTATCTAAACCCCTTACTCTTTGTGAATTCTACAGTGAGTATTCATAAGGGTTTTTCCAATTTTCAGAGACAAGTCTGCCCTGATGTATATAGTGTTTTCCAAAGCATACCAATATAAAATGACAGTCTGGCGTGACAGATAGTTGAGATATGATGTCTGGTCTGATGGATAGCTTTGTTCAGCTCTGACATTCTCTTTTAACCAGGACTGCTCTGTGACTTTCAGCTCCCCTCTATAGACATCACAGCATTTGCAGCCTAAAACTATTCTGAGACCTGTTATTGCAGTTATGACTGGTAATGTATCTCATCTCAAAATATCGGCTCAAAATTATTTTTTCCCTTTTAAAAAGATAAGGGAAAACAAAAATGTGTTTGGAAAATTAAAAAGGAACATTAGAAACCCTAAACCTAAATTTCTGTTGAAGGTAAACAGAAAATTGGGGGACTTGACAATTTTTCTTCATACTGAAGCATTGCACAACAGGTTGGCTCCTGCTGGACCAATTATCTTAGTCTGACTGTTAGGAAGACGAGGGGAGGCATGACTGGTTCTAGGATTAACTGTTTTCTCTGCTTCCCAAGAAATCCACTGCTTGTCTATCTACTATGCTTTCCCTTTGCTATTACCTTCAATGGATATCTTTTACCCAGCAAAGTAACTCAAAACCTCAACAATGATATGAAATACAGGACTGTCCAAATATTTGTTATCTTCATACATCTCTGTCCTAGTCTCCTGACACCTCCCCAACTCTTCAGAAAAGCCTACAACTCCAAATTTAGTTTCAGGAGTTTTATATCGTTGCCTTATTCCCTGTAACATATCTTCAGCAAATCCACCATAGCTGTGTGTATATATATAGTATATATATATATAAATGGTAGGAATGATCAGACTCCCTTTGGTTAGAGGGGCTGCAAATACAGTAAAACCCCTTACCCTAGAACCAATATATAAAAACAAAACATAATGTGATTTTGTGTATTTGTTTTCACATTTTGGCTCTCATAGTTGAAGTCTACCTATGATGCCTCTCTCATCTTTTTCAGTGGGAGAACTTGCACAATTGGTGACTGACTATCCTTTTCCCCCCACTGTATATAATAAAAGAAGTGATATGTTTCATGTTTGTGGGAAGTGATAAGTGTTCCACATTAAAAGATTAGTAAGATTTTATTTCATTAGGCATTTTTAGAGTTTTAATTTCTTCAGTTACTATTTTTATCTTTAGAAAAATGTATTCTACGTATTTGATTATTGGTAATTGCAGTCAACAAATTATGAGCTTTTTGGACTCAATTATCACCTTTTTACTTCAAGCGGGAATGACTTCAGCGAGAACGTATCTAAACATATCAAAAATGATGTCCCCTGTGTGCTCTGTTCTGTCATCTCCAAGTTGGGAAACTGAATAGAAACAAATTGCAAACACTTATCCTGTTTGCAATTTGTCATACAAAGAAAGCTATGAAATTTATAATATTTATTGTTGTTCTAGAGATGCATGAGATAGATGTGGCTGTGACTCAATAGAAAACTCTAGCCTTGCATGAATCCCCTTCATAGTATTAAGGACAGAACAAGCAAAATTAACAAGCAGACTGTCCTGCTGTTCTGGCCTCTCTGTTTACTCCCGAAACTGCCGCAGTGATGCTGGTAGAATGGCTGCAAGCAATGGACATTACTGTTTCTTTTATTACTTGCTTATGTTACCCATGCATTTGCTATGTAACATTTTAGGGAATGCACTGATGGAAAAAGACTTCTTTGTCATTAGGCGTCTCACTCCATTTTAGATTTATATATTTACTAAAACTTTTGAAGAAAATTACAACTGGTTCCTATGTTTTTCCTAGGACTATAGATCATTGGTGTCTAAACTTTTGCCTTTTAGACTTGTGGTCATGTGGTATTACTGAATATCATGACTGTTATGCAGCATTGGTCCAAAGTGTCACAAAACTGACCGGACTGGGGAGTAGGAAAAGTATGTGATCAGGAACAAAGTGGCGGACAGACAATGTAGATTTCTATGGCCTTCTCTCCCAATATTTCCCCACTTTTTCAGAAAAACCTAGAACCTGGAATAACCATGCAGTTTTCATTATAAAAGGAGACAACGTAAACCAAGGAAGAGATTAAGGAATGGTTACAGGCCTACCTTCTGGCTTTATCTTTCAGCTTTAAAGGGAATCTGTCAAAGAATTCTCATAGCAAAAAGCGACACTGTATATGTCTCTTAAAACGTTAATCCACTATTCACATTATCTTGTGCGTATGGGATCCACCAGAAATTTTCAGTGTGGTAATGACATGGGGTAATTCTGAAGCTGCGGTGCTCTATCCTTCATGGATATCCTCAATCCTATATGGATTTATGTACAGATCTATATATCATAGAAAAAAGAAGTATTGAATGGCACTCGCCATTCTTCTAAAATCTTCCACTTTATTTCCTGAAATGCTCACATACATGCGTAAAAAAACATACATAAGGGAGGGAACTAGGAAAGCTGGTAGCCCATCGAGGTGACGGCCGCTTCACTCGTGCTTCATCCGGTCTCTGTGCTCACTGCCAAAACCAAAAACTTATATCTATCTTTAGATTCGAAGGTGTCACTATGTACGCCTTCAAACACTATTGGTTATACTCATAAAAAAATTTGGTTAAAGGGAACCCGTCACCTCAGACCTACTTATAAACTTATAAACCTAAGCTTATACCTTACACAATCCGGAAATTGTGTTTCAAAGATTCTATGCGGCTCCAGTAGGTTGCTGTCTTGATTTAAAAAAAAAAAAAAAAAAAAAGCACTTTTATTCCCCCTCTCTTTCTTAAGAGAGATCTAGCTTGCGTCACTTCGATGAAGTTTGAAATATAGTTTCAGTGCCAATAGACCCCCCCCCCTTCATAAGTGAACTGTGGCTTCGCGAATACCGTGAGGAGGCAATAGAGCTTGACTGCATCTATGAGCTCTCCTGCCTCCTTCTCTGGATCTCTGAAGAAAGAGTGAGAGAATACATTGGAGCCAGACAGCAACCTACTAAAGCAGTGATGGCGAACCTTTTAGAGACCAAGTGCCCAAACTACAACCAAACCCACTTATTTAAATGCAAAGTGCCAACATGGACATTTAATCAGTAACATGTTGCCACCTGTTTTGTCACCGCTTTTAATTGTATCAGAAAGGGGAGAAATTCACATTATCTTTGTAGCTTCCTTCCAGGGTCCCCTGAACAGAAAGAACTATGGGGCCCAGAGCAGGAGCTCCAATAATAACGCAGCCTTGTCTGGATCTCCTTGCTCCTCCTGTAGTCCCATGCAGCTAAAGATGTATAGCTTTAAAATAGCATTGATCACAGCACATCCTGTGTGGCCAGGGATGGCAGAGTCCTGTCTGGAAACTTTGTGCTAAGGTATTGACTTGGGTGCCAATACCCGTGCCATAGGTTCGCCACTACTGTACTAGAGCCACACTAGAATATTTAAAATTAAATTTCCGAGTTGCATAAGCCACTTGGGTGTGTTAAGTAGCTTTGAGGTGAAGGGGTCCCTTTAACATTATGAGGACAGAGAAATTGGCTCTGAAGTCTCCCCAAAAATATAGTTTAATGTAGTAAACATAAACATCATGAAGACAAGGGTAGAGCTTGTAAAAGAATTATAGTAATATGATGCTATATGATATATGATATAATCTATTATGATGCTTTGCTAAAAAAAAACAACACACACATTTTATATATTAATCAAAAAACCGGTGGCACACTAAAAATAGTGGAAAAAAAAGGAATTACTTTATTGCAGGAGTGCTACGTTTCAGCCCCCGAATCAGGAGTCTTTCTCAAGGCTAGAGAAAGGCTCCTGATTCAGTGGCTGAAATGTAGCACTCTTGGAATAAAGTAATTCTGTTTTTTTTCACTATTTTTGATGGGCCACGATTTTTTGATTAATGTATTTTAAGCATTTAACAAACCCAGAGGTAGAGTACCCACTTTATCCTAGACTGGTGGTGCTGAACTTTTTTTATTTTATATAAATATATATGTATATGTTCGTACAGATTTGCTCTTCTACATTAATCTGCATGACATTACCAACAGTCCTTGGCTTAATAATGTCATTTTTTAGCACACGGCTGACATTCAGTACGAGGCCATTGCACCACTTCTAACAGGATGAAGTCTCAGTTTTACTACTAGCTGCTGCTATGTAATACGGATAAAATGAAATGCTCACTTCTGCCTCTTAGGTTTTAAATCACTGTATTTGCACTTCCAATTTTGGTTTGCTGTCAAAGTTATAGGAATAATGATTTCATTTTTGAGGGCCATCATTCTGATAGGCCTTCATTTTAATAGTGTTGATAGATCTCCTGATATCTAGGGTAAAGCAATATTTGAAAGCATTCACATTTCCTAATCTATATGTGATGCAATAGTAGACACATTCTATTATGTGAGAGGTAATTATACTCATGATGGAGTAATCCAATAAAATGTTAGCAAGGTATGCTGATATTCACTAAGAAATATCAGTAGTTTCATATTATTCTCCATTTTACTGATCAGTCTAATGGATAAAACCATTGCTTTTTTAATGCTAGAATGTGCTAACCAACAGGAAGATAAGAATTGTCTCTTATGTTTCTGTCTTTTTTGAAACTGGAAAAAAAAATCTAAGTTTAAGGCTCAGTAAAACTTGAATACGTTGGCCGGAATTCAGAAAGTTTACCAGGGTAATTACAGTAGTCTAATAGGGTCACCCATATTGGACTTACCCTGGTAAACTTTCTCCTTCTGCCTGTAGGAACCACAGGTCACATGACCCAATGGAAGCCTATTTCCTGTGTATTTCCCCAGGCCAGGGGCTCATTACTGAATGCATACCCCTTGTGACCACCACTCTCATGTCTCTGGTTGGAGTTGATGTCCTTGGCATTCAGTAACAAGCTCACAGCCCTCTGACTCTTTAAGATAGAATTATTTAAAGTAAATCTACCATCAAAATCAACCATGGATAAACCAAGGGCACTAACTCATAGATCCAGTCATGGTGAATGTGGTAATCTTCATATATTTGTTATCCATGGTCTCCTTCCTAAAAGCAACTTACAAAATTATGCAAATGAGCCCAAAGAGTTCTGTATTACTAAAGCCCCTCCACGCTGTAGCTCCGTAGGATGTTACACTATGCAGAGAACTTACTCCCTGGTTGCTGAAACTTCCTCTGCTCTTGTGAGGGAAGTAGCAAGGTGGGAGGTGAGACATTGAATAGCATGTGAATCCAGAGCTCTGATAATCCCTGGATCTATGAGTTAGTGTCCCTGCTTGAATTTGATACAGATTTCCTGTACAGTTAAAAAAAAATTGTTCATAAAATTAGTTTCTGGGACATATGGATAAAGATTGATGTGACCGCTATGATATCAGCTTTCAATTGTTTTTGACCATACAACCTTTGATAGCAGGGAAATTGGTTTTCTGATAGCAAATGACTTTGGGAGTTTTAAGCATTCCAAAACTGGGGTTCAGCTTCTGAACAACAAGCAAGAATTTGGAAAATTGAGATTGCGACATTTGGAGTCGTTGAGGATTTTTCCCTCATACAGGATAATTAGTATTTGTGCCTTCCTTTGGATCCCCATTGTAGAACTGAAGGTTGGGCCGGACAGACTTATCAGCTATATATACCGTATACTTTATACCATTAATGGTGGTCCCTCAAGCTACAATATTCTTTGCTCTTATAAAACCATATTAAATTAACCATATTGGAACTTGTAGCCATAACCTCATGGAAACCTGAGTAACAATGTCAACCCATAATCAGAAAATATTTGTAAAACCTATAAAACTGTGGTTTTAAACCATTCTCTGTCCATGACAGCAGCTTCTTAAAAGTTGTCTAATGAAGTAACCCTTGCAATACCGGAGCTGCAGTGCTATATCGATCTTTAGAGACGAGCTACGAAGCAGAAGTCCATGCGCTTCAAGAATTTCATGCAAGTGGGAAGGGGGAGTGTGTTGTGGTTTTAATCTTTTCTGACATTCCATGTCATATCTGTAACACATAATTTTGTCTTATAAAAGCGTTGCATCGGCCTAGCTGCTCACCCTTCACTTTTGTATATTCAACACCTTATAACATGATGCAGAGGCTGGATCTTGGCAGAGCGTTAGCATGACTGGGTTTTGGATGAAGATGTTTGGATATAATTCATGTCCTTTTAGGAGGTTTTATGAGTATACATCTTCTTTCCATCCCGGGTGTGAATCATATGAATATCCATTACTTTTAGAGATTCTTCTGGGATCATGGCAGGACATCTGAGCTGCACTATTAGCCTTGTTTTCTCGCAGTTGTCTATAAGGAACATCTAAGTATGAAACATTTGGTAACATTGTGTGTCTCAGTAATAACAGACTGTGATGGATTATTGAGAGTACAAGCTATTCTGACACTCTTCTGTCATCATGAAGACCGCTCCTAAAATATGTATCTGCCTGAGCTTGTTCCGTGTTGACTTTCCAGGGCAGCGTCATGTACGTTACTTTTGTACAGTTTGGGTTAGATGCAACCTATTTCTTTTGGCAGCGACAAAGCCTAGACATAATATCTCTGCAGTCCTATGCCAAATAAACACATTGCTAAACAATCCTGATTTCACACTTGTTTACAGCACTATATTTTCTTCCCTGACTCCCAGCAATTAGTGGAGACATCTTCGTTATATAATTAGGCAGAATTCCCAATTTAACAAAACATTATATGAATCATGTCTAAATGCTGTTTGAAAGCCGAGTGATTTGTTTGGGGGGAAAGGGACATTTCACTCTTCATTTGTATAAAAAGACATGCATTTGCTTTAATTTTTTTTTAAAGAAAGGCACAAATCTTGTTTTCTGAAGTGATAACCCCCTCCCTCTTCCTGCAAATGTAGCGCTCTCTGCCTGCATGTACAGAAGATGTGGAAATGTATTCATATTTTCAGAGAAGTTACTGGTGTGTGACAGTACATGCAAATGCAAACAATGCACAACCACTGTCGTTTCACCTTGAAAAGGCTCCTGCAAACCTTTTATTCTTTCTGAGAGATTCTCATTTCCCAAAACAACCTGCCTGGCTTATGGCTTTACTGATACAGAATGTCAAATCTCGCCACCGCCTGATTATTTCTGGTTCATATACATAACTTGTTTTGTTATTGAGCTTTGCTGCATTTTTATATCAGCATTCGGGGTCATGGGTGAAGCTGGGTCACTGTATGACCACTGGCTGAATACTTTTATTGTTTATGCATTATTTATGTGGTGGTAAATTCCTCAGGACTTTGCACTGGATGTATTCCCTAACACTTGTCCCTGCAGTACTTGGCTGACAATCTAATTTTCTTCCGTCAATCTATCACTGTCAGAATGTTTTTTTGACTATGGGAGGAGGCACACATAATCATTGGGAGCTCATCAATCTCAGTGTTGCCAGGATTAATAGTAAGGGTTTTATAAGCGTTTTCTGTTTCAACTAAATTATCTTTATCTTACTATTCAGAATTGTTTTTATTCCATAGTGTATTCAGCTGTAGGGTTTTACTATATAAAATGCAGTGTACATGGCCTAAAATTATTTGGATAACTCTTGCGATGAATTGTCTTGTTCAATCCAGACACAATCATTTTTAGTAAGTGCATATATTCATTAAAACACACAAGAACTATTACAGGTCCATAATGGCCTCACTGAAGAGCTCGGTGACTTGACGTGGCACTATAATGCGGGCACCGTGTGCATGATTGAACTCATTCCATCAAATTCCCTCCAGGTAGAGCTGCCATATGGGACTGTACGTGTTATTGTTGTAAAGTCTAACGTCTGGAAGCTGTAACATCTCAGCTGCAAAGCAGAAGTTTAAATATGAAGCATAAAGCTTGTAAAGGTTGTCATTGATTTAGTTTAACACTTGCAAACAAGTTCCACACTGTACGTCGACTGTTTCTCATCATCTTTATGGACAGAGATGCTATGCAAAACTGTTATCAAGAGTTATAGAAGTATTTGACAGTCTTACTTGGAGCCTTCATTTGAGCACATTTAAAGCATCTTCTTGGAGGTAAAGACAGGCTTGAAGGGTTATTTTGGACCAAATATGTTTATAACATAGAATAGGTTCTAAATATCACAGCACCCCCATAGCTGTATTCAGCTACCAATGAACAGAGAATGGAACAGGAATTAAATTAATATTATTTACCGTATTATTAATTTAATGGAATGCAATGAGCACGCGAGGCCACTACACTTAGAATGGAACGCTTTTCTACCTTTTTACACCAATAAATCAATTTTGATGTACTTCTCAAATCTGTGTTCTCATAAAATGTTGCTTTCCCTATCTTCCTGTAGTGTCAGTTGTGTGACCATAGGCTATTTTAGTAAGTAGGCGAAACTGCGGCATTTATTAGTGACAGAAACTTAAAGGTGTTGTCCACTTTAAGCAAATATTTGATATGATTTGTGTAAGGAAAAGTTATACAATTTTTGTATCAATTCCTCACTGTTTTCTAGATCTCTGCTTGCTTTCCTGCTATAAAAGCTTCTATTTTTACTTCCAGTGGATAGAAATTTGTCCATGTGATGTGATGGACATGCATGTGCACGATCCGTTATTATCAGCTCCTATTACTCTCTGATGATAATAGTTTGTGCACCTGCATGTCCATCACATCACTATGGACTGATTTCTAGCCACTGAAAGTAACATAAAATTTTCCTATAACAAGACGGCAAGCAGAGATCTAAAAAACCGTAAGGAATTGATGCAGAAAGTATATTAGAAAATTGTACAACTTTTCCTTCCACAAACCATATCAAATATTTGCGCAAAGTCTATGCTGCAGCTAAGTTCTACATGAAAATGACTTGTGCATGTTCCCATTTGGGATGACTGCTGGTGCACATGTTGGTACCACTAAGCATGTGATATAATATCAACATATAATAATTTACATAAAGCATCTTCGGACAGTAAACATGCATATGTTACTAATGCTATGAAGGAGCCATTAAACATTTACACTTGTCTGGTGATTATTTTTTGTTTGCGAAAACTCCCTTTAAAAACCTCTTTCTCCCTCTGCTAAACCATCAAAGTTACGTGACATGTATTTTTATTAGATCAAAACAACAAATGAAGATAAACCCAATGTCACCAGAATTGAGAAGAGCTAAATGCACCCCTGTGCACTTAAACACTGAAAGAAGAATAGAAATGTAACCATAGTTGAAAATATTTAGCATTTTCCATTTTATTTCTAAGTACAGTAAACATAGCCAGACAAAAGATGTGAACTTATGTGTTACATTGTATGAAAAAATCTGTAATTTGCTTGTGTGCAGCAGAGCTGTAATTACACATTATGTAGAAATTGTTAGCAACTACAAACAACCCAAGATGTATTTGTTATTGCCAGACAGAACCACGCTTGAGGTCTTTTTGAATGTCAACAAAAGCAGCTCTGAAATGAGTTTGCAAACAGGATAATCCATCATTGATGGGTAATGTACTTTTGATGTGAAACAGAAAACAGTAGATGATAGACAAAAAGTTATTTGATGTTTGTTTCCATGCAGAACAGTAGAGCGATGTTTGTAGGGGAGAATACCCACATCAGGTTGTTTCTCGTTCTATTTTTTACAGAAACCACCTATGTATGTCTGTGTGTAACATGCAAGCACATTATGGTCCCATTTATTTATGTGGATACTGTATTTGCTATACCTCTGTGCGCCATGTGCATTAGGTCTGGCTCTGTGTAAGAAAATGCAGCCAATAGTGATTGTACAGAATAGCTTCCGAATAAATATTTAGTCGTAATATCATTTGTAAATTTCTATAGTTTTTCATAAGGCATCTGCTGGAAAACACAAATTTAAAATTCAATTTACAACTAAAAAAAAATAAAACTGCTTTTGCTCATTTAAGCTCTAAATTTAGCAATCGCTCCGAAGCTGGACTCATTTGTGATCTGTGTCTCCTGCATTAAATAAATGACCAATGCAGCCGCATTTTAATGTGATCTTCAGGAAGGGAAGAAAGAACTGATTTATTCACGATAGCAGCCAAAATAAATTGTTAGCAATTTCACCTGTACCTTTTATGCATGCAAAAAAAACAAACGGGCAATTCTGCAAATTGCTTGAAGCCAAGTCAGTAAATTGACAGGAAACATGGCAATTATAACAAATTGCAAAGCAAAAAAAAACATGTGAAAGAGTGGCTAGCTGCTTCACAGTCCTCCTACGTCAGATGCCGAAAAAACATTTTTAATTTACTGAAATAGTTGATGCAATTTATACTTTATATTGTGTTGTATCCTTTAAGTCTGCCTACAGATGTTATCAGTGTGAGTTCTTACAATTGTTTAGACCAATACACGTGAGCAGCCATTGGTCTTCACAAGGGACAAAATTAATCATTTCTAAGTTGTTTTTTAATCAACCCATGATCTAAAGTATAATTAATAAAATCATTAAATACACGAATGTGTGTCTCTTGTGCTTGATGGCTACACACATCTGTGAAAATTGATATTTGACTAAAGTTTTTTTTATGAATAAGAGACTGGGGGAGATATATAAATCTTTCTGCACCAGGAAGCTAGAGTATTTTTTTACCTGAAATGCTGTGTGTCACATTTATTGAAGGTCTGACTCCTCCGAAAAAGGGTGTAAAAAAAGGGTGTGACCACAGCAGAAAATTCAGTCCTTGCGCCGAATTATTCAGTGAGAAAGTGAGTATTTTGGGAGGACAGGTATCTGTCGTACAGGCAGTTTAAAGTATGTGGGGTAAAAGCCCTTCATTAAGGGTTAATAGAGACATGTGGTTAGCAGGAGTAATCTACAAAGGTGTCTATTCCCGGATAGGCCAACATAAACAATACAAAGTCCATACTGGGCCTGCTTGTTATGGAGTAGGGGTAGGCTGGTAGTGGGGTAGGCTACTCCTTTCAGGCTTTGGTCCTGGGTTTCTTTATAACACGCAGGACCGAGTCACAGAACTTGTTAGAGCCTGATATAGAATCCAGACCAGAAGCAGTAGAAAGGCACCGCCTGGAGATCTGAAGGCTGTGGGTCCTCCATACCTTGTTGGATGGAAGCGGGTGCCTGGCAGCCAGGTACTTGGATAGTTAGGCTCTGATACTGTAGTAGTCAGTGCCCAGCCAGGCAGGATTTGTTTTGTTAAGGCTGAATTTATGTTGTATCATTAAAGTGTGAATAAAACACTTAATTTTGGACTTTAAACCAGCGTGTGTCCCACTACCTATTGTCTGCCAGAGCTATTCCCCCCACACAATTGAATGGGACAAATTTTAATGAGTTGGCTACTAAGACCCGTTTTAATCAGCTGATCGACCTGGTTGCCACCAATCTAAAAGATAGTCAGACCGTGGTAGAGTCCTGGACCAACTGTTTTTATAACTACATTCAGAAAATGATGTATTTGTTTCCAAAATAGACATGATTAGACATCTTAAACATGATTAAGAATGACTCAAATATTCTTTGTACAGAAAGTTTCCGCAGAACATCTGCCGCCTAATAGTAATATTCATTGCTGCTGTCTCATTTGCCTGGGAGGAGAGCTGCAATGGTTAAGGACTATAACCTAGGGCCATCTAATACTATCCACGTAATACAGGAATTGCCAACCATGTAACTTCCCACATGGAAGCCTTATTTACTGAACTCTCCATAGTTTGTTTGCCTATCATCGTTCTCATGCAGCAGATAACAAAATCTGTACTTAATAACTACACTGAGCAAATACGATGTGCTCCACATGGCTGGCTAATATAATTTATCTCTGATTAAGCCTATTAAGTATCCGATCACTTTAGCGCCGTCGACTTTTTGCCAGCTATGAGCTTATTTGACTTGAGATATACGGAAAGTTAATAATGTGTGAAAGAGCACATAGTCTGGTTTAAAATGTTAATTTTTCAAAATGACTTGCTGGCTTAGAGCAGCTGTATTATATCCATTATTCTGCATATCAGTAGATTAGGATAAACATTGACATTGTATTGTGCGGCAGGTTTGCTGTGGTACTAATGCACACTACCTCAATAAATGAAACGCAAACAAGTCTTAAATGAAAAATGACATGTAGTGCTCAACGCACAGACCTCACTATGCTATAATTAACCGCATCCAGCAACACTAAAGTTGGGCCGCCGATACCTCCACATGATTAGGGTTCATTATCCTAGTAATGTTCATGTACTCCTAACTCTGGTGAAATATAGCATTTGTTAAACAGTTGCATAAACATTAGCACAAGTATATGTGACGGGGTTTATGCTGAGCTGTGGAGTTACTTAGCAAAGCATTCATCAAAATGCATTAATTCTGCTTCTGCTGCCAAAGTCTATGGAGACTGCTAAATTTGATGTTACTGTTTAAGAGATTGTTACGCCTATAAACACAGAATAAAAGCTTCTTCTCCAGAATGAATGAAGAAAAGGCTGTACAGTTATTTGGGTTGGCTATTTTATGTCATCCAATGGCATTTTGAAGTATAAAGTCACCTATACCCAGTTCTCATGCTACCTACCTCACAGTAACAAGACAAGGTAGAGGAGGCAACACCACGTGATGACTAATAAAGTTAATACATTTAATCATAAATTAGTTCCATGGAACTGGTAAAAGGGGTTTCCTAGAATTTCACTGGAAAACTGAAAATGAGATTGAGGATTTGTGTTCCCACTTAAAATCCAGTGATGGCCATCCCATCCAAAGTCTATGGGTGTGGTGAAGCCAGCCATGAACGCTACTCTTCAGTTTAAAAGAGACTGTATATCCTTACAAATTAGGGATAACAGTACAGGTGGTCCCCTACTTAAAAACACTTGACTTACAGATGACAAATGGTTACAAACAGCTATAACAGTTGTAAAAAGGTGTTTGCAATTAAGCTTTATTGTTACTCCTGGTTCTTATGACAACCCAACAATTTTTAAATCCGATTGTCACATAGACCAAAAAAAAATTTTGTCTGGAGATACAATTACAAAATATACAATTCCAAATTCCGTACAAATTCATTTTAAGAACAAACCTACAGAACTATCTTGTACGTAACCTGGGGACTGCCTGTACTTGTGATTTGAGGAGGACCCAATGGTGGAACAACTCAATCAATCGTATATGAGGCATGAAATTAGGTTAAATATTCTTTTTTAGAAACCATAACATTCACATGATTACTGGACACTTTAATGGGTGGCCAACTAAATTGAAAAAAACATGGTCAGTATATGGTGTAAACTAACAAAATACTGCTGGATCAGACGTGCAGCCCGGGAGGCCAGATTTCATCTGAAACTGCTGATGTCCTTCTAGTGTTCAGGTCAACACGGAGGCCATCTTCCACAATGACCTCAACACAATGTAAATGTCTTCCATCACTGGAATGGCACTCCGTCAAAAGAGCAATTAAGCCATAAATGTGTGTGTATATAGTAGTTTACCTTAAAACATATTCAATGTTGTTTGATTTTCTTGATTCCCTACAGTACATGCTTCAGCAAAGTAAGATGAACAGCATGAACTTATTACATTTATGTTTTCCAGACATCCCTTTTCCTTTAGATGCTTTTTCCTACATGCCAAAAATGTGGCATTTAAGCTAAGCACAAAAATGGTGGACAAATATTTTCTTGGGGCATTAAATTGAATATTTTTCCCATTTCATTGAATATCTAAAGAAATATACAGTTTATATGCATTTATATTCTGGTGTTTAAAAATGAG
Organism: Engystomops pustulosus; assembly: GCF_040894005.1. Taxonomy (NCBI): domain Eukaryota; kingdom Metazoa; phylum Chordata; class Amphibia; order Anura; family Leptodactylidae; genus Engystomops; species Engystomops pustulosus. The sequence continues at coordinate 71,283,051 of NC_092412.1, forward strand.
AAAAACTTGTTTATTCGTTCTGTAATTTCTATCCCATATGCAGATTGGGTTTTCTATAGCTTTTTTGTTTATATGGAAGCATGAAACAATGACCTGAACAGGTGTCAAAGGGACTAAGGAGCATTCTGTATTGGAGAGATTAATTATGTCCATCGTGATTGGTATACAACCCAGATGCTATGTCTCCAGTGGATATGATCCTATTTTGTGCCGCTGTTTAATTTTACTATTAATTCACAATCTGTATTTCCAGTGACTGCCTTTCCTTAATCTAAGTTTCTTTAATGTTAGACCTCAACACCTGTAATTGTTCTCATTCCAACAAATGTTCTGAAGCTCCCCTTTACCTGGAAGCCTTGTTGTGCGATAATAACCCTAGTCTTCAAGCTGAATATTATGCTGTAAAAATTAGCCAAGCGTGCACAAACATTACTCCGCTATCGGTATTTCTATCTAAAGTAGAAGCTCATTTCACATTCCCCTCTTTCAGTTTGATATGTGTTGCTAAAGGCATCAAAACCCAGAACGGTTAAAGTTTCTATTAATTATACATTTACAAATGGAACACAACAGTAGTAGCTCATTCTAATCATTTGCATTTTTATTAGCCATAGTACTTAGTTTTTGCTGGGATTTAGTCATTTGGTTTACAGCATGAGTTATTAACAGACAATAAAAGAGTTTTCCTTTGAATATCATGATGTATGAATCCATTATTCACGTTGTAGGGATATGGGCGAGAGTTGGGTAGGAAGAGATAAAGCCACTGAGTTTAAAGTGTATTCCTCTGCTATGGCTTGACATGTAGCATTGCCAGCCTCAGTATTTTAATATTGTTATGTACAACATGAACTTATAGTGCCGTCTGAAATATTTAATGGAGGAACTTGTCGGTTATTGCTGTATTTAACAACCGTTTTGCTCATAGGCTCACACTAATGTTCCTTACAGCCACAGGCAGAGATCATCTGGGAATCTTGAAGAAGCAAGTACTGCCATCATTTCTCTGAGATTGGTTTATTCTATGAGTGATTAAAGTGTTCTATATTTTTGTTGACCCTTTTCCGAATTATATATATTCTTCCTATAGCAAAGGGGTTGAGTATAGATTTAGTTTAAACCTGCATCTATTTCATCTTTTAATTTATGTTATTTACCACTGGATTTTAGCTTCTTTAACTTCTGAACTAATATTGGCAAGAAGTGTACCAGAATAAAAACTTCATTCAATATTTACAGCCGTATATGGGAAAAGAGCTGCTGCCTCAAGCTTAAAGAGGACCTGTCACCCTGGAAAACCCACCCACCAAATGTGCCCCCAATAATCCTCCCCCCCAACCCCTTTCTCCCTAGCCATTTTTATTTAAAATTTATGTGCAGTAAATTTATTTAAACCGATCCGACCTCTTACCAAATAAGAGGTCGGATCGTGTATCTGGTGTGCCGGCAGTCGGCGTTATTCATTAGGGGGCGTGCCGACACACCCACAGCACGCCCCCGCCAGCGGTCACATTGTACGAGATGTGCATCGCATTGCTGCCGGCTCTCCGTGCCCTTGTAAATAAGCCCGGCCCGGCCACAGCCGCTGACAGTGCGGCCCAGCCGGCAATGTGAGTCAGCCAGGTTGCGGCCGCTGTTAGTGCAATGCGGCCGCACCGCGGAGAGCCTGCAGCGATGCGATGCTCCCGGCTTCTCCTACAATGTGACCACTGGCGGGGGCGTGCTGGGGGTGTGTCGGCACACCCCCTAATGATAACGCTGACTGCCAGCCGACCTCTTATTTAGTAAGAGGTCGGATCGGTTTAAATACATTTACTGCACATAAATTTAAAATAAAAATGGCTAGGGAGAAAGGGGCTGGGAGAAGGATTATGGGGGGCACATTTGGTGGGTGGGTTTTCCAGGGTGACAGGTCCTCTTTAAATGTCCTTTGAAGGGATTGGTGACCGTGTGATTCATTATGTCTTCTTTGGGCACTTGTAATCATAGAGATGGGTCTTCTACTTGGCAGAATGAAGAGCTGATATTATTTAAAGAAAATGAACCTTATTCTATATAGATATAATACAGATATAAGAATATTACCACAGTCACAGTGCCTGGATCTGAGTAAGTGTCTGGTTTATCAGGCTTCATTCTGGTGGTAGATTTCCTTTAAATATACAAGTGATTTGAGCAAACCACAGAGCAATATATTATAGCCAGCATGCGGTATCTACTAAAATATTTGACTTTATGAAAGAAGAGAGGATGTTATGAGCTTATTAAAGGGGTATTCCCATGTTGAAAATTACTATTAAAATGTGTTTCAACCCTGGGAGATGCACCTTTTTGTAGAATGGAGGTCCACACAGAGTTGGCAGGAGCTGTGAATATGCTGTTCTCAACATTGACATCTGTGAGGGTTTCGAGAATATCTAAGGAGGCAAGCATAGCTATTTCTTCTCCATAGAAGTGGATGGAGAATAAGTCCTATACAGTTGGGGAAAAAAAGGGGTTTTCCCACGAAAGAAAATTCTCACATTACAATCCCCTAGTGATGTTAACACAATAAAGATAATTTTTAACTCTTTAACAATTTTACTCAATTTAATTGCCGCTTTATCTTCTATCACTCTTCCTGCTGCTCAGTGTAAAATCAGAGGGTGTGTGCAGTGCCTCTCTAAACAGACACATTACTGTATTATCCATCTAGTTCTGTGGGGTGACAATGTGGTTATATTATCAGGGGTACACTTTCATCTGACTGTACTAACACACTGACACATAGAGAGAGAGGAGACATATCAGAGATGCATGAGATGATTACACAGAGGCTGATAGACCATTACACTGTTACACTTTGGGCTCTGCTAAATGTCACAGATGTGACTGCTTCCCCCTGCCCCCGAATCACTTATCTCCTTGTAGCTTGTTGTTTGCAACCTCTCTCTGTAACAGCCTGTCAGCACATGGTAAGCAATCAGTGAGTGTCTGTGTTTTCCATGCAGGGGGCGTGGCTACTCAGCTCCACGATCTCATCCAAGATGGCTGCCAACCGACCCTAAGAGAAGTTGCAAGGTCTGGTCTAGGGGAAACTGATATTGTGTACAGCAGGGCTGATAGAGACAGGTTGGACTTACATCACTCCTCTAGAGGATATCTTCATGGAGGAATGGGCCAACATACCAGTAACAGTGTATGCCAACCTTCTGAAAACATTTGACCTTTGTCATTTCCAACAAAGGATATATAACAAAGTATTGAGATGAACTTATTTTTCTGACAAAATCCTTATTTTCCACTTTAATTTGCAATAAATTCATTAAAAATCAGACAATATGATTTTTTAAATTTATTTTCACATTTAGTCCCTCATATTTGAAGTTTACCTATGATGTTAATTGCAGGCCTCTCTCTCATCTTTTTAAGTGGGAGAACTTGCACAATTGCCGGTGGCTGACTATATCCTTTTTTCCCCACTGTACTGCCACCTCCACATTTTCATTCACTGCACAGCAGTAGCCGCGGATCTTGAGATTTATCCACAACTCATCCCATAAATGTCTTTCGACATCCCAACTTTACAACCTCCAAACTTTCATGATAACATATATGCGATCCAAGAGGACTGTGATGAGAATATGTGGAATTGTGGCAACTTTCTGCAGGAAGGATTTTAAAAGTTCAGGAAACATCTGAAACCTAAGTACAAAGGTGTATTGCTCACCGAGGAGGTTATGTCAACTGCCTTGGCCTATATAAGGCGCCACACTTCTCATTGGTACCGGTACTTGGGGCCATACTTAGTAGGAGAAATTGTTACAATAATATAATAGCTAGTAATTTGTTTTTTGTTTGAGAAAAATGGCATGAAGGGATTGTACAAGTTATGAACTTATTCATTATCAAGAAGGTAGATCAGTAGGGGTTTCATTAGGCCACTGGGCAACAGAGACTAAATGGGCCCCTTTGCAGTGAACTCTGTGGAATCTTTCAAAATTCTGAAAATAAAACAGTCTCCTGTCCCCTAAAACATTCCCTAGTTTATCATACCAAACCTCATGGTTATTTTATATACAGCCCCCTCATGGCTATTTTATATACAGCCCCCTCATGGCTATTTTATATACAGCCCCCTCATGGCTATTTTAAATACAGCCCCTCATGGCTATTTTATATAAGCCCCCCCCCCCCCCCCTATGTATTCATTAGATACAGTTTCTCTCACCCCCATGAAATTCCTATGTGGGCCAGCCCTGGGTCCAACTGCTTGGACTATTATTAGAACAAGGGGTATGTTTTATATCTTCCTATGTGAATTGGACAGCTGTACTTCTACACACATTGGCACTTTACTTAGCTCTTTGTGGGAAAGTCTGGGACAGATTCTGACTTCACCAGAGATCCTGAGATTCTTCTGAGGGGATAAATGATGATTATTCTTCACCTAATCACTCAGCAGCCAGATCCTACAGTGTGCAGCCTAGTACAACCCCTTTATATGGAGTCTAAAAGCTCCCAAATCCTTGCAGATAATGCAGGAGAATGCAAGAAAAAAAATCTAAGACAAAAGAAGTAATCTAACATTATTTTAACCTATATATTGATAATGACCACTGTTCCCTAAACTTATGGGTGCAAAGGTATTTATTATCTCTAGGTCCTGGCATATACATTTCTGGGGGGTTTTATCCAGAAAAGCTCATTACAGGGTTTTCAGAGAATGGTAAGGAAACAAAACACAATGCAGTGAGGCTGTAACTAGAGTAACTGAGGAGTCCCCTGCCTGGAATAGCTTAGTTTAATTAGGTAGGAAACAAATTGAAACAGTAGGTGTTAATTTAATCTCAAGCTTTAAAATGGACATGCTTACATGTTTATATCAGTAGCATCCATCTATACTGATGGAAAACACTGATACAGTATCACTTCTCCAACGTTCAAATATATAAAGCATATCATTTCTTTAGAATAAATGTTTGATCCTGTTTTACCTTTTGTTTATCGTATTCATTAAGAATAAATAAATTCTCTAACATTGGGCTAAAAATAATGATTTGTCGCCCTTTTTCTGGCCCTGATTGAATTCTTTATGTTGGTCTGCTTGCAGTTTTTCTAGTTTTATATTTTTTCTTTCTTTATATTTTTTTTTTTTTAGAAAAAAAAAGGAAAAAATCTATTTTTCACACCTATTAAAATTCCCTGGATGTCCCACAAACATCTCTGCAATTGCTCCCACAGAAATGGCTCTGTAACATGCATACAGATGGCTCTGCTACATCTGCACACAAACACACAGAGCCCTGCTACATTAAAACAACCACTTATTATTATTAAACCCCCTTTATACCCTCAGGTTTCCATCTCCCCAGTTTACCCCCACCACCCCAAACACACACACATACATAAATATATAGCATCCGCTTCAACCCCATAGATTAAATGCCTCCATTACTGGATCCTCCTGATCTTTGGACATTCAAAGAGATATTTGTAGCAAGATTTTTTTCTTGCTAAAAATGCAAAAACTACAATAATTTTATTAGGAGCTGGGAAGAACCCTTTAAAGGAACTTTAATTAGGAACTTTCTTTAATTAAACAATCCCTACCTGAACCTAATGATAAACCAAGCTTTGCTGAAAATATGACAGTCATATATAATAAATGCAATATTTAGTTTTCTAGAAACCAAAACAAATGCTGCGTTTTAAACATTGTATTGCATTTAATCTTTTAGAGGGTATTTTATTTACTATTGTCTTTTCTTGGCTATGACATCAAATGGCACAAATGGAAAACACATTTTCCCCTCAGAAATATTAGTTACACCTTAATAAGACTGGATCCACCTCATAAAAAATCACTGGTGCAATTCATTAAAAATTAAAATGGTAAAACATTCTAAAATCATTTCTGTTCTGATAAAAATCAGAAAAGAGAACTTTATCTCGCCTGCACACTTTTGTGGACTAATTTTTCTGCTCTGTAATATTTTTTTGCAGATTGCTCGGTAATATCACACATGGTTGACTTAAACTTTACAGACCAAATCATCTTCTTCACAGCGTCAATCCCTCGGGGCACCTTTATATTTTTAAATATATTCTTTTTACAGCAGCTTGAGCAACACTTTATTTCTTGGCCCTGAATAATTATTTCTGCTTCCCTGCCTGTTAAGTTGGTTACAGGTGTGCAGGTATTATCTGTATCAAGGATTCCTTGCGGTTACACAGGAGTCTGCCTATATCAGAGCTGCTTGCGGACTATAGGAGGCTTTAAAGTGTGGGAAATGTCAATCGTTTTGTAAAATTGCAACATAATATTTTTCACAATGTACTTGTTTTGACTTAGCTGATTTATTTGATTTGCAAAGTGGCGTGAAATGTAGAGAATCACAAATACATGTTCACTGCTGCTTATGACTGTAGCCTGCAGTTATGCAGCACTTGACAGGGGAGCTCACTATCCGATTACCCTATATCAGTGATGGCGAACCTATGGCACGGGTGCCAGAGGTGGCACTCGGAGCCCTTTTTGTGGGCACCCGGGCCATCGTCCTAGCACACCAGACAGGACTCTAAGAATCTTCCTGCAGTTCCAAGCTACTTAAAAGATGCTGCTTTCAGTGATATTTTGATACTTGCTTCGCTACTTGGGACTGTAGGAAGAGGGAGAATGTGTAGATCAGGCCGAATTATCTTTGGAGGACCTTCTTCTGGTCCCACAATTCTATGTGTGCAGAGGGAAACTGGAAAGAAGCTAAAATGATGAAAATTTTCCATCTTTCTACTGCGTTGATGTCCTCAGGAGGCCAATATGATTGAAAATTGTTGAACAGGGAGCAACAAGTTACTGCTTTAACTTTTGGATGGCACCTCGAGATGTGGTTTTGGGTTGCAGTTTGGGCACTCGGCCGCTAAAAGGTTCGCCATCACTGCCCTATATCATGTGCACAGCAGGGTTGTTTTTATATTCACCGTGCAAACAGAGGCAAATATCTTTTGGCCACAAATTTTACAAAGGTACCTTAAATACAATACGATAATAGGTTCACCCATAATATTCTAAACCGAGGAAACTTTCCCCTTCTGCCTGGAGGAGACGTTTTCAATGCTTCCTGTGACATGTCATGAGATTGTGCACTCATTACTGAATGTACGCTACCTCCGTGATCACCAGCCTCCTGTTACTGATATGCAAGGCATGGCCCCTCCACCCAGTGACGTGTCCTGAGAATGGCTGCTGGCAGGCCACATGTTCCACAACTCTTATGGGCAGAAGGGGAATTTTATTATAACTTTAATATGGGTGACCTTAGTAGTAAACTTTATTTGTGGCCTCCCCTTTAGCAAACAACCTAATTTATATGCAGCTGTTTATGGGCTACATATATACCAAATTTGTTTAGCTTTGACTTACATAAGTTTCTACTTGTGATGAAAAGGGGTCTAAAGCTCAGCCGAGTGTGCGTAATTATTTCTGACAGTGCAACATGGGATCTGCCAGCATTTCCAACCCTTTTTTTTATAGCATATGTTGTTGATGGACAGTAGTAAGACCCATACATTGAAATCATTGAAGGACCTGCCAGAAATATTGGGTTTGGCTGACCCTGATCGCTTTTCTGACTTGACAACTATAATTCCTTCTGAAATCTTGCCCTGAGAAACTAATTCGAATATTGTTACTGTTCCAGCACTAATTAAGCAGTCAGTGAAAGTTCACATAGGGACTTGAATAAAACCTCTCCAGGCTTTAGTGTCCTGGGGTACCGTATTTTTCGGCCTATAAGGCGCACCGGAGTATAAGGCGCACCTCTAATAAATGCCTGCTAAGACATCTAGTTTCATACATAAGGCGCACTGGAGTATAAGGCGCAGGATCAAAAGCAGTACCCAAAAATGACCAGCAGGTGGCAGACCTGTGCACAGTTCAAGCCAGCTACACTTCCCGGGAAACTTGTCTTCAGCGTGTCAGAGAGCTCCGATCTCAGAGGTATGGGCTGCTGGGGGTTAATGCAGGGTGATGCAGCAGGGGTTAAGCGGTCTCCCTCTGCCCCTTCTCCTTCCCTCCTCAGGCAGGGTGTTATTCCTGTGGGGTTCCCTGTGGCTCCTTCTCTTTCCCCTGTTACAGGGCTGTCAGGTATGGGGGATTGTTTACTGATGATGATGATTGCCTCGTGGTCGGCACTATGGCAGCTCCGGTCTCTCTGTGCTAGGGGAGGGCAGGATGGGGGCACTTCAGGAGCTAGGGACCCTATATACTGTGTGGGAAGGTGCAGGAAATTTCTGGGGATGGAGCTATTAAACACTGGTAAATGTACAGTACATCTTGTGTGTAGTACATTTCTGTATAAGTTCATATATAAGGCGCACTGGCCTATAAGGCGCACCTTTGATTTCTGAGAAAATTAAAGGATTTTTGGTGCGCCTTATAGGCCGAAAAATACGGTAAGTATAGAAACTGTTGTATTTGTTAAAGGGTTATTCCAGGATCTACAGTGTGCACAGATTTTGGTAATTCAACCCGACCCCTTTCACATGAATGAGACTGAGCTGCAAACAGGCCATATGATGAATGGACATGAAATCGTGGACCTGTGAAGTAGAATCAGCGCTGGTTGTGGCCTTTGCAACGCTTCTAGCAGCTGCTTCATGATAATGATCACCTATATTGGGAAAACTGATCAATAACTATCTCTTTATTCAGTTTAATGCATCTTGGGTTTTCTTAAAGGGGTCTCCCCACTTTGGCAAATTAACGTAATTGTTTGTATGTTGAAAAATAATTACATTTTCCAATATACTTTCTTTATCAATTCCTTACAGGTTTCTATATTTCTTGCTGTCATTCTATAGAAATTTTCATTGTTTATTTCCAGTGGACAGAAATCTGACCATGGTCACAGATGTACAGTGCGTTGGTATCATAAAGCGTAATCAGAGATGTGGGTTATAACAAGCCGCGCATCTGTGTGACCATGGTCAAATCTTTGTCCACTGGAAATAAACAATGAAGATCTCTATAGAATGACAGCAAGCAGAGATATAGTGTATAACTTTTTATTATTCAAACAATAGCAATTACTTGTTGAAATGGGAATAGCCCTTTCAATTCAAGGGAAAAAAGTGATTCTTACTGAGAGAACTTGCACTACAATGTTGTTTTGCCTTCATCATGAATGCATTTTATGTAAACTTGACACTAGTCAGAATTAGGAAAAAGAGCTACAGATTTTGCTATTTAATATGGTAAATTTATTAACTATCAAATTCAGTCGCAAAAAAAAAGCATTCTAAGGCCCACTTTACATTTAAATTGGGGCTTCTCCATTTTTTCCATTCAGTGATTGTGAACCAACACCAGGCAAGGAAAAAAAAACCCAACACAAATGTAAAACATAAAATCTCAATGCTGCTATCAGTATAATATATTGCATTTAGGTATTTGGAATTATATACAAAAATATTCTGTAAATGTTTAAATAATGTGTATATATATATTTTTTTTATATTAAGCGGCAATGAAAATATTCATCTGGGTACCACTGTCTTTTTAAGACTATGCTTGGATGGGGAAAAAAATCTATTTCTTTAATTTCAAGAGTTCAGGTTCTGCCCTGGCCAAGAAAAGCAAATAATTAAGTTTATAGATTTTTTTTCTTTGAGACCTTCAGGAATTTACTTCTCAAGATGTGTAAGACATTCATTAACTTTGCTTAAATTGGTAGTTACTTTTATACATATCTGCTCTACTGGACAGTTTAATATGTTTAGAATGATTTTGTATCAAAGTACCAATGAAATCATTAGACAAAATAACATTTTCCTTTATGTCTACGAATTCTACATTTACAGTTTGAGATTGTTCTAGGTTCTTTATATTGTACTTCTTTCAAAGGAAATCAACCATCAAAATATGATAGTATCAAAGTATGATAAATCAGGATCGGGACTGTGGTAAACTTGTAATATTTGTTATCCATGGCATCCTTCCCTCTAAAATCAACTTTTAAAATGATGCTAATGAACCAAGAGGGTTCTGGTGGTTGTTACCTGAGACCCTCTGTGCTGTAGCTTCACAGGCTGTTAAACTGCTTAGGAGCACTCCCTCCCTCCTCCCTCTGAGATTACAGCAGGCAGGCGAGGGAATGGGGCAGGGGTGTTACAGCATGTGAATATAAAGAGATTACCACAGTCACAGTGCCTGGATCTATGAGTAAGTGTCCCTGGTTTATCCAGGCTTCATTTTGATGGTAGATTTCCTCTAATGCATTGGGTACTTTGGAATGGATGTACCATGTTTCGTATAAGAGAACAACTAGACACTTTGGCTTTACAGAGCATGTATGGTTACAACTAGGAGTTTGTCTTTTTCAAACACATATGCCGCTGCTCAGGAGGCAGGAGAGGTAAGGCAGGCATGCTATTGTCTGCAGCGCTGTATGATACGTCCATGGAGAGGAAAGTGCCGATCCGTGCGGACATGCTTATACCATATGAATGGTTGCATCATGCAGTTTGGATTTGTCAGCAGGAGATCACATAGTCATGTAAACACAAATACCGGTAATCACTTTTATGCCTGCATAGATCAACATCAGATTGTACAGTGGGGATGGAAAGTATTTAGACACCTATACATGTTAAATTTCATCCAATTGGTAAGATCAAAAAAGATTAAATTTTATTTGCTCATTAATGTACATTCTGCATCCCATTTTCCCAGAAAAAAAACAGAAATGTAGACATTGCTAATTTGTATAATTTAAGAAAACCTGAAATCTCACATTTTCATAAGTATTCCGCCCCTTTGCTCAGCACTGAGTAGAAGCACCTTTTGAGCTAGTGCAGTCATGGGTCTTCTTGGGATGATGGAACATGTTTTTCACACCTGGATTTGGGGATCCTCTGTCTCTTCCTTGCAGATCCTCTCCAGTTCCCTCAGGTTGGATGGTGAATGTTGGTATCATAGTATATAAGGCTGGAAGGAGACGCAAGTCCATCAAGTCCAACCTTCAAGAATTAAATAAATGTTTTATCCCCATAACCCGTGATATTTTTGCTCTCCAGAAAGGCATCCAGGCCTCTCTTGAACATGTACATAGAGTCGGCCATAACAACCTCCTGCGGCAGAGAGTTCCATAGTCTCACTGCTCTTACAGTAAAGAACCTTTGTCTATGGCTATGGTAGAATCGCCTCTCCTCTAGGCGTAGAGGACGTCCTCTTGTCCTGGTCACAGGCCTAGGTATAAAAAGATCTTTGGAGAGATCCTTGTACTGTCCGTTCAGTTATTTGTACATTGTAATGAGGTCTCCCCTCAGTCGTCTTTTTTCTAAACTGAATAATCCCAAATTTTGTAATCTGTCATTGTATTCTAGTCCCCCCATTCCCCTAATAATCCTGGTTGCTCTCCTCTGCACCCGTTCCAGCTCTACTATATCCTTTTTATACACTGGTGCCCAAAACTGTACACAATATTCCATGTGTGGTCTGACCAGGGATTTGTATAAGGGCAGAACTATGTCTTTATCATGAGAATCTATTCCTCTCTTGATACATCCCATTATTTTATTTGCTTTAGCAGCAGCCGCCTGGCTCTGGTCACTAAAATTAAGTTTACCATCCACCAATACGCCCAAGTCCTTTTCAGCTTCAGTTTTACTAAGTAATTGACCGTTTAGAACATAATTATACTTTTTGTTTCCATGGCCCAAGTGCATAACTTTACATTTATCTACATTAAACCTCATCAACCATTTCTCTGCCCATCCCTCAAGCTTCCACAAATCCCTCTGTAATGCTAAACTATCGACCTCAGTATTTATTACTTTACACAACTTAGTATCATCTGCAAATATTGAAACTTGACTGTGTAAACCCACTACAAGGTCATTAATAAAAATATTAAAAAGTGGGCAGTCATTATCAAGGTCAGGGCTCTGGCTGGATCAGTCAAAAATAGTCAGAGATGTTCTGAAGCCACTGCTTTGGTATTTTAGTTGTGTGCTTAGGGTCATTGTCTCGTTGGAAGGTGAACCTTCAATGTGAGGGCCGGAGCACTCTGGAGAAGTTTTATTCCAGGATATCTCTGTACTTGGCCGCATTCATCTTTCCTTCCATTGCAACCAGTCCTCCTGTCTCTGCCCCCATTGCATGATTCTGCCACCTCCATATTTCACTGTTGGGATTGTATTGGTGATGAGCAGTGTCTGGTTTTCTCCACACATACTGCTTGGAATTAACACTAAATAGTTCAATCTTCGTCTCCTCAGACCAGAGAATCTTATTTCTCATAGTCTAGGAGTCCTTCATGTGTTTTTTTGCAAACTGTATGCGGCAAGTGAGTGTCACAGCAAAGGGTCTAAATAATTATGACCATGTGGTATTTCTGTTTCTCCCTTGGTTGTTAAGGGGTTAATAGATGTGCATTATGGGGCAAAGCAGGTATATACCAGTATCTGAGAGCTGGGGAAATCGCCAATTTTTCAGTGCACTTCAGTCTGCTACTTAGTAAGTAGCAGACAGCTACAAGGGGGAGTATTGTAGGCAGCAGGCATGGTTAAAGTGCTTTATGGGGATGTGATACCAGAGCCCTTCAGCCTAATTTACATAAAAATAAGTCATTTTTAAAAAGAACCAGCAGGCAGATGCCCCCTGATAAAATGGATGGAAATCCAAATGGTAGATTTTCTTTAAGAAGAAGCCAGAAGAAATAAACACTGATGTTGCAGGTCATTAATTAACAAGTGAATGGAGTTTTTATCTTATAATTTAATTTGCAATGAGTGAATGAAAAGATAAGTAGGCACAAACTGAAGACAATGTTAGATCCGATGGCCTTCTACAAACACACAAGGAAATAGTTTCAAACTTGCTACAGTCTGCGGTTTGGTCAAAATGGATATTCCAAGGGTGCAATAAGAAAAAACTGTCAGCTCCACAGACATGGATGACACAAAATCAATTCTCACAACCCTTAGACTTCGGACTGTAGAATTATTGGTTTGAGTTAGAAAGAAAAAAAATTCTGCTGCAAACCATTTGCAGCAAATGAGAAGCTTAGTTTTTAGTTTTTGCCTGAAACTACATTTTGTACATTGTTTACTGTATATTCTATATTATATAAAATGGGTTATTGGTGTCTTTATACTTCATAAATTTATATTGTGCAGGAGTTACTTTATTTTTTGAATTCCTGTAATGCTGCCAGATCTCACAGTATGCAGTAGTACTCCAATTGTATTACAACAATAAGGGACCAGAGTAGAGACTTGCGGTACTGCATATATTCTGTATAAATTAGTGAAAGCTTTGTGTAGGCCCAAATCTTAAGATTCCGGAAAGCTGAACCCTTATATAAATGCCACAAATGCCACTGTCAGTAATGTATTATCTGCTAAATATATCCAAAGATATTGTCTGTAAATGTTGCAATATTGTCCCTTAGAAACAAGGCTGCTGTTCTTGGATACGACCAACACCGCAGTAACTCCTGGCCATTTCATATGAAAAAAACTATTTTTTTTCAATCTCTCCATCAGTGATGGTCGTATCCAAGTACATCCATCCTGCATTTCTAAAGGACCATATGGCTACATTTATGGAAATTATCTTCACACAGATGTATTTTTTTAATAACATGTAAGTATGAAGCAATGTATCTATATGGCAGATATTTTTCAATATACTTTTTGTATTATATTCACAGTTTTTTTAGATCTCTGCTTGCTGTCATTCTATAGTAAGCTTCTTTGTTTACTTCCAGTGGATAGAAATCGGACCATGGCCACAGAGCTACACAGCTCTGATTACTTAACAAGCTCCTGCAGATTTAGGCTACATGCACATGATGTATGCCTGCATACATCGGTGCCAGGGAGAGTGCTGCTCACCCCTGTCCCACTCCATAAAAATACACAACGCACAGTGCCGTATTCCGTAGAAAGACTGATAATAACGGATTATAATGTAACACATGATGTATTAGATCATTAGTGGTAATATTATAAATTATTGTTCAGCACTATGCATGAGCTAGACCAGGGGTCGGGAACCTATGGCTTGCGAGCCAGATATGGCTCTTTTGATGGCCGCATCTGGCTCGCAGCCAGGGCTCCTATCCAGGGGCATTACTACAGCCGTGGCATCTGCTGCTCTGCCTGTCAAGACCAGGGGCCCTTACCTGGCTCCTGTTGTGCCCCTGGCTGTAGTAATGCCCCTGGATGTAATGGGCAGAGCAGCGCAGGGTCCGCGGGGTTAATTCTGGGGCGGCACCTCCGTCTCCCTCCCTGCAGCAGTCTCCTCCGTGTGTGAGAGAGGGAGGGGAGGAGACTGTGTGCCTGCAGCCAATCCCGGGGCTGGATGTAGCAGCGCGGGAGATTCAGACAGAGGAGACCAGAGAGCTGCATACTGAGGAGACATCCAGCACCTTAGGAGAAGGAGTCAGCAGCCGGGGATCAGCCACAGATAAGTGCTCCCTCCCCCCAGTGTCTCCTCACACTCTGCACTAACCCCTTAGTGTCCTGTGTGCAGGAGCAGCTGTGAAGCTCCTAAGTGTCCCTTACAGACCCCTCTGCATCATCCCCTCATATCTTCCCCCACCACTGCATTTCTACATTAATGTGAGGTTCTGCAGCAGCTGAGATACAAAATAGCTAGGACCTAAGACAAAATTGTGGTGCATGTCAGTAATAAATGTGGCACATGGTCCGGCTTAGCAGTAACAGCAGTCTAGCAGTCTTGTGGGACACAGAGCAGCCGCCACATAAAACTGGCGCAGACACTTTAACAAATGTGTATTGGGATGTTCTGCGGGGGGTGGCGTGTGTATAATAATGTTCTGCGGGGGGTGGCGTGTGTATAATAATGTTCTGCGGGGGGTGGCGTGTGTATAATAATGTTCTGCGGGGGGTGGCGTGTGTATAATAATGTTCTGCGGGGGGTGGCGTGTGTATAATAATGTTCTGCGGGGGGTGGCGTGTGTATAATAATGTTCTGCGGGGGGTGGCGTGTGTATTATAATGTTCTGCGGGGGGTGGCGTGTGTATTATAATGTTCTGCGGGGGGTGGCGTGTGTATTATAATGTTCTGCGGGGGGTGGCGTGTGTATTATAATGTTCTGCGGGGGGTGGCGTGTGTATTGGGATGTTCTGCGGGGGGTGGCGTGTGTATAATAATGTTCTGCGGGGGGTGGCGTGTGTATTGGGATGTTCTGCGGGGGGTGGCGTGTGTATTGGGATGTTCTGCGGGGGTGGCGTGTGTATTATAATGTTCTGCGGGGGTGGCGTGTGTATAATAATGTTCTGCGGGGGGTGGCGTGTGTATTATAATGTTCTGCGGGGGGTGGCGTGTGTATAATAATGTTCTGCGGGGGGTGGCGTGTGTATAATAATGTTCTGCGGGGGGTGGCGTGTGTATAATAATGTTCTGCGGGGGGTGACGTGTGTATTATAATGTTCTGCGGGGGGGTGGCGTGTGTATTATAATGTTCTGCGGGGGGTGGCGTGTGTATTGGGATGTTCTGCGGGGGGTGGCGTGTGTATAATAATGTTCTGCGGGGGTGGCGTGTGTATTATAATGTTCTGTGGGGGGTGGCGTGTGTATAATAATGTTCTGCGATGGGTGGCGTGTGTATAATAATGTTCTGCGGGGGGTGGCGTGTGTATAATAATGTTCTGCGGGGGGTGGCGTGTGTATAATAATGTTCTGCGGGGGGTGGCGTGTGTATAATAATGTTCTGCGGGGGGTGGCGTGTGTATAATAATGTTCTACGGCGAGTGGCGTGTGTATTATAATGTTCTGCGGGGGATGGCGTGTGTATTATAATGTTCTGCGGGGGGTGGCGTGTGTATTATAATGTTCTGCGGGGGGTGGCGTGTGTATAATAATGTTCTGCGGGGGGTGGCGTGTGTATAATAATGTTCTGCGGGGGGTGGCGTGTGTATTATAATGTTCTGCGGGGGGTGGCGTGTGTATTATAATGTTCTGCGGGGGGTGGCGTGTGTATTATAATGTTCTGCGGGGGGTGGCGTGTGTATTATAATGTTCTGCGGGGGGTGGCGTGTGTATAATAATGTTCTGCGGGGGGTGGCGTGTGTATTGGGATGTTCTGCGGGGGGTGACGTGTGTATTGGGATGTTCTGCGGGGGGTGGCGTGTGTATAATAATGTTCTGCGGGGGGTGGCGTGTGTATAATAATGTTCTGCGGGGGGTGGCGTGTGTATAATAATGTTCTGCGGGGGGTGACGTGTGTATTATAATGTTCTGCGGGGGGTGGCGTGTGTATTATAATGTTCTGCGGGGGGTGGCGTGTGTATTGGGATGTTCTGCGGGGGGTGGCGTGTGTATAATAATGTTCTGCGGGGGGTGGCGTGTGTATTATAATGTTTTGCGGGGGGTGGCGTGTGTATAATAATGTTCTGCGGTGGGTGGCGTGTGTATAATAATGTTCTGCGGGGGGTGGTGTGTGTATAATAATGTTCTGCGAGGGGTGGCGTGTGTATAATAATGTTCTGCGGGGGGTGGCGTGTGTATAATAATGTTCTGCGGGGGGTGGCGTGTGTATAATAATGTTCTACGGCGAGTGGCGTGTGTATTATAATGTTCTGCGGGGGATGGCGTGTGTATTATAATGTTCTGCGGGGGGTGGCGTGTGTATTATAATGTTCTGCGGGGGGTGGCGTGTGTATTATAATGTTCTGCGGGGGGTGGCGGGTGTATTATAATGTTCTGCGGGGGGTGGCGTGTGTATTATGTTCTGCGGGGGATGGCGTGTGTATTATAATGTTCTGCGGGGGATGGTGTGTGTATTATAATGTTCTGCGGGGGATGGCGTGTGTATTATAATGTTCTGCGGGGGATGGTGTGTGTATAATAATGTTCTGCGGGGGGTGGCGTGTGTATTATAATGTTCTGCGGGGGATGGCGTGTGTATTATAATGTTCTGCGGGGGATGGCGTGTGTATTATAATGTTCTGCGGGGGGTGGCGTGTGTATTTTAATGTTCTGCGGGGGTGGCGTGTGTATTATAATGTTCTGCGGCGGGTGGCGTGATCCCCGACAAAAATGTGGCCTCGGGACCCTCAGTAAATAAGCCCCATTGTACGGCTCTCGCAGAATTATATTTTAAAATATGTGGCGCTTATGGCTCTCTCAGCCAAAAAGGTTCCTGACCCCTGAGCTAGACCATCTATCCAAGAACTGAGCACCTTCCCTTGAGGAAGTTAAGTGACTATACACGCGGGGAGCCTCCCACCCAGGCCAAGAAGTTTGTGGTTGTGCATTGATCATCGGTTGCCCTGTGATTGTTATGCATGAAACCCTTGGTGTTGACCTAGCAGACTGGTTTGATTTTTTTGATCAATTGGTTTTTGCACTTGCACTTTATTATTGCCTGTATTACATGGTTGATTATAGTAACTTACTGGTGCTTGACCATTCAGGTCTGCATGTGGACATTTAGTACACACAACATGTTCATCTTGCTTCTACCAGGGATTAGTGCATCAGATCTTTCATTTTTGTTGGGGACCGACCTTTGATTCCTGCAACCTTACAACCCAATTACTACCGGCTCGGGGTGGTGGGTAGAGTGGAGTGATGTTGTCTATGTAATTGTGTCCTTTTATTGGTTTACTATCAAATGTGTCTGTATCTCTATGGTTGTGGAGAATAGCTTATGCTTCCTCCTGTACTATTTGGGTCCTTTATATAGCAGTGTGTGGGTCATTGATATCCTCTAGCTGTGCACGCCTCTGTGTTCATGCTTTGTGGTCAAGCAGCCCATGTTTCTGTGTTACTGAATTAGGCTAATAGTTTAACTCGACACCACAATCGTGCTCACGGCACAGGTTCCAGCTCAGTGAATGTTTCTTAATCCAGAATATATTGGCTATTTATCACTGTTTAAATTGGGACCTTGTGGTTTTCTCACAAATTCTCTTTTCCACTGTTTTTATTTAAAATTCATAATTTTCTTGTCCATATATTTCTTCCCAACAAAACAACCTCATGCAATTGAGCAAGACAGGTTTTCGGTCACAGATATTGTTGCAAAAATCTTTCTGATCACAGATGATTTTGGCGCATATTTTCCATCAATCTCTGGCAAAACCCCTCCGCTGTGGAAATCAATGAGAGGCTGCAGTTACTATATTCCAAGTAGAATGTGAGTTGGGGAGGAGCAGGGCACTTTATGTACATTGATTGCCCTTCGCCTCATGCACACCAGATGTTGTTGCATCCGTTTGCTCATATCTCTATGTTTTCCTATGTGCTCATACACACAGCTGTGGGTTTATTTGCCCCATGTATGATCCGACTGCCCCAGCCGCAAAAGTGAGGGTAGGTCCTATTCTTTCATGTGTTTTTTTGTCTTGAGCACTTCCTTAGAATTCTATGGGAATGTAAAAAACAGATGCCACACCGGTTTCATCCATGTGAAGTCTTTATTTGTGGATCAATTTAGGTGACACTAAAATGTCAAGGGGTTAGGACAAACTAGTGAAATCATAAGCCCGCAAAAACGGATGACACATGGATTGTTTTTGAAGACATTCGTATGGCTCAGAAACATAAAAAAATGCTCCATTTTCGTTCTTTGCATCTAAATCACATATTATACCAGTAGTTATGCATGGACTGATTCATGAATGTGTTAAAATAAAAGATGATGCCATTAAATGATATTCCAGATGCCTGAATGAATTCCAGTTTGATCTTGGGATGCTTTCCATGAACCTTCTGACCCATATGAACAGAATTAAATAAAATGTAGATTTTACAGTGTATCAGCAGAAATATCTTTACAGTTAAGGGCAATATGTAATTTTCTTATGTATAGACCTATAATCCTGTGATCCCATCGCTGCACACTGTCGTCTGAATTTGTGAAGAGGGGAAGATGTTGAACAGTAGGAATGTGGAGTAATCTCTAAATGATCCTCGGAGCCTTAGTATTCACGTATATATAAGCCTCTTGTACATCTCACAGGCCTGATGGCTACAGGATGACATCGCCTCAGTACAGACATTGTCCTTAACCTTGTAGTGTTTTCCCATGTTCAGCCGCCTCAGGGAGGTCTCACAGAGGAGGTGCTGCAATTGCCCTCAGTTCAAGGAGCACTGTGTATAGGGACGTTTCAAGACTCATGCAAGAAACTAGGTGAATTATCCAGATCTGACAGGCACAAACAACCCAAGGTTAACCCCTTGCATCTTGGTAATGCAGTATATAAGAAGCTAGCCATGAAAGGGCTGCAGATTGTAGTCTTTACAGAGATCTCATTGTAGAATGGTTCGTGTGTCCCGATTTAGCCCTCCTGATCATGAAGCTGAAAAAGCTGCTGGAGGTATGTTACTATTATTGGATCTCGACATAAGGATAAATGTTAGTGTTCATTTAATAATATGTCACAATATGATCTTCATATCTCTGAAGCTTGTCACAGACTAGATTTTTAAGAATAGTTATTGGTTGTATTGAATCAGTTAATTCTGAGCCCTCAGTGTTTCTAATGGTTCTATTTCCTTCCTACTTTTTCTCGGTCATTAATAGTAAATTCTTCAAACATTATGGGGCATATAAGATTCAGCTTTTGATAAATGAAAGCTGTTCAAGTTTAATATTTGATACAGAAGATACGAAGGGGCAGTAATGTTCATGGTCCTTTGTTACTGAGTGCAAATTGTCAGATACTGTGCAAGTTGTGGGTTACTGTGGCAATGAATGAATTGTAAGGTATACATGCAGTGCTTAGGTGGTCACTTTATTGGAACCCTATCTATAAGCCTGAACAAGGAGCTGCTATATACTGGCGCTTCCAGCTCTAGCGGACTAAAGTCTTGGTATTCCTATTAAAGGTTTCCAAGTAATGCTACAGTTCCCTTACAGTGGAAATGGCTTGCTGGACACCACCGCATCTGACTAAATTTACATGATTGTTGGAAGAGGTCCCATGGAAGATGGTCTACATTTTGGAATGACTTGTACTAGATGAGAAATTAGCATTATGCTACATAGAAGGAAAAGTTTAGAGAACTGTAGTTGTATTCCAGGCAATCCATGCCAAACAATTTGTCTCCAATAGTTTAGGTGTTCATCTCAAAACTGGATTGGCACTTTGCTGAAAGCTGAGAAATGGCAGCAGTCGCATAGTAATTTCCCATCGCAGCCTGGGATATGAGAACCTATTTAAAACAATAGCATTAAATAATCTGTAGAATATGAGAGGCTAGCCGAGTTCTCATTCCTGTAAAGGCCATTCACGGATGCTGCAACTTGAGCACTTTTCAAGAGTGTAAAAAGGTTTTTACAAGGACAGGAAGATTTTGAAGATAAAAAGTATGGCACGATGTGAAGGAGCCTTGGAGCTACTGTTTGCTCTTCCTTAATGGAAAAGCATTCTTTACACAGTTCTGCTTGATTAAGTGACAAATTGGAATGCATGGGCTGCAGCAGACCCAATGTATATGTTTAGCCAACAAGACTTAAAATGATTATCCGTTTCTGTTTTACTTCCCATAACAGATGCACGCTGTGTGACAGGGGGATTAATCTAAACTCTAGCACCAGTAAATGTGCCTAATGTATTCTCGCCTTTTCACAGCTATGCAAGGCTGATTTGTCTTGCAGAGAAGGAGTTAACAGCTCTCACTTTTCAATTACCTGGACATGTTTCCCTATCGCTGCTGTTTGTCTGTGCTTTTATTTAGTTTGATGTTACGTCCTTAAACAGTCACCTTTTACATTGCACAGATAACCTCGAATCAGTTTGTCCACGTTGTACAAATTAGCAGGAGACCTCCATCATTGTGCTTTATACAATGGTTTACAGTGTGATGTCCCTTTTGCTTTGTTTCTTTGTAACCGGCAATCTTCCACCGCTCACTTGGCACAGTAGCCGAAACAGAGGTATCTAAAGAATTACATTTTGTGTTCATAAATGAATCTCTTATTTGAAGACTGCAAGAGGCAAGCTAGATGGGATTGGCTTCAAAACGCGGCCACTGCTGGCTTACATGAAAGTTGTACTTCAATATAGAACTTACAACTTTGTCGGAACAGTTTGATATATTGACAGTGGCAGCTGAAACCAGGTCTCTGGGAGTGACTGCTGAATGCCAAGCGATTGATGTATCCACTTCAGTATCTTTCTGTTCACTGAGAATTATATTTAGTTTTTTTAATATAATCTTCTGTATTCTGGCGGGTTGTGCACTAGATATATTAAGAGGTATATACTTTGTATATCTGGCGGAGTGGGTGGAACATCAAGAGCTATGGCAAGCTATGCGCCATATCTTGACAAATCCTATCCATGTGTCTGTGGGTTCTAGCATGACCATATATATCTATGGAATGCACCAGTATAAGACCTAAGAAAAAAATATAAACCCCATATTACAAGATTTTTGAATTTCCAGTAGATGAAAATGCTACTGTCTAGAAATACCCTAAAATAGACACAAATAGCAAATTGGGACACGCGTATAGTGCTCTGTCCTTGCGTCCTTGATGAATAAAAGCTGCAAACAGATCCATGTACGTTTGATAAATAATTTTCCAATGTGGTTTTTCTGTTTCCTTATTCCTCCCCCCATGTACCTGTGTTTGTGCTCTGTATGTTTGGAAATATTTAGACTGCTGTTTAATAAATGACTGGAGCTATAGGTTATATTGTTTATGTACAAGCTATTACACCCAGAGGAAGATGTGCTATTTTATATAGTGTTTATTATAGCCAGAGGCAGCTGTAGTTTACATACATAAGAGCCATTTATGTTAAAGTAGATAGCCTGTTATGTGTCTGAATATCCAAACTGACTTCTTAATGGCCTCGAACCTGAGTAGCAGTAACCTCACTCGTTACTTGTGTTTAAAGAATAACACACAATCGCGTTGCGACCATCCGCTCACATATGTTAAATGGCAATTTGCTTCTGGTTTACACTGGTTACACTCTGTTGTGAATTTCCTTCAAGGTAAATTTCATCTAATAGAGAAGTGAAGCTGACTTTGTTCACACGAATATGTCACTGATTTACCCAGGCATCTTAATGACACTTGACCGCTCACGGCATAAAACCTTTAGAGATCTCATTCCTTTCAAAGTTTGCTTTATACAACTAAGTACATCTAAGTGTGAGGTGTGTATATATACAGAGCTTGTATACACTGGTGGTTCCCATACCTGGGCAGAATGCATCCCAGCACAGTCCTAATCATAGGTAAGAAACACTGGGGGATATATATCTTTTTTTCTGCTTGTTTAATTGTGACTTTTGCTGTTTTTGTGACTTTTCACTTTCGCCTTTGTCTGGAGCTTATACAGTTGGCTTATGTATCTTTATTTTGCAGATGTTCTGTGCAACTTTTCACTTATGTATCACTTTTTCTTTGTTTATTTTTGCGACTTTTTAGGTGCAAATCTGTACCTGGTCCAGGGCAGGTGCAGAGGAAGGATTTTTTTTTTTGTATGGATCCTGTTTTAACAAGTAACTTGTAATTATTTCACATGCTACAAATGTTTAAAATGTTGCAGTTTGGGCTGTTTTTTTTTTTTTTTTAATTTTTTTAATTTACATTTTTAAAAAAAATGAGTGACTAGAAAGCTATAAAATGCAGGCCTCTGCCTCAGACCCAAAATTTATGGCGGTGTCCACGCCTGTATATAACCCTCCCATCACATGGCTTGTGTGGATTTGAGTTATTTGCAACAAAAAGTCTCAAAATAAAGCCAGTAGTGGCGCCTGCCAGGATAGGCAAAGCTGAACATGTATCACGGGTAAAAGACATGATCATACATAAGGCGCAAAAAAGAGCTGCCAAATGTTTCAGTTATACACCAATATACACACCATATAATATGTGTGTGTGTTATTGGTTCCCATTTAAGGATATGCTACACATTTAGTTAACAACATTGTATCATTGTAGTTAATATTGTTGTGTTGTAAAGTTTTGTTTTCTAAACTAAATATTCCATGCTGTTTCCAATACGTTTTCCACTATGTGAATGCATATTGTTAGGTAGCTAAACTACTACTTTATTGCCAATTATTTAAAAAATATAAGCAAATGTTGATATTTATTGCTTTGGAACGCTTCAAACACTAGGCAATTTTTCATGTGAATCTAAATAACATTTACTGTCCGAAATTTCAGATTAATGGGCTCCCTTGGTAGGCAAAGCTTTTTAATTTATAACTTTGGAAGTTCTCCCTGCTGTGCTGGTAATGGGATGTATAGATAGTTAAGCAGTGTTTGCTGGGACTGATAATGTACTTTATTGGAACACTGTTGGGTAAAATGAGAAGTAAACTTTTGTCCTATTTTCCCAGTATAAAATAAAATTAAGGATCAGCAAATCTTAAATTGTCCAAATTTTATGATACGGCTTGCTGATTCAGTTGGCTACATAGGTGTCTAGCATCACCGCCTGTGGACAGTCTTCTTCCCTGACAAATTATTTGTTACTGTTATGATGCAGGTCATTAGGGAGCCATAGAAAGCACAATGTGCTGGGAATGTTTAATGTGGTAAGTTGTTCCTAGTACTACACATTTTATTGGACACAGCTGCGGATGTGTATGTTCTTGTAATGATATCATCACAGTCATAGACAAAAAAGATCCATTATCTTTAGTGAATACTTTCAGTTGAATCCATCAAGAATTTTACATTTTTGCCCGCTAGTTTAATTACCCAAGAATTGGAACCGTCAGAAGTGTAGTGCATGTATAGACTTCTATACCCCCTTCAGGCTTGGCTAATACAATCATCCTGTTGTTATGATGTACTTTGCCTTAGTTACTTTCAGACAAAGTCACTTACATGCAGTAGTGGTGTATAACATAAGCGGTTTGGCCGATAGCCCTGGGCCCAAGCCACCTATGGGGCCCATGGCCACCCATCAAATTTTATACTCAATAGGATTTTCACCCATGAAATCCTCATACATCTGTTGCTGCCCTAAATACACAAGTACACAAGAGCCATTTCGTGACCTTTGAATATCATCCAAGGGTCCTGAAACTGCAGAATGAAAGCAGGGAAACTTCTTCCATTCCCCAGGAACCTTATTAAGACATGTAAGAAGAGAATTCCAGACTTGTAGGGACTATAGCAGTGATGGCGAACCTTTTGGGGACCGAGTGCCGAAACTACAAGCAAAAGCCACATATTTTCACAAAGTGCCAAATGCCAATTTAAAGTAACTAAAGTAACTCACAGGTTTCAAACGTATTGGCATCCTGAGGACACCAATACAGCAGAAAGAAGGAGCAATTCTGATTATTATTGTAGTTTACCTCTAAGGTCCTTTAACAGGATGAATCACAGGACCGGAAAAGGGTCTGCAATGATAATCCAGCTCTGTCAGCACCTCCTTGCTCCTCCTGCACTTCTAGTCACGTTAAAATAGTGCTGAACGTGGCATGTACTGGGCTGCCTGTGACTACAGGAGAAGGTATTGAGTCCTAAATGGTGACCTGGGTGATGGCCTGGGTGCCCATAGAGAGGGCTCTGAGTGCCACCTCTGGCACTCGTGCCATAGGTTCGCCACCACTGGACTATAGTATGGCTCAGGGCCCATGGTAGTCTTAATCCGCCTCTGAAAACCTTGCATCTCATGTCCTTTGTTGTAACATATGACCTTTTTAAAAAATCCCTTCACAAGCATTGCCTCAAGATACATGGTAAGCCATTAGTCACAGCTCTATACTGATACACACTGTTTATTGCTGAACTATGTTAATGGTGTATATTTTATACTTAACGTGGTATCAACGTAATGACCACATTTCTAACCTGAAAATAAGTCTAAGTCTATCTGCTACAGCATTTCTGGACAGTAAATCCTCAGCATAATACAGTAGCATTATAGTGTATGGGAATTATCCAATGGAAACTTCCTTTCCATTGTGGACTTTTGATCTACAGGAAATAAGTGAATGTCACTTATTCCTGTGGATTATGGTTTCTCAATGCAAAGGCTCAGCTCCGCCCCTCAGTTGCAACAAAATTGCGGCATTTAGCAATTTTCATACTAGTTCATGACTGCTGTATTCTGATGCTTGCAGGGTGGCTGCGGGATTACTGCTGGACAATGGAGGTCATTTACTAAGGGCCCGATTCACGTTTTCCCAACGTGTTACCCGAATATTTCTGATTTGCGCCGATTTTTCCTGAATTGCCCCGGGATTTTGGGGCACGAGATAGGATTGTGGCGCATCGGCGCTGGCATCCACGCAATGGAAAATGGGGGGCGTGGACGAATGAAAACCCGGCGGATTCGGAAAAACGGCCGCATTTAAAAAACAAAAAGTGTTGCGGAGCTTGCACTTACCTTCACCACGAATAGGCCGGTGTACTTGAGTGCATTTCAGCGGACTTCAGCGCAGCAGCGCCACCTGGTGGACGTCGGAGGAACTATCTTAGTGAATCCCGACCCGACCGGACCGAATCCACCGCAGAGAACGCGGCGCTGGTTCGCGAATGGACCCGGCTAAGTTAATCTGCCCCAATGTGTCAATTTTACATCCATCAAAAATTCATAAATTTTTAGTCTATTGGGTTTTTTTCTGTTTCAATAGTTTTTATTGATTTAACAGAATAAAAGCATAAATTCCTGTCTGTAGAGGTTGTTCTTCCATTAAAAATCAAACAGTTTTTTATTGGGTTTTTTTACAATTCCATACGGCACATTGTATTCTACCCATTTTATTTCTTGATTGTTAACAACAAAAAGATGGTTGCAAAAAAAAAACCCTGGTACCCTAGCGACATCTGAGGGAAAAATAGAAGATAATTGATCAGTATGTTATCAGTGAGCATCTGATGTGCAAATGTATAGAACGCCTGTTTGAATAAGCCCTAATAGACCATTTTCTCCCACTTCAATTACAGTAGATTATATTGCTTATGCAAGAAAAAAAAACTTAGCAAGTTGACAAGTTGAATGTAAATTAGGTATTTTTTTTCATAGATTACCTCATTAGCTTTAATTTTTATTGCATTTTTTTATCATTTATGTTGCCATCCGGTTCCAGGGCTTCTCAGGTCAGGGCATGAGATTGAAAATATCATAATTACAAGTCAAGAACAGGCATTTATGCAGATAATTAGTGCCCTACTTCCTACATATAAATGAGATGAGGAGAATGAAAGGCATCCCCACGGATGGAGCGTGTCAAGCCCTCGGCATTGCCGTAAGAAATATTGCTACATATAGAGATGGGAAAATATTTTGAGGGTCATTAACTTGTAAAGGATGTTTTAGAAATTAGTTAAAGGTGACTATCGAACAAAAAAACTGTAGGAAATAACCTACACCCCAATGCCAATCCTGCAGTGACTATTTCACTTCCATTATTTATCACATGTATGAAAGGGTTTTATCTTTCTTTCTTTTTTATAATTTGCTGTCCTTTTCTTTAAGTAGGAGAAAATCACCAAGGGTCCTGTGTAATTAAATGTTACTTTTAGCTCTAAACCTGTATTTTTCCTATGTAGTTCTGTTTAGAAACTTTATGACCCTTAGGCTTATTTTCTTTCCAGCACTTATGGTACATTCAGCATTTCAGGGTCAGGCTGGTCCATGGACTTCTTCCATGTTCTGACACTATAATAGAACTTAATCAGTGG
Source organism: Engystomops pustulosus (assembly GCF_040894005.1). NCBI lineage: Eukaryota > Metazoa > Chordata > Amphibia > Anura > Leptodactylidae > Engystomops > Engystomops pustulosus. Next base: position 71,309,681 of record NC_092412.1, read on the forward strand.
TAAGTGCTAGAAATGAGCTTTTAGTGAAGTCTGATGTGTGACATAACACTCGGAGCAGGGGCAGGGACCTTTTGTACCACTCCGCAATTTGCGAGCTCGCGTTGCCAAAAGATCATAAGGGCTTCACTATATTTTTGACATGAAGTTAAATGAAGGTCTCACTATTTTACAGTACAGATAATGCATTGCTTTTACATAAAATGTGAATCCCTAACCTCTGTGGTGATATAGGGTCCAGGACGTTGATGAAACAGCTTTAGGGCTTAGAAAATATGAAAAGTGACTTGAAAACCACTTGTTAGATCACATGAATTGCCCCCAGCATATTGTCATTTTACTTAATAACTGAATACAGATAAAAATTTTAGTAGAGTGATTTTGATCCATATTTTATAATGGAAATATTTTTTGTACAGTATGTGTGTGTTGTCTGTGTTGCTTTAGATACAAATACAAATGTAAACTACAGGCTGGTTTTTGTAAAAATAGGTATAAATGTAGTATTTTAGACTGTTATGGCCAAATTTGCACAAAGTTTTGAAACACAAGTTTTCCTTAAATGTTCCAGGGGTAGTGCTTATTGCTCTTTTTGTTTTAATAAGTGTTTGGGGCTTTTGAAAGAGCATTTGATGTCCTGCAGCCTTACAAATTTACCATCGTTTACGGCAGAAATTTTGGTTACTGTTGATACTTTCTGCATATAAGCATTATGCCCATTGCATAGAAATACGACATGTACCAGCAGTCCTGCCTTGTGGATAATCCCTGAATGCTCATCAAGTGATTCAGCAGTCCCTCTACTTAAATGAAACCCAAAAATAAAACATCATTGTTTAGGGCAGCTTTCTGGACATAGCGTTTTGTGAGGGGGTGATGCTGGAAGATAAAGTGTGTAACAGCAGGTACAGCCATGTACCTTGAGAATGGATTGCATATAAGTCGAAATTTTCTTGAAAACCTTTTCTGGAAAGATTCTGAATGGTCCTTTTCCGCGCTGTTTTACTTGTGGAATGATTTGGAAGCATTTAGATTCCCATTAATAAAAATGTATCTTCTCCTGCTCACTTATGAACTGAATCTATGTCCTTGTAGATGAAGTGTCCTGCATCATAAGCATTCATTTCTGAGAAAATCCACAGTCTGAATGCAGAGAAAATCTTCATTTTATTGAGATGCAGATGAGCAATTTAGTGCATAATGGATGTGATGGTAACGTCTGCTTGAGCCTCGCTTGCCCAGGTTAAAGACTGTAGGGGAGGTGCTTGGGAGTCATACTGGGCAACAGAAGGCACACCACACCTTACTGTTCACCCATGGTGCATTGAAATATTAATAAAGATCTGCATTCAGACCACAGCTTTTCCCAATAAATGTATGTTTATAATGCAGGACATTTCACCTACAATACTAGGTTGGTTTATATGTGATCTGGAAGCTGACAAAGGACCCTTAAACATCCAGACCAGCTCCTATATTACACCAATAAATCCTGTATGTGTGTATCTATGAGCCTTCCACCGATGTAAAATGAATGCGTTTACAGTTCTGAGATTAATAAACACAAATTTGCTGCTACATTAGACAGCTTCTTTCTGCATTATGTGCTCTGGTTCCGGTGTGCTGGATGGCGTGATCCTTGCTGGTTTCTTTTGGATTAGTTTTGTGGGTCTCGGAGAAGTCATATCTTGCTTGCATCTGTTTTTGTGCTACATAAAATTGTCTTTTAAATAGGAATGTGCAGCGTGTGGTGGGAAGCCTTTAGTATGATCTGAAATAATTAGCATTATGCGGCTTTTGTGTTGAATATGAAGTTGCTACTTTATGCATTCTGCCGTCCCAAAATTCGGCCCATTCTGGGAAGACTGACAACATTTGGAAAGTTACATCCCTGGCAGTGCTAGTTGGAGTGATTAATAGAAACGCATTGACTATTCATTGTGTTGCGTGTCATAGGATGTCACTTGGCATACTTCTCCGTGTCTCATTGCTTTTATTTGTCATTTTTACCTTTAATCGAAGTCCTCTCTCTCTTTGCAGGGATTTATGTCCTGACAGTTGAGTTTAATGATTTAGCCTGTTTGTTTAGTGTGTCGGCCACCACACAGAAAGGCCATTGTGATTGCCTATAAATAATATGATCAACAAGTCATAAATCATGGGGACTTGCATAGCCATGTTTTGAAACCTATTAAATGTTTTTGCATATTTTTCATAATATGAGAACAAATTATAGTAAAAATGATAATGTAACATAAAATTAAGTATGCAGAGTGGCCATATAATTGTGATTGGCCATATAGCTGTTTTATGGCCATATAGCTGTTTTATGGCCATATAGCTGTTTTATGGCCATATAGCTGTGATTGGCCATATATCTGTGATTGGCCAACAGCTATTCACCTTCCTCCAGACATATGTAGAGCACGTAAGTGTTGTCAATAGGGAGAAAATAAAAGCTATTCTTTGACCCAAACAAAGGCTACATGCCAGAGGTGGCAATCAGATCCACGGACATCCAACGGAAGTCCTGAAAGCTATTGCTGGAGACTCGAATAGGGTATTGTACTTAACCTGGTAACCTTTTTTTACTTGTGGCCAACCCTATAGCTATGAAGTCGAGTAGGTCCGCACACATATGTAGCAAATGGATTCTGCTGGGCCGTGGGATACTTGTCTGACAAATATCCGATAACTATCTTTCCCTAGCATTATAATGACTCTTCCATGTCAGAGAGTAAGAACAGAGTATGTATCCTGCACTGCCACTGTTGTCTTGTCAGGAAAGAAAATTACAGGTGACTCCTGGCAGACAAAGTGACAGCTAAATCAGCTCTGAAGCAGGTAGTGACCGCTGTACAGGAGCTTCAAGTTAATGTCCCAGAAGTATCACAGTCCTGACCTCCTTATGCACCAGATGGCTCTGCCACGTCTTTTATGTTTTCAGACAGACAATTTAAATGCTTAACACATTTTAGCGCTTCATTTCTCTCTATTTTTTTTTTCTCTCCATTTAGAACGTAACGAGTTGCTGGTGGACTCTTCAATTAACAAAAAGGCTTTCATGTCTCAAAGTGATAACAATGCATTAAGAGCTGTATCCATAGTTGAAAGCACCGAACAGCTGCAGAAAGACCCTGCAAAAACAATGGCGACAGGTAAGAAATCGCATTGTATTTCATAATTATATAATTGTAGAAGTGTTGATGTATGACACCTAGTGCTGAAAGAACTTCTAAACGTGATGATTTTGGACATAACACACACACCAGGGATGCATATGTGCTGTGTTATGTCACATTTGGGGGTAGTTTTTACCACATTGTTTCTCCTATTACTTTTTGATAGTTTTTTTTGTCACTGTTGAGACCTCTTTTGCCGTAGTTGAGCCTTTTTTTTTACTCAAGTGAGACAAAAAATAATCTCAACTTGACAGGTACAGCAGAAAAGTGTCAACTGCTACTAAACATTCTCAAAGAAGTACAAGAAACCAAACAACGTGGTGATAAATTCACAATTGCATAGGATCTACAGTGAAGCATTTATACAGGCGGTCCCCTACTTAAGAACACCCGACTTGCACACGACCCCTAGTTACAAATGGACTTCTGGATGTTGGTAAACTGCTATAACAGTTATCAAAGGTCTTCAATTAAGCTTTATTGTTAATCCTGGTTCTAATGACAATCCAAAATTTTTAAAATCCATTTATCACAGAGACCAAAAAATATTTGGCTGGGGTTACAATTATAAAATATACAGTTCCCATTTGCATACAAATTCAACTTAAGAACAAACATTGTACGTAACCCGGGGACTGCCTGTACTATTCTACCTTTATTGCCTTCATTGCTAACTTATTTTACTGCCCTTCTCTATTTGTGTGGAGAAACCACCTAATGATGTAGTGCTTCAGTGCTTACACAAAAGTTTAGCTGCTAAAAAATATATTTACAACTCAAACAGTTAGTATGTACCTGAGTTATAACTCATAAAGTGCGTATCTGAACTTCTCCTGAACTGAGTCTTCCTGGGAATATTGGATTATTGCTCTGTTCAGTTATTAGGTTTTTGCATATAAAAATGATTTATACCCAGGTCATAAAAGTAAGAAAAGTAAGTGGCCATTTACTAGTGCCAGTATGGGCTAGGTTCACATTCATCTTCAATCTGTTTTTGATCCCATGTATGTGCTTGTCTTTCTTGCAGGCTCGGTCTTGGCAGTCTTATGCATAGAAGTTTGCATGTTCATTATTCATGTATTGTGCTGCCTGGGTTTTGAAACTCATCCCTTATATTTTGATGGCACTATATCAATAAAGATTATTATTATTATTATTCTTTCAAGATTATAACAATAGCATAGAAAGCTATCCACAACCAGTGCCCACTATAAGACCCTTTTCTTTATTGCTCACATTATTGTCTCCATGCTCAATTGTAAACCCCCTATACTATGAACCTTGTTACTCCGGCACATTAGATTCTCTCCCATCCACCAAATATTTAAATTGGGTATTGTCATTATAGAGATTTATATCTTATCCATAGTAAGATTCTTGGGAGGTCTAACAGCCAAGTCTCCTTGTAATGAGCAGATCACAAGTCCTTGTGCCTTATAGTGAATAGGATTTGGGACCAGATGCTTTGTCCAATACCTGTCCAGAAGTCCGTTAGAAGTTAAAGAAGCTCAGGATGTGTGGATGAAAACAACCTTTTTAAATCCTCTACACACATGTAGTATTATTTTTGATAGACCACCATAATTCCATAGTGATTAACCTGCAATAAGGGGTTCACATAACATTACATCAAGATGAGGACAAATGGAAGTACAAAACACAAAAACTACAATGATTTGGAACATGTGGAAGGAGGTGTGGGGGCTCACAATCTATATGGGAGGGTAGCTGGAGACACAAAGCGGGGGAAACATGACAGTGAGGTTATTGCATGTTGCAGGCAATCCTGAACAGGTGGGTTTTCAGCTTATGTTTGAATGTTTGGGACATAGGGAACAGTTTGACAGTTTGGTGGATGCACAGAAGAATTGCTGGACACGGTTGTGAGAAATGCAAATAGAATGAGAGTGAAGATGAAGGTCTTATGAGTATCAGAGATTACGTGTTGGACGTTATTGGCTTTTGGATGGCTTTGTAAGCCATTGTTAATATTTTAAACTGAATTTGTTGCATGGGTAACCAGTGGACAGACTGGCAGAGGAGAAGCGAAGAGACCGATGAATTGGAAGGATGTTATAGAGTTAGCTGGAAGTCTACTTAGAAGAATATTGCAGTAGTCCAAATGGGAGATGATGAGGGCATGGAGTAGCGATCAAATAAACAGCAGCGTCCCCTGATTAATGTCTTTTTCCTTCAGTAACTCAGTAGCTTAAACGTATTGCACCAGCTTTTGTGCAGTGTTTGTGTGTCATTTTATTTCCTTAAATGCACAAAACAATAAAAATATGTTACGAAGAAAGACAGATGACAAATCACCAAAATCATTTTCTTCCCCATAGACCCCAGAGGCAAATGTGCCTAACCATGCAGTAATGAATGCCTATTTCTAATGATTTGCATCACTTGATCTTACCCTTGGACCATTTTAATCCTGTTATACACGGCTACATCTGCTACATGTAGCACTTTGCTCATGCAAATGATGTAAATAATCCCGACAAGACCGGCAAAGCCAATGCACATCAAATGAAACATTTGCCAAAATAGATTTCTCTATAGTCTTTTAGGTGCCAGTTACGCTCTTTGTGTCTTGTCTTCCTGTCTGCAGCAGCTGATGCTCTGGGAAGTATAGCTATCGATGCAACACACCTCACCATGTCAGTAACGGACCCCACGGCTTGGGCTACCGCTATGAATAATCTGGGGATGGTCCCTGTAGGACTTGCTGGCCAGCAGCTAGTTTCAGGTAAGAGTTTTCCTTTGCAGATTGATTGTCCTAATCTAGTTGAAACATAAGTGGATCAGACTCTACAAAGTGACATTTTATTTCCTTCTACTTGGATAGTGGATGGTAATAAACGGCACCCGCTGTAACGCAGCCCAGTGAGTCAGCCACAATTCTTCAGGGCACAATGTTATGAAAAACAATCTGTATCCCCAGACTTGTTGAGAGGGAAGATGCTCAGCTGCTGAGAAGGGAGGATATGGGGAAGGTGATTAGCCTTTTATAGTCACATTTCTATGCATGCTGGCAGAGGAAAAACACGGCCATTGGCTGAAACCTCCTGCCAGGAGCTGGAGCATTGAGCTCTGTATGCTGGCGTGAAAGCACATACAGATAACAAGGGATTAAAATAAACCCCACGCTTTGCATTGAAAAACACACATTATTTTCTTAATTAACAATCATTCGGTGCTTCGGAGTTTTGCATGTAGACTATTTTCATATTATTTGTACAGTTATTGTTTGGGAGATGATTATAAGGTCCTGAAATATATATTGAGAAGGGAACATTCTACAAAACTTAACAAGAGGATTGTGTTTCACGCTGTATATTCATTAGGTGACTTGGTACAGTGACTTCCAAATTAAGTTCTGTCTCCAGGGAAGAAATGTA